>NC_081305.1:59449653-60104538 GCF_030435805.1 Mustela lutreola | reverse complement strand
AGGAACCCCGGGGGTGAGGGGGCTCCCCGGGTGTGGGGCAAGGCTGGGGGGGCAGGGGTGCAGTTGGGGGGCGGGGGGCAGGGCGCTGTGCCAACCTCTCTGTCTCCCCCATGTCCCTCCTCCTCTCTTCCTGGCTCTACGGTCCCCCTCTTCTCGGTCTCTGTCCTGCACCCTTCTCCATGTCTCTTTCTCTTTCTCTCTCTTTGTCTCCAGGTTGGGTGGAGAAGGAAACCTACTACTGACCTCACCGCCCCCCCACATCGCCCATCTCTTCCCTGCCCCCCAAGCCCAGGACAGCCCCCACCAGTCCCCCCATTTTGTATTCTGGGGGAGGGGCCCTCTCTC
The DNA here is from genome assembly GCF_030435805.1 of Mustela lutreola. NCBI lineage: Eukaryota > Metazoa > Chordata > Mammalia > Carnivora > Mustelidae > Mustela > Mustela lutreola. Next base: position 60,104,193 of record NC_081305.1, on the reverse strand, counting down.
CCCATGGCCCCACCTTGGCCCCTACCCCCTCAATTTATCTCCTGCCTCCCCACCGACCCCCCTCTGGCTGGCTTCTCTCTCCAACCCCTCCCGGCCCCCTTCTCCCCCCTCTCTTTTCTGTGTCACTGTTCCTCTCCCTCTCCTCTTCCTCCCCGTCCCCTCTGCACCCCCTCCCTGGGCTCTTTTTTACTCCCCCTAACCCCCAGCTGACGCCATCTCTGGTTCTGGACAATTATCAAATATATCAGTGGGGAGAGAGAAGCGTGTGTGCGTTGTGCTTGGTTTCTGACCCTGAGGGTGGGGAGCGGGTGGCTTCCCCGGTGCTGGCATCCATGGCCGGTGACCCACACAACCCCAGGAGCCACAGAATCATGGAGTCACCAAGTCATCGGGTTTTAGACCCAACCGAGGTTACAGTGAGAGCAGCTTCAAATCACTGGGCAGTGGGATTATGGGATCAGGGCAAAGGAAGAGAGGCAAACTCAAAGGGGAAGGGAGGGTGACAATGCTGGTGACAAAGATGACAGTGGTGATGATGGTGATTTCACTGAGTGCCCTGAGTTGTTCAACCTTTAAGTGCTGTGTTCTTCTGTCACTCTTTTTTTTTTTTTTTTTTTTGAGATAAACTTTAAGTGCAAAATCTTAAAGGCACAAGGCACAGCTCAATGATTTTTAAGATGACATTGTGGGGCCCCTGGGTGGCACAGTCGGTCAAGCATCAGACTTTTGAGCTCAGCTCAGGTCTTGATCTTGGGGTCATGAGTTCGAGCTCTAGCCTACTTTAAAAAAAAGGGGGGGGGGCGCCTGGGTGGCTCAGTGGGTTAAAGCCTCTGCCTTCGGCTCAGGTCCCGATCCCAGGGTCCTGGGATCGAGCTCCGCATCGGGCTCTCTGCTCAGCAGGGAGCCTGCTTCCCGCTCTCTCTCTGCCTGCTTCTCTGCCTACTTGTGATCTCTCTCTGTCAAATAAATAAATAAAATCTTTAAAAACAAACCTACAGTGCATAACCACCACCCAGATCAAAGTACCGAACATTTCTACCCACCCAGAAAGTTCCTTCGTGCCCCTTTCTCGCCAGCGCCCCTCCCCCACCAGAGGCTGCTCTGATTTCTGTCATCATCCTTTAGTTGCACCTGTTCTGGGACTTCGTGTAAATGAAATCCTACAAGCACGTGGTCGTGTGTGTCCGGCTTCTTGTCCTCGGCACCCCTGTGAGAGTCACTCACACTGTCCCACGTATTGGTTGCTTTAGGACCTTTCTAACAGTGTCCTCCGACGACTTGCGTATGCGTCTCTGTTGGGCTTATGCTTAGGAGAGGGATAGCTGCGGGTGGCACAGGCTGTGTTTTCGCTTTAAGCCGGCCATACCCTTCCCAGAGCTCACATGTCATCCCGCATTCCCACAGGCTGTTGCCTGTCCCTTGACTTCCAGCCCTCCTGGCTGGGCTGCAGCGGCCCTTGGCTCCAGGTCGACTCTCTGACCAACCCCAAGACGTTGAGTGTGAGTGTGCACATGCCCACCGTACCCTACAATTACATTGACCTACATTAGTGCCCAATGGCCTTATGGCCTTTTTCAGAAAAGTGAAAGTCCTCTTGGGATTTCTTTCATTTAGCGAAAACGGGTGCTAATGTAGGTCTTTTATCAAAGCGAAGTGACATGAACTTCTGGAAAGTGGGGCTACTCTTTGCTTTACCCCATTTTGGCTTATAGCAGTTTTCCTAGGAACACTCCATTTGGGATACTGGGGGCAACCTGTACTCTCATAGACAGCCGAGGTCCAGAGAGGGCAGGGACTTCCCTGAAGTCACACAGCAGGGACACAAGCCAGGTTTCTGATTGTCTGTGCTGAGGTCCTCCTACGTTCCCAGCTCCACTTCTTCCAGGGATCCAAGAGGCAGGAAGGAGGCCTCAGACTGGAGGGAGCACAGGGCCAGAGCCTGTCTCCCACAGACTTTTCAGGGGCCCCCTTATTTCCCACCATCCCCCTAATTCAGGGCCCACCTGCCATCTCCCACCATCCCCCTGCCTCAAGGACCCTCCCATCTCCCCCAATCCCAGTTTCAAGGGGCTCCTCCCCCACATTGTCCCTGTGCTGAGACCCCATCTCCTGAGATCCCCTGATTCAGAACTCCCCACACCCCACTCAGAGGGCTGCTCCCCACAATATCCTTGCTCTGGACACCACTGTCCAAAGCCCATACTGCTCAGCACCTCCTATAAAGAAACCCAACCGGCTCTCCTAACAAAAGCAAACCCAGACTCCCCAAGGTTGGCTGTAGGAGGAGGCCTCCCACTCTCTGTTCCCCAAGATTCATCTCCCTCTTGGGGGCTCTTCTCACCTCTGCTGCCTCCATCACTTTGAACTCGGGTGCTGCTCCCCCATTAATGCTCTGGGCTAATTGTGCACTCACAGTCCTCCTTTGATTTCCAGAAACTAGCTAGACCCAAGTGGGAATCCTGAACAAGATTCCACTAAAGGCCTGGGGGTGACAAAGGGGAAATAAACAGGATCGAGTCAATCTGATCTTCAAACTCTGGCTCATTCAGCTTTGGCTTGTGACCTTCCCACACAGGGGGCCTCCCTGCTTACTGCTGTACCAGCCCCCATGGCAGAGGCTGCCTCCCCCGCCTCATGGGAATGCCCACCAGCAGGCCTCATAGCCCAAACCAGAAGGGAGATGGGTCTCAGAAGACAGCTGGGGTTAAGAGTCCCCTGGATATTCCACAGCAGTATTCAACTGTCCCACCCAGCCCTGAAACTTCAGTCCAGGTAAGGGAGCCCAGGCTTCCTGATACTTCCATACACCCCTTTCTTGAGGCTCTTCTGGTGCACCCTGTTAGAATTCTGGCCATTTACCCATTACTCACTCAGGGGCAGGGGCAAGAACTGAGAGGGAGCCATGGTTGTGGGAACCAGGGAAAAGAAAGGCCCATGGCTCAGACACCAGCCACGCCTTGGGACATCCAAGGGACCAGCAGTTCCTAACATTACTGTTAAATTTAGGAAGGTGAGGAGCACCTGGTTGGCTCAGCTGGCGGAACTTGGGACTCTAGATCTTGGGGTTGTGAGTCTGAGCCCCACATTGGGTATGCAGATTACTTAAAATAATTTTTTTAAGAAGGTGTAACTCTAGATATAATCAAAACATTCGTGATGTAATGGCAATAACATCAACTACCATTTATTGAAGAATATCAGGTATCAAGACCCCTCTAAGCACTATACATGGACCATTTAACCGAATCATCATAACCCATGAGTGGGGTACTATCAGGGTTTCCACGGTCCTGATGATGACACTGAGGTTCCGGGAGATCATCACAGCCTAGGTTTTCATCTCTGACTCCAGAATCCCAGTTCTTTCAGTTACAACAAGTCCCTCTTTCAAAAATTCTCAAACCTGGGGGCACCTGAGTGGCCCAGTCAGTTTAGCACCTGACTCTTGATTTTGGCTTAGGTCAGGATCCTGAGGTTCCAAGATGGAGCCCCACACTGGGCTCCGTATAGGGCGTGGAGCTTGCTAGAAATTCTCTCCCTCCCCCTCTGCCCTGCTACCCACCCCCACCCACCCCAGCTAATAAATAAATAAATTCTCAGCCGTTTCCCAACTCCCCTCTTCCTATCTGAGGGGTGGGGGGTATCCCGAGGTCCCTAGTCCTAACCCCTCCATCCCTGGGAGCTCAAGGGCATGGGGGGGGGAGCTTTGCTCTCCACCTCAGATACCCCTCCAGCAACCATGGCCCTGTCATTAGCTTCCGCCTCCAGAAAGGAATAGATTTCCACAAATTATCCACAGTCTCGCCATTCAAACGCGGTCCGTGGACCAGTAGCATCAGCATTACCTAGGAACTTGTTAGGAATGCAGATTGATGGGCCCCACCCCGGTGTTTTTTATGCACCCGAGTCAGGACGACAGTTCCTCACGAGCCCCACTCCGCAAGGGAGGGAGTACAGGACGACTACTTCTGCCTTTAGATCTCCCAGGACACCCCGACTCCCAACCACCACCTGCCCCGCTTCTGGAACTACAATTCCCACAATACCCAGAGGAGTTTAGCGTTACTTTACGCGACTGCGTCTCCCAAGGTGCTTCGCGAGCCAGACCCTCCATAACACTACGAGGACTACAACTCCCGCAATGCTCCGCGGCAGATCCACCGCCCCCGGCGGCTCCGGAACGGCGTCGCCACGTCGGCTCCGCTCGGTGGGGCCGGGCTCGGGCGGGGCTGCCGTGGTCAGCCGGGCGCCGGGCTCGTTGTAGCAGTTTTACCCCTGAGGACGCAGACATGGCGACCGAGAAGGACCCGCAGAAGGATTCCGAGCCGGAAGGGCTGAGCGCCACGTGAGCAAGCCGGCTCTAGCCCCCCGCCCCGACCGAAACCCGGGAGCCCTGGCCCTCCGCCCCCTCCTCCTTCGAGTCCCGGGAGTCCGGGCCTCAGACACCAGAGTCTGGGCTCCTGGTCTCCAATTCGAGGACACTGGAGTCTGGGCCGCCCCCTACTCCTCCGGCATTCAGGAGGCTCGGACCCGTCCCCCTCAGGGCCCCAGAGTCCAGCCCTCACGGCCCCCTTCTTGCTCGGGGGGTGGGGAGTTGGGGGATGCAGGCTCAACCCCGGTCTACGGCTGACCCGGGGCTGCCCACCAGGACCCTGCTGCCGAAACTGATCCCGTCCGGCGCCGGCCGTGAGTGGCTGGAGCGGCGCCGCGCGACCATCCGGCCCTGGGGCTCCTTCGTGGACCAGCGGCGCTTCTCGCGGCCCCGCAACCTGGGCGAGCTGTGCCAGCGCCTGGTTCGCAACGTGGAGTACTACCAGAGCAACTACGTGTTCGTGTTCTTGGGCCTCATCCTCTACTGTGTGTGAGTGCCTCGCCCACTCGGCACTGAACCCCTTGGCCAGGGCTGGGCCGCGCCCCCACCGGAGAGCCCAGCCCGCGCGGGTCGGCCCCGCCCCCATGGCACCGCTCGGCCAGACCTTTTCACCTAAGGGTCCGGCTCGTACTGCCCCATCAGCCTGGCCGGGACACCGTGGGACCGGATGTGACCTGGTCTTGCCTGGCCTCAAAGACTTAGCCTGCTGGCCTCCGGTGTAGGTGGTCAGCCGCCTGACCAATGCCTCCCTACCCTTCTCCAGGGTGACGTCCCCCATGCTGCTGGTGGCTCTGGCAGTTTTCTTTGGCGCCTGCTACATCCTCTATCTGCGCACGTTGCAGTCCAAGTTTGTGCTTTTTGGTGAGAAAGCCCCTGTCCAGACAGTTCCCTGATCCTTCAAATCCTGGTCTTGGAACACAAGCCTTAGACCCCAGACCCCAGTCTGTCCAAGCATAGATTACACTGGTTCCCTCTATTTCCATCCTTTAAAATCTCAGACACACCAGGTGCTCACACTCAGCCTCAGAGCCCCCCCCCCCCCCGGTTGGTATTCTCAAAGCTAGAGATACCCCAGAACCAACTCTTCAGCTGGCTCCTGTCCTTTAAACCTCCTTTCCCTCGCATCCATCCATCCATCCTCCCTCGCCTCTCTGCGGAAAGCATCAGTTGCAGGTACCCACATTGGACACCAGGTGGCGACCTTACGCTGGCCTAGATCTGGGCCCCAGTCCTTTACAGCTGCCTGGGGCGGGGCCAGAAAGATCTTGGGACTGTTCGAAGAGGGAAGCTGAAGTCTGTGGCTCCTGTGGTCCCAGACTGTCCCTTTGTACCACTGGGAAGAAAGAGGGGCCTGTGTCTCCACCCACGGGAAGCTCAAGGTTCAGAGTGGTGATATGGAAGAGCTGGGGTCAAACAGGAAGACCCAAGTCAGGGTCCTTCAGAGGATTGTGTGTTCTGTCCGTGACACGGGTGGGCTGGCACCTGAGGGCATGTCATGCAGGCACAGGGCATGGAGGGGGCGCATGGAGGTCCTCCAGCCTGCCCCAAGAAGCCAGAACTCTATATTCTTATGTGAATCGCTCAGTCCAGCAGCCCCAACTTGGGGAACAGTGTGCAGACTCAGAAAACACATCCACAGATCAGACTTGGTCTTTGGGTGACACGTTTGAGACTCCTGGTGTATGTGAGTTGGGATGGGAGCAGGAGAGCCGTAGTCTGGAGGAGTGGGAGGTGGGGAGCTTCCTAGCAGAGGTGGGGCTGAAGGGCAGTGAGCATGGTTGGGGTGGGCGGTTGTGGTAAGGAAGGTGCTCTGTTTGGGTGGGCAGTGGGACCATCAGAGAAATGGGTGAGACCCAGGCTGGGGGGCCTTGGCATGAGGAGCTCGGACGATCCTGAGTCTCCTGGAGCTTGTTATACTAGACTGTTGGTGGGCTGTCGGGGGTTCCTCGGGGAGAAGACATGAGTGTTGGAACAGCAGCCCCAATGCCATCTGCACCCCCAGGCCGAGAGGTGACCCCAGCCCATCAGTACGCTCTGGCTGGGGGTGTCTCCTTCCCCTTCTTCTGGCTGGCCGGCGCAGGTTCTGCCGTCTTCTGGGTCCTGGGTGAGTGAGTACAGACTCTGGGACGCCCAGGTGGGCGGGCGGGCAGTGGGGAGCAGGTGAGGGAGTGACGCCCTGAACTGCCTGTTTCCCTGCAGGAGCCACCCTCGTGGTGATTGGCTCCCACGCCGCCTTCCACCAGACTGAGGCTGTGGATGGGGAAGAGCTGCAGATGGAGCCTGTGTGAGGGGGACCCTCCAGCCTCCTGAGCCCGCTGCCTTGGCCCCACTTGCCCCTGCCCCGCACTGCCCCGTGCTCCTGGTCAAAGGCCTCCCTGCTATCCCAAGCCCCGGGGTGGGGGTGGGGTGGGGGATTCCAGTTGTGGAAATAAAACCGTTAGAGCTGTCATTCAGCAGATACTCTCCCAGGGTCTTCTGTCGGCCTGTGCAGGGGTGTGGGGGACTGCAGAGACCCAGATGGAGGGGTCCTCTGGATGGGGGGGTTTGATAAGCAAGATGAATGACTAAAAAGGAGAGGATGGGGCTTCTGCATGGCTTCATGGGTTAAGGGCCCAACTCTTGATTTCAGCTCTGGTCTTGATCTCATCATTGTGAGTTCAAGCCCCCAATTGGGCTCCACACTGGCCATGGAGCCTACTTGAAATAAACAAATAAACACTTTTTAAAATACAAGATTGGATGGCAAATGGTGGTAAGTGCTGGGGGGGGGGGAGTGAGCCAGGGGTGCCCCAGACTGCCCCCCCATGTTCAGTGAATTGCTAGAAGGACTAGATAGACAGTTGGACCTACAGCTGTAATTCATGATCATGAAAGGCTACAAAGCAAAACCAGGGAAGGGGAAAGGCCCGTGGGGCAGTCAAGAGAAAGCCAGGCGCAAGCTTCCCAGTGTCCCCCTGGGGGCCTCCCACACCCTGTGCTCTGTTCCTGCAGCGGCAGTGAGGGGGGCTGCCAGGGAGGCTCAGGAGAGACTCGATGCCTGGCCTCTGCGGGAAAGTGACCCCATAAGCACCCTCTGGCTTAGGGAAATCTCACACTCCCAGAAAGGAAGGCAGGTGTTCAGCCTAAACAGTATCTGCGTTAACAAGTGAAGACACTGAGTCATTTGTATCGAGGACACCAGGGAGCCGCCTCCTGGAATCCATGTTCCCAGACACCAGCCAGGATTCAACCACGCCAGCCCCCTTCTCTAGTACGGCCTCCTGCGTTAACTGTCCTGCACAAAGAAAGTTCTGGAGCTGAGGTGCAGGTGAAGGAAGGCCTCCCCGAGGCCCTGCAGCTGAGGGAAGGAGCAGCTAGCTGCAGATCCTCAGGAGGGAAACATTCTGGGCAGAGGGCGCTGCAAGGAGGCCCAGGCGGCTGTGGAGGACTCACGGCGGAGTGTGGAGGACGGGACAGGCTTCGGTGAGGGCTTTGGTTCTCCCCTGAGTGAGATGGAAGGGATGAGACCTGCCTTCTACCGTAATGACCAGAGTCTGCCATGTGGGACCGCACCTGACCGGGAGAACACTGGACAGATAGGACAACAAAGCAGGGTGGCAGGCTCTCTGAGGAGATGACATTTCAGGGAACCCGGAGGGACAAGGAGGCAGGCCACAGAGAGAGCGGTGGGCAGGCGGCCTCAGCCGGGCCACAGCGCCAACACCTTGCAACGCGGTTCCTTCGCCTCTTTGGCCTTGCAGATCATCCCCAAAACTCATCTACTCACTGATCATGGAGCAGGCGCTTTATGGAACACCCACAGAGTCCTCGGTGTTGCTCCGAAATCCTTCTGCCTCCTGTGGCAACGGAGCCCTTGAAACGCGTTGGCCCCTACTGAGATGTGCCTCGAGGGTTAAATCCACACCAAATTCCAAACACTTAAAGGAAACAGTGGTAGTAACGGTCTCACTAATAATTTTCTGTACTAGTTATATGTTGGAAGGGTAGTACATTGAATAGGTACTAAGTAATGTTATTATTATTCTTTTTTTTTAAAGGTTTTATTTATTTATTTGACAGACAGAGATCACAAGTAGGCAGAGAAGCAGAGAGAGAGGAGGAAGCAGGCTCCCCGCTGAGCAGAGAGCCCGATGCGGGACTCGATCCCGGGACCCCGAGATCATGACCTGAGCCGAAGGCAGTGGCTTAACCCACTGAGCCACCCAGGTGCCCTGTTATTATTATTCTTAAAAGATTCAATTTTTAAAGGATGTATATATTAGAGCATAGAGGGAGAAGCAGGCTCCCCATGGAGCAGGGAGCCCGACGCGGGACTGGATCCCAGGACCCTGAGATCATGACCTGAGCCGAAATCAAGAGTTGGATGCTTTGTGGACTGAGCCATCCAGGCGACCTCCAGGTAAATTTATTATTTCCACTTTTTTCTTCACTTTTGAAAATGTGATTGGGTAGAAAATATAGAGTGACATCTGTGGGTTGTATCCTGAGTCTCCAGGACACGCCGGCTGGCACACTGGGACAAAGAGTCCCACAAACAGATGAGACCCTGCTCCTTGGAAGGCCAGGGGAAGAGTATTCCAGCCAGAGAGAACAGCAAGTGCAAAGGCCCTGGGGTGGGACCTACTCAGTGACAAGGCTGTGCTTGAGGTTGGGTGAAGGGAGTGAAGGGAACAGCTGTAGGAGATGGTGGTCGGGAGGATGTTGGAACCAGATCACACAGGACCTGCAAGCCATTGAGAAAGTCTTTGGATTTTAGCTTAAGGTAACGTGGATTATGGAAGGGTGTTGAGCAGTGGGGGGACAGGGCCAGGTGTGAATTTCAGAAATCTCCCTTTGGGATTCTGTATGGGGATGGGCTAAAGGGAATGGGGCCAGGGAGGATGAGGCAGGGACATGGAGTGGAGAGTAGGGACAGGGAAGACAAATTCAGAACAAGGAGCTTAAGGACTGATGTGCTTGGGAACTGAGTGGGAGGGAGCAGGCAAGGAGGAGCCCCAGGTACCTGGGCACTGGGACCCACAATCCTGCGGGTCACCAGGGGTGTGCTTCCAGTGGCTGCCACCAGAGGGCAGAAAAGTGCTTCCTGCGGATCTTCTCCAGGGAGGGAGCGTCTGCAGCCTGACTTCTGGGAGATAAAACCTGGGAGCCCCAGGCCCAGACACGCCCCTGGGTCTACAACAAGGCCTGCTCCCAATCCCACTTCTGGGGTTGTAGAGGGTATTTCATCTACTGATGGAGATGCCGGTGCTCCCCAGGGAGACGGTCTTCATGCCCACAAGGTGGGCAGTCACTACGTCCCATTTACACTGCTGAACCTGGGGAATGTGGTCAGGCTGCCTTGTTTGGAGATGACAAGGCCAGGGGCCCAAGGACCAGGACTGAGGCCATGAGGCAAGTGGTCAGCAGCCTGCGGTTGTGGGGGAATGGTGGGAGGTTGAGAGACTCATCCCAGAGGCCTAATCTGGGGGTCCCTAATTCTGATGCCGGGTTATTGAGATGCCTCAAATCAGAAGTTTCTGTGAGGGTGGTCAAGACTGGAGGCCCATTCCCTGTGCCTCCCTCCTGAATGACCTTGGGTTGTGAGGTTTGGATTGGGGCAAGGAAAACAAGGGCTTGGTATCTCATCAAGGGGACAAAAGTCTGGTCGTCTGTTTTGGAGTCTTCATTACTAAAGAGCCTGTGGGTCCAGGTTTAGTGTGACAGGAACAGGGATCTAATTGTCTAGTACAGGGGCACCTGAGGGGATCAGTCGGTTAAGTATCCAACTCTTGATTTTGGCTCAGGTCATGATCTCACAGTCATGAGATTGGCCCTTGTCCAGCTCCACGCTCAGCTCAGTGGGGAATCTGCTTGAGATTTTCTCTCTCCCTCTGCCCCTCACCCAACTTAGGCTCCCTCAACCATGTCTCTCTCTCTCTTAAATAAATAAATCTTTTTTTTTTTAAAAGATTTTATTTATTTATCAGAGAGAGAGAGGGGGAGAGAGGGAGCACAGGCAGACAGAATGGCAGGCAGAGGCAGAGGGAGAAGCAGGCTCCCTGCTGAGCAAGGAGCCTGATGTGGGACTCGATCCCAGGACGCTGGGATCATGACCTGAGCCGAAGGCAGCTGCTTAACCAACTGAGCCACCCAGGCGTCCCTAAATCTTTTTTTTAAAAGAAGTTATTGTCTAGTACAGAGTGACAGAGCCAGGGGGTGCCTACACCTCATTTTACATGTCAGGTGGGGCCTCTAGTTGTCTTATTTTGGGGTAACAGTTTCCAGTTTAGGGTAACAGAAAAACAGAGGATCTATTATCAGCTTCGAGGTGACAGAGACGAGTGGTCATTTACCCAGCTTCAGGCGATAGAAAAAGGGTGTGGGTATCTAGGTGGCAAGTTTGGGGGCATGACTTTGGGAGTCTAGGACCCTGGTTTGGGAGGACAAGGTAGGTGTCCCCTTGGCTGGAGGTGACATGCTGGGGGTCTCTCGTCTCCTTTACAGCCACAGAGAGAGGCCATGTGGTTTAGTCTAGAGACCCGGAGCCTGGGGGTCCTGCTGTGTAACTTGGGACAACACCGATGGAGAGTCTTACTGGCTAGTGTGAGGTGACCCCGACCGGGGAGTTATATTTTTAAAGTTTGGGGACTGTCTGCTTATGTAGTTTGGGGTTAGGAACCCCATTGTGTTGACAATGGGTCTAGTTCCAAATGGTAAATGACAAATTAGGGACTCTTTTGTCTGGTTGGGAGAGACCAGGACTGGGGTTGTTCTTGCTGTTAGAGATGGGGGTCCTTGTCAAGGTTGGGGTGTTGGGGCCTGGGATTTTAAGGTCTAGTTTGGGGAAACAGATGGTATCTAGTTGCTAGGACTCCAGCATTTTAAGGTTTGGGGATAAAGGGTGAACGTTCAGTGACTAGTTTGGAGCAACAGAAATTGGGGGTCTGGTGGATTCCATTGGGATGTCTGAGACTCGTGGTGATCTCATTTGGGGTGTCAGGGGCACAGACCAATTGTCCAGTTTGGGGTTAGAGAAACCAAAGTGCTGGTTATCTGTTTTGGGGTGATGATGGGTCTGGGGCTTCGGTCTGGGGTAAGAGACAATGGGGGGCCCTTTGACTAGTTTGAGGCAGCAGACACTATAGATCTGGTGGCCTTGTTGGGGTGTCAGACTGACTAGGGTCTGTTGTTTGGCTTGGAAGGCAGAGATGATGGATGTGGTTGTCATGATTGGGATGTCAGAGGACTGTGGGGTTCCTTTGTCTAATAGGCCAGATACTGGAGACCCAAATGTCTGGTTTTGGACATAAGAAGTGGGGGTTCAGGGGCACCAGGGTGGCTCAGTTTGCTGAGTGTCTGACTCTTGATTTCAGCTCAGGTCATGATCTCAAGGTCATGAGATTGAGCCCCTCATTGGGCTCTCTGCTCAGCGAGGAGTCTGCTTGAGCTTCTCTCTCTCCCTCTTCTCTGCCCCACCCCTTGTGCACATGCTCTCTCTTTCTAAACAGATAAAATATGTATTTTAAGATTTGATTTATTTGAGAGCGAGAGTGAGAGAGGGAGAGGGACAGAGGAAGAAGCAGACTCCCCGCTGAGCAGAGAGCCTGATGCGGAACTGATCCCAGGATTCCAGAGACCATGACCTGAGCCAAAGGCAGCCGCTTAACCAACTGAGCCACCCAGGTGCCCTAAATAGATAAAGTCTTTAGAAAAAGAAGTAGGGGTTCATTTGTCTAGATTGGGGCGGCAGAGACTAGGATTCTGGGATTCAGGACCTGGCTTGGAGGGACAGAGACTGGGAACTCAGTTGTCTAGTTTGAGATGACAGAAATAGGGATCAGCTGGGCACTTTGGGACTGGACGACAAGGATTCCAGGGTCTAGTGTGGGGTGATGCAGAAGGGGGGTTTGGGCGTCTAGTTTGGCACGAGTGGGATGAAGTTCTCTTTGTCCAGTTTCGGGCAACGGAGGAGTATGATGGACAAGAGGGAGGCTGGAGGGGCTGTGGGTCCCTGTCATTAGTCTGAGGAGGTATTTCGTGCACGGAGCTACTCAGTGTGGAAGGACAGAGTCTTGTGCTGCTGTTGCCTTGTTTGAGGGGCAGAGTCTGGGGGTCAGGTGTCTGGAACTGTGGGACAGAGAATAGGCTCTGGGAATATTGGATGGAGACTGAAGGCTTGGTCGTTATGGGGGAGAAACTGGGGGGGTCCACATTTGGGGTGACAGAGTCTGGAACTCCGGCCTAGTTTGGCGGGACAGAGATTAGTGTCCCTGAGGAAATTTGGGATGACACTGGGGGCTGGTTGTCTAGTGTTGAGTGACAAAGTGGAGATTCTGAGGAGCATTTGGGGCAAAGAGACTGGAGGTTTGGGTGTCTGGTCTTATAGGACAGAGACTGGGGGCCAAGGGTGTTTTGGGGGTGACAGAGAATGGGGTCTGGTTGTCAAGTTTGCTAGTACTGTGACTGAGATTTCAGAGTATATTTGGGGTGGTAGAGACCGAGGTCTGATTGTCCAGTTTTATGGAACTGAAGGTGATGTCTCCAGGATGTTTTGGATGACAAACCAGCTAAGACTAGAGGTTTGGTTGTAGAGTCTGGGGTCGCAGGAGGACGGGTGCTCAGCTTGTTAACTTGTGAAGACAGTTGGAGTGACAGAATTTATTCACCAGATGTCCCATTTGGGGTGACAGAGACTGTAGGTCTAGTTGTCTGGATAGGGTGACAAACTGCTGGTCTTGTTTTCTAGTTTAGGGTGATAGTGACTGAGGCCCTATTGTTCAGATTGGATTGACAGTGATGGGGGTTCTGTTGTCCGGCTGGGGAAGATGGTGACGGGACAGTCATCTAGGTGGGGGCAATGAAACCAGGTGAGAGGGTCCTACTTTGGGGTGACAACTATGGGGGATTCAGTTTCTCAGTTCCTGGCGACAGAGACTGCTGGTCCCTGAATCTGGGGCCAATTTGTGTGAACAACAGTTCAGTTGAGGCTCGGAGACTGTGAGCCAGGCCTCCAGCTTGGGTTGAAAAGCTGGAGCTCCCATGATCTCTCTGGGGATGATGGGACGAGGTAGTGGAGACTGGGTAGTTTGACAGAGAAGAGATGGGGGTCAGCTTGTGTCCTACGGACGACAGAGAGTAGGGGGCCTTGTTGAGGTCAGAGACTGGTATCTACTTTGGGGTGACAGACTAAGAGCTCGGCTGTGTATCCTGGAGAAGCAGAGTGGGGATCTGATGGCCTGATTTGAGCTGATGCTTGGTGTCGCAGACACTGTTTTCTTTACAAGGGTCTGGCGCTGTTTGGGGCTGTATGATGGGTGTGGGAGCCCCACTGCATATGGCCAAGATTAGGGTCTAGGGCCGTGTGTGGGGCACTAGGCCGGGAGTCCAGCTCTGTGGGATGTGGCTGCACGAGAGGCTGCTGACTGGCTTGGGGCAGAGTGTGGAGTGTGGCTGGGGGTGTGCAGACTCAGGGTGCCCATCCAGGTTGGTGGTGGCAGGAGCTGTCATTCTGGTCTCCAACTTGGGGTGCAGAGCCCAGCGCCCTGGAACCTTCCATGTCTAGCTGAGTCTGAGAATGCTCGATGCCTGATTTTCCTGTGGTGGCTGAGGCAAGGGTTTCCTGCACCCAGACGTGGGGGTCCCTGGACACATGTGGACTTCAGAGTGGGTGTGGCCATGGGTGTGGAGTCCCGATTGGGGGTTACTGGAACTGGGCGTCTGGGCGTTTGGAACTTGGGAGTCCAGAGGTCAGGACCTCCGGACCCAGGATCCACGGGAGGGACCCCTGACCAGGTTTGGGTACAAAGAGTCACTGGCCCTCAAGGCTGGGGCATCTCCACACATGAGTGTGAAAGTGACAGGCCCTGGGGTAGAGATAGCCAAAGTGGGGACAGTTGAGGACGGGGCCTGGATGCCAAGCTGAGGGGTCTCTGAGGTGGGGGCACCGTGCGCTGTGGGGCTTTCTGACTGGGGGGATGGGAGGGGTTTGGCTGTCTTCATTGGACACAACAGGGGTCCCAGGGTCAAAATTCAGTTTCGGGGGCAAACAGTCATGGCGGCTGAGATTCATTGTTGCAGGTAAAGAAAATGGGGATACATACCCCTCTCTGGGGAAGATGGGACACTGGGTTTCAGATACTGAATTTGGGCAGAGTCCCTCCTGCCAAGTTCTGAGTGTCTGTGAGCCCCTTCCTGATTTGGGGTGCCTAAAGCCAGGTTCTGAATCTGTAATAGGGTGGGCTTGCATGGGGACTTCAGGGGGTTCCCGAGGCTTGCCTCGGCAATGACCATGGGGTCTAGCTGCCTAGACCAGAAGGGTCTGCCCACCTGTGGAGCTTTGCCTGTCGAGATTGGAGTGAGTGAGTCTGGAGAGTCAGTGGCCCAATTAAGAGTGACAGGTTTGGGGCGCCTGGGTGGCTCAGTGGGTTGAGCCGCTGCCTTCGGCTCAGGTCATGGTCTCAGAGTCCTGGGGTCGAGTCCCGCATCGGGCTCTCTGCTCAGCGGAGAGCTTGCTTCCCTCTCTCTCTGCCTGCCTCTCCATCTGCTTGTGATTTCTCTCTGTCAAATAAATAAATAAAATCTTAAAAAAAAAAAAAGAGTGACAGGTTTGGGGGTGACTAAGACAAGCCATTCGAGTATCGAGTTCAGGGGTCCCCACTATAGGCTATACAGATGTTGAGATTGGAATGACCAGTTGGGAGTCCAAGTTGTACGTGAGAGCTGGGACCCAGGTGCCAAGTTGAGTGGCGACTCCCTAGGTTCCCCTGTGGTTGACTGTGTCACCTGATGCCAACCTGGGGGGGACTGTCATTTGGGTGTATCAGAAGATATCTCTGATATCAGAGATATCAGAAGCCTAGTTTTAGAAGGGCATTTGAGAGGGGGTCCTAGCTGCCTAGTTTGGAGATTACTAATGAAGAGTCCTAATATTTCTATATAATTTGGGGCTACTGATCCTCAAGGTCTAGTTGCCAAAGTTTGAGGTAACTGTCATGGGGGTTCCTTGTACCTGGTTTAGGAGTGATGGAGTTTGAGGTGTTGTCTAATACGGGGGTATCTGAGGCTGATCAACCCAGGTACCTAGTTAGGGGTGATGGACATGGAGCCTCAGACCTTGCGGAGCCTAGATGCCTGGATTAGAAGTGGCTTGAAGTGGGGGTCTTGATACCTCGGTCGGGGGGAACTACCTTGGGGCCCAGATGCTGAGTTTAAGGTTAACCAACTAAAGGGGTCCTAATGCTTATTCCATTTTGGAGGTGCTGACACTGCGGGCCCAGCTGCCTCTTCAGGGGGAGCTCAATGTTAGGTGTCTGTTGAGGCTGTGGCGGTGAAGAGATTCGAGATTACTGTCTGTGGGCGATCCCGAGGGCTATTAGCTGTGATGATGGCTGAATGAGCCTTGGGATCTACTTAACAAATTTGGGGGTAACTGTGGGCCTCTGAGGTCACAATGGTGGGCAGTTGGTCTGAGATCCAGAAGCCTGGCCTGGGGAATAGAGGCTAGTTTGGGGCACTTGACTGTGGGGATCCGTAGCCTAGTTTGGGGGTCCACTGAGTCTAGAGATACAGAGGCGTGGTTTGGGAGGAGAGTGCGGGGTGTATTAGTATCCTGTGGCTTAAAACAGCAGAAGTGGATTCTCTCAGAATTCTGGAGGCCAGAAGGCCAAAATCAAGGTGTCACAGGGCCACACGCCCTCTGAGGGCTCCAGGAGAGGGTCCCTCCTTGCCTCATCCAGCTTCTGGTGGCTGCTGGCCTCCTGCCTCTGTCTCCGCACGCATTCTCCTCAGTCTCTTAACAAGGACATTCAGGCCTGCCTAGCTGGCTGTCAGTGGAGCATGCGGCTCTTGATCTTGGGGTTGTAAGTTTGTACTCCACGTTGGGTGTGGAGACTGGTTAAAAATTTAAAAAAGAAAAAAAATCTTAGGGGCGTCTGGGTAGCTCAGTGGGTTAAGCTTCTAACTTCGGCGTGGGTCATGATCTTGGGGTCCTGGGTTGGAACCTCAGCAGGGAGTCTTCTTGTCCCTCTCCCTCTGCATCCCACTCCCCATTCATGCTCTCTCTGTCTCACTCTCAAATAAAATCTTTTTAAAAAATCTTTAAACAAAAAACAAAAGGCCATTCATCTTTGGATTTAGGACCCTCCCAGGTAATCCAGAATGATCTCATCTCCAGATCCTTCATTTAATCACAACTGAAAGCCTCTTTTCTCAATAAGGTCCATGAGCAAGTTCTGGGGTTAGAACATGGCTGTATCTTTTTGGGGGGACTACCATCAATGCCCTACAGGGGTATTTGAGAGAGGCAACCCAAATTCTGAGTGTGAGTCACACTGAGGATGCGGCTCGCAGAGTTTGGGCTCCCAGAGTTCGGTTTAGGATGGAAGATCAACTTGAGGGTCAGCTCCGGATGACCAGTTTGGGGATTTTTTACTTGATTTGCCTACTTTGGAAGGGTAAGAGCCTATGAGTGAGATTCAGATGGTTAGTCTAGGGGTAATTGAAGTTTGGGGACCAAAGCTGTAGTTTGGGGATCACAACCTCAGTGTCAGAGTCCTATTATTGGAGTGTCAGAGGTTGGGAGGCTAGCTGCCTAGATACTCCTGAAAAGTTTGTAACCCTTATGACTGGGGGTGAGTTCTGAGCGGGAGAGCTCAGGTGTATATTTTAAGGACAGCTGATCTGGGGTTCTAGATGCCAAGTTGGGAACCATCTGGTATTCCACGTAGTTGTTTGAATGGCTGGTTGTTCAAATGCCTAGGTCAAGGTCACCAATGAATGGGTGCAGTGCATTTGGGGTAATTGCAGGGACCCAGATGACTAATGTCAGACTGATTTGCTGAGGAGAGTGGGTGGTCCTCATCCTGGTGTAGTAGAAATGAGTCTCGGGAGCCAGAAGTCTAGTGTGGGAGTCAAGCTGGCAGCCCAGATCCCAAGTTGGGACAGATTGAATCTGGGGATCAAGATTGGGGCAGATCAAGTTGGGGTGACTGAGTTTCAGCTCCATTTCCTAGTTTGCATAGTGAATGGGGGGGTCACATGCTGAGTGGGGGTGGCTGCAGCTGAAGACCCATTTGTCTAGATCCTGATTTTTCTTGGGGTCCTAATTTTGCTTAGGGTTCAATGAGGAAGGGCTAGTTTTCTTGGGGTCCTGATTTTGCTTAGGGTTCAATGAGGAAGGGCTAGTTTAAGTGTGCCAACTTTGGGGCCTCCTGATGTCTAATTTGGGGTACTGAGTCTGGAAGAATGAATCCATATTTAATGGGTGGCTTGTGGAGTTACTGATGCTTATTTTGGGGTGACTAAGCTAAGGCCCATTTTCTTTATCCTATCATTTTCTTGGGCTGGAAGTTTGGGGTGAATGGAGTTAGGGCCCAGAGTCCTTATTTTGGGGTGTTTGGGGCTGGGTTGGGGAGACAGCTCTTGGTGTTTCTGATTCATGAGGCCTAGTGTGACCCGTCTCAAGGCAGAAGTCTGATCTTTGGGCTCTTCAGTCTTCATGGGCATTTCTGAAGGAGGGTAGAGGTTCACATAGGCTTGTGGGTATCTAGATGCCACCTTTTGGGGAGTCTGAGATGGGCCCAGAAGTGCTAAAGTCTTGATCACTGGCTCTGGGGTCCCCACTCCAGTGCTGCCCCCAAGGCTGGCCCCTCCTGTGGGTGTTCAAGGAGACAGTCCATTTTCGGGGGTCACCAATTTGGGGGTGACATGCCCGGAATACGTGGTTCCGATGGGGGTTAAGGGGGCACGGGCATGGTGGGAGTGGGGGGCACTGCGGTGCAGAGCCTGGCTGCGGCCCCCGGGGCTGGATGCGGCGGGGGTTCCCGCGGGAAGCAGAGCGCAGCGGGGCAGCCGGCGGCGGGAGGGCGAGCACCGGAGTGACAGGAGAGGAAGAAAAATGGGCCGAGAAATCAGAGTGGACGCGCGGGGGGTGCAAGTCCGGGAGCGGGGAGGGGTGGCAGCGGCGGGCGGGGGCGTGCCTCTGCCTCCAGGGACGCCCCCCGCTCGCCTTCCTGCGCTCCCCACCCCGGAGGCCGGGCCGGGTGATCAGACCCTCTCCCCTAATTCCAGTCCTCCCTCCCTTGCTGCAGTCCCCACCCTTCCCGCGGTCCAGGTCCCCTCCCGCGGTCCTGTGCGCCCCTGCCCTGAGTTCTGCCCTCCTCTGGGGAGTTCTATTTACTTTCTCCCCCTTCTCACCACCCCCGCCACGACGTCTGCCCCCCCCCCCTCCGCCTGCTTTCTAGCTGAGTCGCCTGCATTCAAAACTGCCTCTGCGACCTAACCCCCTTCCCCTCCGCGTCCTGGCCCCCACCCCATTCCCAAATCAGTCCCTACACTCCAATCCCTTTTTCTTCGGGCTCCCCTAATCCCCCCAATCCCTTCTAAAGGTTTGAGGCGGAAATGGGGCAAGCGCGGCAGCCGCGGGGGGAGGGGCGGGGCGGGGGCGGCGGCCAATGGAGCGGGAAGCAGGACAAATGAGGCCCGGCCCGCGCGGCCGACAGGCCCCTCCATCTTCCCATTAGCGCCTAATGGCCCCCCCGCCGCCGCCTGATGAAGATTTATCGGCCCCGGAGCCCCCGCCCCCTCCCCCCGCCCCCCGGCATCCCCTCGCCCGGCCTGGCCTCCCCGCCCCGCCGCCCAGACACCTGATGAAGCCGTCAGCGGGGTGGGAGGGGCTGCGGGAGCCCGACCCGGTATGGCGGGCCGGGGCCGGACCGCGGGCCGGGGCCGGCCGGACCGCAGTGGGAGCCAGACGGCTGGAGACATCGAGTCAGAGACCCGGAGAGCGAGCCAAGGGGAAGGGTCCCATCACCACCCGCAGTAGTGAATCAGCCCCCAGCTCTCTGAGGGGGAGCCCGGGAGGGAGGGGGGCTCCAGCCCGAGCCAAAGGGGTCAAGGCCTTGGTGGGTCTGAGGGGAGGATGGAGCTGGGAGGCCGGCAGCCTGGGTCCGAGAGACAAGTGGGCTGCAGACATGAACTTCTGGATCCTGAGAGAGGGGAAGGTTGGGGACCAGGACTCTTGCGCCCCAGGAGGCAGAGCGGGCTGGGAGGCAGAGGGGGTTGGGAGCCCGGACTCTTGGGGGTGGGCAGGCTGGGAGCTTGGCATTGGGGGGGCTGGGTTGGGAGGCCCCTGATTGATTTCTGTTTACCGGCTGTCCCCGCGGGCGGAAGAGCGAATCGCGCCCCATCCATCAACAGGCTCGCAGCCTCCCTAATAAAAACATTTTACTCCTAAATGATCTCGAACTAATTAACTCAAAGTGTTAATTAAAGTTTGCGCAGACAGCATTGTCATCAGGGAGGGCGGTGGATCCATCTTCCTGAGAGAGAGACAGGGTTTGGGGGGGCATCTGGAGAAGGGAGAGCTCCCCATCCCCCTCCCATCTTGACTGCTGTCCACTGCCTGTCCCCACCTGTCCTGGCAGCCTCCCCTGGCTTCCCTCTGTCCATCTCTGCCTCTGTCTCTGAGTTTTTGTGTTTTTCTGTCCCTGTCTCTAGCTGGAACACTGACCCCCACGTTGATCCTACTTCCCATCCATGTGTAACCTTTATGTCTGTGTGGCCTGGGGGTCATGTGTGCAGACACGTGTCGATCAGAATTTGCATGTGGACAGGCATATGGGTCAGAGCAGACACATGTGGATGTGTGTGTCAGAGTTTGTGCGTGTGTGTTTGAGCCCAGAGGCATGTGTGCGGACACGTGAATGGTCAGATTCCTGCGGGTACAGGTATGCGCGAACCCAGGGCTGGGTGTGCACCAGGGTGTGTGTGACTAGTGCCCACAGACAGGCTGTGGGACTCTAGCAGGGAGTCCCCAAGACAGTGAGGACCTCTGTAGATCCCTGGGGACAGGGCCCGGGGTAGGAAGGAGCAGATCAGTAGTTACCTGAGGGACCAGGTGTGAACTTGACTGTGAACTCATGCCCAAGTGCAAGTGCAGCCCCTCCCTCTGTCTCTGGACAGGCCCA
Organism: Mustela lutreola; assembly: GCF_030435805.1. Classification (NCBI taxonomy): domain Eukaryota; kingdom Metazoa; phylum Chordata; class Mammalia; order Carnivora; family Mustelidae; genus Mustela; species Mustela lutreola. The sequence continues at coordinate 60,083,877 of NC_081305.1, read as the reverse complement.
TCCCCCATTCTGGCTCTTCCATAGCCAGCAGCCAGCAGGGCAAGAGAGCTGGGGCCAGGACAGGCCACCAGGCCATGGGCATCCGTAGGGTGGCTGGCTGGGCGGCCCCGGTGTGAGCTCATACATCAGGGCTGACAGGCTCCGAAAGCCCCGGAATTAAAACCTAAATCGAATATTGATCACCCGCTCCGGCCGTGGCGCCCACTACGGCCCCCCCAGTTCCCCCGCGCTTGCTCCCTGCTCCCCTGCTCTCAAGCGGCACCACTGTCCTGTCTTTCTCTGTCTTTTTTTGCCTCCTCCCTCCCCTGCTTCTCCTCACCCCAGCCCTACTTCTTCTGGTGACTTGTCTCTGTCCCCAGCAGGTGCCCTCTTGACCACAGACAGAGAAAGAAATAACCAGAGACAGAGAGCAAGAGAGAGAGAGACATGTTTGCAGAGACACGTAGGTGCATAAGAGACCCAGCTGTGAAATAGTTAAATGCAGATCCCAAGTCAGACCCAGAGCAAGCAGCATGTAGACACAAATCCAAGCAGACAGACAGACAGACACTAGCACACAGGCACCCACAAACAAGCACAGGAAGTCGCACACAGTCACACCCTTAAAGTCATACAAACACACCCAATACCACACACATGGTGCACACAGAGAAAGTCACACTCAGACACAGACAGGCAGACCGATGCCCATAGGCCTCTGGAGTTACAGCCACTGGCACAGGCGTGTGACACACAGATGGAGAAACAGGCAAGTTAGAGCAACAGAGCAGAACAGAGAGACAAAGTACAGACATCCACAGAAGCGGAGAGACACACGGCTCCAAGTGGCAGAGAAAACACACACACACACACAAGCTCCCTGTCCTCCTGTTTCCATTCTTCCTGACACAAGAGCCATCTCCCTCTGACTCTCCTACCCCAGATGCCACCCCATTCCTGGATCTAGAATGTGCACAGAGACAAGGCTCTCAGACCTCATTCCCCCTGCCCCAAATCACACTGAGTAACCTCCTCTCCACCCCAGGGTCCTGGGCTGGTCCAGGAAGGGAGCTAGAGAAGTAGACCCCAGAGGGACAGAAAGGGCTCCCCACGATAGAGGGACAGGGACAGGTCATGCTACTCAGTCTTGTCCCGGGATCTGAGGTCCCAGTCTCAGACCACCTGTGGGATGGAGGCTGGACAAGGGCAAGAACTTCGCTGGGCCATGAGGGCTCCAGTCCCACACGGAGGGCAGGGGCACTGCCCCAGCCCCCACCCGCACCCCAAGGCTTCCTGGCTGGGGTGGGCAGCGGCAGCGGCAGTGGAGGCGGGCGGTTGTGGCTGCCGGGGAGAAGATGAATCTTTCATGAGTGATTTGCGGCCGCCTCTTCTCGTCCCGTGTTGTTTAATGTTTCAATTTGGGCGAAAGCAAAACATTCAATCAGGCGGATTAAGTGCGTAATGCGTCTCATCGCTCAATCTGTCGCCTCCGCCGGGCAGCCCGCCGGTTGGGGGGGATTAGGAGGGGGGGTGGCGAGCAAAGACCCTGGCCAGGGCAGCCCAGTCCCCAGCTTCACTCCTAAGCTGTGCCTTGAGAGCCCCCTCAGCCTGGAACCCCTACCACGCCACGGTCTCCCCAGTCCTGAGTTCAGCCCCACCCCCACCCCCACCTACCGCTTTCTGCTCCATCTCGGGGTGTCCACTTGGCTTTGGGGGCCCTGGCTTCTCTGTACTCCTCTGTCCACCTGCCTTGCTCTGACTATTTCTCTGGTATGTGTCTGCCTGTCTGTCTAGGTGCGTCAGCCTGTTTCTGTGTGTCCCTCTGTCTCTCCATGAGTGTCTGCCCGTCTCTATCTCTGCCCTTCACTCTGTGCCTGTATCTCCTTATCTCTCCACCTGTCTTCTCTGCCTGCTCCCGGGTTTCCTCTTCCTTATATCTCCCTTCCTTAGATCTGTCTGCCATCCCCCGTCACACCGTCCTTCTGTCTGTCTCTCATACTAGCTGTACGTGAGTCTTCACACCAGCCCAGCACCCGTCTGTCCCCACTCTGTCTCCTCCCCAGATTCTGCTGGTCTTCCTGCCCAGTCTCCTCTCTCAACCAGCATCTCAATCCTCTGCCTGCCTGACCCTTACCTCTCTACGTGCCTACTTCTCTGTCCCCTGTTTGTCTCTGTCCCTGTCTGTGTTCATCTCTCTCTGTCCATATCTCTCTGTCTCTGCTCCACTGTGCATCTGTCCCTCTGTCTTCCTTGACCTTGTCAGCTCCCTGTCCGCGGCCCGCTCAATTTCCACGTCCACTAGGGGGCAGCAGGTACAGGCTTTTCCGGTGGGGAGGCTGACTGGATGGCTGAGGAGCTTTCCAGCCAGCCCCCTTGCCTCTGGCCAGACCATCCCATTTAGGAGGGTGCAAGCCAACCAGCCCTGGCTCCCTCAGACTCAGAAGTCGGGGTCCGCAGCCATCTTCTCTCTCAGAATCCAGGGGTTCTATGCTCTAGCCCCCACTTTCCTCTCTTCAGGCAGCCTGTGAGCTGCAGCGGGGGGGGGGGGAGAGGGCTAGGGTTGGGGGGTTGGGATTTCAGCTGGGGGACCGGCAGGCTCACCCCTGCCTGCTGCTGAGACCCATGGGGCTGCGAGGCCTGGGACTCACAGCGCATGTAGGCACAGGGACAGGGACACACACAGGATTCCAGGAAACACACAAGTAATCAGATTAAGTCATAACCTGCAAGGGCATACACACCCTGAGGGCAGCAAACACACGCACTCCCCTGCCCGCAACCCCAGTCGGACTCCGGGAGCCTGGATCAGAGCGGTCGCCGCTAGGGAAGTTCATGGACACACAAGGCACACTCACGCTCTGCCTCAAGCAGCCCCTGCGGTTTGGGTTCCGGACTGTGACACACACACACACACACACACCCCTTCCGCATTCAGAGTGACTTTGGGGGACAGCACGGGCAGGACAGACCCCATCTCGGGATGTGCCCTCAGCCCTGGGACCTCTCTTGCCTCTGCCCCACCCCCGCTCCTCCGGTCCCCTATACTCCCAGTCCCCAGTCGCTGCCCCCCCCCCCACTCACTCAGTTGCGCTCCCCACAGCTTCCTAACTTCCCCTTCTCCGTCTCTCACTTTCTGTGTCTCTCCCCTCTCTGTTTTCCCGGCCTCTTTTGCCATCTCTCCCTAGCCCAGAATTTGTCTTTGTCCACGTCTTTGCCTGTGTGACAAGTCTCTAGCATCTAGGCTCATCTGGGAGACACTCTGTCTCTCTGCCATGCTGTTCTGCCCGCCCCCCAGTATCTTTGAACGTCTCTGTCAGTCTCTGTCGCCCCCACTAACTCTGGGCTTTACAGCCTCTCAATTTGTCTCTGTGTCTCTGCATGGTCTCCGCCCCAGCTCCCTGGGCCGCGCTGTCTGTCCTCTCCCTAGGTCTCTGTCTCTGTCTCTCTGTCCATCCGTCTCTCTCTTCCCGGCCCCTCCCGCCCCCCCCTCTCCCTCTGTCTCACTCTTCGCCTCTCTCTTTTCTCTCTCAAGTGTTTTCAATTTTATTCTGAGTGGAATTAACTACCCCTGATGTCAAATTGCCGCCGAAATCGATAATAATATCTTTACAAAAGAGGATATTCTTCTCTCGGAGAACGGCCTCTGAAAAATGGAAAATTTAGTCGAAATTGATTCATTACTTGACACTTTATAGAACGGCTGCGTATTGATCGCACCTGTCATGTCCCATCTCCCCTAATCGAAGCTGAAGGCCGGCTCCGATGCCTGCTATTTTTCATAATTCCACCGCAGCCGACAGCTCCACAAACACCGCCGCTCGCCCGGCCTCCGCCTCCCCGCGCTGGCCGCCACCGCGCGCGCCCTCGGCCTGGCCCTGGCCTCGCGGGCCGCGCCTGCCGGCCCCGCACACCCGGCCCACCTGTCCCCTGCCGTCCTCCGTCTGTCCGTCCCCCCGCCCCTCCCCCACACCATGGCCACTCTCTTCTGCTGTCCGTCTGTCCTCTGCCCAACCCCAAGTGACAGGTCCGCCGGTCCTTCCCCTGGGACCCCTCCCCCATCTGTCCGTCAGTCTTCTCAACACCCCACTCTTGTCCATCTGTCTGACCCCCACCCCCATACCCCCAGGCCCATGCCCTGGCTGCCTGCCTCGTTCTGCTCTCCTGTCCGCCTGTGTGGTGGTCTGTCTAGCCTGCCCCATCCCCTGCCAGCCGCCCTCTGCCACCTTCCAGGGGGTGGGGGAGGGGCGAGGAGGCTGTCTGCTCCCTTCCTGCCCACACGTTTGCCTCCCCTAGCCTCTGGATTCCCTCCCACTCCCCAGCACCTGCAGTGAGTCCTGGTCCAGTTTCAGCCTCCTCCCCAGCCCTCCTCCCCACACTCCTCTCTACTGCCTTTCCCCTCCTCCCCTCACTGGGTCTCCCCAGGCCCTAAGCGAAAGGCTCTGCCCTCACTGGGGAACCACAGCAGAATCGCCCACAGTCCCTGCCCTCAGGGAGCCTCCAACCCGGGGCTGCTGAGGGGACGTCAGACTGTGTAGAGGAAATGCAGAGAGCAGGGGTAGGGTGGTGTTGGTCCCAGCCCAAGACCTGAGTCTAATCCGCGGGGGTGGGGGTGGAGGCAGCAGGGGGTCTAGCCAGCCTGGGGGGGTTCGAAAACCAGATCCCACCCCCTCCAGCCAGGCTGTGGAGGCTGGGGCCCACTTCCACTAACTAGCTGTGTGACAGCCGGCAAGGGGCTTCTGTGCCTCGGTTTCCTCATCAGTAAAATGGAGACAATCCAAAACGGCCCCTGCCTCGTGGTGTTGTCGCAGACAGGATTAGAGAAGTTCATCTCCGTGTAGGCTTTGGCCAATGCCCGGCCCCAAGCAAATACCAGTAAAGGGTTCATCGTCATGGCTGTTAGAACTGCGCCAAGACAATGTTCAGTCCACCCCACGGCTGAGCTCCTACGGCTGCGGGAGAGCCGGGCAGGGTGAGGGTTAGCGGGGAGGCCTGCTTATGCCCATCCTGGCTTCACCCTCTGTCAACCTTAGTGGTATTCGCTGCCCCCAGACACCCCCTGCAAGGGTGTTATAAGCAATGGAAAGGGAGGCTTGTGCCCCAACAGAGGGGTCCCTTCCCTCCCTGGGGGGGGTGGTAAAGAGAGTCTAATGGCTGTTATGGACCCCAGAAGTGTTCTCTGCTTCAGTCCATTGGGTGTTACAGGCTGGTTGAGGGTGCCCTCTCTCTCTCTCTTTTCCAGGGGGCATTAAACACCCTGAGGGTGTTCTGTCTCAGTAGGGTGTTAACTACAGCCGTCTGCTGGTGCAGCCTCCCTGGGGATGTTAAGTACAGCTTAATGGCCCCCCTCCTGTGAGACCCTTCCTGCAGTCAGGTAGGTGTCAGCAATACTGCTAACGAGGGAAGCTGCCGCCTGGGTGACCACCCCGCTCCCGGAGAATGCTCGACTGTAAGAACCCTCACTTCTGTCGAGTTCCTGCGTGCTTACAGGACGTGCCATGCTCTGACATCCTCCTCACGAATCCTCCCAGCCGCCTGGGGCTCAGAGAGGGTGCACGATTGTCCAAAGATGCACAGCCCCAGAGGTCTTACAGAAATCAGGAAGGTGTCTCCTGGAGGAGGGGTGCAGGGTGTTGGCCGGGGGGGGGGGTGTCTGAGCAGTCAGACGGGGCTGTGTTCACGTGCCTATGGGCGTGGTTGTGCAGAGGATCCAACCCTGGCCACCGAGGGCATCAGAGTCCCCCTGGGGGTCCTCCACTACCTCTCATGGGGCGATGGAAGCCCCTCACACGTGTTGCCTAAAGTCTGACCCCCTCCTCTCCCAGGGACGCCCTACTCTCCCAGAGGCGGGGCTGAGAGATAAGGAGTGTGAAAGCCCTCAGGGCTGGTGCTCTTTGCTGACGTCCCAAGGATGTCCTGTTTTCCAGGAGGGTGTTGTGTGCAGCGTGATAAATGATGCCTTCCCAGAGGGCAGGCTCTTACTGGACAGCGTAGCACACAGTCCACTGGGTCCTTTCGGCTCAGGTGTGCTTCTCTCCCAGGTGTTCTGTCATGCATTGAATGGCCATTAAATACATCCCAGATGGTGTTCCTGATGGCCTGCCAGTGTTCTAGCTTTCTTGGAACACCTGGAAGCTGTTGTCTTCCTCCTGAACGGGCATCACGTGCTGATGAGGAGTCCTGTCGGGTGACAGGTACAAGTCTGCTTGGTGAGCCATCCTCAACGATGCTGTATAGGGTCGGGGGGGTGGTGATGGTTCTAGACCTCCAGAAGAGGGTGGCTCTCCTGAGGGGGTCTCAAGTATGGCCTGATGAAGGGGTAGAGACCCCCAGGGCAGGGGCTTTCCGCAGGCTGTCTGGAAGGATGATGTTCCACGTTGAAACAAGTGAGGGGATCCTTGTTTTCCAGCAGAATTTAGTACATTTTAACGAGGTTATTTTGAAGTACTGGTGCTCACGGCGAGTGCTTTGTTCAGCGCTTGACCCAATGTAGAGCCCCCCCCCCCCGCCTGCTGTGTGTCCCTCCCCAGGAGGGAGTGGTCATTATTGACCCATTTTGCAGCTGAGCAAACTGAGGCTTGTGCTTCGATACTCCACGTGGGTGCGGAGGAGCTAGCCCAACGGCATGCCGAGCAGGGGCTGAAGGATCTGGAGCCTGTCTGAAGTTCTCTGGGGTTCTCTACCGCCTTCGGTATCACTCCCCTGCCCCCCACCCCGCCGTCCCCTGAGGTCAGTGGGGGTTGGTGCAATCTTGCTGAGCTGCCCTCCACCCAGCATATTCATTTGGGGACAGTCGTTTTGCCCCAGGCACATTCCCTCTAGAGGCGGGTGACTCCAAGGGCTGCTGTTTCCCTGAGAAGGTGGCACTGGTGTTTGGGGGGGCAGCAGAACCTGACCCGAGAATGGGAGAAAAAAGGGGGGGACAGAAGTGCACAGGGGGAGAGAGGGAGGAGGTGAGGGGAAGGCACAAGGGAAGGAAGAGTGAAGGCCAGCGTCAGGCTGGGGGGGGGGGCGCTGAACCTGGGGTGGGGGGAGGGTGCTGGGGTCTCAGGGCCCTCAGGCCAGGGGTTGTTCTCTGGTTATTTCAGTGGGAGCAGATCCCGGCCCTTCCCGGTGGCTGCGGGTGTGGTGAGTTCCTGCGACCCATAGGCCCCTGCAGGGGAATGTGGCTGTGTCTGTCCATAGGGCCCGGGCTTGTGTGTTAGGAGGTGGAGTGTAGCTGCATGTCACTGTGGTTGTGAGTGTGTGGGTCAGGGCACATCTGTGTGTCAGGTTTGTGTGTCCCAGTGCCCGCTAGGCTGTGGAGCCCTGCGTCCTGCGTGTGTGTTGGCACTGTCAGTGCCAGTGTATCCGTGCGTCCCGACGTCCTGGGCCTGTGTGTCCGGGTTCGGTTTCGCGTGTCCAGGAGGAGGTCCCAGACGCGTAATTGCTACCTCCACCTCCCGCCCGCGGGTGGGTTTGTCCGCGTGCCCTCCTCGGGAGGGGAGGGGCGGGGCGGGTGGGGTGTCTCTCCACCTCTCCACCCACCCCGCCCCCACTCCCACTCCCTCAGTCCCGGGATCGAACCTTATTTAGAGTCGCGATTCGACATCTGTTTTCAAATTTGATCAGCTCTGAACTTTATTTTCCGAGTTTGAGGAAAATTATATTCCATCGATCGCGCTCCCGCCCCCTCCCCCGCAGCGCCCGCCGCCGCCGCCGCCGCCTCCATATATCTGCGCGCCGAGCCGGCCCGGCGGCCGCAAGGGCGGAGGCGCGCCGCGCGCCGCGGAGGAGCAGAGGGAGGAGGAGGAGGAGGAGGAAGCGCAGGAGGCTCGGCAGGCCGGCCGCCCGCGACCCCCACGCCCCGCGCCCCCGCCCCGCGCCCGGCGGCCCGCGTTTCTCCCCGCGCCTCTCTCTCGCGGGCCCCTCTCCGCGCCTCCCGGTCCCCGCGCGGCCCCCCTCTCCGGGTCCCCGGCCGTCCCTCTGGGTCCGGGTCTCTCCTCTACTCTCGCTTCCGTTCCGTCCCCCCGGGACCCCGGGCGTCGCCCCCCCACCCCCGCCCGGCCTCGCCCCCCACCCAGGGGCCCGCTCCCCAGGACGCCGCGGGGACCATGGCCGCGGGATCCCAACTTTAAACACTTGTCGCCGGACCGGAGCGGAGGCGCAAACCCCGGAAAGTGAGTGAGCGCCGCGGGCCGGCGCAGGGGCGGGGAGGGGGCGGGGCGCGGGAGGTGTTCCCGGGGGACCTTCGGAGCCTGACCGCTGAGCCCGGGGCGGGGAAGGCGGGCGGGGTCGTCTGCCCCCGCGGAGGCGGCGGGTGGGGCAGCGCTCGGCTCTGGGGAGGTGGGAGGGGGAGAGGGCTGGAGGTGCGCGCTCGGAGCTGGGGCCCGGGACGCGGGGGGAGCGCGTGCGAGAGTGTGAGGGGTGGGGGCCGGGAGAGCCGGGGTCGGTTTGGGAACCGGGGCTGGCGGGCACACCTGAGGGTGGGCCTGGACCTTTGGGGCTAGAATCCTGGGGCGGTGAGATGGGGGGCTAGGGGCCAGGACTGAGGACTTGGAGTTTGGGACCTGGGTGTTCAGAGCCAAGAGACTGCATATTTGGGGTTGAGAGTTGACTGGGGTTGTGGGTCAGCCAAGGGGAGTGGACATTCGGGGCTGTGTGGTAGTATGTAGGTTTGGATGGGGGTGAGCTGGGAGGTCTGGGTTTGGAGCTGGAGCTCAAGGCTGAGGGTATGCACAGTTGGCTCTAGATATTTGGGGCGTGGATATCCGGTGTAGGGGGTTCAGCATGGCCTGTGGGAAGGACATTGGGCCAATAAATGGGTCTGCACACTTTGGGGCTGGGAGTGCAGGTCTAGCCCTGACCTTCGGGGTTTGCGGGGGGCTGAGTCCTTCTGGGGACTGGCGGCTGAGTATGCTGTGTCCCCTCTCTGTCATTCCAGCACTGTCCCAGGACCGTGCAGGGCCACCTCTGCTGTGTCTTCTCTGGCTGGGTCTCTCCTTACCGTGTCTCTCTCTCTTTGGGCACCTCCGTGTCCACCTCTAACTCCCAGGATCTCTCTCTGTCTCTTTTGGGCTCTTTATCTGTGTCTCTGGCAGCAGCATCTCTCTCTTCCTCTTGGTCCAACTCTTGGACTGTCTCAGAATCTCTGTGCGTCTCTCTCTTCGCGTCTTTCTCAGCATCTCTTTCTGTCTCTGTCTCTGCCTTTCTCTGTCTCTTACTATCTCTTTGTCTCTGTCTCTCCCAGCATCTCTGTCTCTGTCTCCCCCTCGCTGGTTTCCGCTCAGATTAAGCCGGGGACCTAATTCCAGGCCCAGGATCGAATTTTCTGGCAACAAAGGGAAATAGCGAATCGATCGGTCGCTCCGGAGATTAAGAGACAAGCGGCGCGCGGATCTATCACGGCTAAACGGCCCCCCCGCCCGCTCCCCCTGCCCGGCCGGCCCGCCGAGGCCCAGACGCGCTTCGCATTGCCAAGCAGCCTCAGGAGCCCGGCTGCCGGGCAGGCCCTGCCGGCCTCGCTGAGCCCAGAGCTCATGAGTGGGGAGCTAACCATGTGCCCTGCCCCTGCCTGGCTCCAAAGCCCGGGGAAGAGATCCCAGGGCTAGAACGGGCCCCTGGGGAGGGGAGGGGAGGGAAGTGAGTGAAACCAAGGCCTCAGATGGCCCTGAAGAGCCACACTGCACATACCTGTGGCCTCAGGTAACACCTTTTGCTCATACCTGCCCCTCTGCACACCTGTCACCTTAACGTTTTCTCTTCAGTTCCCCACATCTGGATGGCCAGGTAACATCAGACTCCTTGTACCTGTCCCCTGCAGGTGACCTGTCCTCTTCATCTGTCCCTGTAGGTACCACCTGTTTCCTCTCACTAGTTTTTCCAGGTTAACACTTGTCCCTTGAAACGTGCCCCAGAGATGCCTATAGTCTCTTAGGTAACACACGGCCCTTCTTACCTGCCCCTCCAGGTAACACCTGTTCTCCAGAATCTGCCCTTCCCGCTTGAATCCCTGCATCAGTCTCATTTCGTGCTGTTCTGTCCCTTTCCTACCTGCCCCTGTATCACCCCACATGTCCCCTAAAGCTTCAAACACACTTAGTTCTCACACTTTCATATTTCTTTGCTTCTGCCTCCCCTCAAGCAGTACCTGTTACCATATTTTCATGCGCGCTTGCGCGCGCGCCCACACACACTAACACACCTTCCTTAGCTCAGCAGCATGGACCCGAGCCTTCTCTTAATCTGCCCTCAGGTCACACCTGCCCCCTCCCACCTCTCTGGTCACATTCTTCTCCTTCACGGTGCTCACCTGGGCCACCCCATCCTGGTCCTTCCACAGGGGCTTCCAAACACATCTGCCTCACCCCAGTGCTCTCTGCAGGTCCCTAACTCCCCCACCCCTAACTCCCCCACCCTCCCGTCTCCCACAGAGATACCTACTTCCGCCTGCCCTGCCCACACCTATCCTCCGGGTAACTCATCCCAGACAACATGTGCACCTACCCCCTGGGTCTCCTGACCTCAGCACATCTTGACCCCTCACACGTACAGTGGTCCCTGGGTATCTGGTGTTTCCTCCTTCCTCCTGTCCCTCTCCTACAAGCTTTCATCCTCTGAAAGTCACCTGTCTTGCCTCCATACTTGCTGCTCACCTTCTTCTCGGTGTCTCTCTGTCTCTGCTTCTCCTTCATCTCACCATCTCACACACACTGCCCCTTCTCACAGGCACAGGTTGGGGCAGGGAATCTGTCTTTGGCCACGGGGTCCTGTCTGACTTGTATACCTGTTTCCCCACACCTGTCCCTCCGGCATCGTCTGCTTCTCTTCTTTACCCACACAAGTTCCCCATTTTCTCACTTCCTCCTTCCTTGCTGTCCAAGCTCACACCAGTATGTCTGCACCTCCCTCACCTGTCTGCCCACAGGCATCACCCGCTTGGGTTCCACCCCTCCCCTCACAGATGCTGAGACTTCCCCATCTGCACCCCCTCCTTAATCCACCTTTTCCAGTGGGCCTCTGCCCTACCCCTGGCATCCGTCCCCAGACTGTCCCCAAGGGAACACCTGCTCCTGCCCCCGACATAACATCCAGACCCAACATGGAGTCTCCCTCACGTCTCCCCATGCGATGTAACTCTTGTCCTTTCATAGCTTTTTCTTTAAAAAATAAAAGTTTTTTAAATGTAAGCTCCCTGCCCAATGTGAGGCTTGAACTCAGGACCCTGAGGTCAAGAGTCACAGGCTTTACTGATTGAGCCAGCCAGGTGCCTGCCTTTGTGGCTTTTTCAGACGTCGTGTACCTACCCCACAGCTCACAGCCACCTGTCCCAGCTGTGCTTGTCCGCACCAGTGGCTCATGCAAGCTGTCACCCCCACACCTTTGGAGCCCACCCTGAGATCCCTCTCCTGTCTCCCGCCCTGCTCCTCTCCGGAGATGCCTGTCCCTTTTCACGGAAGGCGTCACCAGCCCTCTGCCTGCTCAGGGAACACCTTAATGGAAGGGCATCACCTGTGCTGTTTGTTAAACACCTGGAACACCTGCCCCCAGCTGTTCTGCACCGGCCTGCTACATCATACACACTCCCTTATGCCAGAGGTTTTCAGACTTTGGCGGGAACTGGAAACCCCTTCAGGGCCTGCCGGTACCCAGAGCTCAGGGCCTCACGCCAGAGATTCTGGTGCAGCGGGGCTGGGATGGAGCCTGAGACTCTGCCTTCCTCACAAGCTGGTCCACCAACCACCCCTGGAGTAGCACGTGCCTGCTCCTCCCAAGTTCCCAACTCCTGCTTCCCCCCCACCCCAGATTTTATTTTTAAGTCACCTCTACACCCAGGGGGCTCGAACTCACAATGCTATCAAGAGTCGAGCACTCTCCTGTTGGAGCCTGCCAGGCTCCTCCTCCAGTGGCCGCTTATTCCACCCCCGCCCCCACCGGTCTCTGTGACAGGCAGTGTTCTCGGTTCTTCCTAACCACGGTCTCCTTTCATCCTCTCCAGGCCCATATGAGGCACGTCCTTACTCTTCTCCCCACTGTACAGAGAAGGAAACTGAGCCCAGGGAAATGCAGTCATTTCTTGGAGGTCTCAGGAGCTGGTCGATCTTGGAGGCCATCTGACTTCCGTCACCCAGGTGTCCCTAGCTCCCACACCTGCCTGTTAAGTGACCTCCTTCCTCCATGGACACATCTGCCCACCTTGTCGTTCGAGCATCGCCTGCCAGCTCTCCTGCACCCCAGCCTCCTGCCAGCCCCCCACTCCTGCCCTCCGATGCCCCTGCCTCCCTGCTGGCGCACCTGGCCTCTCTCTGAGGGGGACTCCCTCCCACCTGCAGCCAGGCAGCCTGTGTCCTGCCACCACACACCTGTCCCCTCAGACACACCTTGCTCTCCAGAACTACCCATCACTCCACAGGCTGCTTTCCCAGCTCCATCCCTCTCTGCCTGCCCTGTCTTTGTTCCCTTCCTCTCTCCCATCTCTGCCGGCCTAGTCCCTGACTGTCTCCCAAGCGGAGACTCTTTTGCTGTCTCCTCCTACCTCCTTGTCTTTTCGTTCTTTGTGTTTCTCTCTCTCTCTCTCTCTCTCTCTCTCTGTCTCTGTACCTTATCTCTTTTTATCATCTCTTTCCTTGTGTCCTGTACTCTCTCTCTCAGGCTCTCTCTGCCTCCCCCCTCCTCCTTTTTCCGGGTCCCTTGTTCTTTCTGGCAGTGCAGGTTTTGGGGGGCTTGAAGTCATGCTGACCTACATTTGAGCCAGGCCGCCCCACCCACCCCTGTGGGATTTCGGCCAAGTTACTTTCCTTATCTGAGCCTCAGTTTCCACGTCTGGGAAATGGGCATCCTGGCCATTGCTACCTCCCAGGTCTTGGCGAGGATGGGGTGGTGAGGGTGCCAGAGGTGCTGGGACAGATAGGGGCTGGTCTTCCCTCCAAGGCTCCCTTCCTCTTCCCCAGGGGTGCTGCCCCACCTGGCTGGCAGCAGCAGTGTGTGAGGTGGGGGAACGGAGGAGATGGGCAGAGGCGTCTGGGCCATGGCTTGGGCACAGGCCCGGGTGTGGGGCTGGGGACAGGGATCGATCTGCCTCGGCGGCAGAACGAGGGCCAGGATTGCATCTTGTCACAATAATTTATTGCTCTCATCCCATCTGATCGATGGAGCTGAATTAGCACCGTGCGACGCCCCTGGAGCCCCGAGCCTCCCCTAGCCTAGCCGGACCCCGGCCCTTTGCTGGCCCTCATGGGATCCCCTGAACCCCGGGCACCCAGCTCCAGCTGACCCAGGCCGCACACCTGGCCCCAGGCTCTCAGGCCCTGCCCTCTGTTTCCTGTCTTCCTACCCACTCTCTTCCCTTTCTGAGTCTCAACTTGGCCTTCCTGGGTCTTTGACCCCATTTATCTGCTCATTTTCTCTGACCCTCAGTCACTCCCTTCTCCCCCATTTCCCCATCTGTTTCCCTGTCCCCCTGTGTTCTGTGCCTCAGTTCCCCATCTGTCCCTTTGCCTCTCTGCTCCATTCCTGTCTCCATTCCTTCGCCCTCCTGTCTCCTGTCTATAGGCCTTTAACCCCGGGTCTGGCTATCCCTTGGTCTCTGGTTTTCTGTCCCTTGATGCCCTATCTCTCTGTCTCCCTGCCTTGCTCCTTTTAATCTGAATTTCCTTTAAACAATATTTCCTGAGCACATACTTGGTGCCAAGTCCCATGAACAGGATCCATGGTGCCCCTGAGTCCCAGAGCTCCTGGGATTAGCTGGCCACGCTTGCCTTCTGCTTTCTGTCCCTCTACCCCACCACCAGTCACAGTCATTGCTCCTGTAGCCGTCTGTCACTGTCTGTGGTGCAAGGCCTGGGGCCAAAAGGTCCAGCCCTGCCTTTGGGTGGGGCCTGGGGAGTGGGATTGAGCTGGGGGGAGGATGCTGGGACTAAGGAGCCTTGGTAGGAGGTAGGGGTTTGGGATGAGGGGGGAGTTGGGAATTGGTCTTGGCCAGGCAGAGATCTGGAGGGGAAGGAGTTGGGGTGACAGCCAGGGGCCCCCGTCAAACCTCTGCAACACAGACCCCCCCCAAGGACTGCAACTGGGCATGACGCTGGCCTTGAACCCATACTTGTACTTCTCCCCGCTGACTTGTGTCTCTGCCCAGCAGCCCCCTGCCCTCCCTGTCCACTCCTTCGCCTCTGCCCTAATCCCTCAATTTTCCGCCTCTCTGCCCCTCCTCTCCTTCCTCTCTCACCCAGGTCCCTCCTTGGAGCAATCTCTCTTCCCGACCTCCGCTCCCTAATTCACTTTGTCCGGCTGCTCTGACTCGCTCCCCTTCTCCGGGTTTCCCCTGGCTCTCCGCACCACCCCCGCTTCCACCACCAACAAGACCCCACCGGGGTCTTGTTCTTTCCCTGTCTTTGCAGGACTCTCTGCTCTCCCATCTTTTCTGCGTGTCCCTCTGGTCTCTGTCCCCATCTGTCTCCCGGTAGGTTTTGCTTCCTGCTTCTCTTTCTACGCGCCGCCCATGTCTCTCCTGCTCCCTGTTTCCCCCTCCATCCCCGGCCATGCTTCCTCCTTCTCTAGGGTCTCTGAGGGGAAGGGCAGGAGGATGCTGGCAGGGGATAGGGAAGCCGCCTGAGCTCCGTTCCGTGGTTGCGCCTCTCCCCTCCCCTCCCCCAGTTCTGTTTGGTAGGCGGGGTGCGTGGCACTGCAGCTCCTGCCTCCCCGGGGATGCTCTCCCCCCACCCCCCAACTGACATGGTTCCGCGTGCTGGCCACAGCCCCAGGGACGTTTGTGCAGACACTGGGACTCAGAGAGAGAGGGAGGGAGGAACAGGGAGGGGGTTGGATGGACCCAGAGACCCACGACAGACAGAGACACCAGCTCCAGGGAGAGACAGGGAGTGGGGGAGAGGGTGGGTATGAGGTCTCCACCTCTGCCCCAACTCCATCCTCCAAACGACCCCAAACCGCCTGTCACAGACACACCTTCTCCAGGCTGGGAAACCAGAGCCTTGTCTGTCTGCCAGTCTGTCCTTCTGTCTCTTGCACAGTGCACCTTCTGGCCCGCGTGCCCTTGTGTGTTTGTGTGTCTCCAGCTGTCTCAGTGTGTGACACTGCATGGGGGGGGGCTCTCTCTGTGTGACTGGGATTTGTGTGGCAGTCCACGTAGGTGTGACCTGTGGCGGTGAGTGTGCGTCCCGAGCACAGGTGCGTGAGCGTGGGAGCAGGAGAAGCCCCCGGAGCCGTGTCTGTGAGCCTGTGCGTGACTGTTGTGTGATGCTGTGCTGTGAACGTCTGGGGTGACTGCCTGAAACTGGGCTGTGTCTGGACTTGGCCAGGCGGGTGGTGTGTCTCAGTGACCAGGGAGCACATCTCCCTGAAGGCAAGGAGACCGATTGAGGCCTGGTGGGAGGACAGAGTGGGTGCCAGACCCCCCGCACCGGGCTGGTGAGTGTGGGTGTGTGGACCTCAGGGAAGGAGCAGGTGTGGGATGGTGGTGCTTACGACCACCCTTCCCCCCAGACCTGGGCATCACAGCCGCCACCCGTGGGGGCCTGCTTGGTCATGGGCTCTGTGTTCTGGGGCGGCCATTGTGCCTCTGAGCCTGCGGGCTGTGTCCAAGTCTGGGACTGGCCAGGAAATGATTCTGTGTGGGCGATGGAGAGCGTTGAAGTCTTCATGTGCTTGTGGGTGTGGGTCTGCGTGTGATGGTTGGATGGGGTCTGTGTGCCCTGCTCCAGGGAGCGGATGCCCAGTGGCTCGTGAGGCTGCACGTCTGGGATGACATGGGAGCACGGCCATGTGTTTGGCGCCGCTGCATGTGTTGTGTGGCTTCTGGCGGCCTGTGTGTTGCGGGTGCCCAGGTGTGTGTGGTTCCATCCTGGTGTTTTGTGTGTCCGTGTGGGCATGAGCGAGCCAGCAAAGGCACTAGCCTGTTGGGGCCACGACAGTGTGTGGCTTTGGGAGAAGTAGTGAGTGGTGTGCGTGCGTGTGTGTACATGTATGTACGTACGCACACACGCACTCTACACCCCAGGCACAGAGACACCCCGCCCGGGTCATGCTACAGCATTCGGTTGATGCAGGTCATGTCGGGAGGTGGGGTGACCTTGGGATTGCAGGTGGCAAGTCCAGGCAGGAAAGCCCCCGTCACCTTCCTGACCCTGTCTGCCCGGGGACAGCCCCAGGGACCTCCTTGGTGCCCATAGTGGGGCCTCCCTCGAACTCGTGTATGCTTAGAAGTGGCTGTGATCTGT
The DNA here is from genome assembly GCF_030435805.1 of Mustela lutreola. Classification (NCBI taxonomy): domain Eukaryota; kingdom Metazoa; phylum Chordata; class Mammalia; order Carnivora; family Mustelidae; genus Mustela; species Mustela lutreola. Next base: position 60,067,690 of record NC_081305.1, on the reverse strand, counting down.
ATGGACAGGGGTGTGTGTGTGCGCGTGTGCGTGCGTGCCACAGCGCGTCAGCTGGGCTCTGTGCACCAGGATGGGACAGGGTGTGTGAAGTGTGCCTACTGGGGGTGCCTGGAGAGTGTGTGCGGGAGTCTGCCTGTGTGTCTGCTACGCGCACAGCTGTGTCCTCGTGGGTGTGTGGCACAGGGAGGGGTGTGTCTCCGGGTGGGGGCAGGTGGAGTGTGGGAGTGTGTGTGCGTGTCCAGGCATGATGTGTGTGCCTGTTGGGTGTGTGCGTGTGCGTGCGTGTGCAGGGGTGGCGGCAGGAGAAGGGTCTCGGGCCGCGTCTCTCTCCTCTTTAGACAGAGCCCCGGAGAAGATATGAAATTTAAAAAAAAAATCAATTTTCATTCCACTTGTGCAGATTGTGTTAAGGGGAGGGGGTGCTGGGTGAGGGATGAAGGGGCTGTTGAAGGGGGGGCGAGGCCCGAGGCGGCTCCCGAGGCGGCCAGAGCAGCTTAGAGAAATCAAAACAACTGGTTAAACCCCAGCCCAGGGGGCCGGGGTGATGGGGGGTGAGGAGACAGAGGCGATGGGAGAGAGAGAGACGCAGAGAGCCTGAGATACCCCGAGACAGAGAGAGACAGAGATGCCCCAAGACAGAGACAGAAACTCAGGCCCTCAGAAACAGAGGTATCTGGAGCTAGAGACAGACGGAACAACAAAGACGTCAGTGAGCAAGACCTTGCAGCCCTGTGGGCCTGAAGGAGGCCGGGAGCCCCGTCTCTGGGGAGATGGTAGCAGAAGTAGGCCCGAGCCGTGCCCATTTCGTGCATGCCCACACAAGGCGTGAGAAGTGCGTGGATGGGGGGAGACAGTCAGACAGCTGGACCGATGGTGGCAGGAACAGTGGGGGCCCAGGGAGGCTTCAGCTCCCAGGGCCCACCTCAGCCGGACACAGCCCCTCACCCAGCCAGCCTTCGGGTCTGAGCGTGCCGCTGTGTGGGCTGACCCGTGTGTGTGTGTGGGGGGGGGTGTCCACATGTGTTTGTGGTCTCATGGTGGCTGTCTGTGTGGGTGCCACACGTGCGTCTCTGGCTCTGTGAGCGTGGGAGCAGTGTGCACGTGGGGTCTCTGGTGCGTATCTGTGGGACACTGGGTGCTTTGGGTGTCGCCTGTGTGGGACTTGGCCGTGCAGGGGTGTGTCTGGGTGGGCTTCTGTTCCTAGATGGCGTAGAATCTGTGTGTCTGCCTTCGATTGTGAGCCTCAGTGTCCTTCTGCGTCTGTGTGGGTGGGTTTCTGTCTGTGATTGGGGATGGTGCGTCTTTGTTTCTGTGTGGCACTGAATTGGTGTGTGTGGTATATGTGAATCTGTGTATAGCCATGTGTCTGTTTCTGTGTGAATATCTGTGGCCATCCTGGTGTGTGTGTGACGGTCATGGAGTGTGTGACCCTTGTGACCTGTATGTCTGTGTGTCGCAGAAGACATGGTGGTACGTGTGCCGAGCTGCTCTGTGGGTCTGTGTGATGAGTGTGGGTTGTTAGTCTTTTTGCGTACAATTTTGTTGACCTGTGCATCACACGTTAGTGTGATGTGTGTTGTGTGTGTGACAGTGGTGTGTGTATCACTCAGCTGATGGTGTGTCTATGTGGTGTGTGACCATGTGATATGTGTGACTTTGTCGACCTGTGTCTGTGTGATGGGTTGGGCATGACCTTGTGGTGTATATCACTTTGTTGACCTGTGTGTGATGTGTTGCAACGGTGTGGTGTATGTGTGACTCTGGACCCGTGTTGGTGTGGTGTGGTGTGTGCGTGATTTTGGTGACCTGTGTCGTGTGGCGTGTGTGTGTGTGACTCTTGGCCCATGTCCGTGTGGTGTCCTGTGTGTGTGATTTTGTTGACCTGTGTCTGTGTGCTGTGTGTGGCAGTGTGGTGTGTGTGCCTGGGCTGTGTGTCTGCTTGGCAGGGAGGGGAGAGCGGCAGCGTCTTGCCTGCGCAGCCCTGCTCCCACTGCTGCGCACACACACATTCTGTGCCGTGGCTGCAGGCGGTGGAGATGGGGGGCGGGGGGGGGGGTGGAGGAAGCAAAATAAAATTAAAAATTAAAGCTTGCCCGGAGTCCCCATCCGCACGGAGCGGACCAGCGGGGCAGGGGCTGCCACAGCTCCCCCTCCACAGCTACCAGGTCTGGGGCCGGCTGTCCATCTGTCCAGCGTCCTACTGGGGCCCCTGCCTGGCCCTGCAGCCCCGGCCTGCGGGGCCGCTCCTTCCATCGGTCGATCAGCCAGCGATCAATGGGGCCAGGGGGGTGCCAGGGGCAGGGCGAGATCAAAGGGGCCCCAGGAGACGGACACTGGGACGAAACAGAGACGCAGAGACAGAGATGCGGAGACAGAGATGGAGACAGAGACTGAGGGATGCAGAGACAAGGATGTGGGCAGGAGAGACGTGGACACCTAGAAACATAAAAGAGCAGTGTGGAGACAGGGAGACGTGGGGATCCTGAGACAGGGACACGGGGACCCTGAGACGTGGCTCTCTGGACCCCGACAGTCAGGGCAGGGACCCAGTCCCTGCGGCCCGATGGGACAGAGGCGGGGACAGAGAAGGGGCCGGCAGAGACGGCGAGACGGCAGAGATGCATGTGAGAGACGCGGGGGGAGCGTGGGAGCAGGGCCCGGAGCGCCGATCCCACGGCTCCTCGTTATAACGTGTCCGGAGGAGGCGGCGGGGAGTTGAAAGCGTCGGGAAGAGAAATCAAAACCAACACGGAAATGAGAGGGGCCAATGGGGGTGGGGGTGGGGGCGGAGGCAGGAGGGAGGGGGACCGGGAGAGGCAGAGCGAGTGGGAGGTGGGAGAGAAGTGGCCAGCGAGGTGCGGAGCCGGAGCCGGGAGGGAGATGGGGAGACTGAGGCGGGACGGGCTGGGGGCACAGAGGCCGGGCGGGGGGCACAGGGGGAAGAGGGGAGAGCCAGGAGAAGGGACGGGGCGGGGAGGAGAGGGGGCGTGGGGAAGCCAGAGATCCAGGAGACAGAGGGAGGTTGGTGGCGGGGGGACACAGGGGTTAGGGAGAGTGGGTGGGGAAGGATGGGGGAGACCCCTGGGTTGTGGGGAGACCAGGAAAGAGGGACAGAAAAATGGAAAAGAGATGGGGGGAGACAGAGAAGGGGAAAAAGGTGAGTGCAGAGAAACAGAACGGGAGAGACCGGGAAGGAGAACAGCAGAGAAAGTTGGGGAAATTGGATGGGAGACAGAGGGGAATGGGGGCGTGGGGGCAGATTGGCTGCAGGCAGTGGGGGGACCCCAAGAAGGCAAATGAGGTGGCAGGAGTTCTGAGTGCTGGAGGGGATCTTGTGGGAGAGACGCAGGGGACACTGGGTGGCGGTGTGTGTGTGGGGGGGGCACCTGGGTGTCTGTAGGGACCAGGTCTGGAGGAAACGGGCCATCTGCCAAGTCTTGTCTGGCATCCAAGGGGTGAGGTGGATTTCTGGGGAACAGAACAGCTGTCCGGGATCTTTGGGCAGGGTGATGTCTGAGAGGAATGCTGTATTCGAGAGCATGTCACGTCACGGGTGTTGGGTATTTGAGGGGGGTGTGTCTGAGTCAGGGGGTCTGAGGAAAGTGCTTTCTTTGAGAGGGGGTCTCAAGGGGTGGCGCGGTGAGGGGCGGAGGTGTCTGAGGGGGAAGATGTGTCTGAGGGGTGGGTGTCTGAGAGGAGCTGATGTCTGAGGGTTGGATGTGGGGGGGGGGTGTCCGAGATAGCAGGCACCTGCGGGGAGGGGCTGGCAGAATGTAAAGGTTCTGAGAGACAGGAGGGGAGGGGAGGGAGTGTCTCAGGGGGATGGGGTATCTGAAGGAGTAGGGATCTGAGGGGGGCCATATCCAAGGGGGGAAAGGGGGTCTACGGGGAGCTGTCTGAGGGAGAAGGCAGATCCAAAGGGGTAAGGGTTTCTGGGGGGGCATATGTCTGAGGAGGAAGGGGTGTTTGAGAGGTACTGTTTGGGGGGTAGATCTAAAGGGCAGAAGTGTCTGAGGGGGGCTGTGTTGAGGGGAGACATATCCAGGGACGAAGCCTGTCTGAGGGGAGCTGTTGGGGGGGATGTTTGAGGGAAGGTCTATTTGAGGGGGAGATCTAAGGAGGGGGTATCTAGGGGGGCTATCTCAGGGGGAGGCAGATCCAAGGGGAAGGGTGTCTGGGGGGTGCTGTTTGGTAGGGGAGGCAGATCCGAGGGAAGGGGTGTCTGAGGGGTGGGGACGCTGGTGCACGTGGCAGGGGTCTGAGGGTTGGGCAGCAGGTTGGGGAGGGGCTGCTGTGGGAGCCTTCCTGCAGGGTGTGGGGCGGGCAGGCCGAGTCTGGCCAGCTCTGGGCTAGCAGATGAAAGCTGGGGGCTGCTGGGGAGCTAGATGAGCCAGCCCTGGGGTCTGCTGGGCGGCGGGCCATGGGGTGGGGGCGAGGTTCAGAGGGAGACAAATCTGGGACGGCCAGAGAGAGGGACAGAGACGCAGAGACGGTTGAGAGGTCAGGAACCGCGAGAGAGCAGCTGGAGAGAAGGCAGCGGCAGAGCCTGCACGGCACTGGGTGGGCAGGGGGCGAGCCAGCCAGTGTGAGCCAGCAAGCCGGTGGGAGCAGTGGGGAGGGAGGCCCGGGGGCGCTGTGGGTAGTGATCGAGGTACAGAGCGAGGAGGAGGCTGCGGGAGGAAGGGTCTGCTGGCCGTGGGTGGAGAGGGTGGCGGGTGGCAGGATGGGTGGGCCTGGGCGGAGCGCCCACCCCACTGACCCCTGTCTGTCTCTCCTGACTGCTGCCTGCCTGTCCCCGCGTGTCTGTCCCGGCCTCTCTGCAGGGCTGGCTCCACCATGGACTGTAGCTGCGTCTCCGACCTTCTCTTCGCCCCGCCCGCCCTGCCGGCTCTCTGGACCCCTGGTAACTGGCCCTGGCCCGGACCTCCCGCCCCTTCCCAGCCAGCCGGCTCCTCCCTTCTGCACCTCTCCTTGTCCTCCCTCCTCTGTCCGGGTCTCGCTCTCAGTCCCCTCAATGCAACCCCCTAATGAAAAACTTGGCTAAAAACTTCACAGCCCGCTGTCCCTGCCACTTGCCTGCTGGGACATGAGGGTCTTTGGAGGGTGGGGAAGGTATCGGGGTCCAAAACAGACAGGATTCAGGGGTCTGAGGTCCTGGGGTCCCGGCTGTGTACCTCTCAGCCTGCTCCTGCCCAGGACCTTCGGGCAAAGAGAGGCGAGGAGACTGGAGATGGCCAGGCACTGACGGAGCAGGGGCGGGGACCATGGGGGAACGGGCCAGGCGCAGGTGGACAGACAGGGACTGCCTGGGCAGGGGGACATGGAGACATGGCCCGGCCCACTGGAGCCCTGGGAGAGAGGACGGACGGCCTACTCAGAAGTGGACACCCAGAGCTGGGGATGTGGACAGTAAGACTGGCTTGGATGTGCCAAGTCACACGCCCCTCAGACGGGCAGTGTGTGTCTGTGCCAGTGCATTGTGTGTGCGTGCGCGCACGCGGACGGGCAGTCTGTGCCTGCTTCTATGCGGGGTCTCAGAATGTGTCCCTATGTCACGCTTTGGAGCTTCTGGAAGAAGGGGTCACACTGGGAGAGTATGTCTGCGCGGCGTCAGTCTTTGTGTGAGCTGCTGTGCCTGTTTGCACACACACGGGAGGCTACCTGGGTGTCTCCGCGCTGGGCAGGTGGTGTTTCTTTGGGATGTCTAGCATGCTTACGTCTCAGGATTGGCGGAGTGGGGGTGCCAGCTCGCCAAGTACGTCCCTGCCTCCGTGGGGTGAGGAGCTTGCTGCTGTTACTTGCGGGTCTGGGCTGGGGTCCAGGATGGGGGTCTCGGTGGGCTTTGGGCTGGGTGGGTGGGTGCCCCAGGCCTGTGTGTGTGTGTTGGGGTATGTGTGTCAGGAGGTTTCTTGCATCTGTGTTTCACTGAGTGTGATGGACTTTGGGGGGTCGTCATAATGTGTGTGTGTCTGTGGGCTGAGGTGGGTCTTCTCGAGTGTGTGTCAGCAGGTACAATGTACCTGGGGATGTGTGTTTGAGGACAGATGGTGGCTCCAGATTGGAGTGTGTATCTGCGCGTGTGTGGCCAGTTGTGTGGTGTCATCTCTGGGGTTGCCTCTTCCTCACTAGGATGTGTTCCGGGTGTGGAATGTGCCAGAGCTCGTGGGTTGATGGAGCTCTGTCTCCTGGAGTAAGAAAGACCCAAAATGGGCCTGAGTAAAATTATCCTTTCAGGGAGGAAGCTGCCTGGCCTTTGAGCCTTTGGCAGGGGAGGCACTAGCACCCAGGGACACACCAGGCAGCCCAGGTGGGACCCTGCTGCTCCTTGCCTCCCACCCCTAAAACTCTAGTGAGCGGACGGGCAGTCCGCTGGGCATGCACAGCACATAGGTCACGTGGCTGCTCTCCCAGCTCAAGCTTAGTTCCTTCCAGGCTAATCCTTCCATCCCCATGTCTGGGCCTGCGGTCTCTGAGGCAAAGGGGGACAGGTGTGGTGTCACCCCATGTGTGCCTGTCAGGCAGACACTTGTCTTGATGCCACACTGGTAGCTGGGCCTTCATGGTCCTGTGCGTCTCCTGATGTGGCAATGTGGTTAGTGGGGCCCTGTTCTGGGGGGCCCGGAGGGCCTGCCTTGGCGGCACGTTGTGTGTGAGCTGCCGCACCCCACTCTGCTGCCCCCCCCGTGGGCCGTGGTGTCGCCAGGCGCCCCTGGAGTGTGAGTGGACGTCTGTGGGACCTGTACACTGTGGGTGTCTGCTGACACATGGGCGCTCAGAGTGTTGGAGCACAGACGTGGGGGGGGGGGGACATGGGACATGAAAGGTACGAACGCGCAGACAGGCCTGGACGTGGCAGCCTGTGGTCAGTGGAGGGCGTCAGGGAGAGATGGAGCGGGGGTGGGGGGCGCAGATTGGGGGGCCAGGGCGTGGGAGGAGGGGAGACAGCAAGACTGAGGGTATTTCCGAGAGCAGGTGAGACCAGAGGCCTCCTGGGGCTAGGCTGGAGGGGGCAGTAGGAGAAGGGCTGTGGACAAGGAGGGGTGCCGCTCCCGTGGCCTCCCCACACTCTACCCGCAGACCCCGAATGCGGGCGAGTTGTGCCAAGGTAGAGGAGGAAGCTGCAGGTGCTACTCCGGGCTTCCTGGACAACGGAGTTCCTTGCCACTATTTGGACAGTTTGGGGCCTGGACGCTACCTGGGGTAGAGAGAGTGGGAACTGGTTCCCTAAAGATGGCTGAAGCTGGGCAGCTGCTCCTTGGAGACCAGGATTCAGGGGGGCCTCCTGGTTCCCAAGTCCGCGGGGGACCCAGAGCCTTGGACTTAGCGTCCTGACCCGGGGCCACTCCCCTGCCTCCCGTCCCCAGGGTTTGCCTTCCCGGACTGGGCCTACAAGCCGGAGTCGTCCCCTGGTTCGAGGCAGATCCAGCTGTGGCACTTTATCCTGGAGCTGCTGCAGAAGGAGGAGTATCAGGGGGTCATCGCCTGGCAGGGGGACTACGGGGAATTCGTCATCAAGGACCCCGACGAAGTGGCTCGGCTCTGGGGCATCCGCAAGTGCAAGCCTCACATGAATTACGACAAGCTGAGCCGGGCCCTGCGGTGAGGAGGGGCAGGGGGAGGCTGGCCCTGGGGGTTTGCTCTCGGTCTGCCAGGGCAGAATCCCTGGGCTCCCAAGGCACAGGGATCTCCGTGGGGTAGCTCCTGTGATTACCTGTGAGAGGGAGGGACTCGAGGAGGAAGGCCAGAAGCCAGGATCCCAGCCCCTGCTTCACCCCTGCCTTGCTACTGGGTTAAGGGACTTCTGTGAGCCTCAGTTTCCCTGCTAGTGCTCTGTGCACTAATGAGTCCGGGGCGCCCTCTTTACCTCCCTCGGTGCCCCTCCCCAGCATCCCCTGTCCTCCCTCTCCCCACAGCTACTACTACAACAAGCGGATTCTCCATAAGACCAAAGGGAAGAGATTCACCTACAAGTTCAACTTCAGCAAAGTCGTACTTGTCAATTACCCACTGTTGGATGTGGCAGCAGCCACCACGGGCTCCCCACTCTTGCTGACCCCTGGTCCCTTTGGGGGGACGCCTGGGCCAGATGCTCCTCCCCTTACCCCCGAGGTGAGTTAGGACACTGGGGTCCCCGAACTGGGGGTTTGATGCCCTCTCTCCAGCCCTCAACCCAGCCGGTCTAAGCTGTGAGGCCTCCCTCGCCTCCCTCTGCAGACACTGCAGACCCTGTTCTCGGCCCCTCGCCTGGGAGAGCCAGGGGCCCGGGCGCCCCTGTTCCCTCCTGAGACCGACAAGCTGCGTCTGGACAGCCCTTTCCAGTTCCTGGGCTCTGGTAAGGGCCTGCGGGTGTGGGCGCCGGTTTGCGGGGGGCACGCTGCCCGTGTCTGCAGGAAGAGGATGGGCAAAGATGGGGAAGGACGGACGCAGGAAGGAGGCCCAGGGCGAGGCTGCGTGTGTGCCTGTGCTTAAAAGTCACAGGAGGACTTGGGGAGACGGAGGAGAGAAAAGGGGCAGGGACAGGCTGGGAGAGGGGCTTTTAGGCGACAAAGGACTGGAAAAACCAGGTGGGGGTGTAGAGTGGGCAGACGCCACGTAGGAGACACAATGGGCAGACCTCGGCAGACAGCACAGGGTGGGGGCACCTTCCCACGGTGTGCCCAGTCTGACCCACCCCGTGTTCCCCAGGTGCCACTGGCTATTCCAAGCCCCCCAGCCTGCTGGGTCCTTACAGTCGCGCCTTCCCAGACTATCCCTGGAACTTTAACCCGTATCTCACCGGCCCCTTCCCCAAGCTGCCGCCCTCTCTGTACCCCCCGCACTTCTACCCTAACCCTCTGGCAAGTACCCTGGGCCACCTGCCCTCAGCAGGGGCCGGGGGAGGCCCTGCAACTTCACCCCTCCTGGCTGCGGCAGGGGAGGCCCTGGGTCCTGAGCGCCCCTCAGGCCTGGCAGCAGCCCCTCGCCTGGCGCTGCCAGGAGCCAGGGGTCCGGAGGCCACACTGGGTGGGAAGGACGACAGCGACTCGGAGCTGGAAATCACGGACGTCAGCGGCTGCAGCTCTGACAGCGAGGGCGATGAGGGCCTCCCTGTGCCCCCCAAGGCCAAGGCAAGCAAAGGGGGGAGCGGCAGCTGAACCCGTGTGGGGTGAAGGGTTCCACCAGGGTGGGGGTTGGGCAGCCACTCATGCCTGGCCTGGCCTACCCTCGATGTCCCGCCCAAGGCCGGGGACCAGCCCTCGACCCCCTCCCAGGACCGGGCACTTGGCTGCCCACCTTCTTCCCTCACCCCAGGCTGGGGTCTCCCCTCCCCTGTCCAGAGAGGGAGGGAACATGACGGTGATGGCCTCGAGCCTCCTGCCCAGGCTTGTTTGAGGGGGGTCCCCGCCTGGCCCCACTTCCAAAGTGCAATATGGCGCCCAGCCTCTCCTGCCCACACGCCCCCCCGTGCTGTGCCCTGTGTGTTTGTGCGGCTGTGTCTCCCCTTGTGCCGGCCCCAGTCCTGACCCCCTCCCCACACAAGCCCCCTGGGACAGGGAGCTCAGAGCAATAACTTCGCCCCCAGCCCCGCCCAGGAGGGCCCCCTCCCCACCAGCTCCCCACAGCCCCCACTAGCCACCTCCAGAGAGTTTACTACAAAAATAAAAGAACGGAAAGGAGCGTGAGCTGTGCAGGATCCGGGCGTCACGGGTGAGTTGGGGCTTGGGGTGGGAGCATCAACTGGGGAGTCGCTGGCAAAACCCAGGAAGGAAGGACTGTACAAAGGCAGTGGGACAGACCCGGGAAAGTGATGCCAGTCAGTCGTGGAGGGCTCCAAACCCACTCCAGGGCCCCCACCCTATCCTCACAGACACAGAGCTCTCCTTAGATAATATATATTAAAAAATAAACCTCCAATTCAGGGTATAAAAACAGAGCAAAGGCACTTGGGGGTGGGGAATGGAGGGGTGGCCCCCCCCCCCCCGGAAATACTGTGATGGCCCGGGGCATGGCAGGGTCATTGTGGTCCCCCTGGGAAGGAAGCCCTGAGTCCCCCAAGCAGAAGACAGGAGGGAGAGAAAGCCCAGGCCACGGGAGGTTGCGGGGAGGCAGTGATCCCAGCGGGGGCCCCCCCAGGCACAGCCCCCCGTCCCGGCAGCCCAGCTCCCTCTCCTCAGGCCCTTGGGGTGGAGATGCGGTGGCAGCTGTGCGGTGGCAGCGGATGGCCCTCAGTCTTGCAAGGCCTGGGGGATGTAGGAAAAGGGAGATGGGGAGAGATGAAGAGAAAGGGGGAGGAAGGGGGAGAGGGAGGAGGAGGGAAGGGAGAGAGGCGGGTGCAGGAGGTGGAATGGGGACATGCAGGGAGACTGAGGCAGAGGGAGAGAGCAGCAGGGGGCTGTAGAGAAGGGAGCCGCTGACATGCCCATTCTGGTCCCTCCAGTTCTCCACTCACCTGCCTGGGGCCAGGCGCCTCAGGTACAGCCAGGCTGGGGGGCAGCGTTCTCCCCGAGTTGAGATAGGAGGAGTCGCAGGCGACAAAATTCCTCCTCCACCTCCTGGTTGGAGAGTCCGCAGTGAGAGGGGTCCCTCCATGGAGTCTGGAGTCGGCTCCATCTCCCTGCACCCTGCTCCTCCCCCCAGGGTGCCACCTCCAGCTGTTTCATGGTCTCCTCCAGGCTGAGCAGCTTCTCCCGAATCTCCTGGGTTTGGTCCTGGCTCTGGGAGCCGCCCCCTGGGACCCCATCCCCTTCACGGGAAGGCCCTGCCCCGCTGTCTTCCTCCGAGGGAAACAGGAGCTGCTTCAGGGACAGCACTGGCAGGGACAAGGGAACAGAGTCACAAGAAGGGCTGGGAAAGAGGCTGAAGGCTGGCAGCGGGGATCCCAGCGGGGAAGGTGGGGGCCAGGCTGCAGGTGGGGCTGGGGGACGTGAAGGGGTGCAGAAGAGAGGCAAGGAACACAGGGTGGAGGGCATCCAGGGAGAGGCTGAACAGAAGGTCAAGGGAGGGACAGAGGCTGTGGCAGGAAAAGGCGGCTTGGGACCACTGAGAGTGTGATGCAGGCCAGGCACGATGGGCCTGGGCAGGAGGCAAGCTGGGAAGGGGGGCTAGAGGCAGCCCCCCGCGGCCTACCTTTCTCCAGGGCCTTGGCAGCGAGCTGTCCCTCGGGGCCGGGCCTGGAGTAGGGCAGGAGCATGCTAAGGATCCTTTCTGTCCGGCCTGGGCGGGAGGCAGAAGCCGGAGCGGGTGTTCAGCGGTTGCTGGGCCTCCTCATGACGCCCGCCCCCCTCGGCGCCCCCTGCAAAGGCTCACCATCCGTTGTGGGCATCTCTCGGCCACCACCGTTGCCGTTCTCAGAGCTGCTGAGCAGGGGCTCTCGGGTGCTGGGGGGAGGAAGGACTAAATGATCTCACAGCCCTGGCCCTGGGGAGGGGGTGGCAGAGAGACAGCGGTGGGGCGGGGGGGTGGGGGGTGGGGCACAAACAGATAAAAAAGTTGAGGCTGGGAGATGGAGACAGAGGAGCCTGGGTAGGGGCCGGAGAGGCTGTGGTGGTGGCACACGCACACACAGACACAGACAGACAGACACACACACCCGGAGCTCAAACTCCCCGGCTCCTCAGGCCTCCACTGTCCTCCCTCACCTGCTTGGGCTGGGCCGGGATTTGGAGCGAGAGGCGGGAGCGGGGACCTTCAAGGATCCAGCAGTCTCGGTGATGAGGGAACACCAGCTGGGGAGACAGGTCAGCGCCCCCAGGGCAGGCAGTCAGAGCCCCCAGATCCTACGCCGGAGTCTCCCACCCCCCAGCCCGGGCCTCCTCATCCACCGGAGCCACCCTTACTTCTTCCGTTCCGACACGGTCTGGGCCACCAGTTCATAGATCTGTGCCTCCTGGTCCCACGTAAAAAGGACATAAAAGGCTTTGTGATCTGTAAGAGGAGGGGGGGTGGTTCAGAGCCAAGGTTACCCCCATGTGCCCTCCCCTGAGTGTGGGCTAGAGGCTGGGGCAGCCCCTGCTTGCAGTGGCCTCGGGCTCCCACAGCTCACGCCATCCCTCACGTGCCTTGTCCCAAGGCCTCCATCTCACACCCCTTGTCCATCAGGCAGCAAGTCCCCAATCTGGCTTGCCCCACAGACCCCTGGAGCTGCTGATGCACCTCTGCAAAGCCCCAACTCTGTCTCCCCCACCCCCGTTCCCCTGTGGTCCCCAGGAGACAGCCAGGGGGCATCTCCCAAGACTGATGAGAGCAGGCTGCTCCCTGCAAACCCAGGGGAGCTGCCGGGCTCCCTTCTTAAGACTCACAACGCTCCTGGTCCCTTGGCTGCCTTCTTCGCCTCTGCTGGGGTCCCCTGGTGCCCCCCGCCACGTGCTCCCCAGCCCTCCAGGACGGTCACCGCCCACGCCTCACCGGTGGCCACCTCGCGGGTGATGGCAGACGTGAGCCGCAGCACCGGCCGCAGCATGGTCTTGCCGTCAGGTGTGGGTGTCAGCGTCCGACTGTGGGACTTGAGCAGCAGCCGCTCGTCCTGGCGCTGGAGCAGCAGCAGCAAGTCATCCAGCAGCAGCACGTGGACCTCTGCAGGGCAAGGCCCAGGCTCAGCAGCTGCCCCTACCCCCTAGCACCCCGCCCCCGGCCCCCACGCTCACCCACAGCCTTGTCCTTCGTCACCCGCCACGTCAGCGGGCCCTCATGCACAAGCTTCTTCTTGGTGATGTCCAGGTTCTGGAGGCAGGAGGGCGTACCCGGTCGGCACACGGCACGGAGGGGAGGGGAGGGCAGGGGTCAGGAGGGGCAACCGGCTGGGACTGAAGAGGGGCTCTGGGCGGAGGGGTGGGGTGGCTCTCCTTCCTAGGGTGCATTAGCAGAGAACTCCAGGGGCAGGAGGGGCAGGAGGGGCAGGGCTGCCGGAGAGCAGGGGAAGGCCGGGGAGGGCAGGGCTGGCAGGGCCACCTTGAACTCGCTCAGCATGGGGTCGCTGCTCTGACGTAGGTGGGACAAGTCCAGGCGCTTCTGATAATCCTTGAGTCGCTGCCGGTGGGGGGGAAGGGAGAGTCATGGGGAGGACCCGAAGGCTGTGGCTGACCCACAGTGACCCTGAAGGGGACAAGCTGAGGGCAGGGCCTGGCCTCCAGAGAAGGGGCCCTGAGATAGACAAGACAAAGGCCCGCCCAAGCCCCGCACATGGACACCCCATTGCCCTGGGGCCCACAGCCACGGCCAGGCATACCAGCAAGTCCTCCATGTCGCGCACGGCCTGATTGACGTGGTGCAGAATTTCTCGGCAGCACTCAGCTGCCAGTTCCACTTTCTCTCGTTCCGCCGGCTCTTCTGTGGCAAAGGAGAAGCAGGCCCTGGTGACCCCGAGCCGGGAAGCTCCTGGCCAGCCCCGCCCCCATGCCGCGGAAGCTGGGGCCCTGCGCTGTGGGGCCCGGCGTGCTGGCACCTGTGTTCTGCCCGATGCTCTGGAGGAGCAGTGGGTACTTGGTCAGACGCTGCATCTCCGTGGGGATCATATCCTTCAGCTGCAGGCGGCGGCACCGGGGGCGGCTCTCAGCCTCCTGCGGGCAGAGTGTGCTGAGTGGCCCAGCTGGGGGCACGCAGCAGGAACTGTGACACCAGCACGCCTCCCCCTCACCTGCACAAAGGTACAGAACCGAGGCTCCTTGCGCTGCTTGGCTTTGAGCTGCTCTAAGGCAAATGACTGGCGGCTGCAGAAGCGGGAGGAGATTTTCTGGAACCATCTGCCTTCGGCACCATCAAACTACAGTGAGATTCAGGCCAGGGAGGGTGTCTCAGGTGGGATTGGGAAGAGCTGGGCCTCACGTGGGAAGAGCAGCCTAGACAGGCGCCTGCAGTGAGCGGCCCAGACCCCGGGGTCTTAATGGGAGAGGGGCTTGAGACCAGCCTCCCTGGGCCTGGATTCCAGGTCCCTGGCTGGAAAGAGGGGACCCCAGGGGGAGGCAGGGGCTGGGTGCCCTCACCCGAGCCAGCAGCACGTCTCCGATCTCCTCAATGAGGTAGCCACTATCCTGCCTGAGCTTCATCAGTCGATCGAGGAACAGGGCTGTGGAGAGCGGTGAGGGAAGGGATCACTGTCAGGGCCCGAGCCACAGCGCGCAGAGCTGAGTGGGAGGCGGTGGTCAAGCTGCAGGTGTTGGATCCTGGGGGCCAAGGGGCCGCCACCCACCCGATGCCATGCCCTTGTTGATGTGCCCCGGGAATATGAGCTCTGGGGGGTCCAGGGCTGCCCCCAGGGCTAGAAAGGAAGCTGCCCGTGCCAGGCACTCAAGGAGAATGTGCTAGGCTCTGGTTGAGCCACTGAGGCCTTGAGGAGGGAGCCGGCAGCAAGGCGCACAGAGGGCCACAGCCCTGCACTCACAATGCACCTCGATGAGCTCGTCCAGGCTGGGGAAGATGTTCTGGAGCTCCTCCAGGGAGAAGAAGCCCCCTTCTGCCATGGGCTGGTAGAAAAGGTCATGCAGCACCCGGAGCATGCGCACATGGGCGGCCTCAGTCACCAGCAGCTCTGTGGGAGCAGGAGGCACGGTTGGGAAGGGTGCGGGGGGTGGGGAGGTGCACAGTCTCAGAGGCAGGCTCAGGATTGGGGGACAGGGATAACTCTCCCTGGGTGGAATCATTTGCCCCTGAACCAGCTACTGAGGATTCCTTATCCCACTGCTGGTGTTCCTTGGCTGCGGCAGCCAGCCCGGGTGACCAGTGGTCCCCTGTGCCTGGAACCCATGCCTTTCCCCGAACATGGGATTGTCAGTGCTACACCTGGGAAAATTCCAGGTGAACTGGGATGAGCTGGTCGTACCACCACCAGCAAGCCTACGGCTGTGTGTAGGATCCGGCAAGTCCCTCGGCCTTGGTTTCTGGAACAATGATAACCCTTTACACATACGTTGATAGCCTTGGATCCAGGGAGCCCCCCTCCCCCTACCGCCGCGAGGGAGCATGCCTGGGTTTCAGGGGCCCCAGGAGTTCCTGGAGACAATAAACGCACAATTCCATGTTAGGAATATTTTTCTGATGAGGGAAACGGCTGTGCTGTCCACTATGGTACCACTAGCCACAAACAGTCCTTCGGATTTTAATTGAAATGAAATACAGTTCTGTAGTCAGTGGTACTTGTCACATTTCAAGTGCTCAATGGCCATTATGCGGCTGGTGGTAACCGTGCTGGGCAGCACAGAGGCTGTGAGTTTTCATTATTCCAGAAAATTCTACCAGATAACACTGCTTTCTATTTGGCTCGTATCCTTAGAAGGATCTGGAACACAAGAAGTATTCCCCTATGGCCCTAGAACTTCCGAATGAGTTCCCCTCTTACTATTAAGCAACGTGTAAATAAAACTTCTAAACCAGAGCTTCCAAAGAAGTGTTCTACTTTTGCCAAACGCCCACCCCATACCCAGTTCGAGATCGCAGAGAAGAATCAACACAGAAAGGATACTTCCATCATCTCCCTGCCCAGAAGCAAGCGCTGAGGATACACTGAGTATCTTCCGGAACTTGTTCCCATGGCACTACTTTTGCCTCTGAACAGTTAAGTCCACACTGGAATGTTCTTACCTGGCCCCCCACCACATTAAACACTTCCCACGAATCCCCTCAGCTTCATGACCATCTTTTGAAGTGGGAGCTATTACTTCCCAAATAAGGAAACAAAGATTTCCTCGAGAAATACAACGTCATGTGACCCTTCCAGCTCTTACCAGCTCTGCCCTGCACTAGGAAAAAAACTCGCAGCAAACGTCACTTTGACAGCTGACAGCCACATTCCTGTTCCACGCGTGGCTGTTCCACGATGTATGTGACGAATGGCCCTCGGTGGTAACAGGCTGCCTTCAAGTCCGGCCCATGGCGCACAGAGATGGCAGCACCTTGTCCCTTCGCCAGAACTGGGTGGCGTCCCCCGTACTCACCACTGATGACCTCCTGCCGCTTCACCTGGCTCTTGGGCAGGCTGTGCAGGGTGCCAAGGGGGACAAGCTCCCGCCAGCCAGGGGGCTCTTCTGGTTCTATTTCTAGTCCTGACCGTGCCGGGTCCCCTTCGTCTCCAGGCTCAGGGCTGTGAGACAGAGGCCTTGTTAGGGCCGCAGCTTGGGGCATCTCTGGGAGGAGACTTCCATTCCTAGTGTCCAAGCCCCACCCCCCCACCCCCAGCCTGCCCCATGGCCTTGGCATTCAAGGCCTCCAGAGCAGGCCCCAAATCTCTAAGTAAGAAGAGTCCCACCCCTCTCCTGTGACCTCAGTGTCCAATACGCAGTTCTCTCTAACTCTGGCAACAACCCCTCCCCCACCATCCTCCTGACTCTCCAGGCTGCCTCAGTAGATGGGGGAGGAATGACCTACGTGGCTCGTCGGGTAGGGCCAAGCACGGCTGTGGCAGAGCTGGGGTCCATGTCCACGTCACTCCGGGAGCGGCCCCCACCCCGGCCCTTAGCCCCGAGGCTGCCCCGGGAAGGCCGGCGGCGGTCACTCACCCGCAGGCTCTCTGAGCGCCCCAGACGCCCCGATAGCCTGGACCCGGAGGTCAAGGACAGTCAGGCAGAGGCCAGGACAGAGACAGGGACAGAGACAGGGAGAGACCAAGACAGGGACAGGTGGGAGAGACCAGGACAGGGACAGAGACAGGGAGAGACCAAGACAAGACCAGAGGTGGGGATATACCAGTTAAGGGACAGGGAGAGACCAGGACAGGGACAGACGGGGACCAGGGTAGGGGAGACCAGGACAGATACCAAACATGCAACAGAAGAGAGGAGAGAGTCAGAAGGAGCAGTGGAACTTGGGGCTTTGGGCTGTTGGGGCACTGAGGGTGGTCAAGAGCGATGGGGAAACTTGGTGGGGGTGGGGAAGGAAACCCAGTCCGGAGCAGGGATTGACCCCTCCCTTCCCTGTGGCAAGGGGCTGGTTGGGGGGCAGAGCAGGGACGGAGGGAGGGAAGATTTCAATACTTAGCTCTTCTGCTGGGAGGGTGATGTCCCCACCCACCCCTTGCAGGGCGAAGGGGAGGGGATGGCCCATGGGGAGAGGGGAGGGGCTGGGAGAAATGGGGGAGGGGCTAGCCCTCCCCCCCGGCCCAGGGCCCACGGACCCACCTCTTCCATCTTCTGGGGAGAGAGGGGCACAGGGTCAGAGGAGGACCCAAATGGAACCCAACTCACCTCCCCCGCCCACCAAAGTGTCCCCAAAGCAGCGGCACAAAGACGGGCAGGGGGCAGAGCCTGCCCCCCAACTGTGAGGAGGACAGGGCCCCCAGGCTTGGAGCACAGAGGGTGGGGGCTGGAGGGCAGGGCACAGGGAGGCAGGGGCGGGAGCAAGGCGCAGGGCAGTGGCTCCGAAGAGGAGAGGAGGGAATGACAACCTAAAGAAGGGATGAGGGAGGGGGCAGGAGGAAGAGGGAGGCCAGGAGGAGCGGAAGAGGAGGCGCAGGAGGAGAAAGAGAAGAGGAGGAGAGAAAAGAGAAAGTGGAGGACGGAAAGAGGAGGCAGAGATGGGCAGAGGGAGGAGCAGGGCAGAGTGGAGACAGCTCGGGGACAGCAGGAGCAAATGGCAGCGCGACCCCGGCACACGCGAGAACCTCCCCCCCTCCCCAGGGCCTAATAAGCCCCTTCCTGCTCCCCGCACCCCTGACCCCACACCCAGCCCCGGGCACCTCTCTGTGTCAGCACCCTCCTCGGTGCTCTCTGGGGGTGCCAGGGGCTCCAGGCTGGCTGGGCCCTGCGGTGGTGGGTCCCCCAGCTCTGGTGGGGCATCAACACCTGTGGGGTGGCAGGGAGAACAAAGATGGCTGCCAGGCCCTTATGGCAAGACCCCCACCCTGGGGGCCTCGAGCTCCTCCTGTGGTGTGGGGGATGGGGGACGGACTGATAGAAGGGCCTCTGAGAACACAGCCACAGCAGCTGGGGCGAGGAACCGGGGGGTGGGGGGGCACAGAACCAGGGAAGGTTCCACGTCCATTCCCTCCCTGACCCTCAGCCAGGACTTGCAGGGAGAGGATAGACCCCTTTAAGGAAGACTGAGGCTCAGACGCGGCTTCCCAGATATAACCCGACTAAGCCGCAGAGCTGGGACTTGAACCCAGAACTGGCCAAGCAGTTGCCTTAGATCCCTGGAGGGGACTGACAATATACTCTGAGAGGGTTCTGGGAAATGACACCTTGGGGGCGGATGGGAAATGTAGTCCAAGGAGGGGGGCTTAAGCAGCCCCAGGATAGAGGCTGGAGCCTGAGAGGACAGCAGTGAAGCAGGTGAGCAAAGGGAGGTGGTTTCTTAATACTACTGGGGACCAAGAGCAGGGCAGGGTAAGTGGAGAACTGAGGAGGGGTGTCTCTTGGGGGCAGGGAGGCGCTCAAGAAACTCACCTGCTTCCCGGTCGGGGCTGTCTCCAGACAGAGGGTGTGGAGAAACTCCAGGGACGTCCTGCCCAGGAGCCCCGACGTTCCGGTCCCGGGAGGGCACTCCTAGGCCTCCCCTCCTTTCCGTAAGGCCTGGCTTCTCAGCTGGGGAGACATCCAGGGAGGAGGGGGGAATGAGAGCCCAACACGTCTAATCCACCGCAGCCTGCACTCCAGCCCCATCCTCCCCACAGCCCAGGAGCACCCCGACCCTCTCTCCCAGGTTCCCCCCACCCCCAGCCAGCTTCAGGACCATTACCATCAGCCTCGACTTTGAGGTGTCGGAAATCGGGGGCTGAAACGAGAGATGGGGCCGTGAGGCAGGGGTGCCGTGGGGAAACAGGGCGGGCAGAGGCCAGGTACCTCACCCTGAGGCTCGCCCCGGTTCCAGCGGGCAGCGTCCAGTAAGATGCTCAGGCCTTTCTTGGTCTTGGTTGGCTCATCTGACCGCCGATTCCCCATCATCTGAGGGAAGGAGGGAGAGTGAAGGAGGGGGCTCTTCATCTCTGAGACCATAACCTAGCAGAATCAGACCCTGGGAGCCCAGATCACGGGGCTCCCCAGGGGCCTCTGGGGAGGGAAGCGCCAGGTTTGGGTGCTCAGGGGAAGCACCTTTTTTCGGAAGAAATTCCTCCCCGACTTCTTGTCCCCGCTCTTGGTCCGCACCCCAAGGTGGCGCATGTACAGGCTGATGGCGCTGACCACAGCGGCACTGTGGGGAGGGGTCAGTCAGGGCCCCGAAATGCGTGCAGATACACACACGCCCATGGCCATGGGGGCACTGCTGTCCCCCAAGCCTTCCCCTCCGCATTCACTTCCCACCCCAGCCCCCCAACCGGTTCCAGGTGAGTGTCTGAGGAAGGCAGAGAGGGCTCCAGAGGTCAGGGCCCCAATCCCCAGGCCTCCTCCCTGGGGCCTGGGGGACTAAATGCCTCTCCGGCTGTTCTCTCTGCTTCTCTCATCACCTCTTTTCCTCATCGGGAGAGATGGTGTGTCTGCAAAAAGAAGGAAGAAGTTTGCCACAAACTTGCTAAGCCTGGATCCCTGTCTATCCAGCACAGGTGTCCGGGGAGCTGCCCCTTAGATGAAGGAATAGAGAGAGGCGAGGCGGAGAGGGAGAGGGCCACGGCTACAGCAGAGAAGAGCGTCTCTTGAGAGCTCGGAGCGGCAAGGACAGGACCCAAGCGCCAGGCCCAAACACAAGACCATGGAAAGCCCTGGAAACTGGGAGGGTACCCCAAAGCTGGGAAGAGACAACACAAAACCAGCTGAATTACAAATGCCAGGGCTGGGGAACCCAGAAGGCAGGGGAAGAGCCCAAAGGTTAAGAAATGAACCCTGAAGCTGCAGGGACCCCCCACCCCACCCCCACGCCAAGCTGGGGAGCAGGCAGGCCCCACTCACTGCATCTCCTCCAGGTGGGTCAGTAGCCGCTCGGCCAGGTGCCGCTCCCGGGCCTCAAAGCTGGCACGGTCCCGCCCAACCCAGGCCTCCAGCTGGGTCAGGTCGTGCTCCCAGGGTGTCATGCCCATGAGCCGCTTGGAGCGGAAGTCCTCCAGCAGCCGGCTGACGGTGGCCTGCTGGTTCTGCACCACGTCATGCACGAAGTGCCGCTGGACATCCTCGGAGAGGAGGTCGGGTCGCGTGCGGTCTGCAGGGACATGGGCAGGGGGTTGCTCCCACCCACCCTCAGACCCCTGACGGGTGCGCTTCCTTGGGTTGCCGGGGCCAGGGGTGAGGACAGGAGTCTGCGCTGTCCACGGGAGCAGGGGAGTGTGGCTTCCCACCCCAGGGCTCCCCTGCTGGACACCCCTCCCTCACCCACAGTCCCCTTCTCTCCTTACCGAGTTCAAAGGAGACAGTGGGAGGGACCGGCACTCGCAAAACCTGCTCAGGCCAGAGAACAGGGTGAAGGTGAGGACCAGGGCAGAGATGGGGTCACCACAGCCCAGGTGCCTGCTGGGAATGATGGTCTGAGGGGAGGGAGCTGGGGAGGGAGGGCCAGGTGGGCACCGAGTCTCCCCAGGACCAGGTTGTGGGGGGATTAGGGCCCCTCAGAGGTGTCTCTCACCGCAGTCTTGTCCAGGAAGCTATGGTAGAAGTCGAGGAAGGCCTTCTTGGCCTCTTTGGGACCCAGGGAAGCCAGCATGTCTGCGTGCAGGCAGCAGAGCTGGGGAGACAGAGAGCATCACGTGTCCTCTCCCCCGCCAGCCCCAAACCACATTCTCCCTTGAAAAGCTTGAGGCTCACATCTTCTGGTTAAGAGCTCCCTGGTATCTACCACCCCCACACCCAGGCCCTTGCCTCTCTTGGCCTCCCTGGGGGCCAGCGTGACCATTTGCTCATTTTCTATCCTGTGAAGTGGCTATGGTTTGGTTTCCTGCTGTCTCCTACTACACTGAGAATCCCGGGGCCTGTAGCGTGCTGTTCTAACCCTTGGTCCACGTTCACCTGGTCAGTCGTGATCACTGGTTGTTATCGCCTTTTATAGATGAGAACACTGGGCTCAAGTAGCTTGCCCTAGGTCACGATGCTACTTACTTAGTGGCAAAGCTGGGGTTAGAACTTAGAAAGCCTGTTCCCCTAGAACCCACAGCCTAGAAATACTGCAAAAACCTGAGGGACACACGTGTGTATGTATGTGAGAGAGAGGGAGGAAGGTTCTGGCTCATCGGTGCCCCAGAGAGGCCCCGAGCACAGTGGGGGCTGGGCAAATCACCAGGTGGACCAGTGGGGCTCACTCATTCATTAACCACTCATCCCCAGAGCTCGCCTGCCCTTCAGCCCCATGCTGGGCAGTGCCAGCACTGCGCTGCCTGCTCCCACCCGTCTTGACTCCTGGGGTCTCTCGTTGGGTAAGGAACACAGTCTGTGTGCCAAGGCCTTACCCTAGTAGGGGTAGGACTCTGTTTTCCTACCATAAACACTTCCAATCTCTGCACACCCCCAAACTCCACGACAAAACCCCACAAGAGGCCCATAGGAAGCAGCCCAGGGCCACAGCTATCTCCTGGCTGCCTGCCCAGCTGATGAGGCGAGGGGGCTGCAGCAGGCCAGAGTCTGAATGCTGGGGGCCACCCGGGTCACCTCGGCCAAGCCCCCGGCTCTGGCTGGGCTTGTTTCCACATCTGTAAAAGGACATAGCAATCAGCACCCTCCCTGGGCTGAGTTCAGGAGCCCAAGTTCTAGAAAGCTCAGGCTCGCTAGGGGGACCTCCTTGCCCAGAGGGGCACAGCCTCCATTTACAGGGGAGGGGCAGCCACTCTTCTGAAGAGAAGGCATTTTCCCGATTTCCTGCCCATTTTTGAAGCTCTGGGGTCAGTCGATGCACCCCTCCTTCTTGGAGCCCTGGGCATCCCAGCCCAGCAGCTCTCTCATGTCTGGCTGGTGGGGGGATGTACCCTGTTGTGCACTTCCAGTCCGGTCGAGCGCTCCAGGCTACACCCTAGCTGCAGCCTGGGCTGGGCCACCCTAGGTCTCCTTGCGACGAGGACCTTGTCCCCAGAGCACCCCCCTCCAGCCTGCGCAGTGGCATCTTCCTTCCTGAGTCACGCACTGGGCTCTCCAGATCTTACAGGGCAGCATGGCTGCCCCTGACAGGGCCCAGGAAATTTCTGCCTCTTATCTGGGATAGTGAGTTCTGCTCGCTCTGCTGTGCGTGCTGCTTGTGGTGGTTCATTGTTTCTGGGGCAGCCAGACCTGGGAAGGCCAGGGGCTTCCCTCCCACAGCCCTGGGCCCCGAATGATGGACGGGTGGCCCCTGCCGAGGCCGCAGAAGAGGATTCCACTTCCAGGGTCAGCGGGAGGGGCCATGGATGGGTGACACAACCACTGGCAGGGAACAGGGGTGGGGAGCCCGGGGCTCTGCTGGCTTCTGGCATCTCCACTGCTCTCTGCCTGACCCAGCTCTGAGTACCCTCCCCCCTGCACTCGCTCCTTGCGGAGATTTGACGGGGCACCTGCAGTCTTGCCAGGGTCGCATGCCTAGCACTCTGGCTCTCTCTTCTAGATCTCACGCTGTGTGCTCTGGATCTGTTTCCTGGACCCTCCCAGCTGGGCTTCTCTGGCCGGTCTCACTGAGCGGGGTGGCCAATCCGGGTCTCAGCCCTCCCTCTGCCCACGCAGCCCCGCCCTCACCAGGGGTCCCGGTTCAAACTGCAAGGCCACGTGCTGCAGAAAGGCCATGAGGTGGGCAGGCCGCCGCTTCACCTGCTCCAGGCTCTGGAACTGGCTGTTGTGCTCCTCTGCGTTCTGAGGGCGGAGAGCGAGGCGGTGAGACAGTGGGGAGCAGAGCAGCACCTTGGGCTTGACCTCTCCCCTCCCCGGCAGCGATGACACCGTAATAGCTGGGACTGGGGCTGGTGTCAGGGACAGCAGATGAGTCAGCGGTACCACGGCAGGTTATGAGGACAAGCATTAGCATGGGGAATAGGGATCGGTGCTGCGATTAAGGGGGGCGGTGAAAAAACCCGGGGCTAGAGTTAAAAGGGTGGGAGTCCACGCTATAATGGGACACCAAGGATGGGGTGGGAGGGAACTAGCATTGTGGTACCCAGATTACAGAAAGAGGGACAGGCAGTTAGAGGAGGTGGGGGCCAGCATCCCACGGGGGACCTGAGGAGGGAGGAGACACTGAGGATGGGACTTGAGGGCTGGGGCCCACGGAGGCTGGGACAGAAGCTTTTCCACCCCATCTCCCCCTCACCGTCTCCAGCTCATTCTCAAAATCCTCATCCTCAGCCCCAATGATGCTGACTGGCACCAGGCCAGGCCGCGGTGGTCCTGGGGCCTATGGAAGAGGAGGGATGGCTTCAGCTGGGGGTGCAATGCCAACTCACAGCCCCCCAGTCCCCTGCCCCTAGGCTCTCTCCACTCACCAGCCCGCGGGCGATGTCCTCTGCCTCCATGGGCTCCACAGGGCTGAGGAACAGGAGGGGCCGCGGTTAGTGGGGGCAGGAGACAGTGGCACAGGGTGGTTACTCACAGATTCCTGGCCCAGGTGTGAAGGTGAGTAAACAGCGTCCCCCGCCCCAAACCCAGCCTCCACAGCTCAATGGGGCCTCTGTGTGGCGACAAAGAGCCCTTCAGAGGCTAGCCAGGGCGGGGAGCCCAAGAACAGGGAGCCTTGGGAGGGTGGGGGAAGCGATGGAGGCCCAGGAGCCGGGGTCACTAAGAGAGCTGTGGCCATGAAAGCCTGTAATTTGGGGTCTCTAAGGGGGAACAGGCTGGGGGCCTGGACTCCTGGGTCTGAGGGAGGAGGGACCAGGGACCTGGATTCCTGAGTCTGAGGGAGGAGGGAGCAGCAGGTTAGGTCTGAGAAAGGAGACCTGACTCTTGGGTCTGAGGGAGGAGGGGCTGCAGGTTGGTCTGAGAAAGGACAGGCTGGGAGCCTAGATTCCTGGGTCTGAGGGAGGAGGCACTGGGAGTCTGGGCTCCTGGGTCTGAGGAAGGAGGGGCTGGGGGCGGGACTCCTGGGTCTGAGGGAGGAATGGGCTGCAGATTGGGTATGAGGAAGGAGAGGCCAAGAGCCCAGACTTCTGAGTTTGAGGGAGGAGGAACTGGGGGCCTGGACTCCTCGGTGTGAGGAACGAGAGGCCAGGGACCTAGACTCCTGGGTCTGAGGGAGGAGGGATTGGGGGCCTGGACTCCTGGGTCTGAGGGAGGAGAGGGCTGCAGGTTGTGTGTAAGGAAGGATAGGCTGGGAGCCTAGATTCCTGGGTCTGAGTGAGGAGGCACTGGGAGTCTGGGCTCCTGGGTCTGAGGGAAGAGGGCGCTGCAGGCTGGGTCCTAGGGAGGCAGGGCCTGGGGGCTAGCAGAGTTGGGAAGGTTAAAGGAAAGGTAGAAAGGAGATAAATGGGGTGTGTGGGGGCTGCTCTCCTAGACCTGACAGGCTTGGGGCCGGATGTTGCCTCTGAACCCACCAGCCCCACTTCCTGTGACAGGAAATCTAATGGCAAATCCCCCAACCCCCAACTCTCTCCACATAAGAAAACAAAACTCTGAACCTCTTTCCAGAGACCCAGAAGTAGCTTTCCCTCGGGGACCTGGTATCTTCCCCTGCTTCCAATCCCATAAAACAAGGGATGGTCCTTAGCCAGCTCATCCCCAAGGTGTGTCTGTCTCCCCTGCCCTGCCTCTATCTGTCCCTCTGGCTCTCCTTCCGTGGCCAGCTATCTGTCCTCTGGCTGTCTGTCCCTTGAATGTGCTTGAAGTCTTTGCCTCTCTTCTCCTGGTCTCCTTCCCTCTCTCCCTCCCTTCAGACCTGTCTCCCTTTCCCACCATCTCTGCCCTCCGTCCCCCTCCACCACCTCGCCCTAGCTTCTGTTGCTGTCTCTCCCCTCTGTCAGTGTCTGTCTTCCCACATCTGGTTCTGCAGCCACCTGAGTCCTCGAGTCACTGTGTCATGCACTGTCTCTCTCTCTCCCCGGCTCTCCCATCATCTCCCTTAGAGTCTCTGCTTTCCTGTGTCTTCCCACCACCATCTTCTCGGTCCTTAATTAGTCTGACTAATGCCACCAGAGCCCGTGTCAGGCGGGAAGGAGGTGGGGAGGGGTGGACCAGTGGGGTGGTGAGGGGAGGGGAGGGGGATCCCCCCACAACCCAAAGCTATTTCCAGCCCCGGTTGCCTGAGGCTCACCCTTCTGCCTCCTCCACAGGCCTCCTCCCTAGCACTCAATAAACGGTGGGTAGGATTTTGTTTATGACCATGAAACAGTGATGCTTTCTGGAGTGTCCCTGTGTCATCCCATGGGTTCCCCAGAGCACACGACATTCCCTTTCTCTTCCATAGAGCGCCTCTGTCCACCTCCAAGCTCGGGTGATTTCAGATTTGAGCATTGTTAAATCTTCACGTAAATAAACTTGCAAGCCGGCACCAAAAAACAAAAAAAACAAAAACAAAAAAACCCCACAAAAGCAATTATTTATTACAAAAGCTAAACTTACCTAGCACTTAACAGCGTGCTAGGCATTGCTCCAAGTGCTTCTCACATCTGAACTCACTCAAGCTCACAACCACACGCACCCCATACAATTAGTAGTCCTGTTGGAGACAGATAACCTTCACCAGGCCACCGGCAGCAACTTCTGGAAAACATGACCACACACATGCTCACCCCACCGCGGGGGCAGCGGGGGGGGGGTGTTCAACAGAGGCAGGGAGATTGCAAAAAGCGCAAAGGAGAGGACACATGTCATGTGAGCAAATGCTCAGGGCCAGGCAGGCCCCAATCATGTACCTTATGCCTATTACCTCTGCATTCGGAAACACGAAACAGTGGCTAACCGTTAGTGTGCACTAAGTGTCATGAAGTATATGCCAGGCATAGCATTATTGCTTTACAGGTATTAACTCACTGAATCCTCTAAATGACCCCTGGAGGTCAGTTTTATAACTATTTTCATTTTACTGAGGCACAGCTCTTAAGAGACAGAGTGAGGATTCAGATCCAGGTGGTCTGACTTCAGAGTTCACACATTTAACTATGAGAATGTGCTCCTTCAGAGCACGCGGAATCCCACCGCCCACCCCAACCTTAGGAAACTAAAATCTGAACCGAAGTTGAGGCACATCTGATCCCTTGAGGGTGTCTGGGGAAATCAGAGGTCTGTGGGCACTGTGATGGGCAGGAGTGTGGGCTGCTGCTCAGGCTGCTCCACAGAGGCTTAGGGCTCAGAAAGCATTCTGGAAGGGAAGGTGCGGGGTTGGCTGCTTAGAAAACAGACGGTGAGGGGGTACCACAAAGGGTATTCACACACTGAGGCGGTCAGATGGGTTTGTAGGCAACTGAAAAAGCCAACCGTCCAGCAGCAGAGACACTGTGTCCATGGGACTGGGGGTGGTGGCAGTCGGGGAAAGTTTAGAAGGTTCTTAGAGGTGTGGGTCTTAGAGCAAAGCAGGCACCAGTTGGGGACTGTATGGGCACCTGGATTCTGTGCAAGGTTTGTGGTCTATAAGACACTGAGCAGATGACCCGGGTCCCCAAGAACCTCCGGAAGCCGTAAACAACTAAAAATACAGAGTAGTCAAGGTAAGTTCACAAGGGGCCCTTGGAAAGTGTGAGGCTCCAGATTCTCTTCTATTGGCAAGTTCAAACAAGTGGGTCTACACGGAGGATCACACCGGATCATGATTCCGTAGGTAAAGCAGCCAGTCTAGGGGACCTATGGAGACTTAAAACGGGAGCAAAATTCTATAGGCGCATGTGGTGGTCCCAAGACCCAGGATTCTAGGGGGTGATACTGACCAATGGGGACCCCACATCAGTAAGAAGCCGAGTTTCCGGGGGTGGGAAGCAGAAAACTGGTGGGTCTGTTGGAACTTGTAATTTATATGGAACGTGGGGCATCTATACGAGCCCCAAATCCTACGTAGGACGTGGCGGGTCTACGAGGGCCCCAAATCCTACTACAAGGGACGTGGCGGGGCGCACGGCCAGGGATGATGGGGCGGACCTGCGGAGTCAGGATCTGACGCCCGCCGGGGGCCGCGTCCCTCACCTGCTCCTGGTCGTAGGAGAATCCACCACAGCAGCCAGAACCGAAGTCTCTGCGCGCCGGCTCCAAAGTCCCCCACCCCCGCCTCCGAGTCGCTCTAGCTGCCCCAGCGTCTACCTTTGCTTCCAGCTCCACTCCTCCCGCTAGCCGCTCTAGCCTAGCCGCTGCCCGGTTCCTATCCGGGAGACTCTACTCCTCCCGCCGGCCGCTCTAGCGCTCCACTGCGCCACGCTGGCCAGAAAGGGCCGCTCTGGCCTGCCTTGGAGGGCTGGCGTTTCCGTATCTCGACTGCCCCTGTCACTCTACCGTGCCCCGCCCCCCGCCCCCGCCCCCCCAGCCAGACTACAAAGTCCTTCCAGCTCCCCCCGCCCAGGGCTCAATCCCAGATCTCCGAGTCGCCCCTGGCCCTTAGTCTCCGGCCTGGGTTCCCCACCCTATCTTGCCTTCCTAACTCCGGAAACAGCTGAATTTCCAAGGCAGACACTAATATTCCCGGCACCCCCACCGCCCGGGCCGCACACTTTGCCGGGACTGTAAAGCGAAACTCCTCGGTGCCATGGTACCTTTCCCCCTGACATGCAGTGTCACCTGCAAAAAGTAATTACTTCTTCCCGAGACTCAGTCTTCCCGCCTGTACAATGGGGGAAGATCTCCAGCTCTGTCATCTACAACCCGTCTCTCAGGGTATATAATTAATGGCCCAGAAAAAGGGCTTTCCCAAAAATGCTTTCAAACGCGCTCTGCAACTTCCAGCTTCACAGGGGCCTACGGTGCAGTTATTGACGTTTTTCCTTTTCGGTGGCCCTAAAGCATGTGGGGTTGGAGGACGGTACTTGAAAGCACCTGCAAGTTCAAATCCCAACTCCACTCGGTCTCACGGTGTGTGGACCCAGGGACGAGTCGGTTCCGCTCCCTAAGCCTCAGTTTCCCCACCCGTACAATGGGAGTGATCATCCGTCCTCCGCTGGACAGTTGCGAGGCTTTGACCCCGGCCTTGCACCCTTCATCCCCACTTACTGGGCACTCGGCAGGTGTTAGTTCTCCTCTCTTTGCTCCCCTTGACAGATGGGTTAACTGAGGCCCACGGAGGGGCGGCCGCTGGCTCTGAGGGGCGCGGAGGAGGCCCCAGCACGGCCGGCAGCGCCCCGGCCCCCTCCCTCCTCCTCTCCACTTCCCCTGGCAGCCTAGGGGCGGGAGGCCAGGCGGGGCCGGGATCGTGTACCTGGAGTCCGGCGGGGAGGTGACCGGCGGGGTGCCCGAGGTCGGGCTCGGCGATCCCGGGCCCTGCGTCCCGGCTCCCGCTTCCTGGCTCTGGCGGGGCAGGAAGTTGGGGCGTTTTTCCGGAGGCCCCCGCCCCGCCGCCCCTCCCCGCTTCCTGCCCGCGACCCGCGCCCCGCGCCCGCCCGGCACCTCCGCTTCCTTCCCCTTCTCGCAGCCCGCCGGGCCCCTCCTTCCCCGCTCGGCGGGGGACCAGCCGGCCCCGGCCCCGCCCCGGCCCCGCCCGGCTCCTCCCGGCTTTGTCCGTCTGTCTGTCGGCGGGTCGCGGGCTCCACGCTTCTCGCCTCCACCGGGTGTCCACTATCGCCTCCCCGGCGGGATGGGGGCCGTCTCGCCACAGCCTCCCCTGCTTTCCGTCTGGGTCTCCTGGTCTTCCTCTCTCTCTTTACCTCGCTGTGCGCGTTTCTGTCCGCGTCCCTCTCTGTCTGCCCCTCTGGCCCTCCTTTCTCCGTGGGGGGTCTTTTCCTCCCGCTCGCGGGCCCTGCTTCTCCGCGCTGTCCCTCCCCTCTGTCGCATCTCTTGTTTTCCCTTTTCCGGGTCTCAGTATCTTTCTGCATGGCCACCTCGGTCATTTCGCCAACCACTGCTTTCTCTAGAGTCCCAGGGGTCAGCCTCTCCGTGTCCATTTTTCTATGGACCTTTCTTTCCTTTCTCTGTCTCCTGCTTTCTCTCTGCCCCCCCCCCATTCCCTGTCCCTTCATTGTCTTTCTCTTCACTTGCTCTGTCTCTCCATCACTATCTCTGTGTCTCTCTCTTCTCCCAGAAACCCTGCGTCCCTGTGCCCCCCACCCCAGTCCCCAGATGACAGCCACAGATTCTCCCCAGATGTCCCTGCTGTAAGTCCATTCCCAGAAAAGAAAAGGTGTGGCTTGGCTGTAGTCAGCACAGGGTACCAGCCCCACTAGACAGGCGCCTGTGTTTGTGGGACTGAAATATGAATAAATAAATATGGTCACCTGCCTCCTTTCTGTGTCCCCTGCCTGCTCAGGGACCTAGCCTAAGGTGAGGCACTACTCCAAACAATTCTTATTTCTGTCTGGTTACCTGGCCCCAGGTGAAAGGAGTGGGCACGGTTGGGGGTTGGGGAGTTGGTGGGGGCAGGATCCTGGGTCTAAGAGAGAAGGGGCCGGAGGCCTGGACTCCAGGGTCCCACCAGAAGAGGGGAGCATCCCCATGAGATCCACGACTCCTGCCAAGGTCTGCAGTAGGGAGGGATTTATTATCACTAAGTGGCCATGACAGAGCAGGGAGGGGAAGGGGACACTAACGAGGCTCAGCAATCAGGTCCCCTGGAGGCAGCGATTAAGGGCTCCTTACCTGCTGGGTGTGGGGGGGAGGCTGGGAAAAGCCGCAGGAGGAGGGCTGAATTGGGGTATGTGCAGGTGGATGAGGATAGTCTAGAAGGAAGAGCAGACATGCTCAAGGGGGAAGTAGAGTCAGGACACTCCTGGGAAAGATCATGAAAAGAGAACCGAATGGGGCGGAGGGGGAGCAGGGAGAGGGAACACCAGAGCTGGCAGCCCAGCTGGCTAGGGCAGCCCACAGGGTCACGGCTTCTCCAGCTGGACGTCCCCGTCTCCGATGTGGAGGCTGCCCACGTCCTGGTAGGTGCCCTGGAGGCCTCGGGAGATGTCCTCATACATGGAGCAGTCATCCAGGTTCAGGCCCTGGGGTGAACATGTGGTGGGGGGCCTCAGCGCCCTAATGCCCAGATCCTGCCCCCAGATGACCCCAGGGAGGACCCCCATGAGAACCCCAATGCACATGCCCCTTGCCTGTCCCCACCCACCGCTCACCTCATATAGGTTTTCATCTTCGTAGTCATCTGGGGCGTCCATCCCAAACTTCATATTCTGCCATCGTTTCTGGGAGGGGGTGATTGGGAGGAGGGGGTGTGGGGGGAGAATATGTTTTCCCCACCGAACAACACTCTGGGGTGCCAAGAGGTGCTTTACCAGAGAGGATAAGGACTGGGCCCAAAGCCACACAGCAGTTGAGTGGCAGGTGTCTCTGGGTCCCCGCCTTACTGCTCTTGCACAAATAACAACTCTGCTAGAAATGGCAGTGGCTGGGTTGGTTGCCTGTCACCTAAGGCAGGGTTGGAGCAATTCAGTGACTCCAGGAGGACAGCCAGTCCCCAGTCTTCCCTGGACACATCTGAGGGCCCCTGTGCTCCTGGGGGGGGGGCAGCTAGAATGAGACACCATGGCTAGGGTGTGGGGGGCTAGAGTGAGGTACACCTGGGGGTGGGGAGTGAGGACAACCCTGCCAGGAGACTGAGCAAGGATGCGCCGCTGGGCCCCGCACCCTTTACAAATTCAGGTGTCCCTCAGTCATGTGAGGATGCTGTCACTCTCCCATTTTAGGGGGACCTCCACCTCAGAGGGCCCCAGTCCCTAGGGGCTCACCCTGAACAGCAGCAGCGTCCCAGGCACCACGGCGCAGAAGAGCAGGACGATGCCCTCGGCTGTGATGAGGTTGTTCTTGGTGGCTTCTCCCATGTCCAGGAAGGGTCTGGGGAGCCGCTCTGAGAGGAGGGGAGCCACTCAGAGCACGAGGGCCTCCCACCCCCAACCCGCCAGGCATCCCAGCCCTGTCCTGGCAAGAACGAGACCACCGAAGCCCTCCACCTGCAGTGAGCATGAGTGGGAACGCAAGTTTGCCCACAAGGGAAAGGGGCACCGGCTCCACCCCTACCGCATAGGTGGGGCAGGGGTGGGGCGGGAGGGGGCCAGGGCGCCGCTGGCTGGCTCACCGCGCACGCGGAGGTAGGTGCCGCAGGAGTACTGTTGGTTGACTTTCTGGTTGAGGCCTTTCTCCTCCACCCGGCACCTGTACAGGCCTCTGTGGCTCTTGTTCGCGGCCTGGATGCTCAGCGCACTGTGGGGGCCCTGGCCGTAGCTCCAGAACATGTCGGGCCAGGTGGCATTGCCTTGGATGATGCGCCACCACGTGACGTTGAAGGTGCTGTCGCGGCTGCTATGGTTGTACAGGCACGGGACGTGGACCTCCTCCCCTAGGCTCACGGTCACTGAGGGTGGGCCCTCATCCACCCACAGGGCCTGGCACCTGGGGCCTGCAGAGATGAGGAAGCGTTGGGGATTGTGATGGGGACCCAGGCCCCAGCAGTGGCAGCAGCCCAGGGTGCGTGTGTGTGTTGGGGGGGGCGGGTAGAAGGTTGAGGACACTCCCCGGGGAGGAGAAGGGGTTGGGGAAGGGCCCACGGTGCAGGGAGTGAGGTTGCCTCTGTAGGGAGAGTAGTATCGAGGGGAGCAGAGAGAGGGCACACCTGTGGAGGATGGGGACAAGGACACCCATTGTCCCCCCATCTCTCCAGTGTGCCTCTTGCCACCCTCCCCACCTGTGCTCTGTGCTTTGGCCCCACTGAACTCACAGGCATTTGGATATTTGGCATCCTAGTGGCAGAAGTGCCCCTGTCCAGGGAGCTCTGTCCAGAATCCATTTGGGCCTCACTGCCTCCGGGAGGCCTTCCAGGCTCACTTTCCCATCAGTCCCCAGCCCCACCTGACACCTGGCGCTTTATCTGGTGTAATCTCACAAAAGCCTTAGAGGTAGTTTCTCTCATTAACCCATTTTATAGGTGGGACAGCTGAGGCCCAGGGAGGGCAAATTTGTTGTCTAGCATCATGAGGGCAGCAAGAGTGGTTGGTGTTTCAAACCCTGAGCCTTCAGGCCCACCTTGCCCTGTGACCTCAGTCCCCACTCCCATTGCTTCTGTCAACCTGGGGGTCAGGAGTGACCTTAGCTGGCGGCTGGGCTGGGGGTTAGGGGAGGGCCTTAGCAAGGTGGTTGGCTGCTGAGGAAACCCCAGCTTCCAGCCGCCCCCACCCCCTGCCCAAGGCCAGCCTCCTCTGGAAGGAGGAGGTGAGAGGTGAGGAAGAGAGGAGGAGGAAGATGTGGGGAGAGAGGCAGCAACCTGAGCCCCAGTGGTCACAGCCCCACCAGCTGGCATTGCGTGGGGTGGGGGTGGGGCAGCCGGGAACGGCAGCGTGGATGAGGCACCCCCTTCCCCAGCACTAAAAGGAGGCTCCCTATGCAGTGGGGTGACTGAGATTCAAAGCAGAGAAGGAGAAACCGTTTCTTCTTTCTGAAGCTGAGCCCTACCCCCAAGTCGCCTTCCTGCCCCAGCTCTGAAGCTCAGTCAAGGGCAACCTTAGTTCCTTATTTTGACCTGTGGGGTTGAGGGGGTGGGGAAGTCGTCTGTCACCCCGGTCTCCTTCCATGTGGCTGCGGACACCCCTTAAACTTTGCTGAACCCCCTCCGGCCTCCCCTCGTCTCTGCGGCCTGCTCCGGAAGGCTGCTTCAGGGGCTCTCCCAGCACCGGCCCCCCCACCTGCTGGCTCCTCACCCCCTGAACAGGGCCTTTCTTTCTGCCTGAGCCTTCTCTCCAGCCTCCTCAGTCCTCCCCACCCCACTGCTTGCCCCACCCCGCCGCCCCCAGCACCAGCCTGTCAGCCACATACCCAGGTCAACAGCAGAGATTAGGAAGAAGAGCGCGATGGTGGCGCGCAGCGCTTGGAGGACTCCGGGACCCCCAGGCATCTCTCCCAGTGGGTTGGTTGGTCTGGGCTGCAGCAGTCCTGGGGTACCAGATTCCACCTCGGCTGGCCTGAAACCCCGCCCTACTTCCTGCCCAGCCCTGCCGGAGATGGGCTCCAATGGCCCCGCTGCTGGGCCCTTCTGCGCCCTTTGGCTCTGGGCCGCTGGGGCAGCCCCTGTTGGTGAGCTGCAGGCCCCTGGTGGAGAGAAACTGCTCCCTGCACCTGTGGCCATAATTCCCCTGAGGGGAGGCTGTTGGGAGGGAGGGGAAAGAGACCAGTCCTGGCAAGGAAGCCCCAGCCAGAGTTCAAGGTGCCCCTGCCTGCTGGCGGTCTGTCGGAGTGGTGGTTCTGAGCCTGTTCTCCGCTCCACACTGGCCTTAGGCAGAGCTCATGTCCTCTCTGAGCCTCTATGTCTTCACTTCTTGGCGTTGGAATCAGGATTTAAAGGGGTCGTGTGTGCAAAGTTCTGAACACACGGCCCAGCCCATAGTAGGTGCTCAGTAAAAGGTGGTTTGTATTAATGCTCAGGAAATAAATGAGCTCTACGACTAGGCGGTGGCTTCCTGTTCTGAGCCTTGGCATTAAAAAAAATTTTTTTTTAATTAATTAATTTTTTTTTTTTTTAAAGATTTTATTTATTTATTTGACAGACAGAGATCACAAGTAGGCAGAGAGGCAGGCAGAGAGAGAGAGAAAGGGAAGCAGGCTCCCTGTGGAGCAGAGAGCCCGTTTTTTTTAATTTTAAAGTAAATCTCTACACAAAGCGTGCGGCTCAAACTCACAACCCCAAGCCAAGTGTCACATGGTCTACTGACCTGGCCAGCCTGGTGCCCCAGCCTTGGCATTTTTAATCCAAGAGATGAGCACAAGTGTATCCCCCCAGTATTGTGACCGGAGATGATGTTCCCAGCACCTGGGGAGTTAAAGTCACGACAGGATCTTGATGAGAGTCAGCCTCCCCACGATTGGGCAAGGTAGGCCACCCCTCCCCACCCCATTTTTACAGAGAAAACGGGCCCAGAGAGATGCCATACAGCTTGCGAGCGGGGGAGCAGAGATTCGAAGTCACTTATGTGTGCCCACGTGCCTTTGAGCATTATTTTAGGTCACGCAGAAGGAAACGGACTTTGAGGAGTGGGGGTGGGGAATCACAGGCGATTGTTGAGAGGTTTGTGAGCAGTTGGGGCACTGTCACATACCCACGCAAGGAGACACGGGGTGGGGGTAGTTAGCTCACGGAGATATTCGGTAGCAAAAACTGAAACAGAAAGTCTGTGTGCGGCAGAATGGGATGCGCACAGTGTGACATAAGCAACTAGCAGAGTAGTACTCAGCAGGGGAAAAGGCAGTGCTCCACTCGTCAACACACCTGCATCTCAGAAATGAGGTGAAAAGGACAAAAAACCATGTAGCGTACAACAGTTGACTTGTTTTCAAAAGGCGAAACATCAGGTGCTGTTAGGGACACGTGGGTCTGTAGTTGAGGTGTGAACCCACGCAGGTGAGTGGCACCCAGTTCCTGAGAGGGGTTCCCTCTGGGGGAAGGGAAGAGGGCTGGGGCTGGGAGGGGTACACAGACGACTTTGACCGTCCTGGCTTTAGGTCTTGTTTTACTTAAGTTGGTCAGTGGAGGGGCGCCAGGGTGGCTCAATGGGTTAAGCCTCTACCTTCGGCTCAGGTCATGATCTCAGGGTCCTGGGATAGTCCCCTGCATCAGGTTCTCTGCTTGGTAGGGAGACTGCTTCCCTCTCTCTTTGCCTACTTGTAATCTGTCAAATAAGTAAAATCTTTAAAAGAAAAGAAGTTGGGCAGTGGGTCCATGGGTCTTTCTTACACACTAATAGGTATACTGTTTTGCATGCTCGAAGCGTAATTAAAAAAAAAAATGCAACTTTCACCCACACAGAGGAGCATGGGCCTCGAGTTCATGGTTCCTGTGTTTGACTCTCAGGACCTGTCAGCTGACTGGTTGCTTGGGCCTCAGTTTCTTCTCCAGTAATCTGGGCTCTCCTGCCCACCCTTGCCCAGCCGTGAGAAAAGGACACAGTTCCTTCTCTGGCCTGGGAGCCCTACTCGCTCCCCGACCCTCTGGGGACCTAGGTGTTCTTCTGTGACCATGGCTGTGTAGCAGGTTACCAGCTCCTCGACAGTTTAGTTCCTTCTTATGACACCCCCTCCCACCCCCCAGGAAGAACTCGCTGGCGCAGACCAGGCAGCCCTACAAATTCCTTCTTTGGCAAGTCCATTTCCAGGCCCTCGACTGCCCCCCAGTGGCCAGAGGGACATCTGCTGGATCGCAAGCCCTCAGGCCAGGCAGGCTGATTGGGGACACCGACTGCATCAGCCAGCAGGTGGGCCTGGTGCCATGTGTGCCAACCCGGTACTGGGCCTCGCTGCATTGTGTTCTCTTGCCTACTCCAGGACCTCTTCGTCCTCAGTTGACAAAAAAGGAAACGAGCCCAGAACAGGGAGCGGCCCAAGGCCATGCCCAGGCTCATAATCCCTTGGGCCTTGTTTTTCCACTTCCCTTACTTCCAAAGGGCAGTTCGTTGCAGTGGTTAGAGCCTGATTGCCTGAGTTCAAGTTCCGGTTTTGCCACGCCTTTGCTGTGGTGCACAAATGATGACCCAACTTGTGACTTGACTTTCCTTATGTCCAAATGTGGGTGCTTCCGGCACCTTCGCAGGATTGCCTAGTCTGTTAAGTTTATTACGTACCTTGCCATGTGGCGGGCTGTTTAATCTGTGTAAATCCACCAGCAGACTTCTGAGCTGGAACTGCGAGGGATGACAGCTTCATTCCCCACCAGATGTGGGATTGTTTTTTCTATCTTGAACACGAAGTAAGCAATGGGTCATGTGCTTGGTATGCTGCTCTGTGCCAAGGCACGGTCTGTATGGCAACTGCAGATCCCTCAGGAGTGATACAGACAAGTGGAGGGCTCAGAGGAGAAATAAATTGCTCAGGATTGCACAGAATTAGGGTCAGAGCTGTTAGTCCAGTCTGAGTTCAAAGCCCAGACTTCACACTGTTAGTAAATGGATCTCAATAACCGGGCTGGGGAAAATCAGACCTTGGCCAAGCCAGCTCAGGCTCAGCATCTCAGTGCTCCCCAGGCAGTGGGTGGGTTTGGTCACATTGGGTCACTTCTCCAGGCTCAGCTTTCTGGGGTCTGCTGGCACACGCCCACTTAAGAGCCCTTTAAAGGTCCCACCCCATTCACACCAAGAGCCAATCACCACGCAGTACCCTAGAGGTGGTGCCACCTGAAGGCCCAGCTCAACCTCTGTGCAGGAGCCCGGCACACTGCTCCCCTCAGGTGGTGGCGGGTGTGGAAAGTGGCACCCCACCCCAACTCTGGGGAGGGATGAGCTCCAAAAGGTGCACACCAGGAACGCTCAACCACCAGGAGTGAAGGCTGGCTGTCCCAGTCTACCTCCTTCAGGGAAAAAGCCACCTGCCCCTCCTGCTTTGTTCCAGCAGCAGACAGAGTGCCAGCTCTGCAGCCCAGGCCCAAAGTGGGGCCATGGCTTCAACAGCCACTCCTTTCAGTTTTCTCATCTTACTGAGAACAGCAAAGGCAGGATGTGGGGGGAGGGGCAAGAGCCCCCAGTGGCTATTGATGCCACAGCCCCCCAGGGGGCACCCTGGGCTGCCCCTTTCAGGAGGGAAAAAGTGAAGTTCAGGGCTCCTTCCTCGCGCCCCACAGTGGAAGGAAAACAGCCAGCCCAGAGAGAGAAAGAGACCCAGACGAGGATTATGAATGAGGCAATTTATTAACCCAGCATTTGTTCTAATGCTTCTTGTTGGCAGCTGCCACCTGCGGGAAGAGATGGGAAAGTAATTAGGATCAGGCGTGGGGTCTGTGTTCAGACATTCTGGAGCAGCTCCCACTACCCAAGGGACACCAAGCAAATGGGGTTGTGGCCTGAAGCACGTTCCCTGGGTCTGATCCCTACACCCTCAGGCACTTCTCCATTTTACAGATGCACCAACTGGGACTTAAGGATAGGAAGTGGGATTCCAACACCCACTGCCCTATCACCCACAACGATGTCCATGCCAGGCTCTGCCCTGCCCTGGAAGAGTTCACCAGCTCCTTCCAGGCTGCCCCCAGACAGCCAGGGGGCTGACACCTATTCTTTTGCTCCTTGACTAAGTGGCTAAGCCCCCTTCAAAGCTCCTAGGAGACCCAAGTCAATGATACATAAAGAAGAAAACCAACAAGGGGTCCATGGCTGGTGCTGGGGACTCCCACTGTGGTACCCACTGAGCCCTCACTACCAACCCCTAGGGGTCTATGGGGGCGGGGGGAGACACGACTGGCTCCAGGCAAATGGACTCTGCCCCAAGGTGTCCAGCCTACAGTCATCTGGACAGAGGCTGAAGTTCCGAGCTGGCCTGCCTCCCCCTCTCCACACCCGTCCCATGTGGTGCTCAGCAGGCATGAATAGGAGGAAACCGTGCAGCCCCGATCCTAAGGCCGCAGACATGGGCAGAGGCAGCTGTGGGGAACAGGTCCTGCTCGAGGAACAAGCCCAGCTGCACCGCAGGCTTGGGGCCCTTCACCCCGGCACCAGCATTTCCAACCGGCTCTAGCAGGAAAGCAGTCAGAATTTTCTCCTGCCCCCCTCCCCACCCTGGGCAGTGCCCTCCAGGGAAGGACACTGACCTAACAAAGCTCAGGCT
The DNA here is from genome assembly GCF_030435805.1 of Mustela lutreola. Classification (NCBI taxonomy): domain Eukaryota; kingdom Metazoa; phylum Chordata; class Mammalia; order Carnivora; family Mustelidae; genus Mustela; species Mustela lutreola. Next base: position 60,030,281 of record NC_081305.1, on the reverse strand, counting down.
TTGAAGCTCCCTGTGCAGTGACTCAGGGACCCAGCCCTGGCCCACACCCAGGCCTCACCTGTCCGGCGATTCTGTCCAGATCTCTCTGTCCCTGAGGTGTCAGTTTGCGGCCCCTGCGGGAGAAGTCATGCAGCGCCCCGTGAGCACAGGCTCTCAGCCCTGTCACTGCCAGGCCCCTCCTGGATGGGAGCCAGGCTTCCCAAGAAGGCACCTAGCCATGAGCCCACAGGACACCAGCCAAGTCCCACTGAGGGCCCCAGTCAGCTGCATTCTAAGGAGCTGGGAGCCCCCCTGGGAGCTGCCGGGTGTCGTTTGTGCAAGCATTAGATCAAAAGCCCCGAAAAATCAATTGGGAAAAGTTAACGAGCAGGCTAATGAAAGCGGACAGTCGCTAAATTACCTTCCTGGAGCTCGGGGTAGTCAGCCAGTGAGGTCGGGGTGAGACCCCTCACGGTTCGCTTTTCTGCAGAATCCCCTGCCTAAGGGGCAAGCTGCAGCCTGTGCAGGACAGACCCAGCGCTTCCCCACACGGGGGAAGGATGGTGCTAGATAACTTCATTATAGGTGATCTGACCCCAGGCTCTTCATCACTCCCCCCACCCCTGCTTACCCATCTTGGTCCTTTTCCACCATTTTCAGCCCCTCTAGGGCTTGTAGAACCCTGCGGGCCACGCTCTTGGAGCCTCTACTGAAGTGGCTAGGCATGACCCCGTTTCTCTGGCGTCCCCCGTAGATCTTGGTCATGGAGCCGACCCCAGCGCCGCCCCGGAGGTACAGGTGCCGTGCTGTGGAAGCTGCGGGTGTGTGTGCAGATGTGAGGACGCTTCTCAAGCAGAGAAGGCTCCTCTCCACGGCCGAGGCAGGCCGTGGGAAGGGCCTTGCTCAAGGTCACACACATATCACTTGTGTGTGTGGCTGCTACTTCTTCCCATTGTATAGCCCCGGGAACTGAGAGCACACACCAAGACCCAGTGGCAGGCCACCACTGCCCAGCTACCCCACACTAAGTGTCCCCGCACTCTGCACCCAGCCTGGGAGACTGTAGGGCCCGCCACAGCCGTACTGCCGTAAGGTGGGATTCTGTCCTGCAGGCAGAGCCTGGCAAATGCTTAAGTTGTGACTGTCTACCTCCATGTGCCCAGGCCTGAGGGGCAGCAGGGTAGGAGAGCCAGGCCACTACCCAGGTGCAGCCCCCTGAACCCCTCAGCCCCGGAAAACTCAGGGTTAGAACAGACACCCCATGCAACCTGCAATGGGTATCCCACCCCACCAGGGACACAGGCTTCTTAGCTCTAGCCTGGCTTGGGCAAGTCCCCGGTCCCTCACTGTTGTGTTCAACAGGCCTGCTTCTCCCCGGGGCCCTGTGCCATCTGCTTTTCGTCTTCTCCCCGAGGCAGTAAGATGGTCTCAGGACCTGGCCTGCCGGTATGGCCTTGGCTCGCCACTCACCCTCATCTGAGAACCAGGAGTAATGGTCCCTCAGAAGAGCGTGGCTGTCACTGCCCAGGCGTCTAGCGTCGTTCTCTTTCACAGAAAAGCCAACAGGCTCCGGAAGACACTGGCCTCATGTCACACAGCTCTGAGGAACAGCCCCTCAGACTGTTCTGGCTTTCTACCTCAGGGGGCCACTGAATTGTGAAGGAACTGGGGCCTGATACAGAGCCTCTAGGTCACTCCAGGACTCCTGAAGCCCAGCACATAAGGTTTAGTACTGCAGCTCAGAGAGGGAATCAGGACTCAGTGGGCCAGTAACCACTAACTCCCAAGAGCTGGTGCCAGGCCATGGCCATGACCCTCCAGCTCAGGGTGGGGTAAAACGCGAACTCCTCCTCCCTGCCTGCCCCCTCAGAGTAGTTCTTCCCCAGCCCCCTCCACCCCTGTAAGATGGTCTCCAGATATAGCTGAGGGCTTCTGGGGGCCACGGCACAGCCGAAACCACCCCCACCCATCAGGGCCACCACACACCCGCGCCTCAGGTTCCCTGCTTGCAGTCTCTGCTCACTTTAAAACCCTTCTCCTTGGTTCTTGCTCCCTCTTTACCCTGCAGTGCTCCCAACACCTCCAAGCCCAAACCCCCCTTCCAGAGACATCACCGGAGCACCCCAAACTTTCAGACCAGCTCATATGCCCAGCAGCGGCCACCCTTCCCCACTGAGCCTGTCACAGAGCATGTGCTGACTGGGGTGGAGACCTGCTCTCCCACGCGGGATGCACCCAGGGCTGGGGAGCGCAGGACGGCCTCACAAAAGGGGTGAGATGAACACTGAGCCCACAGAGCCCAGGAGAGGCCTGGCCAAGACAGGACCAAGGCTCCACCCAGTCCTGATCTGGGCTCCGTATGAAAAGGAGTGGCCAACCCGCGCTGAGCACTAACACCGGGTCTGAACCCCAACACTGCTGCTCAGCAGCTGTGAGTCCGCCCCCGATTCCAGCGGTCTGGGCCACGGTACCCAAAGGGTAAGATTTCCTTCATCCGAGAAGGGAGCGGCAGAGAATAAGCTCCAGCCAAGTCCAGCTGTTAGTTGCTTCAAGGAAGGCGAGGTGAGTTCCATTAAAAAGCTGCATAAAATCATCCAGTGTGGTGTCAGACATCACAAGCCTAGGTGTCCCCCCACCCACCCCGCTGATACTATTTTCCTGACCCATTATAAGGGAGAGTATTAACTTCACAAATTGAAGAGTATTATAGCCAAAATAAACAAAATACTGACCCATTCCCTACACCTCCCCACCACTGCTGGAGACCCAGGTCCCAATCCCTTTGAAACAGAGGTGCTATGCCACAGATCCTGGCCATCCTGCGGTGTATGAGGGGCACGGTGAGCCAGGTGTCTGCACAAATGGCTTCTCCTCGAGTCCCTCTGAGGGCTTTCTGCTGCGCTCCTCTTGGGGAATCCTGTCCCTAGTAACCAGTCTGCACCTCCACCTGCAAAGGAAGGACCAGCAGCATGCCCTGTGCACTGGGCACCAGGTGGAGGAATGTCACAAGGGACTGGGGGGGGACTGGAGCACCTGGCAGACCACAGGAGCTGCACAGGTGTCTTCGCAGCTCAGCATCTCAACAGCTGGTTTTAAGTTCAGATCTGTGATCCCACCCTGACCTACCGGGTCACAAAGTGGCCTCCCAGATACATCTTGCCCTCAACCCTTCTCTGCTGAGCTTCTAAGGACAGACTTACTTTCCCTGCCTTGTCATCCCTTAACTTGTTCCTGCATGGTCTACAAGGCCGTCCTTCCCGTAACACAGCAGGAGTCAGAGAGGACCAGGTTCAATCCTATCATGAATTGCATTCAGATGTCCCAATTCAGCAGCAGTTGGCTAACAAGACAATGGATTCTCACCTCACTCCCAAGCAGGACCTTCTGGGAATCAAGAGGTCAAGAGACTTGCCTAAGGCCATACTGAAACACCCTCTTCACAAAGCCCAATGGTGGCCTTTCCTTGATGCTCTTAAGAGCAAGAAGCTCCTGACACAGGTTCTTTCCAGCCCTACCTCACCCTTCAGCCCACACCACTGTGCCTCAGTACTTCTCACTCCTATAGCTCTGTCCCTCTTCCAGAGCACCCTCAGGTGGGTTCTGCCATGTCCTGTTTTATCCACCCCCACCCCTCAGCGATCAAAACCTGGTCGCTCCACGATGGCCCCCACATGCCTCCAGACGTCAGTCCCCACACCACCTCCTGCCAGAGCTCAGCCTCCAATACAGACTACTGCCCCACTGTGCTCTGGTTCCATACCCCAAGGGGATGAGCCAAGGCCCTATGATCCAGAGAAGGAATAAAGCACATACAACACAGACCCTGGTTTTGGAGTTAGCCTCCAGGACTCTCCCATGGTCAGCCTGCCTGTCTATACCTCAGTTTCCTCTTTGGTAATGGAAGTATCTCCTAGGATTTGTCTGGAGTATGAGCTAGCCCTAACGAGGTGGGAGCATTCCAGCTGGCAAACTTCCCCTGCAAAGGGTCAAAGTCAGAATCTTCGGTATAGTATGTCACGTAGGATGTCACAACTGCAACTCTGCCTCTGATGTGAATATAAAATAGGCATGGTAGTGTCCCAACAAAAAGGTACACACTCTGGGGTGCCTGGGTGGCTCAGTGGGTTAAAGCCTCTGCCTTCGGCTCAGGTTATGATCCCAGGGTTCTGGGATCGATCCCCACATCAGGCTCTCTGCTCAGCAGGGAGCCTGCTCCCTCAACCTGCCTCTTTACCTACTTGTGATATCTGTGAAATAAATAATTAAAAAAAAAAAAAAGGGTACACACTCAACAAACCTGGGTCTAGAACCACCACGCTCTGGCACTAAGGCAGTTAGGTCAAGATCAAAAAGGGAGTAAGGGGGGGCAACTGGGTTGCTCAGTTGGTTAGGTATCAGCCTTTGGCTCTGGTTATGACCCTGGGGTCCTGGGATGGAGCCTCACATCAGGCTCTCCCTGCTTGGCAAGGAGCCTATGTCTCACCCTCCCTCTGCCTGCTGCTCACCCTGCTGGTGCGTGTGCTCTTTCTCAAATGAATTAAAAAATCTTAAAAAAAGGCATTTGGGAACCTTGAGGAAAGGAGGCCAGGAGAGCAGGTAGAGGATGCACACTTCATGTGAGTTGTCAGAAAAGGAGCAGGGCGGGCAAAGAGATCACAGCCACAGTAAGACTCATCTGTGTGTACTGCCCAGCGTCTTTAACTAATTTCCCTCTAAGCTTTGCCCAACTAAAAAAACAAAAACCATGAAATGCAGCCAAGGGAAGAGAAGTGGAGACCCGCCCCCTCAAGTGATGGCGTGGGTGTGGCAGATCTGAGGCATCACTGCCTGGCATGTCACTTGACCTTTCTGACAACAATCACAAAAACAGAAACCACCAGCACTACCTGATAAGTTCTGAATTAGGCAGATTAAACAAAATACACGTATCTACCTGACCATACCAAAAAGGCTAGACTTTCTCATTTTAGATCCGAAGCCGCCTTGACCAACTGATTCTTGGGGCGCTGCCAAAGATCATTCAGGGTAGCCTTGTTTCCCAAGATGGATGGACGGGGTGGTGGTCTCATTCAGGCTCCAACACTGATGTGCCCGGGGAAGTCATGTCAGCTTCCCTCCACCAGCCCCATTTTCTAAAAGCACAGCAGTGATGCCCACCACATGCATATGCCACCCACCCTCCCCATGAGTTGGCTGTTTCATCCTCAGTGGTCTGAGGCTGTGGCCGAGACCTACTGGCCCCTACGTCCAGTCTAGAGCCTGAATTAGCATGGATCTCATGACATTCCACGCATGAGTCCATCACAAATCTACGAAACTGTCTGTGCTCCAAGGTGCCAAGGCAACCTGTACCGAGGCCAACTCTTCTCAAGGTCATCCTTCAATCTTCTCAATTTCCAAACCTTGCTTCCCACCTACTTCCTATCTGGAGACAAGCTTTGGCCAGGATGGAGCTCCTATACCACAGAGGAAGGCTGAAAGTTGCAGAGGCCAAGAGCCCTTAGTGAAGGCCTATGCAGAGGCTGCCACCTCGAACAGTCTTGCACCGAGCACCCCCTATAATTCCTAAACTAGACTTTTGTAGAGTGACAGCTTGGAGAAACCCGAAATGTCAAGGACATGTGCAAAACAGCACTGTGCTATCAGGTGCTACATTTAAGTCATTCATTCCAAGTTGGCATCACTGGAAGACTTAATAAAAACTTACTAGAGAGACAAGGAGAAAGCTGGCCTGACGATCTGAATAAAAACTAGACAGCTGACTTGAAGTCTGCCACAAGTACACTTAACAGCATTTTTACAGCCATAAGCTCATTTGATTCCCACTATAATCCTGCAGTGGTACAATCATTAGCCCCATTTTAGAGAGGACCACAAGAGGCACAGGCAGATAGAGGTCACACAGTCAAGTGGTGCAGATGGACCTGAGTCTAGACCGCATTAACACAGAAAGGTAAATACCTCCCTCTAAACATGCCCCCTTTGAATATGAACTTATTTGACTCTAGGTTTTCCTGGAGACTCAGAGAAAGCCGCAGGTCCTCACACAAGCCTCTTACAGAGAAAGAGACTCAGAATGTGAAGATACTGAGTGTCACACAGGGCATGCACAGACAGTCCGAGGTTTCTCCTCACACTGCAGGCCAGCTATGGCAAAGAGTTTCACCTCTCTTGCAATCTTGGGTTCAGAGATAATGGGAAGGTACGGTGTGTGCTAGAGCCACCCAAGCCCCCAGTCCCCAGCCAGAGGCCCCAGTTCCTCACCAGCTCGTGTGTAGAACCAGTTCTCATCATAGGGAGCAAGCTCTTTATGCTTGGCCAGCTTGACGGTGTCTACCCATTCAGGGACTTTCAGCTTCCCAGACCTGGGACCAACAGTGAGAAAGGCACGACTCAGAAGCCCGCACACTCCACCCCCCAAATCCCCTCTGCTCGGCAGGACAGCAGGTTAATAGGAGGCCCATGTGTCCCAGAATGCAAAGCACGAAACCCCACTACAAGCCAGACACTGCCTCACACAGACAAGAGAACTCCACACGAGACCTCACACCACCCCTCCCTAGAAGAAAAACAACGCCCACCGAGGAGCCAGGCGAAGACCACAGCCTCCACCTGCGCTAAAGCCCCGGTCCCCACACTCACTTTTTGAGGAAAGCTGCCAGAGCTCTGACGAACTCCTGCTGGTTCACGTCTTTTACAGTAACTCCAGGCATCTGAGGGAGAAAGAGCAAGCACGTGAGCTCAGGACCCGCGCGGGCGGACGAACGACAGGGGCCGGGACCTCGCCCCACGCGACCGAAACCGCCGCACTCCTGTGACTTCCCAAGATCCCCGCTTCGGGACTGGGCCCTGAAGGCCCCTGCGCCTGTGGGCACTCGAGTTCACCGCCACTCAAGACCTCTGCGCAAAAGCAGGGCCTGGAGCCGCTGCGGAAACGCTGGAAGACCCGAGCCCCCGATCCAAGGACGGCCCCCGCATCCACGCCGCCCACCTGGTCCGGTCTCGTTTTCCGGACCGCGCCGACCGGGCATGTTCGGGCCTGCCGCTCGCACGTGGCTGCGGCTCCAAGGGGCGGAGCGGCCACACACAGTCGCCCCGGAGCCCTCGGGCACGCGCTCCCGGCTGGGGAGTCCGGCCCTGACGCCCTGCGCCCAGCCCGAACCGGAGCGCCCGCCTTACCGTGCGGCCTCCGCGCTGCCAGCCAGGGGAAAGGGAGCAACGGGGTTTCCCGGGCGCACAAGTCGGGCGTCGGGTCTCGCGAGAGGTTCGAGAGCTCGCGAGAGTGGAGCCAGACGAGCAGCCCCGCCTCTCTCAGGGCGAATCAGGCTTCGTCTCTGCGGAGATGGGCGGGTGCGTGGGGAGGAGGCTGGCTCGCGAAGTGAGAAGCCGAGGGCGAGGGGATGGAGGCGCGCTTCCTCCCAGCCTTTTGCCCTCCGGGTGTGAAACAGAGCTCCCCTCCTCAACTGGGGGGTGTGTGGTTTCGTTTGAGTCGATTGTGGCGGAAGGAACAGCGGCGGAGGACACGGTGGTGGCGGAAGTTTTGCGGCATTTGAAAGGACGGGAGAGTAACCCGGTTACCACCCCCTTTCTGGGTGGAAGTGGCTTTTCGGGACGGAAGTGGGGCTAGTAAGGGCGGAACTGTGACGGGGAAGCCTGCGGATACACGAGGAGGAAATGTGTGCGACCACCAGTTCTCGGGAGAGCAGGCGGAGCCGGACCACCCCTGTTAGGGCGGAAACTGCTTCATCACGGCCCAGGCGACCGCTGTGGGAAGGAGGCACCGCAGGCAGGGAGGAGACCGGGGCAGGGATAAAAAGGCAGAGGCGGGACCTGCGGAGATGTTACGGCGGCTCTGCAGCCTAGTGCCGGAATGTGTTCGCTCAATGCTTCGGGAATCTATCCCGCAGGGAGTCTATCCACCTCACTGACCTGTCCGGGTCCAGTCTGCCCACTTGCCCTTCGAGCGCTTCAATTTATCCGTGAAGAGAAAGAAAATATAATTTAAATAGATACACGGAAATCCCGTTTGTTTGCCCGTTTTAAATTACTGCTCCTGTACAAGGCGTATCAAATTCTTTTTTTTTTTTTTAAGATTTTATTTGACAGACAGAGAGGTCACAAGTAGGCAGAGAGGCAGGTAGAGAAAGAGGAGGAAGCAGGCTCCCCGCTGAACAGAGAGCCCAATGCTGGGCTCGATCCCAGAAGTCTGGGATCATGACCTGAGCCGAAGGCAGAGGTTTTAATCCACTGATTAAAATCCACTTTTTGTGTGCCTACTCTGTGCCAGGCACAGATAAATGTTATGTAGTGTTACATGCGTAATCTAGTGTAATCCTTGTCAGTTCCAACAATCAAACACTGAAGGGACTCACTGTCCAATAAAGTTGTTAACTTGCTGCAGAAAGGGAGTCATTTAAATGTGTGTGGCTATTATGTTGAAAAGATAGAGTTTAAAAAATAAGATCAAATAGTAGTTTTCCCACAGTGAGATACTGTGTATGCAAAGCACCTTTTTTTTTTTTTTTAAGATTTTATTTATTTATTTGACAAGAGAGAGATCACAGGCAGAGCAGCAGGCAGAGAGAGAGGGGGAAGCAGGCTCCCTGCTGATCAGAGAGCCCGATGTGGGGCTTGATCCCAGGACCCTGAGATCACAACCCAAGCTGAAGGCAGAGGCTTAACAAACTGAGCCACCCAGGTGCCCCCACCTTGGTTATTAATAAGCCAGTATGTTATGCCAGTATCTGTTAAAAAATTAAAACCAACTATTTTAGTTGGTTCAAGCTGCTATAACACAATACCATAGATAGTGGCTTATAAACAACAGAAATTTATTTCTCAGAGTTCTGGAGGCTGGGAAAGTCCAAAACTAAAGTGCCAGCAGATCTAGTGTCCGGTGAGGGCCAGCCTCCTCGTTTATAGCCATCTTTTTGCTATGTCCTCACATGGCAGAGAGGTGAGTGAGGGAGCTCTTTGGGGAATATTTTATTAGGGCACTAATCTCTCCTAAGGCACCGCCTCCAAATGCCATTACAAGTGGAAATTAGGTTTCAGTATAGGAATTTTGGGGGGTGACACAAACATTTGGTCTAGAACATAAACTATGCTTCTAAGCATGAAAACATCATGTATTTAGTTTCATGCAGAATGTTGTTGAAACCTATTTCACACTTAGAATAGTTTAAGTGTCTCAGATTCCCCCCCAGAATCAACATATGTGTGTTTGACTATGTAAGTTGTATGCATGTGTAAGTATAAATGTTCATATACTTGGATAACTTATATTCACCTTTTATACATTTCTGATATACATTTTAAAGATTTTATTTGACAGAGAGAGATACAGCAAGAGAGGGAATACAAGCAGGGGGAGTGGGAGAGGGAGAAGCAGGCTGCCCGCTGAGCGGGGAGCCCGATGCGGTGCTTGATTCCAGGACCCCGGGATCATGACCTGAAGCGAAGGCAGAGGCTTTAACCCACTGAGCCACCCAGGCGCCCGTTGATGTACATTTCTAATATCAGTGCTAAATCATTTAAGCTTAATTCACTTGGGCCAATTTACTAAGTATTTTTTTTTTTTTTAAGAGCTGTCCAGGGACGCCTGGGTGGCTCAGTTGGTTGGACGACTGCCTTCGGCTCAGGTCATGATCTCGGAATCCCGGGATCGAGTCCCGCATCAGGCTCCCAGCTCCATGGAGAGTCTGCTTCTCCCTCTGACCTTCCCCTCGCTCATGCTCTCTCTCACTGTCTCTCTCTCAAGTAAATAAATAAAATCTTTAAAAAAAAAAAAAAGAAGAGCTGTCCAGAGGAACTGTGTAGGGTGCCTCACCAAACAAAAGAAGACATGGGGATAATACAGGTTTTGGGGAAGAATGTTACGTAAAATTTATATATTAAGCAGAGCTTTAATGGACTCAAAGCAAAGCAGTTCCTATATAATGGAGTCAGCATCTTGCCTGGGCAGAGAAGCAGACACAAAGTCCTGTTTCTTCAGAAATTATAGAGTTAAGATAAATGTGAAACGTTATCTTCAGAAATCCCTCCTCTGAAGGTCAGCACCCGGGTTGGAAATCATAGCTGCTTCTCTATGTTACAGTGATCCTTCAGGCAAGAGTGAGATGTCCCCTTCTCACTATTACAATGATTTCAAAGAGCCTATGATTTCAGATGACATGGTTTCTCAGTAGTACATCCTTGGTGTTAATTTTTACAGATTTGTAATCTTAACAACTCTCTAAGGTGGTTACAAACCAGGCAACCGAGTTTTAGAGATTCAAGTTGCTTGACCTCAAGCTGGGATTTGAATCCACAACTGATGACTCTCCTACATTTTTCAATAATTCTATAGATAGAGAATTTAAAAATCATTAGAAGTTGTGGTACATCTAGGTAATAGAATGCTATTCAGTGCTAATTAGAAAGGAACTATCGGGACATGGAAAGACATACAGCAAACTTAGATGCATATTGCTACATGAAAGAAGGCAATCTGAAAAGGCATACTATAGGATTCTAACTATATGACATTCTGGGGAAAAAGGCAAAATTATGGAAACAGTAAAAAGGTCATTGGTGGCTAGGATTTAGTGCAGGTAGGGACAAATAGTAGGTGGAACACAGAGAAATCTTAGGACAGTGAAACTTTCTTGTGCAATATGGGTGCCTGGATGGCTCAGTTGGTTAAGTGTCTGCTTTTGGCTCAGGTCATGATACCAGGGTCCTGGGATCAAGTCCCACATTGGGCTCCTTGCTCAGTGGGGAGCCTGCTTCTCCCCATGCTTGTGCTCTCTCTATAAATAAATAAAATCTTACAAAGCAAAACTATTCTCTGTGATACTATAATGGTGGATACATGTCATCATATATTTGTCCAAATCCATACACTGTACAAATAAGAATGAACCCTAATGTAAACTATGGACTTTGGGTGGCGATGACACATCAGTGTAAGTTGATCAACTTTAAAAAATGTACCATTCTAGTGGGGAATGTTGATAGTGGAGGAGGCTGTGCTTGTGTGGGGGCAGGGAGACCATGAGAACACTTACAGTGTGCTCAATTTTTCTGTGAAAAACTGCTCTAAAATGTAAACGTTTGAAAAAGAAGAAAACTGAGCCACCATTTGAAAATTAAGATGTTCTACAAAGAAATTCAATTTTTCAGCTTCTTTTGAAGAACCAGAAATTGTGGCTATAGCCACTGTCCTGCCTGGCAATAATCCACTAAGGTAAAGGAGGCTCTCTCCTTAGGCAGGGCATGCATTCTCAGTTTTCTAGGGCTCATCCAGTTTTCTTTACTCATTTACATGATTTGCTTGGCCCTGTATGCATTTCAGTTTGTAGCCCTCTGACAGCTGGAAATGATCTATGCCTGGCACTGAGCAGGCACTTCATTGTTGAATCAGTGAATCTCCCACTATCTTCCTCTACCAATCCTTCTTATATAGCTATAAGAAATCCAAGTTTGTATTTATTTGTGCTAGTTACTGAAAAGTAGGTTGAACAAGTCCTTTGTGTCAGGATAGACTAGATTACGGTGCGGCAACAAACAATCCCCAAATCTCAGTGGCTTAAAACAACAAAGTTTTATTTCTCAGTTACTCACCCAAAGGTAGACACAAAATGAAAATACTCTCCTGTTTTTGCTTATATGGAGACAGACATGAGCGCACAGGTATGTATAGAATCATAGGTTATATAAGTATTCTGGAAAGTGAACTCATGCAAAAACCTATTTAGATACTGGTTAGCTTGAACTGCACATCTCTCACTTTGTTGGGGATTTAAAAATGTCCCAGGACCCAGTGAGTAAGAGAATACCACTTCAGTCAAGGAAATGCCCATACTACAAAAGGAACCAAAAGCTAATGAAGCACCTGAAAGCTTTAAAAAAAGGGGAAAAAAAGTAAAGAAAAAAAAAAAAAAAAGAAAAGCTGGAAGCTTGTACTACATTAAATTCCATACATAAATCCAGAAGCAAAATACCAAATATGCAGTGCCCGCAGGCTGTTGCCTCTTCCCCAGCAAGGCTTCCATCTCTGGGCTTCTAGCTTAGGAGGGAGATAGAGCCCAGACGCCCAATATGCAGAGCCACAGAGGGGGCTGGGCTGGGTCGGAGAGAGGGTCCAACAGGCTGGAATCCTCTTCCTCCAGCAGGAGCTATAAGCGGGAAAGAAGGGGGTAGGACTGGGTCATATCCATTTCCTTTCCCAGCAACCCCCTCTTTTTACCCCATTCAATCCAGGCCTCATCCTTGTTCACCTGGATTAGAAAATGCTTCCCCCTCACTGATTTTCCAACCTCCAGTCTTGTCTCTTTTGATCCCTCCATCAGAACCACCATACTTGTCTTCTAAAGCTCAGGGTCTCTATGTCCCTGCCTAGCTCAGAAATATTCCCTGGCTCCCTTTCATGCACAGTTGTTGGTCTGGACTCCTAAGACTGGCACCCAGACCTCCGGGATGGGAAGTCTCTCCAGCCTCATCTCCTTCTGTTCCAGCGATTTTTCCAGGCAGGTTTCCTTACCCACACACCAAACCTAAGCCACCATCTTGGACAGAAGAATCCTCAGCCTTCCCTCTCTGTCCCCATAGGTTTCATTCCTCAAGATTCCTTTAGTTCTTTCAAGGTTTGTCACTGAGCTTTGTGGAGGCACCCTGTTTTGCCAACTAGAATGGAAAGTCCTTGAAGGCAGTTATCAGATCTACAGCAGGCAGCTGCAGGGAGCCTGAGGCTGGAGTCAGGAGATCAGGCTCTGCCAGCCTTGCCATATGCCCTTGGGCAAGTCCCTGCTTTTCTCCAAGCCCCCTTTTCCTTGACATCAGGGCATGGGACATTTGCTTTTAAGCACAAAATTAGTAAAACTGGTTCGCCAAACAACTCTCAACTGCAATTCCAGGAGCTAGGTTGAGAAGCCTGGGGCCTGAGTCTGAAGATGTTCAACATGCTGACCCTGCTTAGTCCCTACCTACCCTGGTACCTCCATTTCCCAACCATTCCTATCCCATCTTCTTTCAGGGAACAGGTTACCTGGTGGGCCACAGGGGTGGAGCAGGGAGATCCAAGGAGGATTGGGAGGAACAGAGGAGGTCAGGCGGGGAGCCTGGGAAGAGTCTTTCAGACCCACAAGAGCCTCAGCTGCCTCCCGCTGCAGCTGCCTCTCTGAGGGTGCAGAAGTCCAGGTCAGGCGAGAAGCTCCAGGGGCCTGCAAAAGAAAAGAAAAGAAACAGAGTGGGAACCCCCACTCTGCCACTCTCCAAGTACTCTCTCAGCCCCTGGTTACTTCACTATCCCTTATCTTCCTTTCCCCAGGCTCGATTTCCTCCCAGGGTCCTGGATTCCACTTCTTTCCCAGGACCTGTGGCTGCAGCAGAAGAGGGTCTGGGGTGCCACAGGGCTGGAGTATCAGAGTTGAGCATCTAGAAGCAAGAAGATAACAAGGGGGTCAAACACATGGATGGACATGTACACATGGAAGTCTGGGTACCTGCTGGGCCATTAGGCTTTGTGGACTTGGGAAAGTCCCTTCCCCTGTCTTGGCCTGTTTTGTTTGCTATAAAATGAAAATCCCTGCCAGCTTCTTTCCCCCAGAGCTACTGTGGCAGTGGTGTCAATTTTTAAAAAACATATAAATAGCGAGAGGGACAGGGATGGCTGTTCCTGCCCTACCAGAGTCTAGTTGCCTTCCTCTAGTTCCCCAATCCCCATGGAACTTGAGGAGCACCTTTAAGAAACTTTCTCGAATGGCCTCTGACCTCTACTGTAGGCCTCTGAGGCTCTCACCATCAGGTCCCACCCCACCCCACCCTTTCAGCAGGCAGTCTGATTCCATTTTATCTGTTTAAGAGGATTTAATAGCTACTGCTATTAAAGTCCTGAGCCTCTGCTGGGGTGTATTCCGTACATTATCACGAATTCTCATGACAAAGCAAAAAGAAGGTAATTGTGTCTCCAACTTACTGACAGCAAACCAGCTTCAGAGAGGTAAAGATACTCGTACAAAAGTTTTCAGTCAGGCAATGGCAGAGGAAGGAGTGCCCATCCTCACACGTTAGTCTGAGACCTTGTATTCTACGTCATCTACTGTGGTGTCCAGGACAGTATTAGGCACATTATAGACAAATATCCTTCCCTCCCTACTCACGCGCGGGGCAGGGCAGAGGGCCCTTGGGATTCTCCAGAAAGGGGAGTCGTCAGTATCGGGCGAGATCCTGGGCAGGTTGGGAGGAGCCCATGAGTGGGCAGCCGGAGGGAAGTGCCAGGGTCAAAGCCTAATGAGGGTAAGAGAATGCAGGAGTGTACAGGGGTTAAAGGTCATGACTTCCATCTTCCTTCCTACTCTGCATCTTCTTCCTCTTCTCTTTCTGGTACAGCAGTACAATGGTATTCAAATATTTGCTGAATGAATATTGTATTAATCTTACCAGGAAAGGGATGCAGAGGGACAGTAGGTTCTTGGCATAGCAAGCGGCATACCACTGGTGGTGGCATGGAAAGTCCTGGAGGCAGCCAGTGTCCAGGAGCCCAAGGGCCTGGAGGCATTGGAGTCCAGGACAAAGGCAAGGCTTCTGGGGGACGACTGAGCAGCAGAGGCCCTTGGGAGTTATCCTGCAAGGGCAGAGAACACAAGCTGGAATAAGATACGAGGCTGGGGAAGGAATGAGTACATTCTAGGGTGGGTTCAGGACTTCAAAACTTTAGACTTGAGGGCTGAAAATACCACCCTCTCATTTTTTACCCATAGAAGAGAAGTGATTTGCCCAGGAGGATACTGCAAATCAGGGCTAGCTCTAGAACCCAAGTGTTGAGGGCACAGAAGGAGGGGGTCTGGGCAAGGGCTAGTATAAGAGTCACTCCTCCAGGGCCCAGGTTCTCCTTACCTTCCCAGGGGGCGTCAGTGCCAGTGGGACTGCCCCATGGGGCATCTGAGGCTGGGGTGCTATGTTTTCCTTTTCAGCTGTGAGGGAGCAGGGAGAGCTGTGATGAACCCTTTCTCCTGACCTCCACCCCACTCCAACTGCAAACTGAGCTCGTACTTCCCTCTGGCCTTTTTCTACTCAGGGATCTCACTATATCCTCCCAACACTTGACTGCGTTTTAAAATTGGAGAGACTGAGGCCGCCCAGAGAGTAGAAACACTTTGAGGTCACATACCAATTCCAACGGAGGGTCTGGGACTCTTTTTCCTACTTATGCTTTCTCCACCCCAAACCTGGACCCATCCCTGGCCAGACACTCACCGGGGACCCCAGGTTGAGTGGCTCCCTTCTTGACATGGCTGGGAGTTTTGGGAGGAGCTGCAGCTCTCCTCATCAGTCCCTGAGCCAGATGCCTCTTTAGCTGTGCTTCCTGTTGCCTACGCAAGGCCACCTGGGCAGCCATGACCCTCCGGCGCTCCCTAAAACAGGGGTTGCAGGTCAAAAGTCAGCCTCGCTTTAGATGAGGCCCTTCCTCCTCCCTTCCCTGGAACTCATTCATACTCACAAGATGAGGACACATTTATGACACTCGCAAGCCTGAAAGAGGCACAGGCGCTTATGGCCCTTCAAGTGGGCAGTGACGCCGTGGTTTCGGCAGCGGGCACAGGTGGGAGAGCGACTGACAGCTCTCCTGGGGATAAGCTCCGTGCCTGGGGGGGCTCTGGTCTCACCCCCTGGGGCAGAGTCGGAGGCACAGAGGTGGACAACAGCGGGCATTTCTTTAGCTTCCATGGATCTGGGGGCAGGAGTGGGAGGTCAGGGCGGCCACGTGGGCCCTCTCCTGACCAGCCCTCCTGCCCCTGGGAGGTCACACCTGAAGGGGTTTCCACAGCACCCACCTGCAGACTCAGATTTCACCCTCACTCCTCGCACCCCCCCCAACCCGCCTGCTTTCTCCCTGCTTCACCCCACTGCCTTCCTCGGACTTCCTCCTTCCCAGAAGGCCTGCCTTCTTCCCCGGCGCCCCTCTCCCCTTCCCTTCTCAGCTGCTGGCCTGTGCTTCTTCCTGCACAAGCCCCACGCTCATACCCCTGCATTCACACCCCCCCCCCCCGGGTTCTACACCCCCTTTCCCCCAACGCCCTGTTCTGAGAGTTCTTCCTGCCGTAGGCGACTACTATCCTCCCTCCCGCACCGATCCAGTTCCGACAGCTGCGTTCATGCCCCCGTTCAATTCTCAGCGTCATGTACCTCCTGCAAGTCAACGTTCCCCTTGCTCCCCTTTTAAATCAGAACGCTCTCTTGCCGCCTCCCCGCCCCCACCCCCGCTATTACTTTATTCTCACGGATTCCTCGCCCCACTTTCAAGAATTATTTTCATTCACTCGACAAACGTTTACTGAGCCCCTTCCAGATGCCAGGCCCCCTCCTCACAGCACGGATTCCCGTCCTGCACCCACATGCTCTCCAAACTCTGACGTAAACCTGGTGGTCACTGCGCCCAGCGCTTGGGGGGCCTTTACCCATTCCCAGCAACTGATCTCATGCATCACCCGGCCCACCTCCCCGTGGCGCACCACCGCCACGCGCGGCTGTTACTCGCGTGCACCCCCTTTCAGCTGCCAGGCCTGTGGCCTCGCCTCGCTCCAGGGTCCAGGAGCGCGCCTAGGGGCCCGCGGCGTGGGGGAGGGGAGGAGAGGGGCGCGAGGAGCGCGGGGGGGTGGGGTGGGGGCGGGGGGTCCAGCGCCACAGAGAAGGGGAGAAGGGACAGGGAGGGGCGGGGTCGGGTTCGCGTCCTCGGCCCGCGGTTACCACAGCCTCGAGCGAGCAAAGTCAGACACAGTCAGGAGGACGCGAAAGGATGCGGTGAGGAAGTGGCGTGGGGAACGGCCGCGCTCGAGCCTGTTTTCCCGCCCCTTCTCACGAGGACCAATGAGCTTCAAGCGTCATGTCCCGCCGTCAAGGCAAGCGACCAATGCGCTTCAGGATCCTCACTGACGGGCCCTCCCCTTACCTCCAGCCCGCTTTGGCTCGCGCCAGACTGTCAGGCCAGCCAATAGCGCGTCGAGTTGAGTCTTATCCCTCCCCCCACTTGCCCCTCCCCCTGTGGCTTGCCTTCCCAGATTGTTGCTCCCCTTTGAGGGAGGTGGCCAATGGGGCGTCGAGTACTGCTCCCAGGATAAGACTGGCCCTGCCCCCTCGCCCCCGCAGAAACGGCCGCGGAGTCTGACCTCCCAGGCGTTGACCTGGACCCAACTGCGCACGCGCAGTCTCGTCCTGTAGCTTGCACAGCGCGGTTTTGCCTCTTGCGCTCCGAGCTTCAGCTTCGCTCGGGCGGTTCTTCGCTGTGTGGACGCTCGTGTTTCTCTCACGGCTCTCCCTGTGCCCCAGCTCCAGATCTGCCCTTCTCCTTTTATGCGTTTCCTCTTCTTTTGATTTTCCCGTTTCCTTCCCTCATCCTACCTCGGGTTGCGTCCCTTTCCATGTCTCTCTTCCTGTCCGTTTAGGCGCTGATTTTCCTAACTTCGGTTTTCTCGTTCTCTTGAGAGTTCCTGTCCTTCTGTCCATCCTGCTGATTTTCGCACCCCCTTCCTCCACGATCCTATTTTCCGAATCGCCTGGCCCTGTCCACCCCCCCCCCCTCCCCCTTCCCTCTCTTTCCGAGGCTGTAGTCTGTCCCTTCGTCCCTTTCCGGTCTCGGCGTTCATCTCCCTCCTCGGTTTCGCCTCAGTTCATCGGTTGCATCTGGGCTCCACTCTGTCATCGTCACCTGCCTTCTCCGTGCGTCCCACGGTTTCCCTCCCACCCGCTCCTGTTGTCCCCTTCTCTGCGCTTCCTGCCTCGGTCTCCTTTTCCCTCTGAGTGCCACGTCTTTGTGTCCCAGGCCTCATTTTCCTGCCTCTCCCATTGTGCTCTGGGTGCTGGTCCTCTGACTCCCTGCAAGGTTATAGGCCACGTTTGCTCCTCCTCCTCTGCACGGTTTCTCTCTTGCAGGCGTAGCATCCCCTCTGACCACCTCTTCTTCGTCCTTTCCCCGTGAGAATTTCATTCCGCTTTTTTCTGTTTGTGTCTCCATTTGTGCTCAGACTTCTGGATCCTGTCGTTTTGCATTCCAGGCCGGTGTGTGCTATCTTCTCTGATTGGCCCGATCCCTTTGTGTGATCCTTTGTCAGCCTTCATTTCCCTGTCCTGTGTTCCATCTTTTCTGCGGGTCTCAGCGCCTTTGTTTGCTACAGACTCCTGAATTACAGAGCCCGTGTGCCAGGCATTCTGGACAGAAAAGGGTGGCAGAAGTGACCTCTACCTGGACTGCTGTGCAGGCGAGCAGTACTAGACAAAGTTGGACAGGTTGTTTGGGGCCAATCTAGCAGTGGGGGATGTGGGTGTGGGAGGCTTGACTGCCTACTAAAGAGGTTGACCTTGATCCTTTAGATAGTGGAAAGACGGAGAGGGACTGGAGAGCCAACATTTCTGGAGAGTTTAGCACTTGCCTGATACTTTATATTAATAAGCTTAGTAATTTTCAATAGCATTCTCATGAGATGTATTATTAGTCCATTTTATAAATGAGTTCAACAACTTACACAAGATTGCACATCCAGTAAGTGGAGGGGTAAAGATTCTAACCTTGCTCCACCTTTGAGTTCAAAGCCTGTGAACTTTTGTATGACCTACATTGTTTTAGTTAGTATTTCTAGTAATCTTCATTCCCCACTTGTATTCCCTAACCCTCCTGTAGGCACTCACTTCTAGTGGCTAACGCCTATCTTTTGGTTCTTGTGTTCTTGTAAGATGTGTGGTGTCTTGTGTGCACACGTTTTTAAAAAAATTTGTTTATTATTCATTCATTCATTCATTTAAGTACACCCAGCATGGGGCTCAAACACATGACTCTGAGATCAAGAGTCACATGCTCTTCCTACTGAGTCAGCCAGGCACCCCTGCACATGTAGTTTTATTTTATTACTTTAAAAAAACGATTTTATTTACTTAGAGAAAAAGAGAGCATGGGGGAGGTGCAGAGGAAGCAGGAGGGAGAGTCTTAAGCAGACTGCACACTATACACAGCGCTTGAGGTGGGGCTCGGTCTCATGACCCTGAGATTAGAACCTGAGCTGAAATCAGGAGCCAGACGCTTCACTGACTGAGCCACGCAGGCAACCCTGTGCCTGTGGTTTTAACTTATGCAAGTAATATAGTGTTTTTATTTAAAATAATCAGCACTGAATTTTTCTGATCCAGCCATGTACTGTTATGCGTATGTCTAATCAGTATTTTTTAATTGCATGATATCCATAGTGTGTGTCCCCTGAATGTTGTGTGTTCACTGAGTCTCAGCCAGGAATGCCCACATTGCCTTCAACTCACCTTCTCCGTAATAATGCTGCATCCTGATATATGTTACTTTGTGGATGAAGGTGGAAATCTCTATTACGTGTACCTGGGACATAATAGAAGTGGAAATTTGTAAACCTGATTTGACTTAGTCTTGCCAGATTCCTCCCTGCAATGCTGCTTTGGGCCCGAAACATTGATCAGAACTTTCAACTGTTCCTCAGAGTCCAGAAGAAGGTCCTGTGCCCCTCCCAACAACCCCATGAGCAGCAGGACACAAGGGTCCCTGTATCTGTATCCCCACATTGCTGCCAACACATATCTTTTTCCAGCTGTCTGGTCCATTGCTAGTCTGAGAGATGGACAGTTTGATAGACTGCCTGTCTCTGATTATTGTTAAGCCTGAGTGTCTCTTCACATATATTTTAGCCTTTCTGATTTGCTCTTCTGAGAACTGCCTCTTCATATACTTGGCCCACTTTCCTACTAGGGCTATTCTCTTTTTCTTGTCAGTTTTCCAGAGGTCCTTGGGCATTCTAATTGCTTTAAGGCATTGTATATACTCTTCTTATGCCAATCTTGGCATTTCACATTATTTTAGAAATGTGTCCATTTCATCCAGGTTTTCTAAAGATTTTTTTTTTTTTTTTTTTTTTTTACATCATCTCTATACCCAGCATGGGGCTCGAAATCACAACCCTGAAATCAGGAGTCGCGTGATGAACTTTCAACCAGCCAACCAGGCTCCCCTACTTTATTTGGGCTTTCAAATTTATAAATGTAGAGTTCTTAAGTATACTTGTATTTATTTTTTTAAAATAGCCACTCTCTGTTACTTCTGATTTTTAATTTGATATTTTATTTGCATCTTCTCTTTTTCTCTTGATTAGATTTGCTGGCGAATTATCTCATTGATTTTGTCAAAGAATGAATGTTAAGTTTTCTGTAATAACTTTTGTTGCTCTAATTCATTGATTTATGTCATTATCTTCATTTCTGTCCTTTGCTGGGGGGGGCAGGTGTTTTGTTGCACCTTGTACAACTTCTTGAGTCAATCCATGACCATGCTTTTTAATGCTCCTGTTTCCTGACAAATGTATTGAAAGCATAAACTTACTTGTAAACACTGCTTTAGTTGTGTCCCACATTTTGACTTGTAGTTAAAAAAAACCTTGGTTTTGAAATGGTTATTGACTCACAAAAAGTTGCAAAAGTCATAAAGCCATAAATACTTCCTTCCACTTCTCCTCAGGGATATCTTCTACAACTGCAGTATACGAGCATGAACTTGACATTGGCATAAAACTCTCAACTAGAATATAGACTTTAATTAGTTTTCACCAGATTTTACATGCAGTTTATGTGTGTGTGTGTGTGTGAGAGAGAGAGAGAGACAGAGAGAGAGAGAGAGAGAGAGAGAGAGAAATGTACTATGTTCATTATTATTCACTTCTACTTTTCAATATCCTTTTCTGAACCAAGAATTATTTAGTAATATTTCAGTCAATTTCCCTACACACCCCCTTGTTATTCTGATCTCATTGTCTCTGGCTGGAGAACAGCCTGTGTGACACTGATCCTTTGAGGAAGTCAGCTCCGCTCAGCACAGTGTCCAACGGGAGGACCTAAGCAGGAGTGTGAGGGTCATGATGAGACGCTAATGTGGGTTCAGGGCAGGCTGGAGAGGACACTAAGAAGACGGGAAGTCTTGTGTCCCTGAAGGTCACAGGGAGCCTATGTCACAAAACCTGACAATCAACTTTCTGCTCTAGAAACAGTGACCCAGAGGCGGGTGAACAGAGAATTCAGAAACTGACGAGAACAGAGCTTGATACCTGGATTGATCTTGGTTCTGGATTGACCTCTAGCATCCAGGACCCCAACCCAGGACCATGGGACCCCAGCACTTCAGCCCTGTGCATCTCTTCTGCCTCCTAGGGGCCATCTCCACTGTGCCTCGTATGTCCTGTGGGGCTGGATGCTTTGGGACCCCAGAGGGTGGGAGGCTGGATTCACGTAACTAGAGGAAGGAGGGCTGGGTATCTGGGTTCCTCAGGGTTCAGGGCCTGTGGAGGCCAAGTTCTTGGCTGGCAACTGGGGGGCTGAGAAGGCAATGTGAGGGGCCCGTGACTGGAAGGGCATTTTCCCTTTAGGGGCTGTGGCTCTTTTATGCTATGAAGCAACGTCCTCACTCTTCAGAGCTGTTTCTCTTCATGACTGGAAGTGGCTTCTGATGAGGAGCATGGTGTGTAAGCTGAGTGAGGGATGTGAGGAGACACTGGTGTTCATCGAGACAGGTGAAGGAAAGTGACTTTGATACATTACTTTTTTTTTTTTTTTTTTTTTTTTTTTTGTGGCTCTTCTGACCCCCAGCACCCAAGGACTCTGGACTTGAGCTCCAAACAGTTACTCCATTGTATCTTTGGAAATAATGTCAAGACACTGGCAGGAGAGGGCAGGACCTGGCTGGGTGTGGTGTGGACTGGATAGGAAGGCAGAAAGGAGGTGATCCCAGATGGATGGGGGACGATCTGGGAGAGAATAAAAGAAAGGGACACAGGGGAGAGAGGAACAGGGGGATTACTATGGGGAGGGTTTGGTGAGGAGAGACAGACAGAGACCTCAGACCTGGGATCTGAGCCCTGTGCAGCTGCCACGAGTGGACCTCATGGCAAAGTTGGTGATGCGGCAGAGTGAGCTGGAGGAGCAGGGTGCAGGGTGGGAGGGTTGGCTCTGGGTATGGCCAACAGCACTGATCAGAGCTCTCTAATCTGCTTCTCAGGGACCAGAAGGGGAGTTGTGGGTTTTAAGGGCTGCAGCCCAGCCTCATCTTACCCCCAGCAAGTCTCCTACCTTGTTTCGCCGCCTGGATTGTCCATTGCCTCCTACAGCCGCGTCTGCCGGACATATCTCTGCAATAACCTCACCAACTTGGATCCTTTTGTGAAACTCAAGGCCAGAACTCCTAAGTCTACAGCATTTTCTCCCCATAGTTGCCCAACCTGTGTGGGCGAGCACTCCAAGGATTGCCTCCCAAATTTTGTCACCACTGATTCCTGTCCCTACGACGCCTCTCAGTGTTATAGTTCCACCTTAAAATTTCAGGCAGGTGAGAAGAGAAACTTGCTTTAGTGCCTTCCCACTCTGCAAGAGTCTGGAAGAGGGGATTGGGGCCGCCTGGGCCAAGCACATGAATTCCAAGGCGGAAGGACTAAGGTGGCTGTTACCCAAGTTTCTGGTGGGAGAGCCAGTGTCCTGGGTTGGGAGGGGCGTCTGGAAGCAGGGGCAGGGCCCTTGCATCTAGGAAGTGTCCCTGATCCGTCTCTGTCTGTCTTACAGGCTTACTCAATACCACCTTCCTCCTCTTGGGCTGTGCTCGTGGACACCACAAACTTTTAGAAAATTATCACCATATTGGGAACATCAGAGTGACCGAGGTCCTCAACATCTTACAGAAGGCCCAGATTGCTGGCGCAGAGCCCTCCAGTTGGAATCCTGCTTGGAGCCTCCTTTCAGGACTTCTGCTGGCCTTCAGGGACTGACAATCTAGCTGGACTGCACAAACCCCTTCCTGTTACCCAGTAAAGTCATAGAGTTGCCTTTCTGTCTTGTCCTGTGATCCTTGAGGGTTATAGGGGCGTGGAAGGTGTGAGGGGAGCCAAACAGACCCTGGAAGGGGGGTGGAGGGGCAGGCAGTGGGCAGTGTGCATGGTGAAGTGAGCAGGGGTTGGGGAGGAGGGTCACTAGCAAAGTGACAGTCATGCCCAGCAGCCAGGAGGACCCCCAAAATTATTTTAAAGTTTTTTTAAAAAAGATTTTTTAAAAATTATTTATTTATTTGACAGACAGAGATCACAATTAGGCAGAGAGGCAGGCAGAGAGAGAGAGGAGGAAGCAGGCTCCCTGCTGAGCCGAGAGCCTGATGTGGGGCTCAATCCCAGGACCCTGGGATCATAACCTGAGCCAAAGGCAGAGGCTTTAACCCACTGAGCCACCCAGGCGCCCCTAAAGTTTTTTTTTTTTTTTTTTTTTAAAGACTTTATTTATTTATTTGACAGAGAGAAATCACAAGTAGGTAGAGAGGCAGGCAGAGAGAGAGAGAGGAGGAAGCAGGCTCCCTGCTGAGCAGAGAGCCCGATGCGGGACTCGATCCCAGGACCCTGAGATCATGACCTGAGCCGAAGGCAGCGGCTTAACCACTGAGCCACCCAGGTGCCCTTTTTTTTTTTTTTAAAGTAATCTCTATACCTAGTGTGGGGTGTGAACTCATGACCCTGAACTCATGACCCTGAGAACAAGAATCGCATGTTCCTCCAACAGGCACCCCTCCCCCAAATATTTCATTTTTCCCCTTCCTGTGGTGACCTGAGCTCTAGCCCATTCATCCCCTGACTCAAGAGATCCTGGCCAAATCTCTCCCATTTTCTGGGCCTCAATTTCCTCCCCATTAAAATGAAAGGCCTGGGGCATCTGGGTGGCTCAGTTAGTTAAGTGTCTGCCCTCGGCTCAAGTCATAATCCCAGGGTCCTGGGATCGAGCCCTATATTGGGCCTTTCCCTTTCCCTCTGCCTGCTGCTCCCCCTACTTCTGCTCACTCACTTTCTGTCAAATAAATAAAATCTTTAAAAAAAAATGAAAGGACTTATGAATTAGAATTGGGTATCATCTGGGTGTTTTAATTTTTAATTTTTAAAAGATTTTATTTATTAGAGAGAGGGAGAGAGAGGAAGCAGGATGGGGAGAGGGGCAGAGGGAGAGAGAGACAAACAGACTCCCTGCTGAGAGGGGAGCCTAATGCAGGGCTCAATCCCAGGGTCCTGAGATCATGATCCCAACTGAAGTTAAGAGCCCACCGCTTAGCTAACAGCCGCCCAGGTGTCCCCCATTTATAATTTTTTTTAAAAGATTTTTTTATTTATATGAGAGTAAGAGAGATTACACAAACAGGGGGAGTGGTAGGCAGAGGGAGAAGGAGAGCCGGATGTGGGGCTTGATCCCAGGACCCTTGGATCATGACCTGAGCCACAATCGAGAGTCAGATGCTTACCTGACTGAGGCACCCAGGTGCCCCCCATTTATAAATTTCTAATGTTCAATGACCTTTTCTTTCTTGGGACAAACGTTAAGTTAGTCACGGTGTACTGTTTTTATTCTATATACTATTGGATTTGGTTTGAGAGTATCTTGTTTAGCATTTTTGCATCTTTATTTATGAGTATGATTGGTCTGGTATTTTCCTTTTTCTGTACTTCTGTTGTTGTTCCCATTTTAGTTTAAAGGTTATACTAGCCTTGGAATAAGTTAGGGGGATATTCCCTTTCTATTCCAAGGATGAATTTCTATGATTTTGAGATGATCTGAATTGAAAGTTCTGTGGAACTCTGATAAAACTTCTCGATTGGATTTTTTTCTCTCCTTCCTTAAAATCTTTTAATATGGCAAATTTCAAAGAAATACAAAGAGAGTTTGTATACAAACATATACAAGTGGACTGTAGTTCACTAGACTAGTGAGAATAGTATCAGGAAACCCCATGCACCCATCTCCAGCCCCAAAGTATCAATTCATGATGAACCTTGTTGTGTCTACCTCCCTTCTACTCCTCCACACACTGGATTATATGTTACAAATCATATAGTATTGTTTGTAAACACTTCTGTGTGTACTTCAAAAATGTAAGGCCACACCCCCCCCCGTTAAAAAATTCAAACTTAGAGAAAACTTGCAAGACTATGAGAGGGGACTCCCAGATACCTCTCATCCCTATTTACCATGCCACATTTGTATTCTGTCTGTATAGATCTAAATGTGTGCATGTGTATGCACACAAATCATTTTCATTATATATATATATATATATGATTTTTAAAAAAGATTTTATTTATTTAAGAGAAAGAGAGCACATGAATTGGGGGGAGGCAAAAGGCAGAGGGAGAAGTAGACTCCCTGTTGAGCAAAGAGCCTGATGCAGGACTCGAACCCAGGATCACGGGATCATGACCTGGGCTGAAGGCAAATGCTTAAATGACTGAACCACCCAGGCTCCCTACGTATGATTTTTTTAATAAACCAATTGAAAGTTATAGGTATCATACTACTTCACCCTCACTACTTCCACCTGTATCTCACCAGAACAAGGATTTTCTCCTATATATCCACCCTACGATTACCAGGCTCCCCCCATTTGATCTTCACACAGCAATATTATCCAATATGCGGTCTCTATTAGCTTCCTGTTACTGCTGTAACAAATTACCACGAAGATGGTGGCTTTAAGCAACAGATACTTATTCTCTTACAGTTCCAGAGGTCAGAAGTCCACCATGGGCTTTACTGGGCTATAATAAAGTTATTGGCGGGACCACATTCCTTTCTGGAGGTTCTGGGGTTGGATCAATTTTCTTGCCTTCTCCAGTTTCAGGAGCCAGCCCATACTCCTTGACTTGTGGTCTCTTGGTGTTCAGCAGGGAGTCAGCTTGAGGATTCCACACCTCCCTCTCCCTCTGTCTCCCTCTGTCCCTCTCCCCAATTGCAAGTGAGCGCTCTCTCCCTCTCTTTCTCAAATAAATAAATCTTTTTTAAAAAAGGAAGACTCTAACATTGACACCACTGGATACCAGAAGTAGGAAAAAAGTATGGACTGAAAAAGGTACCTGAAGAAATAATGGTCCAAGAAGCTGAGGGAACCCCAAGCACGATAAGCAATCACAGTGAGACACATGGAAACTTCTGGAAACTAAAGACAAAGAAAAAAGAAATCTTGAAAAACAGCCAGAGAAACAACCCATTGCATATTAAGGAACACTGATTTAAGTGATGGTAGGTTTTGTGTCCGACAGCCTGGAGGCCAGAAGGAAGTGGCAGGGTTTTCAGGCTGACTACAAATCCTGATCTGGCAAAATGATTTTCAGGAGGAAAGGGGAACTAAGGAAATATTGTGATGAAGGAAAAATATGAGAATTTGTTGCCAGCTGACCTACTATTAAAGAATAACCAAGGGAAAAGATGTCCAATTAATTCATCCTTCTCTGTGGCTTATGTTTGGTGTCATATCTAAAAGCTAACCAAATTTACTTTGTTTTGAAGTCAACTCTACCCCCAACATGGGGCTAGAACTCATGGCCCCTAGATCAAGAGTCACAGGCTCCGTCCACCAAGCCAGACAGGTGCCTATAACCAAACTTAAAATAATTGAAAGCAGAGTCATCTCTCTGAAAATAGTAATCAAACAAGAAATCAGCAATAGAAAGACAACAGAAAAATCTTCGAACAATTGTAAAGCAAGCTACATATGTGTAAGTAATCTACGGGTCAACAAGGAAGTCTCAAAGGATATTTTAAAAATACACAGAATTATATTAAATACACTAAAAACATCTCCATCACTTGTAGGATGCAACTTATGCTGTGCTGAGAGAGGAATTTGTAGCAAGAAAGGCTTATAAGAGAGGAAATATCTCAAATCAACAATCAGAGTTCCTACCACAAGAACTAGAAAAATAAGAGCAAAGTGAACCCAACTAAAAGCAGAAGGAAAGAAATAGTAAAGATAAGAGCACCCAGGTGACCCTCATGTTGGTCACTGTGAGTGGACATAATGGACCTGAGCCCCACGAAGGGCAGGGCTGGGTCTGTAGCATTAGAGTTGGTTCTGTGGGTGGGATGTGGAAGATAGGAGTGGCTGTGAGAGCCCTAGCATTTTCTCTTTCTCTGAGGGGGTCGCAGGGAGATGCAGAAACTCTCAGATGTTGGATTCTACCCTGGGAGATCTTCAGGCCTCTTTTGTCCCTTGGGTGGAATGTTTGCTCAGCTGGGAAGGGCAAGCAGATGGCAAAGGACCCTGAAATCAGACACAGGGCTCAGCTAGGAGCAGCTGGGAGAACAGCCCAGGGTTCTGTTCAGCCTTGCTGCCTGGGGGGCTCACCTGGGGCTTGGGAAACAGGACCCTGTGCTCAGGGATGCTCCAGGCTGGCTGATGGGTATATTTCCAAGGTCATGCACCAAGGGTTTGAAGACGCCTATGAAACATTCCTTCCTTATTGTAGACAAGAGAGGGGCCTGGCCCTCAGGGGCTAGGAGGTTCCCCCAGGAGGCTGGAGCTCACTCCCAGCCTCCCAGAGGCCACCCTCTGGGGGCAGCAATCAGCCAAGCAGGGAGCTGAAATGGATGTGCCAACAAGTAACAGCTGGACATGTGCAAAGGGTTTATGATAGACAGAGCAGAATCGAATAGTCCATGTAATAGCATTCGGCCTCATTATATCCTTCTGTAGAATACAAATGGGCAGTCTTTCCAGCAGTCCCTCATTGTCTCCTCCCAGCTTAACTTGTGGGGGGAGGTTGGCTGGGACACTGTCCATGGTGCTGATGGAACCCAGCAATTCCCAGGGATTGGGAGCCTTAATCTAGTTCTGACCACATTCTTTCCATTCTTAACAAGGAGCATTACTAACAAGAGATGGAGAGGGCTTCACGGAGTGTGCACTGGCCTCTGTCTCCATCGCTCAGGGCCCTGAGGGTGCTGTAGACATCACTGCAGGAAGTGGCTCCACAGTTAGATGACCAAGTCCAGGCTGCCCCCAGCAGTTGGTAGTGAAGGAAGGTGATGAACAAGGCCTTGAGGGCTGTGATAGAGGGCTTGAAGGCTGTGGAACAAGGGCCCCTCAGAGATGTTTCTATCCTCAGGCCCAGAATCTGTGAATCTGTCAATGATAAAGGGATTTAGGATTAAGAATCATGGGATGTAAGATTACGGTGGTATATACGGGTTGGCCAAAATAATCACAAGCGTTCTTTCTTATAAGTGACAGAGGAGGGCAGAGGAGGCAGAGCCAGAGAAGATGTGATGGATGGAAACAGGACACAGAGAGACTTCATGTTGCTCTGCTGGCTTTGGAGGTGGAGGAAGGGGCCACAGCCATGGGAAGCAGGTGGCCACCAAAAGCTTGGAAAAGCAAGGAAACACACTCTCCTGGAGCCTCCAGAAGACATATCAAGGTCGCACCTTGATTCTTGCTGCTTTACACCATGAAGCTTGCAACAATTTGACACAGCAGCAAAAGGAAACTAACAAGCAGAGTCACCTTGTCTAATCCCATGAAGTGTATGTTTGGGATGAGGAGGGTCTTAGAGCTGAATAATGATGTGCTACTTTGCAGGTTGTTCTTCATACCTCTAGTTTCATGACTGACAATAGCTCTGGCAATGGCAGACACACTTGTGAATGTGGGTGCAGTACCGTGGTGCTCAGACCACTTTTGTTTGTATGAATGTGGGTGCCGTGATGCAAACGAACCCACATGGGAAGAACACCCAACATGGGGCCTCAGGGAAGGACCAAGACCTTCTGGGCCCAGTGTGTGGAGGAGCTATAGAGGAGGCACAGGTGGGAGGATGCCCATGGACCAGGTGGAAGAGACATTTTGTCCCACCACCATGGGAACCTGGGTGACAGGAGAGGAAAGCCCCCTGCCTCTGACCTGGATGCTTCCTTGTGGGGAGTGGTGTTTCAATCAGGTCCAGTTCAGGGAGAAAAGTGGACATTGATGGGAAGTACTGGGCGAGAGGTCATGGGCTGTGCCTGGGAGGGCCATACTCAGGGAAGGAATTCTGGGTCTTCCCCACTGGGGTTACTTTGACAGCCTGTCTCTAAGTCACCCTTGGGGGTAAGGACATCCTGAAAGCTGGCCTTGGACACAGAGGAGAAACCTTTGGATAGGTGTCAGTGCCCTGGATCCAGGATTTGGGGACAGTCAAGTTTATTGGTGAAAACCACTACTCAGGGCCACCAGGGCTGGTGGAGGAGAACTCAGGACACCAAAAGATAGTGAAGGGGTCCCACACCAGGATGTGTGCCTGCCATGGCTGCTCCTTCCTAGCTCATCTTGTACGGTCATCAGAGGGCCCATGTTCTCTGCTTTTGACACCCAAACCACATTTATCTATTGCTTTGGTCTATTGCTTTGGTCCCTGAGTGGTATGAGGATCTATTGCTTTGGTCCTTGAGTGGTGTGAGGACTGCTGAGTGCTCTTATGATTTGGCCACAGCCCTGGCTCTAGTTAGCATGGTCCCAACAGTCCACACCCCTCACCTCTTCTTCTATCCTGGAGGACCAGAGATGAAGGCTTGGTCAAGTCAGAGGTAATGTTTCCCTATGTGACCAAAGAGAGAAGAGACCCAGAGTTTCGGGTGAATTTCTTTTCTCTTTTTTGTTTTTTACACTTTATTTATTTTCTCAATGTAAACTCTATACCACATATGGTGCTCAAATTCATGACCCCAAGATAAAGAGTTGCATGCTCAGGGCACCTTCAGGGCTCAGTCAATTAAGCATCTGCCTACAGCTCAGGACATGATCTCTGGGTCCAGCCCCCTGCTCCGTGGGAGGCCTGTTTCTCCCTTTCCCTTTGCCCTCTTCCTGGCTCATGCGTGCTCTCTCTCTCTCTCTCTCAAGTAAATAAATAAAATCTTTTTTAAAAAAGAAAAGAGTTGCGTGCTCTACTGACTGAACCAGCCAGGTGACCCTGGGTGAATTTCTCTAAGAGAAATTACCTTTCACAAGAAAAGGACCAAGGAGGGGATGAGTCCTCTTCATCCAGATCTTCTCAGATCATCCTCAGGGGGTCAGCGGTCAGGACATTTTCCCTGAGAACCCCCACTTCCTGGGAGATGGGGGCCTTTTTCCTGGGTTCAGGGAAGCCTGTAGTGGTCTCCAGAAATCAGGAAGTTCCCAACCCTTGATGTTCCTGAATATCCTCAGGGCCTAGTGCTGGTTCTCTGGCACAGGCTGTGGCTCCTGACCCCACCTAGAGTCCTGGGTCTCAGCGGCTCCCAGGCCCTGGGGAAACTAAGAAGACATTTCTGCTTTGTGGTTGATCTGGCAGTATGTGTTTGTGTCTGGGTGTCGTAATTCCTGTAAAAGAAGAAGAGGCCTCTGAGCCCCTGTCACCTTCATAGAACACATCTGGGTGACTTTCAGCTTCTAGGTCAACCTGGGCTGCTCTATGGGAGCCTATTTCCTCCCAGTATCCCCTGTTCCTCTCTGCACTGCTGTTTCCTGAACCTCAAAGCACAGTCAGGGGCAGGCTGGGGGCAGATCTTCAGCCCCCTTGGGCTTCGGGGACCAGAACATTAGGTGCCCACACTCACCTGGTAGATAGGAATGGCTGTTGTGGGGCCGGGCAGGGAGTCCTAAACAGGAGAGAATGGGTGTTTGTAGATAGAGCGGGAGGGTCATTTTTCTATGGGAGTGACCAGTTCTGTCTCTTGAGCAGCCTTCTCCAAGCCTGCTGGCCCACACCCCAGTCCCAGACCACTGCCCACTGCCCCCTTTGCCCCATTCCTGTTATCCCAGGACCCCTGGCTGATGCCCTCAGTGCCCACCCTGCCCCTCGCTGGACTCCACTGTTCCCACTGGCCAGCTCAAGGGAGCAGGGACAACTCAGGACATGGTGGGGGGTGGTCCTGTCTCTGAAGAGGGTCATGCCTGGCTGGAACAGGGTTTGCCTTGTCCTGGTTAATCTGGAAGAAGCAGGGTCTGCTCCTTGTTGCTGAATTGGTTGGATGCCCTGCCTTGACCCTGCACAGCCTGGACCCTACTGGAAAGAGAGGTGGAGGGGGCAGGCTTACCTGCGATTTGTTGCTGCTGGCTGGAACCTGCCCTGGGAACAGAGACAGGAGTTAGTACCAGGGCTGTGAAGAAGCTTGGGCTCATCCTCCCAGGAGGCAACAGGTCTGCAGCTCTCAGACAACAGGGAAGCAGGAGCACCTCCCAGAGAAAGAGCCATGGCCATTTTAGGGCCCAGTGCGGGTAAGGTGTTGACCTATGATCTAGATTCCACAGATCCCTGAACCTGGCTGGTTCAGGGAATATAGCCAGTTGAGGTCCCTGGGTTAAAACCCCAGAGAAAGGGTCAGTGGCTCCAGGCGGCTGAGTAGCAGGAGTGGACATTGGGGCAGGACCTTGGGGCACCCAGAACACGCAGGCTGACAAGATACTCACGGGGGGTGGATGCTGGGCAGCAGAGCTCTCTGAGGTCACACCAGCCACTGGCCCTAGGAAAGATCAGGCTTAAGTGTGAGGGCTGCAGGGAGAGATCACAGCTTTGGTGTCAGAGCAGGGGACAAGCAGGATCCTGATTCCAGGCAGGGGTTAGAAAACCAAACCCCTCTCTCCACCAGTGCTGTTTAGCAGAGGAAGGGCCCAGGAGAGGGGATGAGGAAAGGCCCTTGAAGCCCAGAAGGCAAGACCTGCAGCCTGATGGGTGGCTAGGAGAATGTGTCCTGAAAAGGAACGAAGAACCCAGGAAAGGAATCAAAGATGCAGGCCTGACTGAGTGGTACGGTCAAGGCTGCAGCTCCTTGTGCAGGACACTGGGGAGCCCTGGGTATGCTGGATCCCCAGCATGTGGAGCATGTGCTGAATGTGGTGTTCCTGCTGTGGCCACACTCTTGCCCCCACAGGCCCGCCCACAATCTCCATCTTCCTGGACAAGCAGCATAAAGGACATCCAAAGACTAGCCCTGGGTGAGCCCAGGTTCTCCGGTCTCACACATCAGGGGCTGTGGTTCCCGCATCTGCCATTTGGGGGTGGCATACCTGGCCTGTCAGGCTCTTCTCCTCTACATTTCATGGCCCTGCCCAGGACCACCCTCAGATCCTGAGGCTGCAAATCCCCCTCACAGAGTGGGGGGACTGAAATAAACCACAGATGCCCTTTGCTGAGCACTTAGTCCTGTCATCACTGCTGCAGATTTGCCAAGTGACCCAGACAACCCTGAGAGGTTGTTCCCTAATTGTCCCTAATTTATACCCAAGGAAGCTGTGAAGGAAGCACCCCAGTCAGCAGCTGGCGAGAAAGGAGCCAGATGGAATGGGAAGGAAAATCCATGGGGCAGCTGGGAGCCTGGAAGAGCCCGTCTAGGATCCTAGGTCAGGACAGGTCTCCCTCCTGGCTTGGGGCAGTTGTGGGACACGATCGGTGTGTGGGAAATGTCATTGTACCTTCCAGTCCTTGTGCAGAGCAGGAGATAGCCTAGGGCAGTTGCCAGTGCCAGTCCAAAAAGGACCCCGGCTACAAAGCCAATGATGGACCCCACAGGGAAGCCTGTGGTGCTTCCTTCATCTGAAGAAGAAGAAACAGAGGGGAATGAGTCCCAAGTCAAATCTGGGCAAACCAGGAGAGGCCATGGGGGAAGGGCCTAGTTAGGGAGGAAGAAAGGGCGTTGAGGTCTGGCTGGTGTGTGTGTGTGTGTGTGTGTGCGTGTGTGTGTGTGAATGTGTTGTCACCACAGTGCCCTCATCCCCTCGGCCACTGCATCATTTCTGTTCCTCACAGTGCAACCTTGGACTTTGTCTAATCGCCACATTTCCCCCCCACCCCAGAGTGTTTATTTTCCTCTCATGTTATGCCTCTTCCCTGTGTCTTCTGTCATCATTGATGGTCTTGGAGGGAGGCCCTTACCTGTCCACTCAACACTGATTAAGGAGAATAACACCAGCTGACTGCGTTCGAGGTCTGCTCTGTGCCAGGCACGAGGGAAATATTTATGTTGACTCATCTGCTGCTTCCCTGCCCACGAGGGGCCAGGTGTCACGCCCACTGTGCACAATGAACAACTCAGTGTGGACAGGGCCCAGTAAACCAGTGAAGGTCAGAGAGCTGGAACGTGATCAGACAACACTCATCCCAGTTCCCTGAGACATTACAGCTGGCAACAAAAATGTTAATAACCAAAGGACAATAGCTGCTAAATTTGACTGAGCCCCAAATCTGAGTATGACGCTATCTCAGGATTTCATCTCATGAACTCATGAGATCTCATCCCTGTGGTCCATTTCTTCTTTCCAGTTTTAGAGAAGAGGAAAATGAGGTTCAGGAGGTTGAATGTCTTGACCGAGTTACAACAACTGGTACAAATCAGAACCAAGATGCTAACAAGATTCATCTGATTCTGGGGAATTTTATCCACATTGCCCTAGAGGCCCTGAAGGAGGCTCCCACCTCCTGCAGGCCGCCACCCATTTCACGCCGCCTGCCATGAAATATTAGGGAGGAAGGGGGAGAGTTTGAGGGTCACTCACAGCTCACAGCCAGCATCACAGGGTCACTTTTCCTGGAATCGCCTGGGTTGGAGACCTCACACTGGTAATTCCCGGCATCCTCCTTCCTGACAGGGCGTATGGTGAGGGTGCTGTTGTCCTGGGTCAGTGTCATCCTCTCCATGAGCTTTAGACTCTGGCCATTGAAGAGCCACCCGATAGAGACCCCAGGGTTATTTGTGGAGCAGGTCAGGGCCACAGAGTCCTTGTCTTCTGTGACTGTGGTGTTGCTGGCATGGAGAGCGGGCTGGGCCAACGGCTCTGCAGGGAAACCCAGAAAGCAGCTTAATGAGAATGGGCCTGGTCCCTGGTCCCTGGGGCCTGGGGCTAAGCTTCCTCTGAGGTGCCAGCCAGTTGGAGGGCCCCAGACAGCTCTGTGAAGGTGTCCCAGAGGATGGCCCTGCTGTCTGCAGAAGGATGAATGTCTGGGGCGCCTGGGTGGCTCAGTGGGTTAAGCCGCTGCCTTCGGCTCAGGTCATGATCCCAGGGTCCTGGGATCGAGTCCCGCATCGGGCTCTCTGCTCAGCAGGGAGCCTGCTTCCCTCTCTTTCTCTCTGCCTGCCTCTCTGCCTACTTGTGATCTCCCTCTGTCAAATAAATAAATAAAAAAAAAAAAAAAGAAGGATGAATGTCTGTGTTCAGGTGATGATCTGCAAGGAGAGGGCTGTCCCTCACACTCTGACCCTTAGGTTCCCTCTGGCCCTTAGTCATGCGTCTGCTCCACCCAGACATCACGGTGGCATCAGCACCGGGAACCTCTAGCTCGTGTGGCCAGCAGCCTCGGTATCATGAACAAGAGCTGAGACCAATGACCAGCAGAAAGCGAGGGGATGAGCAAGGGGCAGGGGAGCTGAGGGAATGAACGACCCATCATCTCTTCAGAGAGGCACTCTGGGTGCAGGATCCTAGGAGATCTGACCACCAGGCTCTCTGCCCTCGTTGGGAGAAACTCCCACACCCTTCCCTCCTTCCTTCCCCAACAAAAGCAACTGAGTTTCCTACATGTGGCCCCTGGGCTGGTTTTAGGGGCATGATGGGGAGCAGAAGGCCAGTCCTTTCCCTGACACCCCAGTGGGAGGGACAGGAAGACAGCAGGAAACAATCAGATCTCAAGTCTAGAATAGGGAGGTGAGGCTCGGGCATCTGAGGGCGGCCAGCTCGTTCTGACAAAGGGTGTTGGGTTCCAGAGCAAACATGGAGGGAGCCTCTGTTTGCTCTCACCGCGCACACCAGCATCCCTCCCTCTGATGGAGGAGAAGACGGGGCTGTTTCTGCACACAGAACTGGGGTCACTCCCATCTGCTGCTCCTCAGTCTGTGTGACCCTGATTCAATGACTGTATCTCCCTGTGCCTTGGTTTCCCCTTAATGCACCAGGTATAATGATAAATGACCTCTACTTGCCAGGCCTTTGAATTATCCTTTATTTTTTTTTTTAAGATTTTTTTCTTTATTTACTTGAGAGAGAGACAGTGAGAGAGAGCATGAATGAGGAGAAGGTCAGAGAGAGAAGCAGACTCCCCATGAAACTAGGAGTCCGATGCGGGACTCGATCCCGGGACTCCAGGATCATGACCTGAGCCGAAGGCAGTCGTCCAACCAACTGAGCCACCCAGGCGTCCCTGAATTATCCTTTAAACAACCCCAAATACCTAACCCAAATTTGGGCTATAGAAGCTGGCCAATCAAACGGCAGCTGTTAACTACTTTGCTCCGCTAAAGAAGGTTCCCTGGGCTTGATTCTTGGAGGAGGAGGGGTGGCATGGAGCTTCTCTTTGCTCTGTTCCTCCCTGGCAGTGCTGCCCTTCCTCTGGCTAATGGACTGGGGGCTTTTTAGGTCTGTGCTGTCCATGCTGAGCCTCAGGTGAAGGACCAGGCTCGGCCCCTCCCCCGATGTGGCTCTTGAGACTGAACCCTGGTGGTGACCACCTCAGGCAGCCAGAAATGGTTGTTCCCAGTCAGCTCTGCCCAGGAACCCCAACCCCATCCCGGCACAGATGCCCCAGGGTCACTAGAGTCAGGAGCCCTGAGACAGTGGTCTGGGCTGAGCTCTGGTGAGGATATCAGGGACCCCCAACCTTGGCCCTGATGGACCCTGCAGAGTCTTTCTCAGATGATCCCAGAGTCTGGATTCCAGGAAAGGAATTCCAGTCTTAGGAAGTTAGTCTCCACTGTGTGTCCTGCACTAAATGTTGGAACCCTCCCCCAACACGGGACATAATGCAGAGGGGGAAGGAGGCCCAGTCCCAACCTGTTCATCCTGTGTGAAGCAGGAATTCACCCCACCCCGCACCAGAGGTGAGAGGGAATTACTCACTGAATACGCGGACCTGTCCAGTTATTTCTGCCGTGTCATAAGTTCTATTTATGATTTGTAGGATGTAGACTCCTGTGTCCTTCAGGGTGATGTTCCGGAAGAGCAGGGATCCCTTGGGGTACACTGTCTCTCTGCCGCTGTGTGCAGGTCCTAGAATAGTTTTTTGTGTATCTACTACATATGATACAATACGATGGTTCTCCTCTGTTGTGGCCCCTTTGTACCAGTTGAAGCGTCCAGTATCCCTAGGCAGATTGTGGATTTGCAGAAGGACGTCCTTCCCTTCGGTAGCACTGGGCGGCACGGACTCCACAGTGACTTGGGCAGTGGTGGGCGGGTTCCAGAGGGTTAAGAGCGAGACTAGGAGGGAAGGGAGCAGACGGATCAGGGTCTGGACCTGGGTGTCGGAGGGAAAGCTGGGGCCCTGCAGACGGAGCAGGTCCGCATCCCCTAGCCCCCTAGCCTTGGGGTGTGTGTGTGTGAGTGTGCACGGGTATCTGTGTGTCTGTGTGTGTCTCTGCTGGTCAAGGTCAGCGGCATGACCGCACTGCTTCATCTCTGAACTTACTTCCTCTGTTTGGAACAACTTCCTCCCATGTCTGTGGCTCACTCCCTCACTGCCCTCAGATACCTGCTCACGCTCAGGGGCTCCTCGGGAGAGGCCTGCCCTGACCGCCTCCTCTGAAGACCCTCTGTCTCCACGTCCTGACCTTTCCCTGTTCTGTTCCCTTCATGATGCTTGTCAGAACCTGACCTCACATTCTAGACGTCTTCGTCCCCACAGAAGTGAGCCTGGGGAGCAGGGACTCGTCTGATGTGTGCTGTACCCCCGTGGTGGGGCAGGCGGCAAATACCGGGGCTGAATGAATGTGTCCCCAGGGCCCTCCAAGTCTGGCGCTTGTCAAGATCTCAGGTTGGTGGGAAGGGACAGCAGTTAGGGTCCCTGGTTGTTGTTATCATCAGTTTTCCAAATTCAGTGCTCAGTGATGAGTAACTTGGGGAACAGCCCGTGGCTCACCACCTCCAGATCCTGAGACAGTCCTGTCGCTGAGCGGCTCCCCCAGTCCTGCCCTGCTCCCTTGTCCCCTCTCAGAGCCCTGTCCTCCCTGGAGACCCCAGCCAGCCTTTCTCTCCCACCCTGCCGCTTCCTCCCAGGGAACTGTCCCTCTCACCTGCCAGCAGGAGGTCCTGCCAGGGGACCCGTCCTCCTCGGGGAAGGACCAAAGGGGGCTCCATGGTGCCCGCTGCCCGCTCTGTCCCTCCCTCTGTGAGAAGAGCTTCTGCTCCAGAAATGCTCAGGAGAAGCAGTTGTCCCAATGTTGGCTCTGTCTTAAGTGGCCCCGGAGGCAGGGGTGTGGGGCGGGGTATCTGCCAGGGCCCCTCCTTTCCCCTCCCCTCCCTCCTCCACCCCTTACCTCCTTCCCCACTTCCTTGTCCCCTTCTTCCCCTTTCACTTCTGTCTACATTTCGATTCCCTGACAAGGGCTGAGGCCTCTCCCTCTTCAGCTGTGATTTCCCAGCATATGGGAGCGCGGGCACATGCCCTTGTTTGGACAAGCACAAGCCTGTGGCGTTGGGGTCTGGAGACCCACAGAGCTCAGGGTCAGGGTGCAGGGACAGCGCCCCCACAGCCCTCTCCCCTCCCGGCCAGGGACCCGTCCTCCTCGGGGAATGGCTGAAGGGGACTCCACGGTGCCTGCTGCCCGCTCTATCCCTCCCTCTGTGAGAAGAGCTTCTGCTCTAGAAAAACTCAGGAGGAGCATTGCTCTCCACACTTGTCCGCTTGGCCGCCCTTCCTCCCTGGGCTCTGAGGGGCCCCTGAACGGAGGAGCCCTGGGCGGGGCATGCGGGATGGGGGCGGGGTCTCTGTCAGTCCCTGCCCTTCCTCCCTTCCATGCTCCTCCCCGCCTCCTGACTTTCTTGGCCCCTACCCCTTTCATTTCTGTCTACGTTTGGGTTCCCTGACAAGGGCTGAGGCCTCTCCCTCTTCAGCTGTGATTTCCCAGCATATAGGAGAGCGCGCACATGCCCTTGTTGGGATATGCACAGGCTTGTGGCGTTGGGGTCCAGAGACCCACACAGCTTGGGGTTAAGGTACAGGGACAGCGCCCCCACAGCCCTCTCTCCTCCCCTTGTGGCTTTCCCCTTTGGAGCAGGAGCCTGGGGGTTGCCTCAGGAACTCCTGTTACCAGGATGTCATCCCCACTGTGCGCTGGAATCACTGTGGAACTGTATCAAGACAGTGAATGCCCAGGGGACACCTAGAAATGCTGCTTCAGCAGATGCCCAGCCAGGCTGTGACCCCATGATGTGGGGGTGCCGCCGCCTCTGCTCCTCCTGTGCCCACGGAGGGTCTGCAGATCCTGTGAAAATGCAGAGTCTGACTCAGCAGTTGTGGAGTGGACCCCAGAGTCTGCCTCTACCAAGCTCCCAGGTGATGCTGACTATCCTGGCCCAGGGAGCACACTGTGAATAGCAAGACTGAGGGGACCCGGTTCTCTTTGAGGATGGCCCTTCTCCCCACTCCCCTGCTGTGTCCTGGCCTTGAGTCTGTGGGCACCACACACAGAGCCCCAGGGTCCCCAGATCCCGGGGATGATTGCCTTTTGTACCAGAGAAGGCCAGCTGGGCACTGGTCTCCCCAGTGCTCTCACAGCCTTGGGGAGGTTGGACTGACTCCTGGCGGCAAGGTCCAGAAATGACTCTGGGGGTGGAAAGGGGCAGGCTGGATGATCCCTGGGTGTCCCCAGCCCGGCCTCTGCTTCCAGGACACAGACCCAGGACCAGATGTCTCAGGAGCTCCATTCCCAAGTGCGAAGGGACTTCCCTGTGTGTCCTGAGAGAAGAGATGGTGGGAGGTCAGGCGGCCACGGCTCCTGGAAATGTTTCGAGGAGACCCTCCCTCTCTGTGTCCATTGGCTGAACTGTGGCCCAGAGACAGTCCATGTACTCCTGAGCATCCTGGGCAGTCTGTGTCCTCTGCCTGGGGGACCTTCCTGTGGTCACCCCGCTTCCCCCATAGGTGGTGCCAGGCAGGGCATGGGGAGCTGCCCATGGGGACCAGGGCATGGGGACCCTGACAGATCAGGGAGCTCCTACGGCCTAGAAGGAGTGCGCAGGACAGAACAGGCATGTGGGGAGGACCCAGAAAGATCTGTGGGAGAAAGGGATGGAAACCAGGCTCCTCTTCCCCCTCCTCAGCCAAAGCCAACTTCAGTGTTTAATGTCCTGTGTGTTGTCTGCATGTGCCTATTTCGGAGGTGAGTTTGGGGGCAGCATCTGGGATGGTGACCAGACTCCAAAGGGTGAGGGTCCCTGAGTCCTGGGCAGAAGTGAGGGACTGGTCAGCCCGGGTCCTGGTCCCTGTGGGTCCTAATCTGCCTGACTCCCAGGGCTGCATGAGCCTGGAGAAGACAGGTACAGTCTAGAAGGTTCCTGGTCTTGTGTGAGGAGAATTGTCCACCCAGAGGGATTTTCTCCCTCAGCACGAGCTCTCTGTCCTCAGGATTTCAAGGAATAACCTCGTAGGGGGTCCCTTGAGCCTTTGGGAAAGGGGCCAGCCTGGGGACTGGGTCCCACAATGTCCTGTCTCCCCATCACAACAGGGATGGGGGCCATTTGTGTCTCTGTCTCTCCTCTGCTCTAGGTCTCTCCACAGGAACCAGGAGCTGGGAGCAGCCCTTCCCAGAGACTCAGCCCCGAGTCTCTGGGAAACACAAGCAGATGCTGGGTTCTCCTGTCTCACCTTCCTGGGAAGTTCCCCCTCGCTCCCCAGCACACCTTGGGCTACTGAGACATCTTCAGGGAGACATAGCAGGTGCCTCCACAGACCAGGGGCCCTCAGGATGAGGAGTCAGCTCCTGATGTCTTTGGAGGTCAGGGTGGGGCTCTGAACTCCCCTGGTATTAACCACACCTAGGGTTTGTGATCCAGAATTTGTGCGAGGTCAGATCTCTGAGAGAAGAGGAAGGACACAGACTGCCCAGCCAGGCCTTCCAAGGGAGAAGTCGTTCACAAGATCCAGATGGGAGGGGGTGTCCGTGTTGTGGGAATGAATGGGGGTCTGACCTCTAACTGTAGGAGGCCCCAGTCCTCCCTCCTGAATCTAGGAGGGGTAGAGGCCCGGCAGCTTACAAGGTCAGCCTCAGACACGTGCTGGTCTCCTCCCGTGCTGATGCCAGTGACCTCAGTCTGCAGGAAGAGATTCTGACCCCAGGTTCACATGGGGGACATTGTGTGCTTTCCCTCAGGCCCTCAGTGAGTATTTACTGGGCATCTGTGACGTGTCAGGCTCTGGGCTGGATCCTGGGAACTCCACAGAGAACAGGACAGATGTGGGCTCTGGACTTGTGGGATTTACCCTGTACCCAGGCCAGCAGCACTAGAAAATCATGGCACTGAGGTCTCAATTATCAGAAAGAGAAGGGCCAGGAAGGGAAAGTATCCGGGGCCTCTGGAGCACGTCAGGGGGTCTTAGCTGATGGGGGTCCCATGGAGCACTCCTGAGAAAGTGACCTTTTGGCTGAGACTGGAAGCATGAGTGGACCTTCGCCCCTTGAAAGACGGTGTGGAGGGACGAGCTGTCCACAGGGAGGGACCAGTCTCAGGGGGCAGATGCCTGGCTGGACAGAGGGGCCGGCGGGGTCCAGTGCCGGGAGCCTGAGGAGCCAGGAGGACTGTGAGTGATTGAGGCTGTGGAGGGTCAGACCCTGCTGGGTTGTGGGTGGGCTGAGGGAAGGATCCAGGCTGTGGCGCAGCTCTACCGCCCTCTGGTGTCATGTGCTGGAAATGGGAAGAAGTGGGGCTCTCTGATTTTTATCTGAGACCTGCTGTGTCTCAGGTACAGCAAAAGAGGGAACGCAAGGTAGTGTTCAGGAGGTAGTGGGAGAGGGAGAAGCAGGCTTCCCGCTGAGCAGGGAGCCTGATTCGGGTTCGATCCCAGGACCCTGGGATCATGACCTGAGCTGAAGCTAGACGCTTAACAGCTGAGTCATCTAGGCGCCCCTATCCAATTATTTTTAAAAACTTGTACATTAAGTAACATTTCATAAATGGACATAGAATTTTCAACCCCGTTATTGAATTATAGTTGACATACGGAAGTTCAACATATTGAATGTATAGAACTGAATACATTTTTCTACGGGCATGCAGAGAAGTCTTTCCTACATGAAGATACTGAGTATCTCCCTTCCTCTCAAAGTCTCCTCACATCCTCTTTATTCTTCATTCTGCCCCCTCTGATGCTCCTTCCCCATGTTCCCATGAAACCTTACATTTGCTTTTGTTATTATCAATTAGCGTGCATATTTTAGAATTTTGAAAATGTGAACCATACACTACGATTTGGGGCCGGGGTCAACTTTTATACTCAGTGTGGTTTTTAAAATAGTCCACAACTGAATGCAAGCTGCTGCAACCACTCTGGAAAAGAGCATGGAGGTTCCTCATAAAGTTGAAAATTGAGCCACCCTACGACCTAGCAATTGCACTACTGGGTATTTACCCTAAAGGTACAAACGTAGTGATCCAAAGGGGCATGTGCACCCGAATGTTGTAGCAGCAATGTCCACAATAGCCGAACTATGGAAATAACCGAGATGTCCATCCACAGCTGAATGGATAAAGAAGATGTGGTGTATATATACAATGGAATACTATGCAGCCATCAAAATAAATGAAATCTTGCCATTTGTGACCATGTGGATGGAACTAGAGGGTATTATGTTTAGCAAATAAGGCAATCAGAGAAAGACAATATCATATTATCTCCCTGATATGAGGAAGTTGAGAGGCAATGTGGGAGGTTTTGTGGGGTAGGAAAAGAATAAATGAAACAAGATGGGATTGGGAGGGAGACAAACCATAAGAGACTCTTAATCTCACAAAACAAACTGAGGGTTGCAGGGGGTTGGGGGGGTAGGGAGAGGGTGGTGGGGTTATGGACATTGGGGAAGGTATGTGCTATGGTGAGTGCTGTGAAGTGTGTAAACCTGGTGATTCACAGACCTGTACCCCTGGGGCTAATAATACATTATATGTTAATTAAAAAATAAAAAATCATATAAAAAATAAAATAACCCACAACTACATTTCATTGCAAGTATCCTCATTTCCCCCCCTTTATATCTTAGTTTATCTCTTTTGTATCCCTTTTCTTTTTTATCCTTACATTGGAAGGATTCAGAAAGCTGTTTTTATAAATTTATTTCCTCATTTATGGTTTCCAGTTCTGGGCTATTACAAGCACACCGGCCAGCAACTTTTGTGCACGAGGCTTTGAAGCGGCTGGAGCTTTCATTTCTCTGGGATAGAGTCCCACCCACGAGTGCAGTGACGGGATCGCTGAGGAGGCACACCTTTAATGTCTGGAAGAACACGCTACAGTTTTCCAAAGTAGCTGCAAGTATATTTTCTCCTAGCAGTGTGGGAGAGTTCCAGTGGCCCCCCATCCTCGACACTTAGCTTGGAAAGTCCTTTTACTATTTTAGCCAGTCCGCTGATTGTGAAGTGGCATCTCGGTGGGGTATGGTTTGCTTTAACCCACTGAGCCACCCAGGCGCCCTTCAATAGGTTTTTAAACAGCAGGAAAACATTTACTGTTCGATTGCATTGAGACTCTCCCGCAGAAACTATCCCCATAGAGTGAGGTTATCACGGTGTTTCTCTCTGCTCAAAGTATATTATTTTAAAGTACACATGAAATTTTAAATGTGTACTAATTCAGAGATGTAAGAAACTTCAAAAGCCACAGATGCAGAGTGCAGGAAGGTGAAGGCTGTGAATGCCCCTTTCATTAAATGCATCTTTTATTTTGCCTTGTTGACACCTAAGCAGCAGTTGCTGCGATTCCCTGGACCCAAAAAGAGCAGATCATCCAAGGAATATAATTTCCTCTGCCATTCTCCTACGTATGAAGCCTTCCCAAAACCAAACACCAAGATACCAGCAAGTGAATCTTTGGGCAGTGATCCAAAACAACAGACTCTGTTTTCTTGGTGGTGTGTAGTGAGTACGAACCTTTAATAAATAAAGTGTAATACATATATGAATAAATAAATAATATATAGTAAGAACAAACTCCTACTAAATGAAAAACAGAAACAAGTTGCAAACTAACCACATAGCAAGTGAGCCTAAACCATATGCGTGTAGTGATAACAAACTAGCCTTGCAGCAAATACCACATAGCAAGTAAGCCTAAACCATATGCGTGCAGTGATAAGATTAGCGTGGAGCAAAAAGTTGTAAACATTTTTACTTATATGAAATATCGTAAAGACCAAAAAATGTTTTTGACATGTGTGTGTTTTTGATGTGCAAGCATGAGAAAAATAAGTGATGTAATGTGTTTTCGAAGGAGACCTAGCACAGTATATAAAAGAGGCATCGGGTTGGACTGAGGTGAAGCGAGTTCCCTGTCGGGAGGACATCATCGCTGGTGTTACCGTCGCCCCGCAGTTTCGTTGCCGACCACTCGCTGGCTCTCAGTCTCAATTTCTGCGGTGACCTTGAAAGACCCCTCCCTTAGTAGACAGATAGGATAACTAACCGCTTGTTTGCTTTTCTGTGAACCGCTGGCTTTTAGGCGTAAATTAGGTTATTAATTGCTTATTAATTGCTCTTTTGCCCTTCTGTAACTGCTTGGCTTATAGAAATAATAGAAGACGCCATGATGGCACTCCTACCTTCCCCCTTCTTGTTCCCCCTCCCTGCCTCTCTCCTCCCGCGTGTGGGCCCTCAGAACCAATCAGCTTGTTCCCCCTTCCCGCCTCTCTCTTCGCGCGCGCGGGTCCCCAAAGCCAATCAGCAAACTCCACTAAGGCCTTTTTCAAAAGTTCTAACTGTCAACCAATCAGTTGCGCCCCACCCAAAACTTGTTTGTACCTGTCTATAAAAACCCGGCACCACCCCAGCTGGGTGTGCTCAGCAAGCAGGAGCTGCTGACCACCCGCAGGCTCGCGCTGACCACCCGCAGGCGCCTGCGTAACAATAAAGAACCTCTTGCTGATTGCATCCAGTGGCAGTGTTGGATTCTTGGGTAAGGGGATCCGCGGGTCTTTCAACCTCTCTGTCTAGATTGTGAGGCGACGTCTCCTTCTCCGTGACAATTGCAGCAGACCGTGACCAGACCACGATAGTGGTGCGGACCTCGTCCCGATAAAGATCAAGTGAGTTACATCATATCCATCTCTCTATCTC
The DNA here is from genome assembly GCF_030435805.1 of Mustela lutreola. Classification (NCBI taxonomy): domain Eukaryota; kingdom Metazoa; phylum Chordata; class Mammalia; order Carnivora; family Mustelidae; genus Mustela; species Mustela lutreola. The sequence continues at coordinate 59,986,432 of NC_081305.1, read as the reverse complement.
TTCTTTACACGTCGCGACCTCCTGGTGGGACGCAGGGGTTTTGCTCGCGTCATGGTGGCAAATAGGGAGCCTTGTCTTGCTTTCCAAGAGTAGATACTGAAGTCTTAGAGTCTTTGTCTTTGCTTCTCTTTTTGCCTCTGCCACAACAGACTGGACTATTCCCTGCCTCCCCAGGGGCCTGCTTCCACCCCTCAGGGCCCTGCCAGTGCAAAGCATTTCATTGTTTCTGACACCCTTGGAAATGGGAATATTTTCTCTATTTCCCAATGTAAGGGCCTATTCAGCCAGAGCAGCCCCACCCTGGTTGAACTGCCATTTTGTTGTAAAATGTAAATTGACTTTGCCCCCCCCCCCCCCCCCGGGGTACTTATTCAAAAACAAGTCCTGGAAACCAGTCCCAGGTAACAAATTCCAAGTACAAGGGTGGGTCAGGCCACGTGGAGGTATTCAATCAGTGGGGGCGCATACTGTCTCCTAGTTATCAAGGAGTATGGGCCAGGGCCCTTTGGGAGCCTTTTGGCACCAATCCTAACCAAGGTGTGATAGGCTGGTTCAAATGTCTACTAGGGTAAATTGTAATTCAATTGGTCACCTAGCATGACTGTGCAGCTTTCTCTGTGTGTCACAATTTCATTGGCCACCTGTGTGTGGCCAGGCCCAACCACATGGCCTTTGCTCTATAAAGGTTAATCTGGAAAGCAGGGAGTTGTCATCCTCGCTGTAAGGGGCATCCCTGACCGTGCTGTTTGAGGGTTGGTTTGATTCTTGATTCTTGGAATGAAACATAGCTTTGCTTGACTTAAGCTTTGTATCAGTCTCGCTCCTTTAATCCCGGACCCATTATGGGGGTACCCACTTTTGGGGGGACCCAACATTGGGGGCTCGTTCGGGATTAAATGACGAGAACTGAGCCAGCATCAGAATTTCTGGGTCTGAATCTGGTTGTGGAGCTCAAGGTATGGCCCACCAGGAGGAAACTGGACGCAGCCATGCTCCCCAGGACTGGAGTGGATGTGGGGACGCCCCATCCCTCTTCTGGTAAATTGTCTAGGGGTCCGAGCCCCCCCAGGCGGTCATCTGGGTCTGTAGGGGGTCGGGTAACCCCCATCTGTAGGGGGTGGGGAAAACCCCCACCAGCAGGTGAGAACCGCTGGGTCTGGTTCTGTTCTGTGGCTCTTCCTGGCAAGTGTCTATAGGGGCTCAGGACCCCCCGCCAGCGGCAGGCTCTGGGTGAGGGCTGCTGGGTCTGGTTCTGTTCTATGGCTTGTCTCGGCAAGTGTCTCTAGGGGACCAAGAAATCCCCACTGGCGAGCATCTGTAGGGGGCCGAAAAAAACCCCCACCCATGGCCAGCTCTGGGTAAGGGCCACTGAGTTTGCGGTTGTCTTTGTCTTGTCTCTTTGTAGTCTGTTGTGGTGTTTGTTGTGTTTGAAGGAATGGGGCAAGCGGAGAGTAAGGGGACTCTGACTTTCGTCTCTCCATTCCTCCTAATGCAGGGCTTCTCCCTCACTCATTTCGTGTTAAGGGCTATAACTGGAGCCAACTGGGATTGGTCTAACTTGAGACAGAGAATTTAAGGAATATTCCCAAGCAGCTGGCAAAACAACTTTGTTTCGGGGACATTCCCTGCCTTCTCTGGCCCGATGGGGACTACCTAGCCCCTCCCCCTTGCTGGAAGGAAAACATGGCGTCTACTCCTCTCTTGGAGCTGATGAGCCCTAGAACTGGGAACCCTTTCTCAGCCTTCTGGTGGCACTTTGTTCTGTTCTTCACTGTCAGGAGACAAGAAGAGCGCTCCCTGGACCTAACACCCCCTCCCACTCCGGATCTTCCCACCTGGGTCTCAGGTAAAGATTCGAAACAGAGTGGGCCCAGGTGGAACATAAATCAGTATTTGAACTAAGTTAAGTTTGTCGGGTCAATTAGGATGACCATGTCTTTTGAGTTATCAGTAGTAAATGTGAGACTTCAGAGTTTTTACTTCAGGTCAAATAAGCTCGTGTTATTTGTTAAAATCTGTTAGCAAAGAGATGACTGAACTGATGGTTAATGGTCTGTCTCAGAGTTTTAATGTGTAACTGTTAAAGTAGCTCTCACAGTCTTTGCTAACCTGAAACTTTAAACCAAATGGGTAAAATGCTAGAGCGTTGGTCGCGGGTTGCTGGAACTAGGTTTGTGTTTTTGAAATCTCTTAGTAAACATCTCTTGTGCTTAACTGAATTCTGTTGTAACAGCCTGGGGGCCACTGTTGGAGCTAGATCCATTCATAAAGAATGGAAGGGGAGACTGATTGCCTCCATTAGCCAGGGATACCCAAAGGGGGGGGGGGGTTCCAACTTGTTTGAATCTGAAGAGTGCCTGACTGTGAATGTGTCTGTATGGCTCCACCGCTTTGGCTGAGTCTGAGTGGGTTGCACCCTGACACTCATGGAGCATCATAGGGCATCATAGGGCATAACTAATGGTCATCTACTCCACGGAGTAGCCTGGTCCGGGGTTTATATGGACAGACCTTAGCTAAGACGCTCCTAAGTTCCCACGAGGGATGCAAGCAGGACAGCATATGAATGGTCCCCCTCCCTTTGTTCGCCATGTCATTCATGATGGGAGGGAAACCCAGAAAACACACTATCTTGTGGGGGGGGGGAGGAAAAACACTGGTATTTTCACTCTGTTTAAAAGGGCAAAGTTTTCTTAGGTTAATTGATCTGTTAAAAAAAAATGGAAATGGTTTTCTCTTTGCCTGCCCAGAGTTGTAAATGAGGTCTTTTGACTCATAAGCCTTTTCCTAGATATGCTAAGTTACTCAGGGAGTACTGGTGAACCAAGGATAAACCTTGCATTACATTTGGGTAACCGCCCTAAAGGAAATTCCTATGGGAGACATTCAGGACAAATACAAGTCTTCAAAATCCTGGGAACTGAAATGGGTAAGAATTTACGGAAGTAAGGGCTACATTCGGACTCAACCAGAATTAGTAACATGGGATTAGATGAACTGAAGGAAATTGTAATGTTTTGTCTTATTTTAAACATGACTGGTTCTGTCTATAATGTTTGCTCCTCTAGACTAGAGAAACTTTTTCTTAAGTTATCTGTAACTTATAGAGATGCAAAAGTGCTCATTTGTAAACGAATCAAGGCATTCAACTTTTCTCTCAATCTGAACCCTCTGAAACCAAAAGCTCTCCGTGAGTATTCTTTCTTTCACGGCAATCAGTCATTTGCATAAGTTCAATAAGAATCTGTTCTCCTTGTGACAGGACATTATTGGAAACACTGGTTACTTTACCAAGGCTTTGACTGGGATGTCATATTTGAAAAGACTCAGATATGACCAGACAGCTTAAAGGAACTAAGGTTGACTTTATGAAACCTGGAGTCATAAAGCCCTTTGGAACTGTTGGCCTGATAGCTTGCTTACAGAGTTCCCAGCAGCCTCACCAGGTGCGTAAAGAATGTCACTCCTTGGGATGCCTGGGTGGCTCAGTTGGTTAAGCAGCTGCCTTCAGCTCAGGTCATGATCCCAGCGTCCTGGGATCGAGTCCCACATCAGGCTCCTTGCTCCGCAGGGAGCCTGCTTCTCTCTCTGACTCTGCCTTCCACTCTGTCTGCCTGTGCTCGCTCTTTTGACTCATAAGCCTTTTCCTAGGTCTTTTCCTAGCCCTCATTCGCTCTCTCTCTGACAAATAAATAAATAAAATCTTAAAAAAAAAATAATGTCACTCCTTGGTAGGTGCAGAGCCCCCGAAAGAAGAATTCGCCCAAGTCGACTGGAATTGCAGGCATGTCTGATGGCAAGTACGTGGCTTGGCCTCTGGCCCGGAGAGGTTACTAAAAGTTCGACCTAGAGATTCCTTATAAGAAGTTCCAGCAAAGCAGATTCTAAAAGATGTATACAATCACACTCACTGTTCTTGCTGAGCTTATGTAAATAATTAGGCCAAGTTTGTTAAAACCGGACTTGTTTTTCAAGTGAATTAGTCTTGATTTGGCTATCTCTGGAAACAAGGGTTATCTTAGAGAGAAAAATTGGTTTTAATAACACACCTTTATGGATGTTAAATTCTAGATTTGGTTGTCTATAAATGTTTGTTTACCTAAGCTAGGTAACTTGAGGGAAACTTCAGAGTAGTTGCATGATAGCTCGGGTAGATGATCTTGCCTTTGCCAATCAGTCAGCCCCAGAGATAAGGAGGAAACTTCATAAAATTGAAGGATTTGAAAGAATCTGAGTTAGTGGGAATAGTGGAAATAGCCGCTGAGGACGATGGGTCATGCTTGCGGGTGCGTGAGACCTGTCTTACAGATTCTGCAGGAAGAGGGTATCAGGTGTCAGCAACAAAAGCACAGCTTTGTCAGAGCCACGCCATTTAGGCTTCGATCTCCAAGACGAGTTTCTTGGGACGGTGGACTGAAAGACCTGCGGATCCCCTTACCCAAGAATTCAACACTGCCACAGGATGCAAACAGCAAGAGGTTCTTTATTGTTACGCAGGCGCCTGCGGGTGGTCAGCGCGCGCCTGTGGGTGGTCAGCAGCTCCTGCTAGCTGAGCACACCTGGCTGGGGTGGTGCAGGATTTTTATAGACAGGTACATACAAGTCCCGGATGGGACCGGGCCGATTGGCTGACAATTTGAACATTTGAAAAAAGGCATACTTGGTGTTAGCGGATTGGCTTTGGAAGACCCCCTCGCGCGAAGAGAAAGGCGGGAAGGGGAAACAAAGGGGGGAAGTTTGACCTTATTACTCAGCAGAGAAGCATCCTGCCTACGTGACAATGCCTGGGCTATTAGCAGAAGGTATCTTGTTCAAACAGGAGACAAGTGTCACACCCTAAAAGCCAAGCGGTTACTGAAAGGCAAAAGAGCAGTTAATTAGTTAACAACTGGGGGGAAGGGTCTTTCAGGACTACTGCAGGCTGTGGATACCGCGGTTCGCGGAGATGGTGCGACCTCTCTACGAACTGACTAAGGGAGGTTTGACTCAGACTCTGGGGCCTTGGCAAAGGCCAGTAGCCTATCTTAGCAAGAAACTCGATCCAGTAGTGGCTGGGGTCACCTCTTGCCTCTGCATAATTGCTGACACGGCCCTCCTGGTCAAGGATGCAAGCAAATTGACTTTGGGTCAAAATCTCATCTTGGCCACCACCCACGCTATCAAGGGCCTTCTCCGGACTCCACCAGACTGGTGGATGACAAATGCCCAAGTGACGGGGTATCAGGCCCTCCTCTTCAACGAACCAAAAGTGACTTTCTGGCCCCGGTGGTGCTAAGTCCAGCCATGTTGCTGCCAGAGGAACTGACTGACCACATGACTGTGGGGAGGTCCTAACCCAGGTCACAGGAATAAGGCCGGATCTCAGAGACACTCCCCTCCTGGATGCAGAGATAAGACTCTGTTCACAGATGGGAGTAGCTACGTGGTCCATGGAAAGAGGTATGCGGGGGCTGCAGTGGTTCTCCTGAGCAGGAACTCTGGATGAAAGCCCTGCCACACAGAACCTCGGTGCAAAAAGTGGAGCTTGTCGCATTCACCAAGGCACTACAGATGGCCAAGGGTAAGACCGCCAACATCTATACGGATGGTAGGCTGGGTAAAGGCTTTTTTTCTGCCAAACATGAGGTGGTAGGAGTGGTAGCTAAAAAGCTAGTAGAGGTTTGGGTTATCTCTCAATTTGGGTCAGAAAACGGCCCTGCATTTGTGAGTTCAGTCTCACAGGCTTTGGCCAAGGCTGCGGGCACTAATTGGAAACTACATTGTGCCTACCGGCCCCAGAGCTCTGGGCAAGGAGAGAGAATGAAGCATACTCTCAAACAGACCTTGGCAGAGCTAATTCTGGAGGTTGGCAATGGATGGGTGGATCTCCTTCCTTTCTCCCTCCTCAAGGCGCGATGTACTCCCTGCTTAAACAAGGTGACCCCTTTGAAATAATGTTCAAGAGACACCCCCCTGCTCTGCCCTCGGCTACAAGAGGTTGTCCTAGCAGAAATGACTGATCAGTCTGTACTCCAGTCACTGCAGGCATTGCAGTCTGTCTTGGAAGGTCTCGCCAACCCAGGCATTTGGTTTGGATGCGCTGCCGCCAAGCGGGAGGCTTGGAGCCTCGCTGGAAGGGACCATTTACTGTCATCCCGACCACCCCCATGGTGGTGAAAGTCGAAGGCCTCACTCAGGGCCTGGATTCAGGTGGGTCATGTCAAATGAGCCAAGGACGAGGTCGCCCCCAGAAGTGGATGCCACTGCCAGTGGACCCCGCCGATCATGGACTAAAGCTAAGACTCAAAAAACAATAAGTTCATTGAGTTCATTGTTGCTCCTATTGTTAAAATATAGGTGGGAAATATAGACAATTAGGGCTTGACATACTATTACTAAAAAAAGGGGGCTCTGCATAGCCCTAAGAGAGAAATGCTGTTTTTGGGTAAATCACACTGGAGTCATTAAAAGGGACATAGAATTGGCTGAAAAGTCAAAGATTTGACTAATATTCAAAGAAAAGTGGGGACTGTAAGGGCCTATTCAGCCAGAGCAGCCCCACCCGGGTTGAACTGCCATTTTGTTGTAAAATTTAATTTGACTTTGCCCCCCCCACCACCCACCGGGGGAACTTATTAAAAAGCAAGTCCCAGAAAACAGTCTCAGGTAACAAAGTCCAAGTACAAGGGTGGGTCAGGCCACATGGAGGTATTCAGTCAGTGGGGGCGCACACTGTCTCCTAGTTACCAAGGAGTATGGGCCCCGCCCTTTAGGAATCTTTTGACACGAATTCTAACCAAGGTGTGATAGGCTGGTTCAAACGTCTGCTAGGGTAAATTGTAATTCAGTTGGTCACCTAGCATGACTGTGCAGCTTTCTCTGTGTGTTATAATCTCATTGGCCACCTGTGTGTGGCCAGGCCCAACCACATGGCCTTTGCTTTATAAAGGTTAGTCTGGAAAGCAGGGAGTCGTCGTCCTCTCTATAAGGGGTGGCCCCAACTGATTGATTGATGGTTGGCTTGATTCTTGATGCTTGGCACGAAATAAAGCTTTGCTTGACTTAAGCTTTGTATCAGTCTCACTCCTTTAATCCTGGACCCATTATTGGGGTACCCATTTTTGGGGGGACCCAACACACCTAAAACTAACAGTAGACTGTATGTCAACTAACTGGAATTTATTTTATTTTATTTTTAAGGATTTTATTGTTGATTTGAGAGAGAAAGGGAGAGGGAGGAAGGACAAGCAGGGGGAGAGAGAGGCAGAGGGAGAAGTAGACTCCCTGCGGAGCTCCACAGGAGGCTGGATCCCAGGACCCTGGGATCATGACCTGAACCAAAGTAGACGCTTAACTGAATGAGCCACTCAGGCACCCCTGTTTCATTTTTAAAATTTTAAAGATTTATGTTTTTGAGAGCAAGGGAAGAGGGGAGGGCCAGAGGGAGAGGATCTCCAGCAGATTCCCCTTTAAGCACAGAGCCCCTCGAGGGGCTCAATCCCATGTCCCTGATATCCCGACCCAACGGACCAGTAAGGAGACTGGCAACCAACTGAGCCACCTAGGTGTACCAGCTAACTGGAATTTAAATAAAAACCTAAAAAACTTGCCCACTGATTTACTTTTATGTCGCTAAAATAGTTACACTGGCATAAGATCTAGACAACTAACTAGGATGTTCCTCTTGATATGATGTATATAAAATGCAACAAGGATTCTTCCCTCAAGAAATATAACCTGAAATCTATTTAAGCTTTGAGATTCATTTTCCAATTTGTAGGAAATACGGGGTTTGGAGAAGTAACTGAAATGACACCATAAGGAAACAGTCAGAATGTGGGCGATTTACAAGAAAACAGGTCTGCTCTGCTCTTTTTGCAGAGTCTGTATCATGGAAAAAACTGAGGGGGTAAGAGGACTGTTCAGTATGAACAGTGTTGCTTACTGAATCTTCAAAAATCAAACAAACCCATGTATCTAGCAGCTAGGTCAGGAAATAGAACATTGCTGGCACCCTAGAAGTTGTTACTCTCTTCCACTTATAAATGTCTTATGTTAAAGATTTATTTATTTATTTATTTATTTATTTATTTATTTGAGAAAGGCGAGGGGCAGTGGGAGAGGGAGAGAAATCCTCAAGCAGACTCCCTGCTGAGCACAGGGCCGACATGGGGATCAGTCCCAGGACCCTGAGATCATGACCTGAGCCACAATCAAAGGCCAGCTGCCTAACTCACTGAGTCACCCCAGGTGCCCCCCATTTATAAATTTCTAATGTTGAATCACCATTGCTTTGCTGGTACAATTGGAACTTAGTTGCGGTGTACTGTCTTATTCTATACACTGTTGGATTTCGTTTGAGAATAGCTTGTTTAGTATTTTTGCTTCTCTGTTCATGAGTATGATATTTTCATCTTTTTGTACTTTTGTTGTTCCTATTTCAATTTAAAGGTTTTACTAACCTCAGAATGAGTTGGAGCAATATTCCTTCTCTATTCTATGTATGAATTTGTATGGTTTTGAGATGATCAGTCTTGAAAATTCTGTGGAACTCTGAGAAAACTGTGTGGAGCAGGAGACACTCCAGGAGGGAACTATAGTGCCAGTCCGACCAGGACCCCGATTGCAATGCCAATGGTGGACCCCACAGGGAGGCCGGTGGAGCTTCTTCCATCTGAAATAAAAAGAAAAAGGGAGGGGTATGAGTCTAAAGTCAAATATGTGGAAACCAGGAGTGGCCATGTGGGAAGGGCCTGGTTAGGGAGGAAGGAAAGGCCACTGAGGTCTGGGTGGCATGTGTGTTGTCACCACAGTGTCCCCAATCCCCTTGGTTGCTGCATCATTTCTGTTCCTCACAGTGAAACTCTGGACTTCCTTTAATTTTCACATTTTCTCCCCACCCATGGGGGCCAAGGACAGAATCCCGTTTATTTTCTCTCAGGTTATGCCTCTTCCTCATGTCTTCTGTTCCATCCTCATTAATGGTCTTAGAGGGAGGCCCTTACCTGTCCACTCAACACTGATTAAGGAGAATAACACCAGCTCACTGCGTTCGAGGTCTGCTCCGTGCCAGGCACGAGGGAAATATTTATGTTGACTCATCTGCTGCTTCCCTGCCCACGAGGGGCCAGGTGTCACGCCCACTGTGCACAATGAGCAACTCAGTGTGTAAAGGGCTTCACTAACGAACAACTGAGTGTTTAAAGTGAGTACTGTAATCAGTAAACCAGTGAAGGTCAGAGAGCTGGAAAGTGATCAGATAACACTCATCCCAATTCCCTGAGACATTACAGCTGGCAACAAAAATGTTAATAACCAAAGGACAATAGCTGCTAAATTTGACTGAGCCCCGAGTCTGAGTGTGACTCATGAGTTCTCATGAACTCACACTAACTATACTAACTACTCTCACAACTTCCCTGAGATCCAGCTATTCTTTCCAGTTTTAGAGAAGAGGAAAATGAGTTTCAGGGGGTTGAACGTCTTGCCCCAGTTCTAACTGGTACAAATCAAGATGCTAACAAGATTCATCTGATTCTGGGGAATTTTATCCACATTGCCCTAGAGGCCCTGAAGGAGGCTCCCACCTCCTGCAGGCCGCCACCCATTTCACGCCGCCTGCCATGAAATATTAGGGAGGAAGGGGGAGAGTTTGAGGGTCACTCACAGCTCACAGCCAGCATCACAGGGTCACTTTTCCTGGAATCGCCTGGGTTGGAGACTTCACACTGGTAATTCCCGGCATCCTCCTTCCTGACAGGGCGTATGGTGAGGGTGCTGTTGTCTTGGGACAGCATCATCCTCTGTGAGCTTTAGACTCTGGCCATTGAAGAGCCACCCGATAGAGACCCCAGTGTTATTTGTGGAGCCAGTCAGGACCACATAGTCATCTTCTGTGACTGTGGTGTTGCTGGCATGGAGAGTGGGCTGGACCAAGGGCTCTGTGGGGAAACCCAGGAGGTGGCTGATGAGAATGGGCCTCAGGCCTGGGGCTAAGTTCCTTCTTCTGAGGTGCCAGCCAGTCTGAGGACCCCAGTGAGCTCTGTGAAGGTGCCCCCGAGGATGGCCCTGTTGTCTGCAGAAGGATGAGTGTCTGTGTTCAGGTGATGATCTGTAAGGAGAGGGCTGTCCCTCCCCCTCTGACCCTCAGGTTCCCTCTGGCCCTCAGTCATGTGTCTGCTCCACCCAGACATCACGGTGGCATCAGCACCGGGAACCTCTAGCTCCTGTGGCCAGCAACCTCGGTATCATGAGCATGAGCCAGACCAATGACCAGCAGAGAGCGAGGGGATGATCAGGGGGCAGGGGAGCTGAGGGAATGAATGACCCATCATCTCTTCAGAGAGGCATCTGAGGTGCAGGATCCTGGGAAGTCTGACCACCAGGCTCCCTGCCCTTGTTGGGAGAAATTTCCACACCCTTCCCTCCTTCCTTCCCAAACTAAAGCAACTGAGTTTCCTACATGTGGACCCTGGGCTGCTTTTAGGGGCATGATGAGGAGCAGAAGGCCAGTCCTTTCCCTGACACCCCAGTGGGAGGGACAGGAAGACAGCAGGAAACAATCAGATCTCAAGTCTAGAACAGGGAGGTGAGGCTCAGGCATCTGAGGGCGGCCAGCTCGTTCTGACAAAGGGTGTTGGGTTCCAGAGCAAACATGGAGGGAGCCTCTGTTTGCTCTCACCGCGCACACCAGCATCCCTCCCTCTGATGGAGGAGAAGACGGGGCTGTTTCTGCACACAGAACTGGGGTCACTCCCATCTGCTGCTCCTCAGTCTGTGTGACCCTGGTTCAGTGACTGTATCTCCCTGTGTCTTGGTTTCCCCTTAATGCACCAGGAATAATGATAAATGACCTCTACTTGCTAGGCCTGTGAATTATCCTTTAAACAACCCCAAATACCTGACATTAGTTTGGGCTATAGCAGCTGGGGAATCAAAGGGCAGCTGTTACTACTTTGCTCCACAAGAGAAGGTTCCCTGGGCTTGATTCTGGGTGGAGGAGGGGTGGTCTGGAGCCTCTCTTTGCTCTGTTCCTCTATGGTGGTGCTGCCCTTCCTCTGGGGTCCCCCAAGTCCTCCAGAGCAGTTGGCTAATGGACTGGGGGCTTTTTAGGTCTGTGATGTCCATGCTGAGCCTTAGGTGAAGGACCAGCTGGCCCCTCCCCAGATGTGGCTCTTGAGACTGAACCCTGGCTGAGGACCAGCTTGGGCAGCTAGAAATGGTTGTTCACAGTCAGCTCTGCCCAAGGGCCCCAACCGCATCTTGGCACAGATGCCCCAGGGTCACTAGAGTCAGGAGCCCTGAGACAGTGGTCTGGGCTGAGCTCTGGTGAGGATATCAGGGACCCCCCAAGCTTGGCCCTGACTGACCCTGCAGAGTCTTTCTCAGATGATCCCAGAGTCTGGATTCCAGGAAAGGAATTCCAATCTTAGGAAGTTAGTCTCCACTGTGTGTCCTGCACTAAATCCTGGAACCCTCCCCCAACACGGGACATAATGCAGAGGGGGAAGGAGGCCCAGTCCCAGCCTGTTCATCCTGTGTGAAGCAGGAATTCACCCCACCCCGCACCAGAGGTGAGAGGGAATTACTCACTGAATATGCGGACCTGTCCAGTTTCTTGTACCACTTCAAAATTTCTATTTATGAATTGTAGGGTGTAGTATCCTGTGTCCTTCAGGGTGATGTTCCGGAACAGCAGGGATCCGTTGGGGTACACTGTCTCTCTGCCGCTTTGTGCAGGTCCTGAGATAGTTTTTTTTGTATCTAGTATATATGATACGATACGATGGTTCTCCTCTGTTGTGGCCCCTTTGAACCAGTTGAAGCGTCCAGTATACCCAGGCAGATTGTGGATTTGCAGAAGGACGTCCTTCCCTTCGGTAGCACTGGGCGGCACAGACTCCACAGTGACTTGGGCAGTGGTGGGCGGGTTCCAGAGGGTTAAGAGCGAGACTAGGAGGGAAGGGAGCAGACGGATCAGGGTCTGGACCTGGGTGTCGGAGGGAAAGCTGGGGCCCTGCAGACGGAGCAGGTCCGCATCCCCTAGCCCCCTAGCCTTGGGGTGTGTGTGTGTGAGTGTGCACGGGTATCTGTGTGTCTGTGTGTGTCTCTGCTGGTCAAGGTCAGCGGCATGACCGCACTGCTTCATCTCTGAACTTACTTCCTCTGTTTGGAACAACTTCCTCCCATGTCTGTGGCTCACTCCCTCACTGCCCTCAGATACCTGCTCACGCTCAGGGGCTCCTCGGGAGAGGCCTGCCCTGACCGCCTCCTCTGAAGACCCTCTGTCTCCACGTCCTGACCTTTCCCTGTTCTGTTCCCTTCATGATGCTTGTCAGAACCTGACCTCACATTCTAGACGTCTTCGTCCCCACAGAAGTGAGCCTGGGGAGCAGGGACTCGTCTGATGTGTGCTGTACCCCCGTGGTGGGGCAGGCGGCAAATACCGGGGCTGAATGAATGTGTCCCCAGGGCCCTCCAAGTCTGGCGCTTGTCAAGATCTCAGGTTGGTGGGAAGGGACAGCAGTTAGGGTCCCTGGTTGTTGTTATCATCAGTTTTCCAAATTCAGTGCTCAGTGATGAGTAACTTGGGGAACAGCCCGTGGCTCACCACCTCCAGATCCTGAGACAGTCCTGTCGCTGAGCGGCTCCCCCAGTCCTGCCCTGCTCCCTTGTCCCCTCTCAGAGCCCTGTCCTCCCAGAGACCCCAACTAGCCTCTCTCTCCCACCCTGCAGCCCCTTCCCAGGGAACAGGGGCACTCACCTGCCAGCAGGAGGTCCTTCCAGGGAATACGTCCTCCTCGTGGAGGGCCTGAAGGGGGCTCCATGGTGCCTGCTGCCAGCTCTGTCCCTCCCTAGGTGAGAAGAGATTCTGTTCCAGAAACGCTCAGGAGGGGTACTGGTGTCCTACTGTACCTGGCCTGCCTTCCTTCCTGCCTTTCTATGGTGCTGCACCAGGGGTAGGAAATATGGGCTGGGTCACATGGGCAGGGGCGGGGATTCTGCAAGGGTCCCTCCCCTCTCCTCCTCTACCTCTTACTCCCCTCCCCACCTTCTCCACTTCCTTGTCCCCTACTTTCTTTTTCATTTCTGTCTACATTTCCATTCTGCGGCAACTGCTGCGGCCTCTCCCTCTTCAAGTGTGATTTCCCAGCTATTTGGGGAGCGCGCACTTGCCCTTATTTGGACAAGCACAAGCTTGTGGCATCGGGTCTAGAAACCGACACAGATTGGGGTTAAGGTACAGGGTCAGCACCCCCACAGCTCTCTCTCCTCCCCTTGTGGCTTTCCCCTTCGGAGCAGGAGCCTGGGGGCTGCCTCAGGAGCTCCTGTCACTGGGATGTCACCCCAACTGTGCGCTGGAATCACCTGTGGAATTGTATCAAGACAGTGAATGCCCAGGGGACATCTAGAAATGCTGCTTCAGCAGATGCACAGCCAGGCTGAAACCCCATGATGTGGGGGTGGGGCCATCTCTGCCCCTCCTGCGCCCACGGAGGGTCTGCAGATCCTGTGAAAATGCAGAGTCTGACTCAGCGGGTATGGAGTGGACCCCAGAGTTTGCCTCTATTAAGCCCTCAGGTGATGCTGACCGTCCTGGCCCAGAGAGCACACTGTGAATAGCAAGACTGAGGGGACCCGGTTCCCTTAGAGGATGGCCCTTCTCCCCACTCCCCTGCTATGTCCTGGTCTTGAGTCTGTGGGCACCACACACAGAGCCCCGGGGTCCCCAAATGAGGTCTTTTTGACCACTTACACTTGTTTATATAGTAGGTTAAATTACCTGGAAAGCAGGTCAAGTGAATAACGATAAGACTTACCTTATGTTATCTGGGTAAATGCTAAAACTGTCCTAAAGATGATATGCATTTCTTAGACTTTTAATATGTTTTAGCCATAAGGTTATTCCTTAACATTCAAATCATTAAAATGTTCTATGTCGCAAAAATAATTAAATTTCCTTGTCAATTACATTTCAGTCTTTTGTCATTTACAAAATGAGTTTCATCTTCAAGAACATTCACAGAAAAGACTTTTAGCCCAAAGAGAGGTTTTTGATATCTTTAAAATCCCAAACTAAAATGGGTAAGAATTTCCAGAACTAACTAAAAGCTGTATTTAAACTAAACAAGAATTAGTAACATGGGACTAAATAAACTAAGAAAATGATTATGCTTTGGGGACTGTTGTAGAAAACATTGCTGCTTCTCTAATATTTGGTCTTCCATATTAAGAAAACTTTCTCTTACCATAAGGATAATTTACAGAAATACAATAAAGCATGCATTTGTAAAGAAATGGAGGCATTTAACTTTTCTCTCTACCTGAACCCTCTGAAATCCAAAAGGTCTCAGTTAGCATTCTTTCTTCCATGGCAACTACAGTCATTTGCATGAGTTCAACAAGAATCTGCTCTCCTTGTGATCGGACACCATTGAAAACATTGGTCATTTTACCACGGCTTCGACTGCAATGGCATATTTGAGAAAGACGTGCATAGACTCAGATAGGACCAGACAGCTTTAAGGCACTGAGGTTGACTTTATGAAACCTGGAGCCATAAAGCCCCTTGGAACTGCTGGCCTGATACCTTGCTTCCTGAGTTCACAGCAGTCTCACCAGTTCAATAAAGCATGTCATTTCCTGGCAGGTACAGGAATCTCAGGTACTTTGGGGGCCTCAGGAAGAGGAATTCACCTGCCCAGGTATTGCAGGCACGTCTGAAGTACTAGGCTTGGCTTCGGGCCTGGCGAGGCTGCTGAAAGTTCAACCTAGAGATTCCTTGGAAAAAATTCCAGCAAAGCCAATTTAAAAAGAGCTCCATGGTCAATTGTTATTCTCGCTGAGCTTCTGTAAATAATTAGGACAAGTTTGTTAAAATTGGACTTGTCTTGCAAATACATTAGTCTTGATTCGACCATCTCTGAAAATGAGGGGTATGATAGAGAGAAATTATGTTTCAGTAACCCACCTTTGTGGATGTTAAATCCTAATTCTGATTATCTTGAAATGTTGTTTGCCAGCACTGTGAATTGTCCAAGATGGTTGAATCACAGACCTATACCCTGAAACAAATAACACATTATATGTTAATAAAAAATTTTTGTTTAAATGTTGTTTGCCTAAGCTAGACAAGTGAGATCAACTTTGGAGAAGCAAACACAATAGTTTCGGTTGCCTCTTCGGTGGGACTTTGGAGACTTATGCTGGGACTAAAACATGAAATAAGGCAAACAGTATGTTTAATCAGCAGGGTTCTAAATAAAACTTCCCGGGTGCTAGATAGACTTAACCAAGAAGTAAGTGAAGCCAGAAAGACACTTCTCAAAAACCCGGCCCCTTCTGATTATCTACTATGGGCACACCACTTAGGAAGCAAGAAGGTTCTTCACACATGTTGTTTTAACATTATAGATAACTCTCACTGAGCATCCCACTTCACAGGGGACAGTTGTGATCAGTTAAATAAGATCAAAATATCCACTGGTCTGTTTGGTAAAATCAATAATTGGAATCTCATGTTAGAGAGATGATCCAGGTTTTAAGCTTCCTATTTGTTTTATGCTTATCCTTTGGCATGTGCTGATGCCTGTATCATCTGCTGTCCATCTTGAACCCGGAGCCGTACCTTGGGCCACTAGACTGACCCTGGATGGATTCAGACTGCCACCACCCCATTTCAGCAGGAAGCAGCCAGAGTGGTGGGTTGTAGTCCCATTCCCTAAGGGCACTTAGGGTGACTCTTCTAGGGGGAAGAATGAATAGGCAAAGGGTTAAGGTACAGACAGGAGGAGATAGGGGGTCCCTGGTTAGGCTCTGAGACTATTCCTGGCAGGCAGATGCACTAAAACAGAGTGAACAAGAGAAGGAAACAGATCCCCTGACCATGGATGGTCGGGAGTAGTTTCTTTGGTGGCTACAGTGTATCACAGAAAATGACCACATCTCAGAGAATTAAATCATGAAGGGTGCTTCCAAAAGTCCATGCTCATTCCAAGATGGCACGAGCATCTCAAGGCCACAGGCTTCTCAGTCTGTTCTCAAGGAAAGACTGCCACAAAAAGCCCTCATGGCAACCCATTCAGGACCCCCTCACTCTAGAGAGCTTCTTTCCTTTCTGTTCTCACCTTCACTTAATAAACTTTATAGTCACTTCACCCTTTTGTGTCTGTGGGATTCACTCTTTGACTTTGTGAAACAAGAACTCTGTGATCTTGTAACAGCATCATATTCATGAAGTCATTGCCGAGACCAATGTCATCACATTTTCCCCTATGTTTTCTTTTAGGAGTTTTATGGGGTCATATATTTAAGTCATTCATCCATTTCAAGTTGATTTTTGTGGATGTGTAAAGTAAGTGTGCAGTGTCTTTCTTTTGCACGTGGATATCCACTTTTCCCCACTCCTTATTGAAGAGACTGTCCTCTCCAACTATGTATTCTTGACACCCTTGTCAAAGATCTGTGGACCATATATACATGCGTTGAGTTCAGGACTCTTGCTCTGTTGCATTGTTTTGTCTCTCTGTCAATACTGTTACCAGACAAGGTAACACAGAGTCTATATCGAAAAAGAAATTGAGGGAGTAAGGGGACTGTTACAGGATGAAGTGTTTTGCTTACTGTGTTTTTAAATTTGAGCACACCCATGTATCTGGCAGCTAAATCAGGACACACAACATTGCTGGTGCCCTGAAAGTTTCTGATGCCTTCCATGTTTAATTTTCTTTATAGAAAATATTAATTAATTAATTAATTAATTAGAGATGGGGGAGGGGCTGGAGGAGAGGGAGAGACATCATTAAGCTGACTCCCCACTGAGTTTGAGACCCCATCCCAGGGATAAATCCCAGGACCCTGAGATCATGAACTCAAGAGCCACTTACTTAACGTTGAACCTTGCAGGTGCCCCCATTTATAAACCTTTAATGTTCAGTCAGCACTGCTTTCCTGGGACCAACCTGACTTTGTCATGTTGTACCATCTTATTCTATATACGGTTGGATTTGGTTTGCGAATACCTTGATTAGCATTTTTGCCTCTCTGTTCATGAGCATGAATCACCTGATATTTTCATCTTTTCTGTACTTTTGTTGCTATTCCTATTTCAATTGAAGTTTATACTAACCTCAGAATGAGTTGGGGCGATATACCTTCTCCATTCTATGGATGAATTTCTGTGATTTTGAGATGATCTCTCTTGAAAGTTCTGTGGAACTCACTGATAAAAACTTCTGTGCAGGAAATCTTTTCTCTCTTTCCTTAAATATTTTCACATGGAAAATTTCAAAGACATACAAAGAGAATCTGAATACAAACATATAAAAGTGGACTGTACTTCATTTTACTAAAGAGAATGGTATTGTAACCTCCACGTACTCATCTCTAGATCAAAGTATCAACATATGGAAACTTGTTGAGCCTGTCTCCCTTCTGCTCCTTCACCCACTGAATTAAAAATTACAAAGCATAAAATATTCTTTGCAAACACTTTAGTGTGTACTTCTAAAATATAGGTTGGCCCCCTCCAACTAAAAAAATATCAAATTTAGAGAAAACTTGCAAGACTGTGAGAGGGGACTCCCAGATACCTTTCATGCTTATTTACTAATGCCACATTTGTATTCTATCTGTATGGAGCTAATTGCACACATGTGTATGCATTCAAATCCTTTTACAGATAGATAGATATAGATATAGAGATAGATATCTATCTATCTGTAAAAGGATTTGAATCATATATATATCATATATTTTATATATATTATATATATATATATATATGTTTTTGATGACTTACCTGAAAGTTATACATATCATATTACTTCACCCTAACTACTTCAGCCTGTATCCCAAAAGAATCAGGATTTTCTCCTTATAGCCACTGTATGATAATCAAGCTCCCCTCATTTGATATTAGTAAAACAATATAATCTAATATACAGTCTATTTAGCTTCTTATTACTGCTGTAACAAATGACCAAGAAGACGGTGGCTTTAACTCTATTACAAAGCTATCATCATCAAGACAGCATGGTACTGGCATAAAAATAGACATGTAGATCCATGGAACAGACTAGAGAGCCCAGAAATGGACCCTCAACTCTATGGTCAACTAATTTTCGACAAAGCAGGAAAGAATACCTAATGGAAAAAAGACAGTCTTGGGCACCTGGGTGGCTTAATGGGTTAAGCCTCTGCCTTTGGCTCAGGTCATGATCTCAGGGTCCTGGGATCAAGTCCTGCATCAGTCTCTCTGCTCAGTGGGGAGCCTGCTTCCCTCTCTCTGCCTGTCTCTCTGCCTACTTGTGATCTCTTTCTCTCTGTCAAATAAATACATAAAATCTTAAAAAAAAAAGTCTAGGGGCACTTGGGTGGCTCAGTGGGTTAGAGCCTCTGCCTTCGGCTCGGGTCATGATCCCAGGGTCCTGGGATGGAGCCCCGCATTGGGCTCTCTGCTCGACAGGGAGCCTGCTTCCCTTCCTCTCTCTCTGCTTGCCTTTTTGTCCACTTGCGATCTCTGTCTGTCAAATAAACAAATAAAATCTTTAAAAAAGAACACAACCAGTCTCTTCAACAAATGGTATTGGGACACTTGGACAGCCACATGCAGAAGAATGAAACTGGACCATTTCCTTACACCACACACAAAATAGACTCAAAATGGATGAAAGACCTCAATTTGAGACAGAAATCCATCAAGATCCTTGAGGAGAACACAGGCAGCAACCTCTTTGACCTTAGCCATGTTTCTTCCTAGAAACATCACCAAAGGCAAGGAAAGCCAGGGCAAAAATGAACTATGGGGACTTTGCAAAAACAAAAAGTTTTTGCAGAGCAAAGGAACAGTCAACAAACCAAAAGACAACTGACAGAATAGGAGAAGGTATTTGCAAATGACATATCAGATAAAGGGCTAGTATCTAAAATCTATAAAGAACTTATCAAAGTCAACACCCAAAGAACCAATAATCCAATCAAGAAAAGTGCAGAAGACATGAACAGACATTTCTGCAAAGAAGACATCCAGATGGCCAACAGACACATGAAAAAGTGCTCAATGTCACTCGGTATCAGGGAAATACAAATCAAACCACAGTAAGATACCACCTCACATCAGTCAGAATGGCTAAAATTAACCAGTCAGGAAATGACAGATGTTGGAGAGGATGCGGAGAAAGGGGAACCCTCCTACACTGCTGGTGGGAATGCAAACTGATGGAGCAACTCTGGAAAACAATATGCATGTTCCTCAAAAAGTTGAAAATAGGGCTACCCTATGACCCAGCAATCACACTACTGAGTATTTACACTAAAGATACAAATGTAGTGATCCAAAGGGGCACGTGCACCCCAGTGTTTGTAGCAGCAATGCCCACAATAGCCAAACTATGGAAAGAGCCTAGATGTCCATCAACAGGAGGAGATGTGATACATATATAAAATGGAATATTACGCAGGCATCAAACCCCACAAAATCTTGCCATTTGCAACGATGTGGATGGAACTAGAGGGTATTTATGCTAAACAAAATTAGTCAAGAACAGAAAGACAATTATATGATCTCACTGATATGAGAAAGGGAGGGAACAGAGGGAAGGGAGGGAAAAATGAAACAAGACAAAACCAGAGAGGGAGACAACCATAAGAGACTTAATCTCAGGAAACAAACTGAGAGTTGCTGGAGGGGAATGGGGTAGTAGGGATGAGATGGCTGCATTATGGACATTGGGGAGGGTATGTGCTATGCTGAGTGCTGTGAATTGTGTAAGACTGATGAATCACAGACTTATACCCCTGAAACAAATAATACATTATATATTAATTAAAAAACAAACAAACAAATGATAGTATCAAGCAACTGACATTTATTATCATACAGTTCTGGAGGTCAGAAGTCCAACATAGGTGTTACTGGGCTATAATACAGACATTGGTGGGGTTACATTCCTTTCTGGAGGTTCTGGGAATGGATCAATTTTCTTGCCTTCTCCAAATTCGGGTCAGCCCATACTCCTTGACTTGTGGTCTCTTACTGCTCAGCAGGGAGTCAGCTTGAGGATTCCACCCCTCCCTCTCCCTCTGTCTCCCTCTGTCCCTCTCCCCAATTGTAAGCACACTCTCTCTCCCTCTCTTTCTCAAATAAATAAATAAATCTTAAAAAAAAAAGAGAAGATTGACACCACTGGATACCAGAAGTAGGAAAAAAGTATGGACTGAAAAAGGTACCTGAAGAAATAATGGTCCCAGAAGCTGAGGGAACCTTGAGCATGATAAGCAATCACAGTAAGACACATGCAAACTTCTGGAAATTAAAGACAAAGAAAAAAGAAATCTTGAAAAACAGCCAGAGAAACAACCCATTGCATATTAAGGAACACTGATTGAAGTGATGGTAGGTTTTGTGCCCGACAGCATGGGAAGCCAGAAGGGTGGCAGGGTTTTCAAGCTGACTACAAATCCTGATCTGGCAAAATGATTTTCAGGAGGAAAGGGGAACTAAAATAATATTGTGATGAAGGAAAAATATGAGAATTTGTTGCTAGCTGACCTACTATTAAGGAATAGCCAAGGGAAAAGATGTCCAATTAATTCATCCTTCTCTGTGGCTTATGTTTGGTGTCATATCTAAAAGCTAACCAAATTTACTTTGTTTTGAAGTCAACTCTACTCCCAACATGGGGCTAGAACTCATGGCCCCGAGATCAAGAGTCATAGGCTCCACCCTCAAGCCAGACAGGTTCCCATAACCAAACTTAAAATAATTGAAAGAGGAGTCAGTTCTCTGAAAATAGGAATCAAACTAGACACCAGTAATAGAAAGACAACAGGAAATCTCCAAAACACTTAGAAAGCAAGCTACATATTTGTAAATAGTCTGAGTCAAAAAGGACATATCAAGGGAAATAGAAAAATAAAGAGATTTTTTTTAAAAAGATCTTATTTATTTATTTATTTATTTATTTATTTGACAGACAGAGATAAGAAGTAGGCAGAGAGAGGAGGAAGCAGGCTCCCTGCTAAGCAGAGAGCCCGCTGCGGGCCTTGATCCCAGGACCCTGGGACGATGACCCGAGCCGAAGGCAGAGGCCTCAACCCACTGAGCCACCCAGGCGCCCCAAAATACAGAGATTTTTAAAAGACTTTTTAGTTTTTTATTTGGTAGGGGAATCACTGAGGGAGAGGGAGAAGCAGGCTCCCCGGTGAACAGGGAGTCCAACACAGGGATTGATCCTAAGACCCTGGGATCATGACCTGAGCTGAAGGCAGATGCTTAACTGACTGAGCCACCCAGGTGCCCCTACAAAATACACAAAATAAAATAAAAACACACACACCCACCATTTTGGGATGCCGCTTATGCTGTACTGAGAGGGGAATTTGTAGTATGAAATGCTTACATTATAAAAGAGGAAATATCTCAAATCAACAATCAGAGTTCCTACCACAAGAACTAGAAAAATAAGAGCAAAGTGAACCCAACTAAAAGCAGAAGGAAAGAAATAGTAAAGATAAGAGCACCCAGGTGACCCTCATGTTGGTCACTGTGAGTGGACATAATGGACCTGAGCCCCACGAAGGGCAGGGCTGGGTCTGTAGCATTAGAGTTGGTTCTGTGGGTGGGATGTGGATGGGAAAGAGGAAGATGGGGGTGACTGTGAGAGTCCTAGCATTTTCTCTTCCTCTGAGGGGGTCGCAGGGAGATGCAGAAACTCTCAGATGTTGGATTCTACCCTGGGAGATCTTCAGGCCCCTTTTGTCCCTTGGGTGGAATGTTTGCTCTGCTGGGAAGGGCAAGCAGATGGCAAAGGACCCTGAAATCAGACACAGGGCTCAGCTAGGAGCAGCTGGGAGAACAGCCCAGGGTTCTGTTCAGCCTTGCTGCCTGGGGGGCTCACCTGGGGCTTGGGAAACAGGACCCTGTGCTCAGGGATGCTCCAGGCTGGCTGATGGGTGTGTTTCCAAGGTCATGCACCAAGGGTCCGAAGATGCCCATGAAACATTCCTTCCTTATTGTAGACAAGAGAGGGGCCTGGCCCTCAGGGGCTAGGAGGTTCCCCCAGGAGGCTGGAGCTCACTCCCAGCCTCCCAGAGGCCACCCTCTGGGGGCAGCAATCAGCCAAGCAGGGAGCTGAAATGGATGTGCCAACAAGTAACAGCTGGACATGTGCAAAGGGTTTATGATAGAGCCGAATCATTCGGCCTCATGGCATCCTTCTGTAGAATACAAATGTGCAGCCTCTCCGGCAGTCCCTCATTGTCTCCTCCCAGCTCAACTCCTGGGAGGAGCTTGGCTGGGATACTGTCCATGGTGCTGATACCCCCAGGGCTTGGGAGTCTTGCTCTAGTTCTGTCCCACACTTTCCATTCATGACAAGGAGCCTTACAAAAAAGGAAGGGGTGGGGCGCCCGGGTGGCTCAGTGGGTTAAAGCGACTGCCTTCGGCTCAGGTCATGATCTCAGGGTCCTGGGATCGAACCCCACATTAGGTTCTCTGCTCAGCAGGGAGCCTGCTTCCTCCTCTCTCTGCCTGCCTCTCTGCCTACTTGTGATCTCTGTCTTTCAAAAAATAAATAAATAAAATCTTAAAAAAAAAAAAAAAGGAAGGGGTGGAAACGGCTGCAGGGAGTGTGCACTGGCCTCTGTCTCCATCACTCAGGGCAGTGAGGGTGCTGTGGACATCACTGTAGGAAGTGACTCCACGTTCAAAGGACCAAGTCCAGGCTGCCCCCATCGGTTGGTAGAGAAGGAAGGTGATGAACCTGACCCTGGGTCCATGTTCCTGAATATCCTCAGGGCCTAGAGCTGGTTCTCTGGCACAGGCTGTGGCTCCTGACCCCACCTAGAGTCCTGGGTCTCAGCGGCCCCCAGGACCTGCGGAAACTAAGAAGACATTTCTGCTTTGTGGTTGATCTGGCAGTATGTGTTTGTGTCTGGGTGTCGTAATTCCTGTAAAAGAAGAAGAGGCCTCTGAGCCCCTGTCACCTTCATAGAACACATCTGGGTGACTTTCAGCTTCTAGGTCAACCTGGGCTGCTCTATGGGAGCCTATTTCCTCCCAGTATCCCCTGTTCCTCTCTGCACTGCTGTTTCCTGAACCTCAAAGCACAGTCAGGGGCAGGCTGGGGGCAGATCTTCAGCCCCCTTGGGCTTCGGGGACCAGAACATTAGGTGCCCACACTCACCTGGTAGATAGGAATGGCTGTTGTGGGGCCGGGCAGGGAGTCCTAAACAGGAGAGAATGGGTGTTTGTAGACAGAGCGGGAGGGTCATTTTTCTATGGGAGTGACCAGTTCTGTCTCTTGAGCAGCCTTCTCCAAGCCTGCTGGCCCACACCCCAGTCCCAGACCACTGCCCACTGCCCCCTTTGCCCCATTCCTGTTATCCCAGGACCCCTGGCTGATGCCCTCAGTGCCCACCCTGCCCCTCGCTGGACTCCACTGTTCCCACTGGCCAGCTCAAGGGAGCAGGGACAACTCAGGACATGGTAGAAGGGTGATCCTGGCCCAGAAGAGGGTTCAAGCCTGGCCAGAACAAGTAGCTTTGTCCTGGCTACCCTGGGAGAAGCAAGGTCCACTCTGTGCTGCTGAATTGGTTGGATGCCCTGCCTCGACCCTGCACAGCCTGGACCCCAGTGGAAAGAGTGATGGAAGGGGTGGACTTACCTGGGATTTGGAGCTGCTGGTTGGACCATGCCCTGGGAACAGGCACAGGAGTTAGCACCAGAATTGTGAAGAAATTTGGGCTCACCCTCCCCAGAGTGGACAGGTCTGTAGTTCTCAGACAACCAGGGAAGCAGGAGCACCACCCGGGGGGAGACCATTTTAGGGTCTGGTGAGGGCCAGGTATTGACCTATGATCCAAGCTCCACAGGCCAGGGAGTACAGCCAGCTGAGATGCCCAGGGTTAAAGTCCTAGAGAAAGGTTCAGAGTCTCCAGGGGAATGACTGGTAGCAGTGGACACTGGGGCAGGACCATGGGGCTCCTAGTCCTGCCTGGGCGGAAGAGATACTCACGGGGTTTGGGAGCCGGGCAGCAGAGCTCTCTGAGGTCACGCCAGCCACTGGCCCTAGGAAAGATCAGGCTTAAGTGTGAGGGATGCTGGGGTAGGTCACAGCTTTGGTGTCAGAGCAGGGAACGAGCAAGGCAGGGCTTAGAGAACCCCTCTCTCCACCAGTGCTGTTTAGCAGAAGATGGGCCCAAGAGAGGGGATAAGGAAAGGCCTTTGAAGCCCAGAGGGGAAGACCTGCAGCCTGATGGGTGACTAGGAGAAAGTGTCCTGAAAATGGGAGGAATCAAATCCAGGAAGGAAAAAAACATGAGGGTTTGACTGCGTGGAAGGGTCAAGGCTGCAGTTCTGTGTATGGGACACTTGGGCTTGGGGAGCCCCGGGTATGTTGGGTCCCTGAATGTGGTTTCTGCTCTGGCCAGACTCTCGCCCCCTCAGGCCAGGAGATGTTGAAATGGGATAGTGTCCCCCTGGCCTGTCAGGGTGTTCCCCTCTCCATTGCGTGGCCCTGACCAGGAGCACCCTCAGATCCTGAGGCTGCGAATCCCCCTCACAGAGCGTGGGGACTGAAATAAACCACAGGAGGTGCCCTTTGCTGAACATTTAGTCGTGTCATCACTGCTGCAGATTTTCCAAGTGACCAAGACAACCCTGATAGGCTGTTCCCTAACTGTCCCTAATCTATACCCAAGGAGGCTGTGAAGGAAGCACCCCAGTCAGCAGCTGGCGAGAAAGGAGCCAGATGGAATGGGAAGGAAAATCCAGGGGGCAGCTGGGAGCCTGGAAGAGCCCGTCCAGAATTCTAGGTCAGGACAGAGTCTCCCTCCTGGCTGGGGACAGCTGCAGAACAGGATCAGTGTGTGGGAAATGTCATTGTACCTTCCAGTCCTTGTGCGGAGCAGGAGACAGCCTAAGGTGGCCACCAGTGCCAGTCCGACCAGGACCCCAACTGTAATGCCAACTATGGACCCCACAGGGAAGCCTGTGGTGCTTCCTTCATCTGAAGAAGAAGAAACAGAGGGGAGTGAGTCCCAAGTCAAATCTGGGCAAACCAGGAGGGGCCATGGGGGAAGGACCTGGTTAGGGAGGAAGAAAGGGCATTGAGGTCTGGCTGGTGTGTGTGTGTGTGTGTGTGTGTGTGTGTGTGTGTGTGTGTGTGCTGTCACCACAGTACCCCCGTACCCTCGGTACTTTGTCTAATCTCCAATTTTCTCACTACCTCAGGGCCAAGGCTGGCATCCTGTTTATTTTCTTCTCATGTTATGCTTCTTCCTCATGTCTTCTGTTCCATCCTTATTGATGGTCTTGGAGGGAGGCCCTTACCTGTCTACTCAACACTGAACTCAGTGTGTAAAGGGCTTCACTAAGGAACAACTCAGTGTTTAAAGTGAGTACTGTAATCAGTAAACCAGTGAAGGTCAGAGAGCTGGAACGTGATCAGACAACACTCATCCCAGTTCCCCGAGACATTACAGCTGGCAACAAAAATGTTAATAACCAAAGGACAATTGTTGCTAAATTTGACTGAGCCCCGAATCTGAGTGTGACGCTGTCTCAGGATTTCATCTCATGAACTCATACTAACTATACTAACTACTCTCACAACTTCCCTGAGATCCAGCTGTTCTTTCCAGTTTTAGAGAAGAGGAAAATGAGGTTCAGGGGGTTGAACGTCTTGCCCCAGTTCTAACTGGTACAAATCAGAACCAAGATGCTAACAAGATTCATCTGATTCTGGGGAATTTTATCCACATTGCCCTAGAGGCCCTGAAGGAGGCTCCCACCTCCTGCAGGCCGCCAACCATTTCACGCCGCCTGCCATGAAATATTAGGGAGGAAGGGAGAGAGTTTGAGGGTCACTCACAGCTCACAGCCAGCATCACAGGGTCACTTTTCCTGGAATCGCCTGGGTTGGAGACTTCACACTGGTAATTCCCGGCATCCTCCTTCCTGACAGGGCGTATGGTGAGGGTGCTGTTGTCCTGGGACAGTGTCATCCTCTCCATGAGCTTTAGACTCTGCCCATTGAAGAGCCACCCGATAGAGACCTCAGGGTTACTTGTGGAGCAGGTCAGGACCATAGAGTCCTTGTCTTCTGTGACTGTGGTGTTGCTGGCATGGAGAGTGGGCTGGGCCAAGGGCTCTGCGGGGAAACCCAGGAGGTGGCTGATGAGAATGGGCCCCTGGACGTGGATCCACACTCCTTCCTTTGAGATGCCAGCCAGTCCAAGGGCCCTGGCGAGCTCTGTGAAGGTGCCCCCAAGGATGGCCCTGTTGTCTGCAGAAGGATGAGTGTCTGTGTTCAGGTGATGATCTGTAAGGAGAGGGCTGTCCCTCCCCCTCTGACCCTCAGGTTTCCTCTGGCCCTTAGTCATGTGTCTGCTCCACCCAGACATCACGGTGGCATCAGCACCAGGAACCTCGAGCTCATGTGGCCAGCAGCCTCGGTATCATGAGCAAGAGCCGGACCAATGACCAGCGGAGAGCGAGGGGATGATCAGGGGGCAGGGGAGCTGAGGGAATGAACGACCCATCATCTCTTCAGAGAGGCATCCAGGGAGCAGGATCCCAGAAGGTCTGGCCAAGAGGCCCCCTGCCCTCCAATGGGAGAGACACCCACACCCTTCCTTCCTTCCTTCCCCAACAAAAGCAACTGAGTTTCCTACATGTGGAACCTGGGCTGGTTTCAGGGGCAGAGAGGGGAGCAGAAGTTCAGTCCTTTCCCTGACACCCCAGTGGGAGGGACAGGAATACAGCAGGAAACAATCAGATCTGAAGTCCAGCACAGGGAGCTGAGACCTGGGCTTCTGAGGGGCCGCCAGCTCGTTCAGCCTCTGATTGCTGATGCAGGATGTTGAGTTCCAGAGAAAACATGGAAGGAGCCTCTGTTTGCTCTCACTGCCCACACCAGCATCACTCCCTCTGACGGAGGAGAGGATGGGGCTGTGTCTGCACACAGAACCGGGGTCACTCCCATCTGCTGCTCCTCAGTCTGTGTGACCCTGATTCAGTGACTGTGCCTTGGTTTCCCCTTAAAGCACCAGGAAGAATGGTAAATGACCTCTACTTTCTAGGCCATTGCATTATCCTTTAAACAACCCCAAATACCTGACCCAAATTTGGGCTATAGAAGCTGGCCAATCAAACGGCAGCTGTTACAACTTTGCTCCACAAGAGAAGGTTCCCTGGGCTTGATTCTTGGAGGAGGAGGGGTGGCATGGAGCTTCTCTTTCCTCTGTTCCTCCCTAGCGGTGCTGCCCTTCCTCTGGGGACCCCAAGTCCCCCAGATCAGTTGGCTAATGGACTGGGTGCTTTTTAGGTCTGTGCTGTCCATGCTGAGCCTCAGGTGAAGGGCCAGGCTCGGCCCCTCCCCCAATGTGGCTCTTGAGACTGAACCCTGGCTGAGGACCAGCTCAGGCAGCCAGAAATGGTTGCTCCCAGTCAGGTCTGCCCAGGAGCCCCAACCCCATCCTGGCACAGATGCCCCAGGGTCACTAGAGTCAGGAGCCCTGAGACAGTGGTCTGGGCTGAGCTCTGGTGAGGATATCGGGGACCCCCAAGCTTGGCCCTGACTGACCCTGCAGAGTCTTTCTCAGATGATCCCAGAGTCTGGATTCCAGGAAAGGAATTCCAATCTTAGGAAGTTAGTCTCCACTGTGTGTCCTGCACTAAATGTTGGAACCCTCCCCCAACACGGGACATAATGCAGAGGGGGAAAGAGGCCCAGTCCTGGCCTGTCATCCTGTGTGAAGCAGGAATTCACCCCACCCCGCACCAGAGGTGAGAGGTAATTACGGAATATGCGGAGCCGTCCAGTTACTTGTGCCACTTCATAATTTCTATCTACAATTTGTAGAGTGTAGTATCCTGTGTCATTCAGGGTGATGTTCCGGAAGAGCAGGGATCCATTGGGGTACACTGTCTCTCTGCCGCTGTGTGCAGGTCCTGGGATAATAACTCTTACATCTACTATATATGATACAATACGACGGTTCTCCTCTGTTGTGGCCCCTTTGAACCAGCTGAAGCGTCCAGTATCCCTAGGCAGATTGTGAACTTGCAGAAGGACGTCCTTCCCTTCGGTAGCACTGGG
Organism: Mustela lutreola; assembly: GCF_030435805.1. Taxonomy (NCBI): domain Eukaryota; kingdom Metazoa; phylum Chordata; class Mammalia; order Carnivora; family Mustelidae; genus Mustela; species Mustela lutreola. The sequence goes on along the minus strand of NC_081305.1, from coordinate 59,958,350 downwards.
CGGCACAGACTCCACAGTGACTTGGGCAGTGGTGGGAGGGTTCCAGAGGGTTAAGAGCGAGACTAGGAGGGAAGGGAGCAGACGGATCAGGGTCTGGACCTGGGTGTCGGAGGGAAAGCTGGGGCCCTGCAGACGGAGCAGGTCCGCATCCCCTAGCCCCCTAGCCTTGGGGTGTGTGTGTGTGAGTGTGCACGGGTATCTGTGTGTCTGTGTGTGTCTCTGCTGGTCAAGGTCAGCGGCATGACCGCACTGCTTCATCTCTGAACTTACTTCCTCTGTTTGGAACAACTTCCTCCCATGTCTGTGGCTCACTCCCTCACTGCCCTCAGATACCTGCTCACGCTCAGGGGCTCCTCGGGAGAGGCCTGCCCTGACCGCCTCCTCTGAAGACCCTCTGTCTCCACGTCCTGACCTTTCCCTGTTCTGTTCCCTTCATGATGCTTGTCAGAACCTGACCTCACATTCTAGACGTCTTCGTCCCCACAGAAGTGAGCCTGGGGAGCAGGGACTCGTCTGATGTGTGCTGTACCCCCGTGGTGGGGCAGGCGGCAAATACCGGGGCTGAATGAATGTGTCCCCAGGGCCCTCCAAGTCTGGCGCTTGTCAAGATCTCAGGTTGGTGGGAAGGGACAGCAGTTAGGGTCCCTGGTTGTTGTTATCATCAGTTTTCCAAATTCAGTGCTCAGTGATGAGTAACTTGGGGAACAGCCCGTGGCTCACCACCTCCAGATCCTGAGACAGTCCTGTCGCTGAGCGGCTCCCCCAGTCCTGCCCTGCTCCCTTGTCCCCTCTCAGAGCCCTGTCCTCCCTGGAGACCCCAGCCAGCCTTTCTCTCCCACCCTGCCGCTTCCTCCCAGGGAACTGTCCCTCTCACCTGCCAGCAGGAGGTCCTGCCAGGGGACCCGTCCTCCTCGGGGAAGGACCAAAGGGGGCTCCATGGTGCCCGCTGCCCGCTCTGTCCCTCCCTCTGTGAGAAGAGCTTCTGCTCCAGAAATGCTCAGGAGAAGCAGTTGTCCCAATGTTGGCTCTGTCTTAAGTGGCCCCGGAGGCAGGGGTGTGGGGCGGGGTATCTGCCAGGGCCCCTCCTTTCCCCTCCCCTCCCTCCTCCACCCCTTACCTCCTTCCCCACTTCCTTGTCCCCTTCTTCCCCTTTCACTTCTGTCTACATTTCGATTCCCTGACAAGGGCTGAGGCCTCTCCCTCTTCAGCTGTGATTTCCCAGCATATGGGAGCGCGGGCACATGCCCTTGTTTGGACAAGCACAAGCCTGTGGCGTTGGGGTCTGGAGACCCACAGAGCTCAGGGTCAGGGTGCAGGGACAGCGCCCCCACAGCCCTCTCCCCTCCCGGCCAGGGACCCGTCCTCCTCGGGGAATGGCTGAAGGGGACTCCACGGTGCCTGCTGCCCGCTCTATCCCTCCCTCTGTGAGAAGAGCTTCTGCTCTAGAAAAACTCAGGAGGAGCATTGCTCTCCACACTTGTCCGCTTGGCCGCCCTTCCTCCCTGGGCTCTGAGGGGCCCCTGAACGGAGGAGCCCTGGGCGGGGCATGCGGGATGGGGGCGGGGTCTCTGTCAGTCCCTGCCCTTCCTCCCTTCCATGCTCCTCCCCGCCTCCTGACTTTCTTGGCCCCTACCCCTTTCATTTCTGTCTACGTTTGGGTTCCCTGACAAGGGCTGAGGCCTCTCCCTCTTCAGCTGTGATTTCCCAGCATATAGGAGAGCGCGCACATGCCCTTGTTGGGATATGCACAGGCTTGTGGCGTTGGGGTCCAGAGACCCACACAGCTTGGGGTTAAGGTACAGGGACAGCGCCCCCACAGCCCTCTCTCCTCCCCTTGTGGCTTTCCCCTTTGGAGCAGGAGCCTGGGGGTTGCCTCAGGAACTCCTGTTACCAGGATGTCATCCCCACTGTGCGCTGGAATCACTGTGGAACTGTATCAAGACAGTGAATGCCCAGGGGACACCTAGAAATGCTGCTTCAGCAGATGCCCAGCCAGGCTGTGACCCCATGATGTGGGGGTGCCGCCGCCTCTGCTCCTCCTGTGCCCACGGAGGGTCTGCAGATCCTGTGAAAATGCAGAGTCTGACTCAGCAGTTGTGGAGTGGACCCCAGAGTCTGCCTCTACCAAGCTCCCAGGTGATGCTGACTATCCTGGCCCAGGGAGCACACTGTGAATAGCAAGACTGAGGGGACCCGGTTCTCTTTGAGGATGGCCCTTCTCCCCACTCCCCTGCTGTGTCCTGGCCTTGAGTCTGTGGGCACCACACACAGAGCCCCAGGGTCCCCAGATCCCGGGGATGATTGCCTTTTGTACCAGAGAAGGCCAGCTGGGCACTGGTCTCCCCAGTGCTCTCACAGCCTTGGGGAGGTTGGACTGACTCCTGGCGGCAAGGTCCAGAAATGACTCTGGGGGTGGAAAGGGGCAGGCTGGATGATCCCTGGGTGTCCCCAGCCCGGCCTCTGCTTCCAGGACACAGACCCAGGACCAGATGTCTCAGGAGCTCCATTCCCAAGTGCGAAGGGACTTCCCTGTGTGTCCTGAGAGAAGAGATGGTGGGAGGTCAGGCGGCCACGGCTCCTGGAAATGTTTCGAGGAGACCCTCCCTCTCTGTGTCCATTGGCTGAACTGTGGCCCAGAGACAGTCCATGTACTCCTGAGCATCCTGGGCAGTCTGTGTCCTCTGCCTGGGGGACCTTCCTGTGGTCACCCCGCTTCCCCCATAGGTGGTGCCAGGCAGGGCATGGGGAGCTGCCCATGGGGACCAGGGCATGGGGACCCTGACAGATCAGGGAGCTCCTACGGCCTAGAAGGAGTGCGCAGGACAGAACAGGCATGTGGGGAGGACCCAGAAAGATCTGTGGGAGAAAGGGATGGAAACCAGGCTCCTCTTCCCCCTCCTCAGCCAAAGCCAACTTCAGTGTTTAATGTCCTGTGTGTTGTCTGCATGTGCCTATTTCGGAGGTGAGTTTGGGGGCAGCATCTGGGATGGTGACCAGACTCCAAAGGGTGAGGGTCCCTGAGTCCTGGGCAGAAGTGAGGGACTGGTCAGCCCGGGTCCTGGTCCCTGTGGGTCCTAATCTGCCTGACTCCCAGGGCTGCATGAGCCTGGAGAAGACAGGTACAGTCTAGAAGGTTCCTGGTCTTGTGTGAGGAGAATTGTCCACCCAGAGGGATTTTCTCCCTCAGCACGAGCTCTCTGTCCTCAGGATTTCAAGGAATAACCTCGTAGGGGGTCCCTTGAGCCTTTGGGAAAGGGGCCAGCCTGGGGACTGGGTCCCACAATGTCCTGTCTCCCCATCACAACAGGGATGGGGGCCATTTGTGTCTCTGTCTCTCCTCTGCTCTAGGTCTCTCCACAGGAACCAGGAGCTGGGAGCAGCCCTTCCCAGAGACTCAGCCCCGAGTCTCTGGGAAACACAAGCAGATGCTGGGTTCTCCTGTCTCACCTTCCTGGGAAGTTCCCCCTCGCTCCCCAGCACACCTTGGGCTACTGAGACATCTTCAGGGAGACATAGCAGGTGCCTCCACAGACCAGGGGCCCTCAGGATGAGGAGTCAGCTCCTGATGTCTTTGGAGGTCAGGGTGGGGCTCTGAACTCCCCTGGTATTAACCACACCTAGGGTTTGTGATCCAGAATTTGTGCGAGGTCAGATCTCTGAGAGAAGAGGAAGGACACAGACTGCCCAGCCAGGCCTTCCAAGGGAGAAGTCGTTCACAAGATCCAGATGGGAGGGGGTGTCCGTGTTGTGGGAATGAATGGGGGTCTGACCTCTAACTGTAGGAGGCCCCAGTCCTCCCTCCTGAATCTAGGAGGGGTAGAGGCCCGGCAGCTTACAAGGTCAGCCTCAGACACGTGCTGGTCTCCTCCCGTGCTGATGCCAGTGACCTCAGTCTGCAGGAAGAGATTCTGACCCCAGGTTCACATGGGGGACATTGTGTGCTTTCCCTCAGGCCCTCAGTGAGTATTTACTGGGCATCTGTGACGTGTCAGGCTCTGGGCTGGATCCTGGGAACTCCACAGAGAACAGTATAGATGTGGGCTCTGGACTCGTGGGGTTTACCCTGTACCAGGGCCAGCAGCACTAGAAAGTCATGGCACTGAGGAGTCAACTATAATCAAGAGAAGGGCCAGGAAGGGAAAGTATCCGGTGCATCTGGAGCACGTCAGGGGGTCTTAGCTGATGGGGATCCCATTGAGCACTCCTGAGAAAGTGACATTTTGGCTGAGACTGGAAGCATGAGAGGACCTTTGCCCCTTGAAAGACAGAGGATGTGGAGGGACGAGCTGTCCACAGAGGGACCAGTCTCAGCGGGCAGTTGCCTGGCTGGCCAGAGGGGCCGACTGGGTCCAGTGCGGGGAACCTGGGGAGACAAGAGGACTGTGAGTGAGTGAGGCTGGGGAGGGTCAGACCCTGATGGGTTGTGGGGCTGCTGAGGAAAGCTCCAGGCTGCGGTGTATCTCTAACCCCCTCTGGTGGCCCATGCCAGAAATGCAGAAGAAAAAGTCCTGCTATCCAATTATTTTATGTATTTATACATTAATATTTTATATATGGATGTAGAATTTTTAAACACAATTGAATATAATTGACATATAGGAATTTCAACATATTGAAAGTGTAGAATTGAATACATTTTTCTACAGGCATGCAGAGAAGTCATTTCTACAGGAAGATTCTGAGTATCTCCCTTCCTCTCAAAGTCTCCTCGAGGCCTCTTTATTCTTCATTCCGCCCCCTCTGACGCTCCTTCCCCATGTTCCCATGTAACCTTACATTTGCTTTTGCTGTTATCAATTAGTGTGCATTTTTTAGAATTTTGTGAAAATTTGAACCGTACACTATGATTTGGGCTGGGGCCAACTTTTTTACTCTTTGTGGTTTTTAAAATAACCCACAGCTGCATTTTATTGCAAGTACCCTCTTTTTTTTTTCTATCCTTTAGTGTATCCCTTTTGTATCCCTTTTCTTTTTAAATTATTTATTTATTTATTTATTAACGATTTTATTTATTTGTTTGTCAGAGAGAGTGAGCACAGGCAGACAGAGTGACAGGCAGACCCAGAGGAAGAAGCAGGCTTTTTGCTGAGCAAGGAGCCCGATGTGGGACTCGATCCCAGGACGCTGGGATCATGACCTGAGCTGAAGGCAGCTGCTTAACCTACTGAGCCACCCAGGCGGTCCCTCCCTTTTCTTTTTTATCCTTACATTGGAAGGATTCAGAAAGTTGTTTTTTAATTTATTCCCTCATTTATGGTTTCCAACTCTGGGCTATTACAAGCACACCCGCCAGCAACTTTTGTGCATGAGGCTTTGAAGCGGCTGGAGCTTTCATTTCTCTGGGATAGAGTCCCACTCACGAGTGCAGTGACAGGATCGCTGAGGAGGCACACCTTTAATGACTGGAAGAACACGCTACAGTTTTCCAAAGTAGCTGCAAGTATATTTTCTCCTAGCAGTGTGGGAGAGTTCCAATTGCCCCCCATCCTCGACACTTTTTTGGAAAGTCCTTTCACTATTTTAAAGCCAGTCTGCTGATTGTAAAGTGGCATCTCGGTGTGGTGTTCAGTTTGCTTTCAACTGTGAAAACATTTTTCATTTTCCTTTATCATTCTTCTACTTTATTAACAGTTCATAGGAGATCTATCCTCTGAATAGTGTTCCACTGTACGCGTGTGCTGCACTTTGCTCAACCATTTGTCTGTCGATGGACATTTGGGTTGTTTCCATACCTCGGCTGCTGTGAACAGTGTTGCAGTGAACACAGGTGTGCCTATCTCCTTGAGGTCTTGATTTCAGTTCTTCTGGACAAATAAGCTGGGTCTTAGTGTAGCTATGTGTTTAATTTTTTGAGGACCCTCCATACTGTTCTCAGAGTGGCTGCGGCTGTTCGCATTCTCATCATTGGGGTACAAGGGTTCCAATTTCTCAACATCCCCACCAATGCTTTTTTTTTCAATAATAGCCATTGCAACATGTGCAACATGTGTGTCATAATAATGTGTTTTAGATTTGCATTTCCCTTTTTCCATATATCCGTTGCCGTTGGAGAAAGGTTATTTGTTTGTCGCTTTTTACTATCTGGTTGTAGGAGATCCTTACATATGTTGGATATTAACCCCTTATCTGGTAACATGGTTTGAAAATATTCTCTCCCAGTTGGTAGGTTGCCTTTGCATTTTGTTGATGGTTTCCTTTGCTGTGTAGACACTTCTTCGTTTAATATGGTCCCACTTGTTGATTTTCCTTCCTGTTGCCTGTGCTTTTGGTATCATATGCATGAAGTCATGGCCAATGTCATCAAGGGTTTCCCCATGTCTTCTTTCATGACTTTATGGTTTGGGGGCTTATTATAAATTGTTCACTCATTGTGAGTGGATTTTTGTGTATGTGTAAATTAAATGTGTAATTTCGTTCTTTGGCCACGTGGATACCCACTTTTCCCAACATCGTTTGCTGAAGAGACTATCCTTTCACACTGTGTATTCTTGACACCCTTGTCAAAGGTCTGATGACCGTATAAACAGGAATTTGTTGAGGGCTCTGTGTTCTGTTCCATTGTTCTGTCTTTCTGCCATACTGGTGGTACCTGAGACTGGCTGCAAACTCACATTTGGCTGCTCACACCCTGAAAATCAACACAAGAGGGACAAGTGATGGTAGATGAGGAAGGTTGCTTTATACAGGAAGCCAGCATCCTGGGAAGACGGGGGACTAATGTTTCAAAGATCATGGTCCCCATCCAGGGGGCTTGGGATTGGAGGGTGGTTTAAAGGGGAAAACATGAGAAAAAGGAGGGTGGTTGCATGCAGGAGAAGCAGGTGCGCAGGCAGCTGGTAGTATGTGGACATGACACTCAAAAGACTTGCTGGCACCCAGGGCAGCTGTTTTCCAATATAGGCAGGTCTTATCTCCTGGGAAAGTTTGGTCCATCACTCCTTAAGGCCAGTGGTCTGCAAATCCCAAGGAAAGCAGCTTAGTTTTGCTACAGATCATGGGACTTAGGTCAGCAAGCAAAGGGTACACATGATTGGAGCAAGTGAACCCTTAAACCTGGTGGAGTATGTCACAATACCATATTGCTTTCATGACTGCCGTTTTGTCATGTAACTTGCAACCAGAAGGGTGATGCCTCCAGCTTCATTCTTCCTGCCCAAGATTTCTTTGGCTATTTGACATATTTTATGGTACCATCCAAATTTTAGAATTGCTTTTCCTCTTTCTCTGAAAAATGCTTTTGGAATTTTGATGGGGTTTGCATTGCATCTGGAGATCATGAGGAGCAGTATGGCTATTTTAACAGTATTGATTCTTCCAACCCATGGACAGGTGCTATCTTTTCATTTATTCACCTGCGCTCAATTTCTTCCATCAATGTCTCATGGTCTTCAGTCTAAAGATCTTTCCCCTCTTTGGTGATATTTAGTCCGAATTATCTTACCGTTCTTTTTTTAATTTTTTTTTTTTTTTAAGAAAAGACTGAATTCTTTTACTTAGTTATAAACAAGTTACTTGCAACATAACTTCTCTTCCACGTGGAGAGCTCTTAGTAGGTTCTTAAACAATAGGAAAACATTTACTGTTAATTGCTTTGAGACTCTTCCACAGAAACCATGCCCATAGAGTGAGGTTATCACAGTGTTTCTCTCTGCTCTAAGTATATTATTTTAAAGTACACATGAAATTTTAAATGTGTACAAATTCAGAGATGTGAGAAACTTCAAAAGCCACAGATGCAGAGTGCAGGAAGGTGAAGGCTGTGAATGCCCCTTTCATTAAATGCATCTTTTATTTTGCCTTGTTGACAAATAAGCAGCAGTTGCTGCGATTCCCTGGGCCCAGAAAGTGCAGATTGTCCAAAGAATAGAATTTCCTCTGCCATTCTCCTACGTATGAAGCCTTTCCAAAGCCAAATGCCAAGATACCAGCAAGTGCATCTTTGGGCAGTGATCCAAAACAACAGACTCTGCTTTCTTGGTGGTGGCAAATGGGGACCCTTGTCTTGCTTCCCACGAGTAGACACTGAAGCCCTGGTGTCTGTCTTTGCTTCTCCTCTAGTTGCGTGTACTCTGCTTATTCCCTGACCCATAGTCTGTGGGGGTTGGGGGATGCCTCCCTGGTGGTGTCTTTGGGGCCCACAGATCAGAGCTCCCTCCCTCTGCCACTACGGACTGGTCTATTTCTTGCCTCCCCAGGGGCTTGGTTCCACCCCTCACAGCCGGGGCGGAGCAAAGCATTTCATCGTTTCTGACACCATTGGAAATGGGAATATTTTCTATATTTCTTGCAGTTCCCCACAGGCTCTTTGCTGGTGTATAGAAGTGCCCTGATTTCTGCAGATTGATTTTGCATCTTGCAGCTTTCTTAAATTTGTATATTAGTTCGGAACATTTTTTCATGGAGCTTTTGGAGTTTTCTCCATATAAGATCATGTTGTTTACACACAAAGAGAATTTTACTTCTTTTTTTCTGGCATGAATGCCTTCTATTTATTTTTCTTGTCTAATTGCTTTGGCTAAGAGTCTCAGAATTCTGCTAAATAGAAGTTGTGAGGATGAGCACCCTTGTCCTGTTTCTGATTCTAATAGAGAAGCTTTCAGCCTTTCCTCACTGAATATGATGTTGGCTGTGGCCTTGCCATGAACAGCTTTCATTCTGTTGGGGAGCAGCATGGTAGATTGCTTTCTAATCTTGTAATTTCTGTATACACATCTGTCTTTGCACAAAAGATGCCCACTGATTAGGAAGGGGAGCACCCCTGCATGTTGGTGAGAATGTAAACTGGTGCAGTCCATCTGGGACACAGTCCAAAGCTTCCTCAAAATTTAAAAATAGAATTACCTGGTGATTCAGCAAGTGCTCTCCTAGGTGTTTACCCAAAAAACAGAAATACTAATTCAAAAGGATACCCACACCCGACGACGGTTATAGCAGCATTACTTACAATAGCCACACTATGGAAACAGCCCAAATGTCCATCAGTTGAACAGAAAAAGAGGGTGTGGTGCATATATGCAATGGAATACTTTTCAGCCAAAAAAAGAATTAAATCTTATTTGCAACAATGTGGGTGGAGCTGCCATGTATTATGCTACGGGAAATACATCAGTCAGAAATACATCAGAGAAATACCATACGATTTCAGTCATGTGGAATTTAAGAAACAAAGCAAGTTATAATAGGGGAAAAGGAGAGAGAAAGAGAGAGGCAAACAAAGAGACAGACTCTTAAATACCAAGAACAAGCTAATGGTTGCCAGAGGGGAGGTGGGTAGGGAATGAGTCAAAGAGGAGGTGAGGATTAGGGAAGGCATCAGGTGTTGTCTGGAATGTTCAATCAGTATAAAGTACACCTAAAACTAACAGTATACTGTATGTCAAATAACTGGAATTTATTTTATTTTTAAGGATTTTAAGGTTGATTTGAGAGAGAAAGGGAGAGGGTGGACGAGCAGGGGGAGAGGCAGAGGGAGAAACAGATTCCCTGCAGAGCTCGAGAGGAGGCTGGATCCCAGGACTCTGGGATCATGACCAGAGCTGAAGGTGGAGGCTGAACCCACTGAGCCACCCAGGTGCCCCTATTTTTTAAATTTTAAAGATTTATTTTTTTGAGAGCAAGGGAAGAGGGGAGGGGCACAGGGAGAGGATCTCCAGCAGATTCCCCCTTAAGCACGGAGCCCTTCGAGGGGCTCAATCCCTCGACCCGGAGATCAAGACCTAACAGAAACCAGTAAGCAGGCTGCCAACTGACTGAGCCACCCAGGTGTCCCAACTAACTAGAATGTTCCTCTTGATATGGTGCATATAAAATGCAGGAAGGATTTTTCCCTCAAGAAATATAACCTGAAATCTATTTAAGCTTTGAGATTCATTATCCAATTTGTAGGAAATACAGGGTTTGGAGAAGTAACTGAAATGACACCATAAGGAAACAGTCAGAATGTGGGTGTTTTACAAGAAAACAGGTCTGCTCTGCTCTTTTTGCAGAGTCTGTATCATGGAAAAAACTGAGGGGGTAAGAGGACTGTTCAGTATGAACAGTGTGGTGCTTACTGAATCTTCAAAAATCGAACAAACCCATGTATCTAGCAGCTAGGTCAGGAAATAGAACATTGCTGGCACCCTAGAAGTTGTTACTCTCTTCCACTTATAAATGTCTTATGTTAAAGATTTATTTATTTATTTATTTATTTATTTATTTATTTATTTGAGAAAGGCGAGGGGCAGTGGGAGAGGGAGAGAAATCCTCAAGCAGACTCCCTGCTGAGCACAGGGCCGACATGGGGATCAGTCCCAGGACCCTGAGATCATGACCTGAGCCACAATCAAAGGCCAGCTGCCTAACTCACTGAGTCACCCCAGGTGCCCCCCATTTATAAATTTCTAATGTTGAATCACCATTGCTTTGCTGGTACAATTGGAACTTAGTTGCGGTGTACTGTCTTATTCTATACACTGTTGGATTTCGTTTGAGAATAGCTTGTTTAGTATTTTTGCTTCTCTGTTCATGAGTATGATATTTTCATCTTTTTGTACTTTTGTTGTTCCTATTTCAATTTAAAGTTTTTACTAACCTCAGAATGAGTTGGAGCAATATTCCCTCTCTATTGTATGGACGAATTTGTATGGTTTTGAGACGATCAGTCTTGAAAATTCTGTGGAACTCTGAGAAAACTGTGTGGAGCAGGAGACACTCCAGGAGGGAACTATAGTGCCAGTCCGACCAGGACCCCGATTGCAATGCCAATTATGGACCCCATAGGGAGGCCTGTGGTGCTTCTTCCATCTGAAATAAAAAGAAAAAGGGAGGGGTATGAGTCCAAAGTCAAATATGTGGAAACCAGGAGTGGCCATGTGGGAAGGGCCTGGTTAGGGAGGAAGGAAAGGCCACTGAGGTCTGGGTGGCATGTGTGTTGTCACCACAGTGTCCCCATCCCCTTGGTTGCTGCATCATTTCTGTTCCTCACAGTGAAACTCTGGACTTGCTTCAATTTTCACATTTTCCTCCCACCCCCAAGGGCCAAGGCTGGCATCCTGTTTATTTTCCTTTCACATTATGCCTCTTCCCCATGTCTTCTGTTCCATCCTCACTGATGGTCTTAGAGGGAGGCCCTTACCTGTCCACTCAACACTGATTAAAGATAATAACACCAGATGACTGCTTTTGAGGTCTGCTCTGTGCCAGGCACGAGGGGAATATTTATGTTGACTCATCTGCTGCTTCCCTGCCCACGAGGGGCCAGGTGTCACACCCACTGTGCACAATGAGCAACTCAGTGTGTAAAGGGCTTCACTAAGGAACAACTCAGTGTTTAAAGTGAGTACTGTAATCAGTAAACCAGTGAAGGTCAGAGAGCTGGAAAGTGATCAGACAACACTCATCCCAGTTCCCTGAGACATTACAGCTGGCAACAAAAATGTTAATAACCAAAGGACAATAGCTGCTAAATTGGACTGAGCCCCAAATCTGAGTGTGACGCTGTCTCAGGATTTCATCATGAACTCATACTAACTATACTAACTACTCTCACAACTTCCCTGAGATCCAGCTGTTCTTTCCAGTTTTAGAGAAGAGGAAAATGAGGTTCAGGAGGTTGAATGTCTTGACCGAGTTACAACAACTAGTAAAAATCAGAACCAAGATGCTAACAAGATTCATCTAATTCTGGGGAATTTTATCCATATTGCCCTAGAGGCTCTGAAGGAGACTCCCACTTCCTGCAGGCTGCCACTCATTTCACGCCGCCTGCCATGAAATATTAGGGAGGAAGGGGGAGAGTTTGAGGGTCACTCACAGCTCACAGCCAGCCTCACAGGGTCACTTTTCCTGGAATCGCCTGGGTTGGAGACCTCACACTGGTAATTCCCGGCATCCTCCTTCCTGACAGGGCGTATGGTGAGGGTGCTGTTGTCCTGGGACAGTGTCATCCTCTCCGTGAGCTTTAGACTCTGGCCATTGAAGAACCAGTGAATGGAGACCCCAGTGTTGTTTGTGGAGCAGGTCAGGGCCACAGAGTCCTTGTCTTCTGTGACTGTGGTGTTGCTGGCATGGATAGAGGGCTTGGACACTGCCTCTGTAGGGAAACACAGGAAGTAATTGAATGAGAATGGGCTTGGGGCCCAGGTTATGCTCCTTCCTTTGAGATCTCTGCCACTCTGAGGGCCCCCATGAGCTCTGTGAAGGTGCCCCAGAGTATGGCCCTGCTGTGCAGAAGGATGAGTGTTTTTGTTCACGGACAGTCTGTAAGGAGAGGGCTGTACCTTCCCCTCTCACCCTCTGTCACATGTCTGCTCTGCTGAGACACCGCTGTAGTATCATCAACAAGAAACCTCGTAGCCCATGGGGCCAGCAACCTCATTATCATGAGGAATTTTTCCCCATGGGCTTCTGTGTGGTTTTCTTGAACTTTTGTGACATTAAAAGATAGGGCCTCATTCCTTATATTCCTTTCCATATATATTGAAGGAGGAAGGTTCACAGCCCTTCTTATCTCTGTGTCCAAGGCAGCTTCATGTAAGGTAGGGAAGGCATTTACACTGTTATAATTTACTAGGAAATGAGAACCTCCTGCCCCATCTTCATTAACTTAGGAATCAAAGTTTTCAATCTACAAGATTTCTCACTCTGATGAAGACTTTTACTTACAGATCTGTGGCTTGACTCTCATGGTGAAGCACTTCTGCAGAGTGGTTACTATATACAGCATATTGGCACCCTTACAATATAAGGAAACTACTGCCTCATAAAAAAGGCCTTATATTAAACACACACAGCCAGTATCATCCCCCATGATGAAACATGGAAGCCTTTACTCTAAGATCAGGTAGGAGATAAACATGACAATTTCACTGCCTGTATTTGACACAGTACAGAAGTCCAGGCAAAAATAATTAGGAGGAGCACCTGGGTGGCCCAGTGGGTTAAAGCCTCTGCCTTTGGCTTGAGTCATGATCCCAGGGTCCTGGGATCGAGCCCCACATCAGGCTCTCTGCTCAGTGGGGAGCCTGCTTCCTCCTCTCTCCCTGCCTACCTTTCTCCCTACTTATCACCTCTGTCAAATAAATAAATAAAATCTTTAAAAAATTTAAGAGTCAAATAGTAAAAGTCTAAAAACAAATGTAATACAAAAACTTACTGAAGCTGAATTTCCCAATGATTTTTTAGATATGATACTCAAAGCAAAGACAACAAAAGGAAAAAGCAGATGAATTGGATTACATCAAAATGGAAAACTTCAGTGCATCAAAAGACAGAATCTGGAGAGTGGTAGTACTAGTTATGGAATGAATAGGATATAGGGATGAAACGTACAACATAGGAAATACAGTCAATGGTATTTTGATCAGGCTGCATGGGGACAGATGGGAACTACACTGTATTGAATGAGTATAACATACAGAGTTGTCCAATCATTATGTTGTACACCTGAAACTATGTCACATCGTGTGTCACATAAAGGTCACTAACAAAGAAAATGTGAGGGCAAGGAAACATTTGCAAACCATATCTGTAAGAGGTTAATATCCGGATTACAGAAAGGACTTCTGCAGTTCAACAACAAAAAACAACTTGACTAGAGGATCATTCTTCTCCATTTGCGAAGCCCCATTTTGTGCCTGGGGCTTTCTGGAACTGAGAAGCCCCTCCCCACATTCCAGGCTGGACCCAAGGTCTGCCTTGAGAAATCAGAGAGCAAGGGGAGGAAGCACCTGCAGACATGTAAAAGGAGAGGTCAGAGACAGACTTGGTATTTGCTTGTGACATAGCAAATGGGAAATAATTTCTATGCTCTTTTCCGAGAGACAGACAGACCTTCACCACAGCAATCCATGCAGATGCTCCAGGGACCCACTTACCAGAGACTGTGATAGTCTTGACTGTGGTCTTCTTGAGGCGAGTGCCAGAGTTAGAGGCAAGGCAGGTATAGAATCCGCTATCATTCACAGTGAGGTTGGGGATAAAGAGCTCCTGTGTGTCTGTCTGGGGCCTCCCATTGATAAGCCAAGAATACTGTGCAGGCGGGTTAGAGGTTGCGTGACAGGAGAGACTGAGGTTGGCCCCTGGATGGTAATAGGAGTCTGAGGGGGAAATGGAGGGGGCATCCGGGCCATCTGGAGCAAACAGAATAAAGCCACAGTTGATGAAATGCAAGGGAAGGGGAAGCTCCTGGTCTGTACAAGGGCCACAGTGTCCCTCTGAGCTGGGTCCCAACCTCATTTTATAAAGTCCCAACCAGAAACCCCCTGTGTTCAGCCTGGTCCCCTCAAAGGCTGGTGACCCTCTCAGGGAGAAGCAGCCTGTTCCCTCCTAGTCTTGGCTTAGGCCAGGCCTGCCCAGGTTTGCGTGGGACAAGCCGCTATGGCCAGCCTGGGGGTCCAGCTGAGAGTCATGGACTCGGACCCCAGAAGGATGGATGTGGGCTGGCCCCTGGCTGTGTGGATTTGGGCTGGCAGCCCGGGTTTGGGAGGAACGGAAGCTACTCACAGAGAACATTCAGGGTGAATGGGTCACTACGACAGTCACTCACTGGGTTCCGAGTTTCACACACATAGGGTCCTGTGTCATCCCTTATGACACCATGTATAGTGAGAGTCCTGTTGTCCAGGGATAGCTCCAGCCTGGTGCTGGCCGGGCGGCTCTTACTGCTTTCTGACCACAGGTAGCTCGTGTCCTGAGTCTGAGGTTCACAGGTTAATAGCACAGAATCCACATTCTCCACGGGGTCGGAGTTGTTGCTTGTGATGTGGGGTTTGGGTAACTCCGCTGCGCAGACAACAGAAAGAATATTGCCCGAGGTGGTACCTGTGATTCCTCCACAGGCATCTTGAATCAGAGTTGGCATCTCTCACCTCTCAGCCAACTGGAGTCCTTCAAAGAATAAGGCAGATCTGTGTATCTCAAGACAAATGCATGAGGACCTGAGCCTCAGAGAAAGTAAACCCCATGGTCTGTATGTCTGAGAGCACAGGCTGTCTCCAATGTCAATACAGAGCAGCCTTTGGTTGTGGAAGACACAGGACAGAGTCAGAGACAGCCGTGGACCCCTCCTGGCTCCTCACTGATCTGACAACAGCACGGTGATGGGATCTGAGCAGAAATGATACTTGGAGACAACAGGAACAAGCTGGGAGGTCAGTCCAGGACTCAGGTCCCAAAGACCTGAGCTTTGCCCATTTGCTTGATAACGAGTGAGGCACTGACCCTCATGAGGAAGTGACACCTTCCATGGCAGAGCCAAGTCCAATGACCGGCAGAGAGTGAGGGGATGAGCAGGAGGCAGGGGTGTTGAGGGAATGAACGACCCATCATCTCTTCAGAGAGGTGCCCTGGGTGCAGGATCCTAGGAGATCTGACCACCAGGCTCCCTGCCCTCATTGGAAGAAACTCCCACACCTTTCCCTCTTTCCTTCCCAAACAAAAGCAACTGAGTATCCTACATGTGGACCCTGGGCTGGTTTCAGAGGCAGAGTGGGGAGCAGAAGGCCAATCCTTTCCCTGGACACCCAGTGGGAGGGCCAGGAACACACCAGGAAACAATCAGATCTCAAGTCCAGCACAGTGAGGTGAGGCTCAGGCATCTGAGGGGCGGCCAGCTTGTTCTGCCTCTGATTGCTGACAAAGGGTGTTGGGTTCCAGACCAAACACAAACACGGAGCGAGCCTCTGTTTGCTCTCACCGCCCACACGAGCATCCCTCCCTCTGACGGAGGAGAGGATGGGGCTGTGTCTGCACACAGAACCGGGGTCACTCCCATCTGCTGCTCCTCAGTCTGTGTGACCCTGATTCAGTGACTGTGCCTTGGTTTCCCCTTAAAGCACCAGGAAGAATGGTAAATGACCTCTACTTTCTAGGCCTGTGCATTATCCTTTAAACAACCCCAAATACCTGACCCAAATTTGGGCTATAGCAGCTGGCCAATCAAACAGCAGCTGTTACTACTTTGCTCCACAAGAGAAGGTTCCCTGGGCTTGATTCTTGGAGGAGGAGGGGTGGCATGGAGCTTCTCTTTCCTCTGTTCCTCCCTGGCGGTGCTGCCCTTCCTCTGGTGTCCCCCAAATCCCCCAGAGTAGTTGGCTAATGGACTGGGGGCTTTTTAGGTCTGTGCTGTCCATGCTGAGCCTCAGGTGAAAGACCAGGCTGGCCCCTCCCCCGGTGTGGCTCTTGAGACCGAACCCTGGTTGGTGACCACCTCAGGCAGCCAGAAATGGTTGCTCCCAGTCAGGTCTGCCCAGGAGCCCCAACCCCATCCTGGCACAGATGCCCCAGGGTCACTAGAGTCAGGAGCCCTGAGACAGTGGTCTGGGCTGAGCTCTGGTGAGGATCCCAGGCAGCCCCTCAGGTTGGCCCTGATGGACCTTGCAGAGTCTTTTTCAGACGATCCCAGAGTCTGGATTCCAGGAAAGGAATTCCAATCTTAGGAAGTTAGTCTCCACTCTGTGTCCTGCACTAAATGCTGGAACCCTCCCCCAACACGGGACATAATGCAGAGAGGGATGGAGGCCCAGTCCTGGCCTGTCATCCTGTGTGAAGCAGGAATTCACCCCACCCCGCACCAGAAATAGAAGGAATTACTCACGGAATACGCGGAGCTGTCCAGTTACTTGTTCAACTTGAACATTTTTATTCACAGTTTGTAGGGTGTAGTATCCTGTGTCATTCAGGGTGATGTTCCGGAAGAGCAGGGATCCGTTGGGGTACACTGTCTCTCTGCCGCTGTGTGCAGGTCCTGGGATATTTACTTGTATGGCTACTACATATGCTACAATTTGACGGTTGGGCGCTATGCTTTCCCCTCTAAACCAAGTAAGACCTACAAGATCCGCAGGCAGATTGTGGACTTGCAGAAGGACATCCTTCCCTTCGGTAGCACTGGGCGGCACGGACTCCACAGTGACTTGGGCAGTGGTGGGCGAGTTCCAGAGGGTTAAGAGCGAGACTAGGAGGGAAGGGAGCAGACGGATCAGGGTCTGGACCTGGGTGTCGGAGGGAAAGCTGGGGCCCTGCAGACGGAGCAGGTCCGCATCCCCTAGCCCCCTAGCCTTGGGGTGTGTGTGTGTGAGTGTGCACGGGTATCTGTGTGTCTGTGTGTGTCTCTGCTGGTCAAGGTCAGCGGCATGACCGCACTGCTTCATCTCTGAACTTACTTCCTCTGTTTGGAACAACTTCCTCCCATGTCTGTGGCTCACTCCCTCACTGCCCTCAGATACCTGCTCACGCTCAGGGGCTCCTCGGGAGAGGCCTGCCCTGACCGCCTCCTCTGAAGACCCTCTGTCTCCACGTCCTGACCTTTCCCTGTTCTGTTCCCTTCATGATGCTTGTCAGAACCTGACCTCACATTCTAGACGTCTTCGTCCCCACAGAAGTGAGCCTGGGGAGCAGGGACTCGTCTGATGTGTGCTGTACCCCCGTGGTGGGGCAGGCGGCAAATACCGGGGCTGAATGAATGTGTCCCCAGGGCCCTCCAAGTCTGGCGCTTGTCAAGATCTCAGGTTGGTGGGAAGGGACAGCAGTTAGGGTCCCTGGTTGTTGTTATCATCAGTTTTCCAAATTCAGTGCTCAGTGATGAGTAACTTGGGGAACAGCCCGTGGCTCACCACCTCCAGATCCTGAGACAGTCCTGTCGCTGAGCGGCTCCCCCAGTCCTGCCCTGCTCCCTTGTCCCCTCTCAGAGCCCTGTCCTCCCTGGAGACCCCAGCCAGCCTTTCTCTCCCACCCTGCCGCTTCCTCCCAGGGAACTGTCCCTCTCACCTGCCAGCAGGAGGTCCTGCCAGGGGACCCGTCCTCCTCGGGGAAGGACCAAAGGGGGCTCCATGGTGCCCGCTGCCCGCTCTGTCCCTCCCTCTGTGAGAAGAGCTTCTGCTCCAGAAATGCTCAGGAGAAGCAGTTGTCCCAATGTTGGCTCTGTCTTAAGTGGCCCCGGAGGCAGGGGTGTGGGGCGGGGTATCTGCCAGGGCCCCTCCTTTCCCCTCCCCTCCCTCCTCCACCCCTTACCTCCTTCCCCACTTCCTTGTCCCCTTCTTCCCCTTTCACTTCTGTCTACATTTCGATTCCCTGACAAGGGCTGAGGCCTCTCCCTCTTCAGCTGTGATTTCCCAGCATATGGGAGCGCGGGCACATGCCCTTGTTTGGACAAGCACAAGCCTGTGGCGTTGGGGTCTGGAGACCCACAGAGCTCAGGGTCAGGGTGCAGGGACAGCGCCCCCACAGCCCTCTCTCCTCTCCTTGTGGCTTTCCCCTTCAGCAGGAGCCTGGGGGCCGCCTCAGGAACTCCTGTCACGGGGATGTCACCCCTACTGTGCACTGGAATCACTGTGGAACTGTATCAAGACTGTGAATGCCCAGGGGACACCTAGAAATGCTGCTTCAACAGATGCCCAGCCAGGCTGAGACCCCATGATGTGGGGGTGCGGCCGCCTCTCCCCCTCCTGTGCCCATGGAGGGTCTGCAGATCCTGTGAAAATGCAGAGTCTGACTCAGCGGGTGTGGAGTGGACCCCAGAGTCTGCCTCTACTAAGCCCCCAAGTGATGCTGACCACCCTGGCCCAGGAAGCTCACTCTGAATAGCAAGACTGAGGGGGACCCAGTTCCCTTAGAGGATGGCCCTTCTCCCCACTCCCCTGCTGTGTCCTGGCCTTGAGTCTGTGGGCACCACACACAGAGCCCCAGGGTCCCCAGATCCCGGGGATGATTTCCGTTTGTAACAGAGAAGGCCAGCTGGGCACTGGTCTCCCCAGTGCTCTCATAGGCTCTGGGGAGGTTGGACTGACTCCTGGCGGCAAGGTCCCAGAGATGACTCTGGGGGTGAGAAAGGGGCAGGCTGGATGATGACAGGTGAGGGACCCATGGTCTATCCCCAGGTGTTCCCAGCCCAGCCTCTGCTTCCAGGGGCATAGACCCAGGACCAGGTGTCTCAGGATCTCCAGTTCCAGGTGTGAAGGGAGTTCCCTGTGTGTCCTGGGAAGAGAAGAGATGGTGGGAGGTCAGGCGGCTGCGGCTCCTGGAAATGTTTTGAGGAGACCTTCCCTCTCTGTATCCTTTGGATGAACTGTGGCCCGGAGACAGTCTGTGTGCTCCTGAGCTTCCTGGGCAGTCTGTGTCCTCTGCCTGGGGGACCTTCCTGTGGTCACCCTGCTTTCTCCATGGGTGGTGACAAGCAGGGCATGGTGAGCTGCACAGGGACCCCTGACAGATCAGTGTGCTGCTAGGGCCCTAGAAGGAGTGCGCAGGACAGAACAGGCATGTGGGAGGGACCCAGAAGGGTCTGTGGGAGAAAGGGATGGAAACCAATCTCTTCTCTCTCTCCTTAGCCAAAGCCAACTTCAGGGTAATGTCCTGTGTGTTGTCTGCATGTCCCTATGTCGCCCCCTGGAGGCTAGTCTGGGCATAGCACCCGGGATGGTGACCAAAGGATGAGGGTCCCTGAGCCCTGGGCAGAGGTGAGGGACTGGTCAGCCTGGATCTTGGTCCCTGTGGGTTCTAGACTCTCTGACTCCATCCCAGGGCTCCATGAGCCCAGGGAGAAGATAGACATAGTCTAGAAGATTCCTGCTCTTGTGTCAGGAGAATTCTCCACCCAGAGGGATTTGCTCCCTCAGTAGGAGCTGTCTGTCCTCGAGATTTTGAGAATGACCTAGTAGGGGGTCTTTTGAGCCTTTGGGGGAAAAGCACTGTCCTGAGGGGCTGACCACTCCAATGTCCTGTCTCCCCATCACAACAGGGAGGGGAGCCATGTGTCCCTGTCTCTCCTTTGCTCTAGGTCTCCCCACAGGAACCAGGAGCTGGGGTGGCCCTACCCAGAGACTCAGCCCCAAGGAAATACAGGCAGATGCTGGGTTCTCCTGTCTTTTCTGCCTGGGAAGTTCACCCTTGCTCCCCAGGACACCTTGGGCTACTGAGACATCTTCAGGGAGACATAGCAGGTGTCCCCACAGACCAAGGGTCCTCAGGATGAGGGGTTAGCTCCTGATGTCTTTGGAGGTCAGGGTGGGGCTCTGAACTCCCCTGGTAGTAATCGCACCTAGAGTTTGTGATCCAGAATTTGTGCGAGGTCAGATCTCTGAGAGAAGAGGAAGGACACAGACTGCCCACCCAGGCCTTCCAAGGGGAAAAGTCGTTCACAAGATCCAGATGGGAGGGGGTGTCCATGTTGTGGGAATGAATGGGGGTCTGACCTCTAACTGTAGAAGGCCCCTGTCCTCCCTCCTGAATCTAGGAGGGATTAAGGCCTGGAAGCTAATGGGGTCAGCTTCAGGCACATGCTGGCCTCCTCCCATGCTGATGCCAGAGGCCTCAGTCTGCAGGGAAGAGGCTCTGACCCCAGGTTCACATGGCGGGACATTGTGTGCTTTCCCTCAGGCCCTCAGTGAGTATTTACTGGGCATCTGTGACGTGTCAGGCCCTGGGCTGGATCCTGGGAACTCCACAGAGAACAGTATAGATGTGGGCTCTGGACTCGTGGGGTTTACCCTGTACCAGGGCCAGCAGCACTAGAAAGTCATGGCACTGAGGAGTCAACTATAATCAAGAGGAGGGCCAGGAAGGGAAAGTATCCGGTGCATCTGGAGCACGTCAGGGGGTCTTAGCTGATGGGGGTCCCATGGAGCACTCCTGAGAAAGTGACTTTTCAGCTGAGACTGGAAGCATGAGAGGACTTTTGCCCCTTGAAAGACAGATGGTGTGGAGGGACGAGCTGTTGTTCACAGAGCGACCAGTCTCAGCGGGCAGATGCCTGGCTGGCCAGAGGGGCTGGCGGGGTCCAGTGTGGAGAGCCTGGGGAGCCAGAAGGACTGTGACTGAGTGAGGTTATAGTGGCTCAGACATGCTAGGCCGTGGAAGAGCTCTGCTGCCTCTGGTGAACTAGGACAGAAATGTGGGAGAAAGTCCCTGCTATCCAGTTTTGAATTTCAAAAAATTTGTACTTCATGTAATATTTCATATACAATTTTACAACTTTTTTGAGTTATACTTGACATATAAGAAACTCAACAGTGGGGGAGGAGTCAAGATGACGGAGATGTAGCAGGCTGAGATGACATCAGGTAGCAGGAGATCAGCTAGATAGCTTATCAAACCATTGCAAACACCTACAAATCCAACAGGAGATCGAAGAGAAGTAGAGCAACAATTCTAGAAACAGAAAATCGACCACTTTTTGAAAGGTAGGACCAGCGGAGAAGTAAATCCAAAGTGACCAGAAGATAGACCGCGGGGTGAGGGGCCGGCTCCTGGCAAGTGGCGGAGCAATGGAGCACAATATCAGGACTTTTAAAAGTCTGCTCCATGGAGGGACAACACTCCAGAGGCTAAACCGGGGGGAAGCCCACGTGGGGTCAGTGTGGCCCCAGGTCCCGCAGGGTCACAGAAGGATCGGGGGTGTCTGAGTGTCGCAGAGCTCGCAGGTATTAGAGCGGGGAAGCTACAGCTACAGAGACAAAGCTGAGGAGTGAGCTCTCAGATCGAGGTTACCTTGAACCAGTCACAGGCTGGGTGAGCTTGGAGCGTGGCTGGAGGCCACGGAGACAGAAGCGACTGGGTGCTTTTCTCCAAGTGCGAGCAATTGAGCACTTTCCTCCAAGCGCAACCAGAGGCCAGGGAGATGGGGGTGGTTGGGTGCTTTTCTCTGAGGGCGCACTGAGGAGCAGGACCCCGAGCTCTTGGCTCCTCCGGGCTGGAGATTGGGAGGCCGCCATTTTCATTCCCATCCTCCGGAACTCTACGGAAAGCGCACAGGGAACCAAAGCTCCCGAAAGAAAACCCGAGTGGATTACTCAGCCTGGCCCCTGGTGAGGGCTGTGCAATTCCGCCTGGGGCAAAGACACTTGAGAATCACTACAACAGGCCCCTCTCCCAGAAGATCAACAAGAAACCCAGCCAAGACCAACTTCACTTACCAAGGAGAACAGCGGAATTCCAGAGGAGGAGAAAGCAAATCTTATCTGGACAAAATGACAAGACGGAAAAACTCATCGCAAAAAAAGAACAAGAGGCAGTACCGAAGGCTGGGGACCTAATCAATACAGACATTGTTAATATGACAGATCTAGAGTTCGGAATGACGATTCTCAAGGTTCTACCTGGGCTCAAAGAGAATAGATAGAGAAGATATTAGAGAAACCCTTTCTGGAGAGATAAAAGACCTTTCTGGAGAAATAAAAGAACTAAAATCTAACCAAGTTGAAATCAAAAAAGCTATTAATGAGGTGCAATAAAAAATGGAAGTTCTTACAGATAGGATAAATGAGACAGAAGAAAGAATTAGTGACATAGAAG
Source organism: Mustela lutreola (assembly GCF_030435805.1). Taxonomy (NCBI): domain Eukaryota; kingdom Metazoa; phylum Chordata; class Mammalia; order Carnivora; family Mustelidae; genus Mustela; species Mustela lutreola. The sequence goes on along the minus strand of NC_081305.1, from coordinate 59,936,081 downwards.
ACCAAATGACAGAGAATAAAGAAGCTGAGCAAAAGAGAGACAAATAAATACTGGACCACGAGGAGAGAATTCGAGAGATAAGATGACACAACATTAGAATAATTGGGATTCCAGAAGAAGAAGAAGGAAAGAGGGTAGCAGAAGGTATATTGGAGAGAATTGTTGTAGAGAATTTCCCTAATATGGCAAAGAGAACAAACATCAAAATCCAGGAGATGCTAAGAATGCCTCTCAAAATCATTAAAAATAGGTCCACACCTCATCACCTGATAGTAAAATTTACAAGTCTTAGCGACAAAGAGAAAATCCTGAAAGCAGCCAGGGAAAAGAAATCTGTAACATACAAGGGTAAAAACATTAGATTGGCAGCAGAACTATCCACAGGGACCTGGCAGGCCAGAAAGAACTGTGTGATATATTCAGAGCACTAAATGAGAAAAACATGCAGCCAAGAATACTATATCCAGCTAGGCTATCACTGAAAATAGAGGGAGAGATAAAAAGCTTCCAGGACAACCAAAAACTGAAAGAATTTGCAAACACCAAACCAGCTCTACAGGAAATATTGAAAGGGGTCCTCTAAGCAAAGAGAGACCCTAAAAGTAGTAGATCAGAAAGAAACAGAGACAATATACAGTAACAGTCACCTTACAAGCAATAGTTACCCTGAATGTTAATGGGCATTTATGCCCCAATCAAAAGACACGGGGTATCAGAATGGATGAAAAAAAACCAAAACCCATCAATATGCTGCCTACAAGAAACTCATCTTAGACCCGAAGACACCTCCAGATTTAAAGTGAAGGGGTGGAAAACAATGTACCACGCTAATGGACATCAGAAGAAAGCTGGGGTGGCAATCCTTATATCAGATCAATTAGATTTTAAGCCAAAGACTATAATAAGAGATGAGGAAGGACACTATATCATACTCAAAGGGTCTGTCCAACAAGAAGACTTAAAAATTTTAAATATATATGCCCCTAACATGGGAGCAGCCAACTATATAAACCAATTAATAACAAAATCAAAGAAATACATCAATAATAATACAATAACAGTAGGGGACTTTAACACTCCTCTCACCGAAATGGACAGATCATCTAAGCAAAAGATCAACAAGGAAATAAAGGCCTTAAATGACACACTGGACCAGATGGACATCACAGATATATTCAGAACATTTCATCCCAAAGCAACAGAATATACATTCTTCTCTAGTGCACATGGAACATTCTCCAGAATAGACCACATCCTGGGTCATAAATCAGGTCTCAATCGGTACACAAAGATTGGGATCATTCCCTGCATATTTTCAGACCACGATGCTCTGAAGCTAGAACTCAATCACAAGAGAAAATTTGGAAAGAACCCAAATACATGGAGACTAAACAGCATCCTTCTAAAAAATGAATGGGTCAACCAGGAAATTAAAGAAGAATTGAAAAAATTCATGGAAACAAATGATAATGAAAACACAATGGCTCAAAATCTGTGGGACAAAGCAAAGGCAGTCCAGAGAGGAAAATATACAGCGGTACAAGCCTTTCTCAAGAAATAAGAAAGGTCTCAAATACACAACCTAACCCTACACCTAAAGGAGCTAGAGAAAGAACAACAAAGAAAGCTTAAACCCAGCAGGAGAAGAGAAATCATAAAGATCGAAGCAGAAATCAATGAAATAGAAACTAAAAAAAAAAAAAAAAAAAAAAAAAAATAGAACAAATCAATGAAACTAGGATCTGGTTCTTTGAAAGAATTAATAAGATTGACAAACCCCTGGCCAGACTTATCAAAAAAGAAAAGAGAAAGGACCCAAATAAATAAAATCATGAATGAAAGAGGAGAGATCACAACCACACCAAAGAAATACAAACAATTATAAGAACATACTAATGAGCAACTCTACGCCAACAAATATGACAATCTGGAAGAAATGGATGCATTCCTAGAAACATATAAACTACCACAACTGAACCAGGAAGAAATTGAAAACCTGAACAGACCCATAACCAGTAAGGAGATTGAAACAGTCATCAAAAATCTCCAAACAAACAAAAGTCCAGGGCCAGACGGCTTCCCAGGGTAATTCTACCAAACATTTAAAGAAGAATTAATTCCTATTCTTCTGAAACTGTTCCAAAAAATAGAAATGGAGGGAAAACTTCCAAACCCTTTTTATGAGGCCAGCATCACCTTGATCCCCAAACCAGACAAGGATCCCATCAAAAAAGAGAAGTACAGACCAATATCCTTGATGAATACAGATGCGAAAATTCTCACCAAAATACTGGTCAATAGGATCCAACAATACATTAAAAGGATTATTCCCCACGACCAAGTAGGATTTATTCCAGGGCCGAAAGGTTGGTACAACATCCACAAATCAATCAATGTGATACAATACATTAATAAAAGAAAGAATAAGAACCATATGATACTCTCAATAGATGCTGAAAAAGCATTTGACAAAGTACAGCATCCCTTCCTGATTAAAACTCTTCAAAGTGTAGGGATAGAGGGCACATACCTTAATATTATCAAAGCCATCTATGAAAAACCCACTCAATGGAGAAGAACTGAAAGCTTTTCCGCTAAGGTCAGGAACATGGCAAGGATGTCCATTATCACCACTGCTGTTCAACATAGTACTAGAAGTCCTAGCCTCAGCAATCAGACAACAAAAAGAAATTAAAGGCATCCAAATCGGCAAAGAAGAAGTCAAACTATCACTCTTTGCAGATGATATGATACTATATGTGGAAATCCCAAAAGGCTCCACTCCAAAACTGCTAGAACTTCTCCAGGAATTTGGTAAAGTGTCAGGATATAAAGTCAATGCACAGAAATCAGTTGCATTTCTTTACACTAACAACAAGACAGAAGAAAGAGAAATTAAGGAGTCAGTCCCATTTATAATTGCACCCCAAACCCTAAGATACCTAGGAATAAACCTATCCAAAGAGGCAAAAAATCTATACTCAGAAAACTATAAAGTACTCATGAAAGAAATTGAGGAAGACACAAAGAAATGAAAAAATGTTCCAAGCTCATGGATTGGAAGAACAAATACTGTGAAAATGTTTATTCTACCTAAAGCTATCTACACATTTAATGCAATACCTATCAAAATCCCATCCATTTTTTTCAAAGAAATAGAACAAACAATCCTAAAACTTATATGGAACCAGAAAAGACCTTGAATAGCAAAAGGAATATTGAAAAAGAAAGCCAAAGTTGGTGGCATCACAATTCCAGACTTCAAGCTTTATTACAAAGCTGTCATCATCAAGGCAGTATGGTACTGGCACAAAAACAGACACACAGATCAATGGAACAGAATAGAGAGCCCAGAAATAGACCCTCAACTCTATGGTCAACTAATCTTCGGCAAAGCAGGAAGGAATGTCCAATAGAAAAAAGACAGCCTCTTCAACAAATGGTGCTGGGAAAATTGGACAGCCACATGCAGAAAAATGAAATTGGACTATTTCCTTACACCACACGCAAAAATAGACTCAAAATGGATGAAGGACCTCAATGTGAGACAGGAATCCATCAAAATCCTTGAGGAGAACACAGGCAGCAACCTCTTTGACCTCAACCGCAGCAACTTCTTCCTAGGAACATCACCAAAGACAACAGAAGCAAGGGCAAAAATGAACTACTGGGATTTCATCAAGATCAAAAGCTTTTGCACAGCAAAGGAAACAGTTAACAAAACCAAAAGACAACTGACAGAATGGGAGAAGATATTTGCAAACGATATATCAGATAAAGGGCTAGTATCTAAACTCTATAAAGAGCTTAGCAAACTCAACACCCAAAGAACAAATAATCCAATCAAGAAATGGGCAGAGAACATGAACAGACATTTCTGCAAAGAAGACATCCAGATGGCCAACAGACACGTGAAAAAATGCACCACATCACTCAGCATCAGGGAAATACAAATCAAAACCACAATGAGATACCAGGTCACACCAGTCAGAATGGCTAAAATTAACAAGTCAAGAAATGACAGATGCTGGCGAGGATGCACAGAGAGAGGAACCCTCCTGCACTATTGGTGGGAATGCAAGCTGGTGCAACCACTCTGGAAAACAGTGTGGAGGTTCCTCAAAAAACTGAAAATAGTGCTACCCTATGACCCAGCGATTGCACTACGGGGTATATATCCTAAAGATACAAACGTGGTGCCCCGAAGGGGCACGTGTACCCGAATGTTTATAGCAGCAATGTCCACAATAGCCAAACTATGGAAAGAACCTAGATGTCCATCAACAAATGAATGGATAAAGAAGAGGTGGTATATATACACAATGGAATACTATGCAGCCATTAAAAGAAATGAAATCTTGCCATTTGTGATGATGTGGATGGAACTAGAGGGTATTATGCTTAGCGAAATAAGTCAATCAGAAAAAGACAACTATTGGGCGCCTGGGTGGCTCAGTGGGTTAAGCCGCTGCCTTCGGCTCAGGTCATGATCTCAGGGTCCTGGGATCGAGTCCCGCATCGGGCTCTCTGCTCAGCAGGGAGCCTGCTTCCTCCTCTCTCTCTCTCTGCCTACTTGTGATTTCTCTCTGTCAAATAAATAAATAAAAATCTTTAAAAAAATAAAAAAATAAAAAAAGAAAAAAAAAAAAAAAAAAGAAAAAGACAACTATCATATGATCTCCCTGATATGAGGAAGTGGAGATGCAATGTGAGGGGGTTGGGGGGCAGGAAAAGAAAAAATGAAAGAAGATGGGATTGGGAGGGAGACAAACCATTAAAGACTCAATCTCAAAAAACAGACTGAGGGTTGCTGGGGGGAGGGGGAACAGGAGAGGCTGGTGGGGATGTGGACATTGGGGAGGGTATGAGCTATGATGAGTGCTGTGAAATGTGTAAACATGGCGATTTACAGACCTGTACCCCTGGGGATAAAAACACATTATATGTTTATTAAAAATCAATTAATTAATTAAAAACAAAACAAAACACACAAAAAAAGAAACTCAACAGGGGCACCTGTGTGGCTCAGTTGATAAAAGTCTCCTTTTGGCTCAGATCCTGGGATGGAGCCTGTGGTGGGCCCCTGCTCAGCACACAGTCTGCTTCTCCCTCTCCCTCTGCCCCACTCGTGTTCTCTCTCTCTCTAAAAATAAGGAAATAAACCTTTAAAAAATACTATTGGGGGGGCTCCTGGGTGACTCAGTGGGTTAAGCCTCTGCCATCGGCTCAGGTCATGATACCAGGGTCCTGGGATGGAGTCCCACATCGGATTCCTTGCTCAGCAGGGGGTCTGCTTCTCCCTCTGCCTCTGCCTGCCACTCTGCCTGCCTGTGTACACACATACACACACACTCTCTCTCTCTGACAAATAAATAAAATAAAATAATAAAAGTTAAAAATTAAAAAAAAGAATCTTTCTGGATTCTGTGTGCAGAAGATACACTGCAGAGAGGCTAAGGCCACCAGTAAGGAGACTGTTGCAATTTAATCCAGGTGAGAGACACAGGTGTTTTGGACCAGAGTGGCACTGGTGGAGGTGGTGACAAGTGGTCTGATTCTGGGTATACATTGAAGATGGGAGTCAAATAGGATTTTCTTGCAGATTATATGTAAAATGCAAGAGAAACAGGAGTAGGGATGACTCCAAGACTGTTGGCCTGAGTAGCTGGAGGAAGTAAGTGGCCATTTATCTGGAAATGAAGAAGACAGCAAGAGGAACACACTTGGGGTGTAGGTGGGGGGAGGCGAGGAGGGATATTAGGAACTTAGCTTTGGGTATGTTAAATTTGAGCTTTTTGGACATCCAAACATTGATGATAAATAGGTATTTGGATATATGAGGTTGAAGAGGTACTGTTTGGAGAGAGAAATGTGGAAATGCAGGTAGTATTGTAGGTAGGTAGTATTGTAGGTAGGTGGTATTGTAAAGCCTTAAGATGGGCCAGCAGCATGGAGTGCCGGTGGGGCTGGGTAATAAAGAAGAGAGGGCGGAGAACTGAGCCTCAGGGCTCTCCAGCATCTAGAGAGTGGGAAGATGATAAACATGACAAAACGTTTGTTCTTCACAGGGCAACTGGAGAGGCAGGAGGAAAGCCAAGCGTGCTGGCAGGTAAACACGTGGCAGTGTAATTCAGGTTAAGATGAACACTCAGAATTAGACATCAGCTTTAGTAACAGGGAGGCTACCTTTCAAGGAGTTTTACTAAAAAGAGGTGGAAGGTTTAGGAAGGAGTGGAATCAAGACAGGGCATATTTTTTTAATAGGATGAGAGAACTGGTAGCATGTTTGCATTCTGATGCGAATCAGTCAGTAGAAGGGAAAACTGAGCTCCAGCAGATAACTTCCCAATCTGAGTGGCAGGAATCCAAGAAGGAGACTGGCCTCTAATGGCCCTCCCATGTGGGCATCCCCTCCTTACCCTTGGGTGCAGGAGATATAGCCCCTTCCTCATCCTTTTCAGGAGCCATGGCATTCTATAATGGTCATGTCTGTGCTCCTGACTAACGCACTCAAACAGAATGAAGTATGACCCAAATAAAGAGTCCTATTGAGAATGAACCAAAAACACTGTATCACACTAGGCAGGAAAGTACTACAGGAACAGAATCCATGACAACTGTGATTCCTGAGTAGTCACCCCACCTGATATAACCTGGCCTCCAGACTGGGGATAAGAAGGGAAGCTGGAACCCTTGAGCATGAGGCAGAGCCATCAGGATAGATGGGAGTCTGTGTCATTCCTGCTGCCTCTATCTTGGTGGTGTGGGTGTCCTGCAGGCGAGGCTGGCGTCCTTTGTCACATAGCTAAACACACACCTGGCCTAGGAGTTGGAGGAGCTGAAAGAAGGCGCAGGGCAAGGTGAACCAGCAGAAGAGCAACAACTGGGGAGAGCCGCACAAATAACTACTTGGATCTTCCAGGTGAAACTGCAAGATGGCGGCCATTTCCAGCAAAAATGTCTCCTGTGGCCCGGCCTCGAGGGAAACCTCCAGGGAAGGGAATTCTGGGAGATGTAGTTCAGTCTAGCCAAGTCAACCTCTTACAAAGTCACTCCAGCTTTCACAGGCCTGAGTATCCTGCCCTGGGTGTGTGTTCTTGCAACCAGGAGTCCCAAGAGGCCAGGGATAGATGGCATTCTTATCTGGAGACTGGCACAGAGGAGGGGCCCAGCAAACAATAAGTAGGGGGTATAGCTCAATGGTAGAGCATTTGACTGCAGGAAACAATAAGTGAATTAATCAGTGGTTCTTGAAGAGACACAGAGTCCTAGATTCTACATTTAAATCAGAAACCTATCTAACAGTGTCATAGACTTTTACTATCACCACGTGTATTGAAAAAGATGAACCCTTCCATGGCCTGAAGAGGATCAGGATATGAGACAACCCCCCCCCCCGAAATGCCACTTCAGCATAAAGATTATTTTGAGCAGAGGCCAACTTGGAATCAGCACATGTAGGATGAGTTATCCATCCTCCCCTTATCTGCCTTAAAAACAGGGCATAGGTTTCCCCTGGGAAGTTGTGTCCCCATCCTGCTCCAGAAAGAGAAGAGCAACGTACATTCCACCTGTGACAGGGAGTCAGCACTGAGACAAGTCTGCATGAACAGACCTCCCTATAACAACCCTATTGTCCATTCTTATCCCCATTTGTTGGTTGCTTCTTCAAGATTTATCATGCCTTATAGAAGCCCCTGAGTCTAATTGCTTCAAATTTCACTTCTTTGTCAACTCCTGTGCATATAAATACAACTGACTCTTGAACCATGCAGATCTACTTTTATGTGGATTTTTTCAATAAATACAGTACAGTGCTGCAAATGTATTTTTTATTCCTTATGATATCTTAATATAATTTTCTTTTGGGGGCACCAGGGTAGCTCAATTTCCTAAGCTGCTGACTCGATTTTGGCTCAGGTCATGATCTGAGGTCGAGGGATTGAGCCCCACATTGGGTTCACATTCAGTGAGGAGTCTGCTTGTTCCTCTCAATTAGCATTGGCTGTTTTAAGTAACAACTCTCCTGGTAATGAACAGTGAGTCATCAGAGATCATGGTTACTGTTAGGATAACTGAGGGGGCACTAAGTGGGAGCACCCACCAAAGCGTCACCAGGACCCTTTGAGGTGAGTGTCTCTGTCCTGTAACTACAGTGTGGAAACTGCAGCTCATCTGGTCACAAAGGCCAGGGAATGATGGCTTGGGATCCAGGCTGTGAGCTCAACTTCTTTTCTGCAGTGCAGCTCAGGGCCATGGGGTGCATTCCCTCGTTCACAGTCAGACATTCTACCCATTTCCATATTGTAAATATTCTGGAATATTTACAATCCAGACCCATGTGGCATGATACAGACACATGTGCACACATAGAATATGTAAGCATATGGAAACCCAAACAATGGGCAACCAGTCAAGGGTTAATCCAGTCTGGAAACATCTGACGGGCTTCCTGGAGGAGGTGATGTTGCAACTGAGTCTAGAAAGGGATCAGCTATGACGTTGGGAGAAAGAATTCCACGGGGAAAGACCTGGAGGGGAGAGAATGCTTGATTCCTTGAAGGACAGAGAAGAATTAGGTAAACAAGGAAATGCATAAGAAAGAAGGGAGTTCACAGAAAAGGAAGTGCAAATGACTCCTGATGCTTGGCGCCTTGATTAGAGACTATAACTTAATTATTTCCATCACTAAAAAGAAAGGATAATTATGTAATGTGATCAAGGTGCCAAATACCACTACAATGGTAATCATATTACAAAACTTAAATGAATCAAGTTAGTAGTAGATTCTACATCTACAATTAACATTGTATAAATGTTAATAGGTCAAATATAGTCCATAAAAAGCAGGGGAGAGAAGACACAAACTAAATAAAGTCTTCCTCAACCAAGAAAACCTCTCCACAAGGTGGAAGAGAAAAAAAAAAAAAAAAGAGTTTTATTTTTGAATAAGCCTTAAAGAAGAATGTGATGTGCACCACAGGCAACCCACTAAGAAATTGCACAGACAGAGAGAAAGCTCATCCCCTTACTAAGTAGCCAGGAAGTTAGGACTTATTATATACATCTTTTCGGTCTGAACACTATCTAGTCCTCAAGTGAGAGGACTTGACAACACCATTTGTCACGCATATTTCATCCTAAATTAGCCTGGTAATTGGAATGACCATCTGTTAACCGGTTTTATCTGAAGGAAAAATAAACTTCTCATATCTTTTTTTAAAGACCTTTCGAGAGGGAGGGAACATGAGCAGGGGGAGGGGTAGAGGAAGAGGAAGATGCAGTCTTCCCACTAAGCAGAGAGCTGATGCAAAGCTTAATCCCACAATCCTGAGATAATGACCTGATCCTAGGTTTCTGAGATTATGACCTGAGCCAAAGTAAGATGCTTAACCAACTGAGCCACATGCCCCTCAACTTCTCATATCTTTATGACTGGAGATAGTTCTGCAAAGTTGGGATGAGGTACCCCACCTCAGTTAGGCTCCTATCCTTGCCCAGAAACTGGGAGATAATCTGGGGGTACTATCTTTCTTGCTGATTCTGTTTCAAAGAGAAGGGTCCCATGTCCTTGAGAAAAACATCCCTGAGTTGTAAAGGGAGCAAGAGTCCTATTTGGATGTTTTCAAGATGTACATACATCTTGAAGGGACAGAGAAAGCATTTACTTACAACTACGTATTTCCTAAAGAAAATATTTCTGAAAGGAGGGCAGGGGTCTCTCTCTCTCTTTTTGCTCCAGAGAAAACTCATTTTTCTTTCTTTCTCGATTTGTATTTACCCTTTCAGGGGTGACTGCAGGAAATAAGTGGTGTGTCCTGTCAAATGCTACAAAACTAGCCTGAGGAGCACCTGGCAGGATGTGATGACCTTGGTAAAAGCAACTTTAGCAGAAGGTGAAAATAGAGAGACAGATAGGTGAGTGGAAGGAAGAAATGTATCCAGACAATGGAAGATGCTTGTCTGAGAAGAGAACAGGCAGAACAAGGAATGCAAAACCAATGAAGTGATTTTTTTTTTTTCCCAATGAGTGGCTTCAGAGGATGTGTAAGATGGGGACACAGCCAACACAGATGGGGGAGTGGAAGGCTGGCAGGGCACAAGGCTACCTCAGCCACCATTACCCTGAGAAGCACCATCTTAGGGAATCTCTTGGAGAAGTGGCCATCTTAGTTTCTATGAAGTTCAAGTCTACAGAAAAAATAACAGTGAAGGTTTAGGGTCAGGGTCAGGGCTCAGCCTGGTCAGAGTAAGGAACAGATTATGAGAAGATATTCATGGTCAGAATGTGGGCTTGGGTGGGGCGGGAGCTTGTGATCAGATTAGAGGTCAGTGTCCAGAGGACAGAGGCCAATCCTCAGATACTATAAATCTGAACTTCACTCCATCTCTTCCTACTCTTTGTTTCTCCTTCTCCATTCTGTAAGTTTCTTTTGCTCCTATATTTCATTTTTCTTTCTCCCTTTTCCTCTCTTTCTCCCTCACTTGAGACAAGAAAGGGGTTAAGAAAAATTGTCTCCCTCACCCTCACTTTTGCAACTCATGCCCACAGAATTTAAACAGCTTTAAAAGCTGGTTCTTGGGGCACCTGGGTGGCTCAGTGGGTTAAAGCCTCTGCCTTCAGCTCAGGTCATGATCCCAGGGTCCTGGGATTGAGCCCAGCATCGGGCTCTCTGCTCAGCAGGGGGCCTGCTTCCTCCTCTCTCTCTCTCTGCCTGCCTCTCTGCCTACTTGTGATCTCTGTCTGTCAAATAAACAAACAAAATCTTAAAGAAAAAAAAAAGTTGGTTCTTTGTTGATTGAAATTGACTTTAGACCCAACATGAATAATTTAGCAATAGTTTAGAAAGCAAATGAACATAATCTGGCCCAAGTCTCTGCAAATAAGTAAAATATAAATTCCAATTTCTTTGTCTTCTGGAGTAGCCCACAGTTGATTTTTTTTTTTTTTTTTTTTGGCAAGGGATAATTTACTTGAATTCAATTTTAAAATCTTATAACTGGTTTCATAAATAAAATTGTGCAAAAACCTTACTTCCTGTAAGGGCAAATCAGACTTGACTAATCCTCATGCTGGCGCTAAAAGAAGGAGAATTGCATGTTTTTTAAGTGCAGATACATTTGAATATCAAAATTGAATGTCAAAATGTCAGGGCAGCAAATGATAGGCCATAGAGGAAATAGCCATAACATAAAAAGGACAAACCATTAAAACCCCAAAAGAATTATGCTAGAAATTAACCCTAGCCTTCTCCCACCAAAGTCTTCCAGTTGGAAATATCAAAATCTTCTAAAATAACTCCTAGGTGATTATATTTAGGAATTAATGACACTGAGAGCATCTGTTTAAAACCCAGAATACTTTTTATGCAGTATCTTACAATCTCCAATAGGAGAATCACTGTGCAGAACTTCAGGTTTTAGAGAAAATCCATCTCCCTGTGCAGATATTGATTTGGAAAGGGTATTCTGGCTTGTCACTGGGCCTGGGTCGAATCTGGATGCCAGGTGCACTGGATTAAATGTGTGCCCCACCCCACAATTTGTATGTTGAAGCCCTAATCCCAGTGTGATGGCGTTTAATGCTTGGACTTTGGGAGGTAATTAGGTCATAGGGTGGAGTTCTCGTGAATGGGATTAGTGCCTGTGGTAGTCAGGGTTCTCCAAAAAGACAGGACCAATAGGATGTATATTGATATACATAGAGAGATTTATGATGAGGAATTGGTTCATGCGATTATGGAGGCTAAGAACTCCCATGATCTGCTGTCTGCAAGCTGGGGACCCAGGGAGGCAGGTGATGTCATTCTTTTCTTTTCTTTTTCTTTCTTTCTTTCTTTCTTTCTTTCTTTCTTTCTTTCTCTCTCTCTCTCTCTCTCTCTCTCTCTCTTTCTTTCTTTCTTTCTTTCTTTATAGAGTATGTGAGTGAATGGGGTGGAGGGGCAGAGGGAGAAGGAGAGAGAGAGAGAGAGAATCTCAAGCAGGCTCCATGCTGAGCATGGAGCCTGATATGGGGCTCAACTCACAACCCTGAGATCATGCCCTGAGGTGAAATCAAGGCCAGATGCTTAACCAGTGGAACCATCCATGCACCCCAAGGTGGTATCATTCTTCAGGCCTAAGAACCAGGGAGCCAGTGACATAAACCCCAGTTCAAATCTGAAGTCCAGAGAATGGGAGGGCTGATGTCCAAGGGCAGGAGAAGACAGATGATCCAGCTCAAGCAGAGGGCAAGTCCCTCCTTCCTCCACCTTTTTGTTCTATTTAGGCCCTCAAAGGGTTGGAAGAGGCCTACTGGATTGGTACAGGCCATCTTTGCCCAGTGTACCAATTCAAATGCTATTCTCTTCTGGAAACAGCCTCACAGAAGCACCCAGAAATAACGTTTTACTAGCTATGTGGTCATCTCTGAAGATAAAAATGAACCATTAGAGCCCCCTTATAGGAAGCAGCCAGAGCTGCTTACCTTTCCTTTGGCCATGTGAAGGCACAGTGAGAAGTCTGCTGTCTGCAGTCCACAAGACAGCATCCTGATCTTGGACTACCAGCCTCCAAAACTGTAAGAAATAAACTTCACTTACTGATAAGCCCTGGTATTTTGTTGTAGAAGGCCAAACTGACAAAGTCACCTGGCCAGAAACACCAAGGACGTTGTGTCCCAAACTGCACATCACATACTGGGTGCAAACTAGCAAACCATGACACTGGGCATGCACAACAGCAGCCACCATCCACAGAAAAGAAATGTATGGGGTTAGATTCAAGCAAGGGTAGAAGAGACAGGGGTATGCCTCAGCAGATGGCTGGGATGCCCATGGCACCTGCTCCTGGTGCATCTCTCTCCACCTACACCTATGGGCTTCCCTGTGATCTGTTTACAGAGAAAGGAAACAACAGACCAGGTGTATGGACTGATCAGTATGATGGGCTGGCACCAGGCAGCAGGCAGATGCTGGTTAGGACTGCACCCATGTGGCCCTGAAAAAGCAATGCAGGGAAATCCTTCAGGTGATGAAACTTCAGAGGACCACCTTGCGGAAAAGAGAGATGTCCTTAGGTCCCCTTATGCATATGTACCCCATATGAGCCACCTGATCAAGGACTTGGAAAGAATAAAAGTAGAAAGAAAAAAAAGAAAAGAATGAAAGTATAAAATGAAGACAGGGAGGGTGTGGCTGGTCCTCAGGGGTTAGGCACAGAACGTGAAGATGTTTGTGGCCCCCACTCATGCCCACCAGAACGCAGGCACTGAGGAATGGCCATGTGAGCAGGTGTGGAAGCTCAAAGTGTTTACAACAAATAGGCTAACTCTCCGCAAGGCCAACCTGGCCGTTGACTGTACTTGGTGCCCAAACCAACAGAGGCAGAGGCCAATGCTAATCCCATCATGGTGCCATTCTATAGCCCTATAGCAGGTGTGGAAGCTCAAAGTGTTTACAACAAATAGGCTAACTCTCCACAAGGCCAACCTGGCCATTGACTGTACTTGGTGCCCAAACCAACAGAGGCAGAGGCCAGTGCTAATCCCATCATGGTGCCATTCTATAGCGTTCTATAGTCCTGTCATGGACAGGGCTGAGCTTTAGTCTCACAGGGTTAGACACATACTATGGGTTCCCATTCACCCTCCTTGTATACCCAATGCTTCTGTCAACACTGCCATTTGGAAACTCAGAAAATGTCTTTTCTAGTGCCATGATATCCCATGAGGTGGTGAGGTCATTAACTCATAGCCATGGAGCTTAGTGATCTTCCCAGGTGCTCCACGACACAGAGACAGTTGGCTTATTGGAGTCATGGAAAGGCCCTTGAAGGCTTACGAGGGCACCAGTGAGAGACAGTACCCTGGCATCCATCAGGAATGTACATCTCAGACCAGCAGTGTCACATCCCCCACAGCCAGAATGCAGGAGGTCCATGAGACAAGAGGTGAATAAGGGAGAGCCACTCCCACAACTGCATACTCTCACCGAGAGCCCACTTAAAGAATTCTTGCTTCTTGGGATTGGGGTAGGTGAGGAACCCCTTGCAGCTCTAATCAACTGGAAGCCATGCCTACAGCCCAGACATTTTGTGCTTCTCCACACGTTGAGGAGGAGGGGCATTCTGCTGATGGCCAGATGGAACGTGACCGCCGAAGGGGGATTGGGTCACTGGGTCAGGGAGGACTATGTTTGGAAGCCAGGTGACATGTGAGGGGTACATCTTCATATTTCCAAGGCCAGTGGCTCTGCTCCATGGAAAACAGCAGACACTCAATAAATATCATCAAATACCCACACCTCCTAGGAGGTGTCTGTCCCATGACAATTTTCTTAAACTAGGTGTTGGCAGGTAGTAAGCCAATATGGAATGGGTGGAGAAAGGAGCACCCTTCCACACGAGGAACTTTGCAGCTTGGTTTTTACATTATTTCCTGTCCCCATCTTCCTCTCACAGTGCATATCAAGAACTAGCTGTCTACTGCCTTGAGCCTCTGACTCACTGTCGTCAGCACACCATGTTGCTGTGATTAAGTAACAGATGGGAATTGTGTGTCCTTTATACTGAGGACTCCAGTTTTCATCTGGACAAGGGGAATGGGTGGATGTGAGGAGGAAGAGGGTAGATTGGGCTGGGCACTGGACTTTCTTCTCCCCCTGTTCCCCGCTGTGGGCGGCAGATCTATGGGGCTGCACCATGATGCCTGCCCTCCAGCTGGGTTCAAGTCAAGTCAAGAGGAACCCCAACAGGAGACCAGAAGAAGGACATTGAGTAAGACTGGGGTGCTCGCTCCCCAGCTCCCTCCTTATGGTATGGGCTGGGTGGCTTTCTCAGCCTGGGATCAGAGCATGTAGCAGGCAGCCCTCTGAAAACCTCCCCACACACCTTTCCCCCTACAGATTCTAGTAATGGTGAGGACTTTTCCTCTCCCTTCTCAGACCTTGGATGATCACAGAGACCCAAGGAGATCAGCCTCAGGAAACTGCAAACCTTCTATGTCAAGTTTCTCAGGTAGGATGAGTCCCCTTTTGTACTGGGGCCCTGCTAGCTAAGAGGAAAACCTCATCAGTGGTACACCACCACATCAGGTCATGGTATCCACATACCTCTGGCCCAAGCATCCTGAAGGCTCTGCTACCTCTAAGCTGGAATGGGGACATGCACCAGAACAATGAGATGGACTCTTTGTCCTGAGAGGTTCCTCCTCTCCCTGCAACAGATCTGAGTGTGTCCTGCCCTCCCTTGCACACAGAGAAACCCCAGCATCCAGGGAAAGGACGATGTCTTTATTATCAGACACATGTGGCCACTCCTGATCTCTCCCAGAGGTCAAGTTCAGCTTTCCCCAGCTGCTTCTGTATGTTGTTATCAGGACATTGAAGTATATGGCTGTGCCTGCAGATGATGATTCTCAGAGAGGGCAAGGAAATGATTTAGTGGCCAAAGCTGTTTGGATTATGAGGTCAGAAGAAAGGCTGGGTAGGGCATCAGCAAGGAGCTAAGAATCATAGGGAAATGGGGTCAGCAGTGAGGTATTTCACACCAGAGGGCTAGGGATAGCCCAAGCCCCACCACCCAAGCCAGTAAGGGCACAGGGGCCGCTCCAGCTTGGAGAACAAGGTTCTTATTCTCAGTCACCGGCTCTTCCTCAGAGTTCTCAGTCACCGAGAAGACCCCGATTTTCCGTTTATGGTTCAGCAAGGAGCTGGAAGCTTGGGTCACACAGCCCTGAATATACAAGTTGGAGTAGACCCCACCTAGAGAGTGAGTCAGAGAGGTTTCAAAGGACAGCATGCCTAAAGCCCCAAGACCCAGGAACCCCCAATCCCCCAACCCCCTCAGACCGGGAGACTGTGTTTAGTCCTCTCCTCCCTCAGACACCTAGAAATCTGAGTCCCCAAGCCACCCCACCCTCAAACCCTTGAGTCAGGGCCTCAAGTATGCTCCCACCTCAGAACCAGTGAATCCAGGCCCCCAACCCTGCACTCTTGGGACCCGGCCATCAGCACTCACCTTCCTGGATCTTAATGTAACCACTGTAACAATGAGTGGTGCCAGTGGGGCACGTAATATGTTCTGGGTTTTCTGGGCAGGATCCAAAGAGACTCACACAGACAGGACACTGCAAGTTTCCTGGGGCAGGAGCAGCTGAAAAGTAGAGGGAAGGCTGGGGTGCACAGCTCTGCTCCTAGCAGGAGCCACCCTCCTCGGTCCCCAAAGTCTCTGTGTCTCCCCATCTCTTGGTGTCCCCGGTCCCACCCAACCCACTGGGCCTCCATACCCAGAAGAGGGAGAGACTTTAACAGGACGTCGGTATTGCTGGCCCTGTTGCACCTGTTGGAGGAGCAGAAATGGGCATAGGAGGCCACCAGCACTCCAGGGGGCCCCGAGTGTACGGTGATGGTCAGGGCATCCTGCGTCTTCGCCTTGCTGCTGCAGCCTTTGCTTCCCACTATGACTGATTTTTGTCCTGTGGGTGGGGGGGCAAGACAGCAAAAGCTGAGCTGGGGGAGTGGGGCTCTGATGATCAGAGGCAGGAGACGGAACCCCCCGATGCTCAGCAGGCAGGTGGAGAGTGAGTGCAGGTGCCTGGTTTCTAGATCACAGGGCACACTGAGGGTAGGGGGAAGGCTGGGGCGAGAGTCAGCTCTGCCATTAATCAGTTCTTCTGCAAATGCAACACTTGATCAGGACAGCCTCCCTGGAGTACCCACTTTCAAATGGGAACCTTCTAATTCTCCCTACCTCCTTTCCCTGGCAGGGCTGCTCTCAGCTTCACATCCACATCTTACTCTGTTTTTTTGTTTGTTTGTTTGTTTCCCCACTGGTGTGTAAAGCCAGAGGAAGGAAGATGCAAGGCGTCCACAGTGCCTAAAATAGTGCCTGGCACATGGCAGGAGCTCAGTGGGCTTATACTCTGTGCCAGCTCTGTTCTTGGCCCTCCCTCGCACAGACTACAACAACCACCCAGCAAGGTAGGTGCTAGCACTGCTGTCATTTCACCTGTTTCCAGAAGGGCAAACCAAGGAGGGCAAACAGAAGGAGGAAGTCCTGAACTTAGAATCTGAGGCATCAGGGGAAACTGGCAGGAAATTCAGGGGACAGGAACCAGGTGGGGTCACTCAGGACCCTGAATGCAGGGGTACCCACGTACCTACATCAACGAGCAGAAGGGTCTCCTGACACACCTCCCCAACGTTACAGAACTCATAGTGATCTGTGTTCCACTTGCGGGGTATCTGAGACATGGTTTGATCGCTGTACAGTGTGACCCCCCGTTGACAGCTCAGAAAACCTAAGGAGAAGAAGTTGGTGTGTAAGGGTCTGTGTAAGCCAGGGAGTCAGCCATGTCCATCCCTCTAGTTCCCATGCTTGGGAAGGTGGCTACATTCTTGGGTTACTCTCCAGCTCACCTGGCCACAGAGTCCCTCAATCTCAGATTAGAAGGGACCTTGGAAGTCGGGGTCCCATCCCCATCCTTTACCCCGTTTTTGTCTGAACACTTACAGGAGCCTTGCCCAAGGGTCCTTGAGGAAGGCCCCTCCTTCCTTTGGGTATGACAGGCACAATGGCTCTTCTTTGGCCTAAGTCAAACTCTACTTGCCCTCTCTGGTGCTCATGGCCCTCATCTGGAAGAGGTAGTCAGTCTGCCACTATATATGGATATCTATAGAGATATATATCAATATATGTATCTATATATAGATATATACCTAAAAAATATATAGATCTATAAATCTATATAAATATATTTATATTAATATCATATAAATACATAATATTATTAAAATTATATAAATATATAATAATATTATATAAATATATATTATATATTATATTAATTATATATTATATAATTATATAACACATAATTATATAATATAATTATATTATATTATATAAATATATTATTTATATTATATAATTATATTATTAATTAATATATTGATCAATATAATTAATTATATTATATTAATGATATCATATAGTTATATATTTATATAATGTTATATAAATATAAAAATCTATAAAATATATATCAACCCTAAACATATATATATGTGTGTGTATATATATGCATTTATTTATTTGAGAGAGAGGAGGGGGAGGGGCAGAGAGAGAGGAAGAGACAGGAACCCAAGCAGACTCCACAGCTGAGTGTAGAGCCTGACGTGGGGCTAGATCCCACAACCCTGAGATCACGACCCAAGCCAAAGCCAACAGCTGGACGTTCAACCCACTGCACCAGCCAGGCGCCCCCACCATTTATTTCTTTGAACTGAGAAACCCTATGTTCCTGACCAAAATACACAAACGCCTAGTGCGCACTGAGCATCTACTATGTGCCAGGCTGTGGTGGCTGCTTTCCATGGACTAGCTCATGTAGGCCTCCCAGGGGACTCCCCTCACCCAGGTTACCTCATTTCCTCACAGCAGCCTCCAGCATAGGTGGCTTAATCATCACCCCAACGTCAAGTTGGGAAACAGAGGCAGAGGACTTGTGCAGGAGCTTGCCCCACATCCTAGCCCTGGTGACTGGCAGAGTTGAGCTCGGAATACAGGTGTTCCCGCTCCCTGGGGCGGGTGCTGACCATCCTCAGCTACTACAAAATGTGCGACCTTCACCAAAGGCCCCGGGAGGGAGGCCTGCTCATCTACCCTCCTGCACCCCCGCTCTGCAGATGACACAACCGCCCTTTGCATGTCTTGCTCAACGGCCCCTCCTGTCTTGCAGCTGCCCAAGAAAACTATTGCTGGAACTCCGGACAATCGCCTTTGCCTCAGTTTGCACCCATCAGGAAATCCTGTGGCTTCATCTGCAAAACACCGCCAGGACTTTGCAGGCTTCCCACCGTCTCCACTGCTTCCCCCAGGGCAGAGGTGCTGGCACTCAACCTGCTTCCCCTGATTTCCCGCCCCCGCCCCCAGCAGCCAAGGGGGAATCCTTGTAAGAGGGTAAGTCCATTCAGGTCTCTCCTCTGCTTGGAAGCCTCTAGAAGGTTCCCCATCCCTCTCAGCATGAAATTCCTAGTCCTTAATCTCTGCTGCCAAAGGCCCACAGATCTGACCTTAATAAACATTCAGATTCCTCAAGGCTCCTCCTAGCACACCCCCCGCCCCCAACCCCAGGTGCTTCTAGTGCGCTGATACTCACTGCTACTAGATACTCACTGTTCATTGATACTCTAGGGCTGCAGTCCTCACTCATTTCGATGGGCCCGATTTTCTGAGTCCCATTGAGCAGGTTGCAGCCTGCTTGGGCTGTGCATCCTTGGACTCTCAGAATGCTGGAGATATTCCCTGTGGACAGGGGGGGTGTGTGGAAGGGAGGGAGGGAGACGCTGCTGGAACCACCTCACCCCCCCCCCCCGGGGGGGCCACCCTCCTCAGGCCCCAGATCTTGGTCCTCAGACCCCTCCTCCCACCACTTCAGCACCCCACTTCCCATGGCCCACGGGGACCATCCTGTCCTGGCTCACCTCCCCTGAGCTGGATTTCCCCCTGGTAGCAATGTGTGCTCCCGGCCGGGCACATCAGCTCTGTGGCAGACTCACAGTCTTCTGTAGACAAGCAGACTGGACACCGCAGGGAGCCTGGGTCTGCGGAGGTGAGGCAATGGCTCTGGATTTGGATGGGGGCCTGCTCTCCACCACCCCCCGCCCCCTGCTTTGCTGATCCCAAGAGACAACCTCCCCGGTCTCCTACAGATGTGCCCTCCTTGGCCCCTCCCTTGCAGGCACACCAGGGAATCAGGGACAGGTGGCAAGGGAGAGAGCAAGGGGTGGGGCGAGGAATAGGAGAAGCCCTGAGGGACACCTGAGCCTGGAGACAGGATGGGGTGCAGTGGGGGAGAGGTGCCCCCGGAGGAACCAGTGGATTCACCCACAGGTCCCATGAAACAGTCCAAGAACTCTAGACCCTCGTGTTCACAAACTATTCCAAAGAGTAGAGAAGCGCAAACGTTGCCCCAAACCTGATTTGGGGTACCAGACAAGGACAGTACAGTCAATGATACTGTAACAGGGTTGTGTGGACATATGGGAGCTGCACTGGTGGTGAGCACAGCACAACACAGAGAGTCGTCCAATCACTTCTGCACACGTGAAACTAACGTCACCTTGTGTATCAACTAGACGCAAATAAAAAAACAATTTTTAAGTTAACAGGCTAATTTCACTTTGGAAGAGGAGCTGCCAAAACCCTAAGTAAAACATGAATGAATTGAATTCTAAATCGAAGAAGAAGAAAAAGGAGGAGGAGGAGGAGGAGGAGGAGGAGGAAGGAGCACACCCTGGGTCAGGGCCATGCCTGAGTCTAAGCTAGTAGTTGAACACCAGGAAATCAGTGTGGTTTCCTGCTCCAGCACCGACAGAAGAAGGGGTGGTGAGGGAGAGAGCCCCAGACAGAGTGGGCAGGGAGTTGGGAGGGCAGAGGAATCTAAGTGGAAGCTGCCTCTGTGTTCACGTCCCTCCTCGGCCCCGCTGCTCCCCTGCGCCTGCCGGCCCCTTCTCTCCCCCAGCTCCTCCCACCCCGCACCTGTGGTGGACGGCAGGGCCCAGAGTGGGAGGCTGGTGGACAGGCTGTTGCAGTTGTCTTTCTCCCGGCACACATGGGTGTAAGAGAGGATAGAGAGGCCAGGGCCTGCATTGTGCTCCCTGATGAGGACATCCTGATCTGTTGCTGGGGTGCAGCCCTTGGAGATCACCACATTCACTTGGGGTCCTGCACCAAAAGAGAATCAGGCTCTGGACTCCTGCGTCTGAGGGAGGAGGGGGCTGGGGACCTGGACTCCTAGGTCTAAGGGAGGAGAGATGGGGGGAGTGGGGGGCTGGGTTTCTGAATCTGAGGGAGGAGGGGCAGGGATCGGAACTCCAGAGGCCTAGCAGGAGGGTCTGCAAAGTGGTCTGGGGTGAAGGGCTGGACAGGTGAGTCGGCACTCCCGGGGCTATTCCTGCTGAGGAGGAGACAGCTTCTTGGCTGAGGGGGGCAGGTCTTCCGAGTCCCTACACAGAGTACAGTTAGGATTGGGCAGGGAAGGATGCCTCTACTGGGAGAGGGTAGGAGTCAGGCCTGGGGCCCACAGGGCCCTGCTCACCGTTCTTGATGAGGATCAGCGTGTCCTGGCAACCCCAGCCATCCTCACATAACTGCTTGCCAGATGTCCACTTAAGGGGCAGTTCCGATATGCTCCTCACAGACTCATGCGTCCCCCATTGACAGATCAGGGCCTGCACTCCTGAGATGGGAAGAGAAATCCATCTGAGCCCACCCTCCAGGAAAAGGCCCTCCCAGGTCGGGGTCCCCACTCACGGGGCAGCATGAGGGCCGTGCCCAGGACAGCCAGCTGCAAGGCAGGGCTCATGGTCAGGGAGGCTGGAACTCTCGCTCCTGCTCTTGCTTCTGGGTACCCTGCCCTTTTATATCTTGCCAGGAAAGAGTGGGAGGGAGAGCCTTGATGGAGGAGGTCTGGGCCACCCTCTGAGTCTCACTGGATGGGAAATCCGTGTCTCCTCAACTTCCCCGGACCCAGGAGTCCAGGCTCCCTGATGCCCAGCACTTAGAAATATGCCGGCCCCACTGGTCCAGCTCCCCAGCCCCCCTTTCCTTCTGAGCCCCACCTGGGGGGTACCCACCCCCACGCTGTTTCAGGGTAGTTTGGGAAAGCAGTTTCTTCAGGGAAGCCTGGCCACCTTCCGACCACAGGTGGAGATACTGGGGATATGGCCCAACTACCTGTGAAGACATTGTGCAGTGGACACTGGTTACCCCCTGCTCTGACCTCTGTCCACCACGGGTTCTTGCTTCTTATTTCTCTTTCTTAAATTGCTTGCCTTCTTATTCCCATACTCCCCAGTGTTTTCCCTTCCTCTTCCCCCAACCCACTCCTAGCACAAGACCAGGCCCCAGAGGCTCCACTTCTGGGGGAACCCACCAGGGAGCTGAAGTTCCTTCTGGGAGGAGTGGGGGTGGTCATGGAAAGTGAGCCTCTATCAAAGACAGGCTATTCCTTGACAAAGCAGTTTCTTCCCTGGGGATATGCTAGAAAACCAGCTTCTCAGAAAAAGAGCATCAGCACAACATGCCTTGTGACAGGGGCCTTTTTCGGGGGTATAAAACTCCTGCCCCGTTAGACTTGGAGCTACCCATCATTTAACAATTGGCATGCAACATTCTGAAATATTTAACCATTGGCTTTTGCAAGCCTGTACACACCAGCTCCAGCATGCTGGGGAGGAGAGGACCAGAGAAGAATAAAAGTCTTGCTGGTGACTGTGGAGCTGACTAGTGCATGTAGGAGGAAGAGGAAGGTGGGGGTGGGTAATAGCAGCAGAGGAGAGACGGTGTAACTTACAGTTTCTTTTTGACATCTTTATACATTCTATGTTTGCAAGTGTGAACGTTGCCCCACAGGCAGAGACACGATTCCCACCATGTCTACACTACTCATAGGACACATAATGTGTACTCACTAAGTACTGATTGAACAAATGAATGAAAGATGGGGGAAGATGGGAACAGAGCCATCACTAGTATTTGCATAGGTCGCGCTCCATGGAAACACCACTTCCTCCCCTATGAAGACCCTTGTTGCTGTGGAAATGGTGCCCTCTGGAGATGTACATGGCCTAAAGCAGTGTTTCTGGAAGAAGAGGAGAAGGAAGGGTAGACAAAGACACAGAGGGTCATAGGTGGTCAGTGAAACATCTTGCTTTTAGTCCACAAATATTCACTGAGGCTGAGCTCTGTGCCAGACACCATCCCAGCTGCTGGGGGACTCCAGAGAACCGACAAGAATGAGGCCCAGCTTCTGTTGAGCTTACACCTAAGTGAGAGAGAGAGAGAGAGAGACAGACTGATCAAACATGTGAGCATGCACACACACACACACACACACACACACACAAAAGGTGCTGGTGCTGGGCAGAGTGAAGACCAGGTGATGTGAAAGTGAGTGGGTGAACTGGATCAGGGCCGATTTCCTGGAGGAGGTGACCTGGGGGCTGAGAACAGAAGGCAAAGAAAGAGCTTGTCATGAAAGGCATGTAGGAAAGGCATTCCAGGCAGAGGAAGAGCAGGTGCAAAGGCCCTGAGGTGGGACCACTCCTGGCTTAGGTGAGGCTCAGAAAGAAAGCAGGTGGCTCAGCTGCAAAGAAGGAAGGGGGAAGCGATGGGTGTTGAGAATGAAGAGGCTGGCAGAGGCCTGGCAATGCAGGCCAGAGTCAGGATATTAAGAAACCTTCCTGGGAGTCTCACATATTTCAAGGGGCAAATGCAAGGCTGGGTGTGGAACTATTTAGCAAAAAGGCTTACAGCTGTAGGTGTGTGAAACTCTGCTACCAGGCCGGATCTTGTTGCTTCCTGATTGTGTAGCCTTGTCACTCATTTCCCCTCTCCCAACTGCCTCACCCTCTTCTGTAAAGTCAGTGGGATGATCATCGGCACCTCTTGGGTTGCTCATGACCCGGAAGCTCATGGACCCAGAAACTGGGTCCATTTGAGAAAGACCTTGCAGTGCAACCGTGGGTATAGACGGTACTCTTCCCCTATACCAGGAAGACTGCGGGCCATTGATCGGGGGGAGTTGGGCACTGGCCAAAGGTAAAAGGCTCAGGCCTTGCAGGAATTCTTTGGATGATGGCTCTCGATGGACGTGAACCGCTGCCATAAAGGAGGTCAGCACTCCTGCATTGTCCTGTAACAGAGTTCAGAGGTACCTGGATCATCTGAGTTTCTATATGACATCACACTGCTCCACTTCATTGAGGGACTTATATTATTTAAACAGACACAGTTGGGGCACCTGGGTGGCTTAGTGGGTTAAAGCCTCTGTCTTGGGCTCAGGTCATAATCTCAGGGTCCTGGGATTGAGCCCTGCATTGGGCTCTCTGCTCAGCTCAGTGGGGAGCCTGCTTCCCTCCTCTCTCTCTCTGCCTGCCTCTCTGCCTAGTTGTGATCTCTGTCTGTCAAATAAATAAATAAAATCTTAAAAAAAAAAAAAAAACAGACACAGTGAACAAGAGGTAGCAAGCACCCAAGATGATGCAGGAGTAAGACACGTGTGTTTCAGAGGGTGGGCGACAAGCCCTCTATCATGCTGGTGTAAATCCTAGGGGCCCATAGGTCTAGGGAATGTCCCCAAACAGTAGTCCTCCTGTATGGGTGGAGGAGACTTTCCAAAGCCCCCGGTGGATGTCTGAAACTGTGGTAGCACCAAGCTCTATATGTACCATGTGCCTTTCCTGTCCATACATATGTATGATAAAGTTTGATTTATACATAAGAGGCAGAAAGAGATGAACCATAATGACTAATAAAAAACATACCAGTTGGGGCACCTGAGTGGCTCAGTGGGTTAAAGCCTCTGCCTTCGGCTCAGGTCATGATCCCAGGGTCCTGGGATCGAGCCCCACATCAGGATCTCTGCTCGGCGGGGAGCCTGCTTCCCCCTCTCTCTCTGCCTCGCCTCTCTGCCTACTTGTGATCTCCGTCAAATAAATAAATAAAATCTTAAACAGACCAGTTATAAGATACTATGATAAAACTTATGTGCATGTGGTGCATCTCTCTCTCAAAATGTCTTATTGTGCTGGACTCACCCTTCTTTGTGTGATGACATGAGATGACAAAACGCCTACCTTTTGGGGTGAAGGGAGGGGAATGACATAGGCCTGGTGACCCATGTTCAGTGACCATATGTCAGAAGAGGGATCATCTGCTTCCAGACCATGGCTTACTGAGGGGCAGGGGGACTGCTGTACTCCTTCTGAGACAATCTGCTACACCTTTAGGGAAAAAGGTCCCTTAAGATTTGGGGGGGGGGGCAGATGTAGCAAATTTTGACATGCTACTCCTACTCATTTCTGCGCAAACCCACAAGACTGCCAGGTTTTTGTTTGTTTGTTTTTTTAAGATTTTATTTGAGGGGCAGCCTGGGTGGCTCAGTATTAAGCATCCACCTTCGGCTCAGGTCGTGGTCCCAGGGTCGTGGGATTGAGCCCTACATCAGGCTCCCTGCTTGGTGGGAAGCCTGCTTCTCCCTCTCTCACTCCTCCTGCTTGTTTCCTCTCTTGCTCCCTCTCTGTGTCAAATAAACAAAATCTCAAAAAAAAATTTTTATTTGACAGAGAGTGATGGGAGGAGGGAGAGGGCACAAGCAGGAGGAGTGGGAGAGGGAGAAGCAGGCTTCCCACCAAGCAGGGAGCCTGATGCAGGACTTCATCCCAGAACTCTGGGATCATGACCTGAGCTAAAGGCAGAGAAGGCAGACACTTAACTGACTGAGCCACCCAGGTGCCCCAAGACTGCCAGTTTTGAGGAGATCCTACATTAGGAAGGGACTCAAATGAAAGGCATGTGACCCAACAGACCCAACATCTTGGAAAGCTTCTGTGACTTAAAGAGATAACAGGAAAATCACAGTGAGAAATTCAGGGTTTGGGAGAAAAGATATGTCTCTTTTTGCAAGTAACTATCTTCCATTTAGAAAGCAACTTCTGAGGCACCTGGGGGGGTTCAGTCAGTTAAGTGTCTGCCCTTCAGCTCATGTCGTGATCTCAGGGTCCTGGGATCGTGTCCTGCTTTGGACTCCCTGCTTAGTGGGGAGCCTGCTTCTCCCTCTCACTCTGCCCCTGCCCCTTGCTCATGCTCTCTCTCTCTGTCAAATAAATAAATAAAATATTTTTAAAAAGAAAGCAAGCAAGCAGTTCCTGGCTTCTTACTGTGTCCCTGGCAAGTCTGCATACTGGACTCTGGTCCACCAAGGGCATCCTGACCTGAGCTGCACATCACATGCTGGCTGCTGTCTGAGCTGCCCAGCCACGACACTGGGCGGCCACACTGCATCCATCATCCAAGGGAAAAGTGCGTGTGTGTATGGGCTAAGGTTCATGGGTCCAGAGGGCACAGGCGAGTGCCTCAGTAGGTGGCTCAGATGCCCATGGTGCCTCCTGTTGCTGCTTCTTCCTCTTGGTGCACCTGTGGGTTCATGGGGACACCCTGTGATCTGTTTCCAGAGAAGGGACAGGCCAGGTTTATGCACAGATCTGTACAGTGGGCTGGCGCCAGGCAGGGAGTAGCTGCTGTGTGAGCATCGCGTTCCTGTGGCCCTGAATGACTGATGCAGGGAAATCCTTCAGGTGGCTAAACACAGTCACCTGAGGGCATCACCAAGGGCCATGTTGTGGCACTGGGTTGGCTGGAACCATGAACCACAGGTGGAAGTAAGCCTGCTATTTTCAAGAAGGGGTCTGCCTGAGAAGGGCTCCTCAAGAGGATGGGGTGCAGCTGGGACTGGGGTTGATTACAAGCCTTCCAGGTAGACGGGGTGGGTGTGGGCAACCAAGGGAGAGCCATGCTAAGCAGAAGCAACAAGGGGCAAGGCCAAGGAGGCAGGAAACGCCCGGGCACGTCTTGGGGATGGCTGCTGGGGGGTGCTGGCATGGGAAAGTAGGTGGGGGGAGGGCTGAGCTGATTAAGCACCTGCAAAGCCAGATGGAGGCGTTGGCCTGTGTCCTGAGGGCAGGGAGCCATGGGGGAGTGCAGAGCAGGGAGGGACGCTTCTTCTGACTGCCCATCCCTTTTCCATTTGGACAGTCTCATCTTTCCGTGGCTCCTTTCCCTGTTTGCTCTCTGGGATCATCCAAAGGAACCAACTGACTCCCATTTTAAATATATCGTTTGTTATGACAATATAAAACAAAGAGGAACACTAGGAACCCAGGTCAGGTTGCACACTGCACAAATGCTCTACACCTAGGGGATGCCATGCACTTCGCAGATACACAACCTGTAGGAAAAGGCTCGACACTGAAACAGGGAAAGAAAGCTCTCTTGTACAAAAAATCATACCTGAACACAAGGCCAGGAACATTTATGATGTGCTGCTAAATGTTTAACTGCTTCCCTGAGGGGAGAAATAAAAACTCTGATTTGTAGGGTTTGCTGATTTCCACAGTGTAAATATTTCCACCACGCCTGGTTTCAAGCTACCACGATGTCTCGGAAGATGGAGTTGACAAGAAATGCCCCGTGGTAACTGTTATATGGTATTTTTACCACACAGATTCAACAGAAGTACATAAATACTCTCAAGAGCACAGGTGATACAAAAATGCACTAAGATCATGAGGAAGGGATGATTTTTAAGTGTTTGTTACCTTTGTCTTAATGAGATTTGGCTGTAACTTCACATAATTCCATTTTTTAAAAGATTTATTTATTTGTTTGACAGACAGAGATCACAAGTAGGCAGAGAGGCAGGCAGAGAGAGAGAGAGAGGAGGACGCAGGCTCCCTGCTGAGCAGAGAGCCCGATGTGGGGCTTGATCCCAGGACCCTGGGAGCAAGACCCGAGCCGAAGGCAGAGGCTTTAACCCACTGAGCCACCCAGGCACGCCACATAATTCAATTTTTAATAATGGTTGTATTTACTGGTTTTTAAAGATTTTATTTCACAGAGAGAGAGTGAGAGAGGGAACACAAGCAAGGGGACTGGGAGAGGGAGAGCAGGCTTCCCACTGAGCAGGGAGCCTGATGCAGGGCTTGATTCCAGGACCCTGAGATCATGACCTGAGCTGAAGGCAGACACTTAACCGACTGAGCCACCCAGGTATCCCAATAATGGTTGTGTTTAGCCACTGGCTTAAAAACTTCCTGAAAATTTAAACATTGTCTCATAAACCAAGTGGAGTTAGTTCCAGCATACCAGGTCCCATACCCCACAGCCACCAGGAAGTATGTAAATACGGGTTTGGCTGTAACCTGTCCTGAGAGCGCTTAAGGATACCCTGGGCTCTCAGTTCTCTTTCTTTCTTTCTTTTTTTTTTTTTTAAGTGGGTTCCATGCTGGACTTGAACTCAGTATAGGTGCTGCCGAAGCGAGCACTGGGCTTGAACTCAGGACCACAAGACCAAGACCTGATATGAGATCAAGAGTCGGACACTGAACCGACAGAGCCACCCAGACACCTAGGCTCTCAATACTTAAAGAACTGATTCTTGTCCTCTTTTCCATCTCTGAGCCTGTCAGGGTACCCTCACCCCTGGGTGGGTTGGTAGGGAACCAGGGATGGTCACTGACAGAAGCAGGTGCACCCCAAATTCCAAAGCATGTGGTGTGTGAGCACTGGCTTGAGAAGTCACCCAACGTGACCAAGGGGCAGCCACACACAATTCCCAAGATAGAGGAAGACCAGGTTTCCCTGGCAGAAGAGAAGTGGGTAACGGGAGGGCGATGGACGCTGGCCCTCACACTGCTTTAAGGAAGGAAGGAAAGAAGGAAGGAGCAAGCAAGGAAGCAGAAACAGGTATACAAAAGACAAAATTCTTTCCACGATCTGCAACCAGCCTGTGACCAATCAGATGAGACAACTAGAAAACTTGGTGCCCAGAGACAGCTATTTGTCTGACTTTTTGTAACCTTTTTTTTTTTTTTTTTTAAGTTTTCCTTATTTAAGTATTCTCAGCAAACAGCGTGGGGCTCAACGTCACAACCCTGAGGATCAAGAGTGGCTCTCTCCACCGACTGAGCCAGCCAGGTGCCCCTGACTTTTTGTAACTCTTAAAAACTTACCAGTGAGAATGGATTAATTCTCCATTAATTAGGTTACTCAAATTTACTTTTGGACCCAGTCAAGAACCAATGAATAATTTTCCATACCAAATAAATTTAGGCTGAAACTGAAGACAAGTTCATGTGTACTTTCTGGTAAGACATTCTATTTGGTTCTATCCAACCTGTCCTGGAGCTATCCCATGCCAGTGAGAACAACAGTGGTCACACGTCATGTCTGAGATTTTTCTTTAACACTACTTTCCCCAGGCCCAACAAGAAGTGGTTATTTGGGTTTTCAACATTATGTCTGTTCTCTACAGAGCATATAAAACCATCCCAAATAGTCAACTAAAACAACAGTCATTTTATCTGTTCACAATCCTGTGGGCCACCAGTTCCACTGGGATTCCCTTGTCCTGCTTCTGCTGGTCTCACCTGGAGATTCTCACGTGACTGCACTTGTCTGGTAATTTGACGGAGGATGGATGGTTTAAGACAATACCACGCATGTGTCTGACAGCTGGTGCTTGGGAGCTGAGCCCCTCTACGTGGTGTTTCATGCTCATGGTTCAGCCAGATTTCTTTAAGTGAGGGCCCCACACAGCAAAACAGAGGAAGGACCAATGTGCAAATGCTCATGTTTGCTAAGTTTATTCTAAACTCATTATCTCATTGGCCAAATGAGTCACACAGCTATGCTCAGCTTTATTTTATTTTACCTTTTCAAAAATGTCATTTTTAAGTAATCTCCATACATAATATGGGGTTCAGACTCACAACCTTGAGATCAAGAGTCATGTTCTACTGACTTGAGTCAGCCAGGGGTCCCCCTGCCGAGCTTGCAGGGACAGAGAAATTTACCCCAGCTTTGGATGGGAAAGGCAACAAAGCCACACTGCAGAGGTGTATATGAACAGGGATGGGAAGAATCGGCAGTAATCTATACTGATTATATAAGTTTTCGTTGAAGAGGCGAGAGTGTTTTCCTTAGCTGTCTCCTGACACACGGGACTGGCCATTTTGTAGAATTCTCTTTGGCAACTTTGAGTTTCAGGGATTTGAGAACACTTCACTCAAAGAACCTCTGTTGGATCACTTTAGGATCTCAATTACCTGAGGGCAAAGGTGAAGGAATTTATCAACTCTCCTACCTCTTTCTCATCTTTACTCTTAAGAATTTCCACTGGGTTTTTGGATGATTTAAAAAAAGAAAAAAAAAAAACTGATCCTGGGACACGTGGGTGGCTCAGTCGATTAAACATCTGACGTTGGCTCAAGTCATGATCTTGGGGTCCTGGGATTGAGCCCTACCTTGGGCTCCGTGCTGAGCATGGAGTCTTGCTTGTACCTCTCCTTCCCCTTCTGCTTCTCCCCCCACAGATGCTTGTTCTCTCTCTTTCTCAAACAAATAAATAAATAAGGTCTTTAGGGGGAAAAGGAGATAATTTTGTAGATCTAAGGAAGACTAAATCTAATGTTTTCATTAGTGTTAAATTTTCTGAACCATGTCAACTTGGCCCTGATAGTTTAAAATCAGAGCAATGGGCAACCGTCTGCTGTGTTTAATTTATCAACAGTGATCTACGCCTCGTCATTGGTTTAAAAATAAAGAAGTATTCTAATCCGGTACGGTGGCCTTTGTAACTTTGAAGACCAAGTGGCCATCTGAGTGTCTCCATAGCCTGTTCCAGGGACAGACTATCCAGCCCACTTCCATGGAGATGCACAGCCTCAGGTGGTGCCCTCGAGCCCCTCAAATGACCATGATAGGGCAGCACACTGAAGCCCCAGAGATTGCCACTGTTGATGAGTCCCTGTGGGAAGGGAAAGGTCTGAGCGGTGCGGACACAGGGCTGGAGAAGGTGAAGGTACTGAAGGGAGACAGATCAAAGGATCTAAGGCAGCTAAAGGGAAAGTCAAAGGGCCAAAAGGAGGAAGGAAGAACGGGGGAGGATGGCAGATGTGCCAGGTTGCTGAATTCCCAAGGTGCCCTGGGGTCTCAGAAAACCTGGTCATTTCTGAAGCTCTGGACTGAAAGGAGGGCAGTATGGTGAAGCATGTGGTCAGCGGGGCAGGGGCAGGCAGATGGCAGTGGCCCCTGGGACGAGCAAACCGTGAGGAAATCTTGAAAGGGGCCGGGAAATTGTCCTGCTGCGCTACTTCTTCCCATACACAATCTCTAGGTCCTAGAGAAGAGGGAGCCCCACAGGACTGTGGGAGAACTGCAAGGGTCCTGTCAAAACAAAGAGCTACCCATGTCCAGAAGACCTGGAGCACCAAGGGCCAAATGGCAAACGTGGGCCTCTTGGGGGCACCTGGGTTGCTTAGTTGATTAGGTCATGATCACAGGGTCTTGGAATCAAGACCCGAGTGGGGCTCCCTGCTCGGTGGGGAGTCTGCTTCTCCCCTTGCCTGCCCCTCCATTCCACTGGTGCTCTCTCTCAAATCAATAAATAAAAATTTAAAAACAGCAACAACAAAACAAAAAAACAACCCAAAGCCAAAACATGGTCCTCTTGGTCACGCAGCTGGTAAACAGACTGCAAGGTCACAAGACACGCCTTGTGTTGTGAGAATGTGTGAAAGAAAACTGTTGTTCTTCGGTAGGATGTCCATGTCAACAGCTGCTGGGACTCGTGCAACAGCTCACTGGCCAGGAGTCCTTCCTGCGAGTGAGAACGTGATGACGGAGACAGACTCATTGCCGGCTTAGAACATACTGGCGGGAAGCAGACAAGTGCTCGCTCACCATGTCTGATAACGAGCCAGTCATGTTCTGTATCAAACTTTGGGTCACAGAGTTCATGGTGGAAGCTGCAGCTACCTTTGTCCTGCATAAGGTAAGAAGGTATATCCCAGATTTGTTCATGACATTTCCAGAGATCCAATGGAAGGTCATGGACTGGTTTAAAGAGATGTGCCAGTTTCTGTTGAACAGAACTCTTATTTATGTCACTGACAAACTTATTTCTGTTGTTTGCAATAGGATTGATAGAAAATTCTTGATAAATATGCCATATTGTTTTGAACACAAAGTGTTTTCTTTCTTTCTTTTTTTTTTTTTAAGATTTTATTCATTTTTTTTGTCAGAGAGAGAGCACAAGCAGGGGGGGCAGCGGGGAACAGCAGGCACAGCAGGCAAAGGGAGAAGCAGGCTGCCCACCAGGCAGGGAGCCCAGTGTGGGATGGATCCCAGGCCGGGATCATGACCCAAGCTGAAGGCAGACCCTTGACCAACTGAGCCACCCAGGCGTCCCTACAAGATGTTTTCTAAACCGAATGATTTAGCTACTCGTATGCCTGTATAATCTGGACTCTCTGCGAGAATTCTTGCCACTGGAAAACAATATGATTGATGAAAAAAAATTTTATGGAAAATTCTTGATGCATATGCCTAGTTAATTTGGATGCAGATGTTTTCTAAACTAATCCAAAAGCTAATGACGTACTATATGTTGGCTAACTGAAAATATAACAAAACTGAACATAATAACAAAACAAAAACTAAGGAAGGAATAAAGCAATTCTGAAGTTCATGGGAGGAAAATATAGAGGGTTCTGGAACTAAATTTCTTGCTTTCTGATTCCTTTGTGGTTGATGAACACAATGAGTTTTATACTCTTAGACACAATAAAATAGCACCTCTGTTTTGGGGGAAAAAAGATGTTTTTTAGATCAAGTGATGTGATCATGGTTTAACAACTGGTACACCTGTGTAATCTGGGCTTTCTGCAGGAATTCTTATCATCTGGAGAACTGATTGCTTCACTAGCTTATCTACAGCCCTTGGAGGCTGCGTGTGCTCAGCTCTCTCTTCCAGACATCAACTGGCACATCGTACTGAGCTCACAAAGAAGCCTGGCTCACAACTGTGAACGGGGATTTTCAAAATGAATCACTAATGTTACAGAATCCTAACATGGAGCTCAGGACCATTGCTGAAGTTGGTCCTATGCACTATCACCTCTGGATATAACATGGAATTCAAGCCTATGTCAACCACAAATGGCTGCGTTCCACCACAGTTCTCAGAAGGAAGCTTATTTCGCTGAGCTCCACAAAGCCACAGTGACCAGTTTACACATAGTAAAGCTAGTTTTTCATATAATAACAATCATAATTCTTTCAGAATTTATATAAACCTGCAGGTTTTACCTTCATCCACTCTCTTTCCTCTCTGCTCAGAGTACATTTCACATTCCTCCTGAATCTGCATCTCCCAGATTTCAATAAAGGGTTGGTTTGCTTTGGAGCCTCTGCTCTTTCTTGTTTTACACAATAGAGCAAACAAATTTTGTATCAACAAATGGAGTGTCTTGTAGTCTTATTGCCCCATTCTAGACTGACTTCTTTCTCCTGTGTGGCTCAGGGTCTGTGACCAGGACCCAAAGAAGAGGTAGGGAAAAACCACAGTGATGAGAAAGAGAGCTCCATGGGGCGGGGCGGGGCAGGGCAGGGAGGGGATCCAAAGCCTGGGTGAGATTTGCTGAATGGATGATGGGGGTAGGGGTGGCTTCTGAGGCTCAGCATCCTCAGGGGGCTTTGGGGATGTCTCTTCTCCCCAAGAGAAGTTCAAGGTGAGAGGAGAACAAACCATGAACTGGTTGAAGGAGTTGTGGGCATATATCCCAAATTGGGCCCAAGTAGAGCCAGCTGGGTTGAGGACTGAGCTGGGGGGAAGAACAAGTCCTCCAAACTCATGTTCCAGGGAGCCCACGTTGGGGTGGGGGGGTGGTGAAACTCAGAAAGCTCTAGAGATTGACACCCGCCGGGTCGGGGAGAGACCCCCAGGAGGGGGAGAGGGTATGAGTGGAACAATCCTCCCCAGAGAACCGCAGAGGTCATGGGGCTGACCGGGAAACGTGGAGCCTGCGCCTCTCAGACGCTTCAGTCGCCTCATTGCAAGCAGAGCTTGGAAACGGCAACCTTGAACTCAGCCCTCACAAGCCCCGGACCCCCACCAACAAAGAGACATTGGGGACTGGTCCGTCCTCATGAATCTATCTGCTCCCTTAGGAGACCCCCACCCAGTGGTCAGTAAATATGCTTTGTAGCCTGGCGGGCAGCTGTGAGAGCTGGGCACCCCCTGCTCCTGGGGGCCAAAGCCTATCCCACCACCCCACCTGTGCAGATGACTTCATACACAGTTTGGGGAGTCCCACAGCTGGTGTCACATCTGAGCCGCCCTTGGTGGCAAACACAGGAACTCTGTGGGCTGTCTGCTAGACAGTTTCAAAAGCACCTACTAGTAGAAAGGCCCTTTTATTTATTTATGAAGAAATAAAACTGGCTGCCAAGTGCCATGAACTCCAGAGAGTTTCCCCCTCCCCCTTCAAGTTGACCCCCAGTCGTCCAGGGCTCGGCAGATTCTGCCCCCTTCACTCAATGCATCCGGGCTTTCTCCATTGAGGTCACCCAGCCTCAGTCCCCTTCCTAATAGCCTCCTGTGGCACACTACTTGTGCCCCACAAACTACTCTCCCTGTGCCTTCCAGTTATGCCAAAACTCCCTGGATAATGAGCCCATGAGCTGAAGGCCCCTTGGGAAGAAATAAGACCTTTACCTGCTAGAAGAATCCTGGAGTGATGCTGAAACTGCCCAACACAGGGGCTGCTTTGAGCCAGACCCTGGGAAACCCTGGCCCTCCCTGCCCAAACCAAGATCCCTCCACCCTGGTGCCTTTCTTTCTCCTTGTCCCCTTCTCCTCCATCCCCCCACCCTGGCAACCACACTGTTCCTGACCTGAACCCCTTCCTCCCTGGAATGACCTCTGGCCTCTGTGTGATCCCCATGCCCTGCAATCCCTCCTGGTTCTCTGGACTCAGCTCCCACACTGGACTCTAACCTCCCCTCCTACTTCCTGCCCTGTGCCACCCCCTCCCCCCACCATCAATCAACTGGGCTCCACTGCAAAACCTTGAGCTCCTGCGTGCCCAGAGTCTCTGCACTTCTCTGGGCTTTTACTGCTTAATGACTCCCCACTTGGCCAGAAGAACTCCAGTCTTTAGTGTCAGGGCACTTATCTCCATAACCATCTAACCTGTTTATAAACCCCTTCATGGTCCTGGTGCCCGCAATCCCCTAATGGACTTCACTGTGTCCAAAAGGAGGTGTCTATACGTATGCCCACCCTTCTGAGACTCCCTGGAAAAATGTTTTTTCTTCTCCTTTCTAGCTTCTGGAGGCTGTCCTCATTCTGGGTCCTGGTCCCCCATCACACCTACCCTCGCTCCTCTCACATCTTCTCCTAGGCCAATCCTCCCTTTCTTTCTCTTTTCTCTTCAGATGACAGACAGCTCACACAGTCCAGAGCCGCCATTCCATCTCACAGGGGCAGTGTCTTCGACAGGGAATGGAACATTCTGAGGATCCAAGGATAAAACTCAGGGTATCTTTGGGGGCAGTTTTCTTCTGTACCGTAGTACTAAAGAACTCCAGTAATTCTCTCTTCATATTTAAAAAAAAGTTTTAAAATACTACCCAGCTGCAGCCCTGTGTCCATGATCATGGTAACACGCTGCCCCGCCCTCACTCGTATCATGCCCTCCAGAAGGGTCCCAATTCTTCCCATAATCAGAAACACCTTTGCAGGGCACCTGGGTGGCTTAGTGGGTTAAACCTCTGCCTTTGGATCCAGTCATTGTCTCAGGGTCCTGGGATGGAGCCCCACATCCGGCTCTCTGCTTAGCAGGGAGGCTGCTTCCCCCTGCCTCTCTGCCTACTTGTTATCTCTCTGTCAAATAAATAAATAAAATCTTTAAAAAAAAAAAAAAAAGAAACAGCTTTGCTTCTTCTGATTAGCTCTTTTGCTATTGGCAGATTATTCCGAAGAGAACCTGTTCCTTTCACACACTCTTATTCAAAGCAGACCAAACATCCAACAAAGTTTTTGTCTTCGTAACAAAGAAAATACTGAATTTCACTTGGACATCACAACACTTGATAGCAAAGGCTCTTGTCAAAAGTTCTTATACATAAACCCAGGTAATTTTAGTCTGAGGGAACCAGAACAAATAAAACTGCCTGACCCTGAAACTTCCGCAACTCTCTATGTATGTGCATTTGGGCTCTGTGCTAGGCTTTCATCTGTCCTACGCTGGAACCAATGCCATTTCACATTGGGACAAAACTGTTCTCACCAAACCCATGCACCATACCTTGCTCCCAATGTTGTCCTGTTTCCTGATTCCTTCTACCTGAGGATCATTCACATGGAAGGCTGATTACCTTTTCTACAAAACTTTCTCTCTCTCTCTTTTTTTTTAAGGTTGTATTTATTTATATGAGAGAAAGAGTAGGGGGAAGGGCAGAGAAGAGGAAAAAACAAGAAGTGGACTACCCTCTGAGCAGGGAGCCAAACACGGGGCTCAATTCCCAGGACCCCAGGATCATGACCTGAGCCAAAGGCAGACACCCAACTGACCAAGCCACCCAGGTGCCCTCTTATAGACATTTTTATTTCACATAGATCATTTGGGTATGGAGAACCAGAAACTATCAAGACCAGGATATGGGAGCAGACATCAGGGAGAGGCCTCTCCTAACCTTTGATATCCTCATATGCCCCTGTGCTATAACTTCTCAACGTGTCTCTTATTGAATGTCATGTTCAATAAGAGACAGAAAATCTCCATAGCAATGCAATGATACTTTGTGAGGAATGTAACAGTTAGGAGTGACTTAGGTATTTAATGAATACCCATAACTGACTTAATTTAGCATAAGGGTAACATTTTAAGTTACCTGAACATCTTGGAAAATGTCTTCAGGCAAACACAGTACAAGACAGAATTAGTGAACAAATACAGTGTTTTCGTGTAAAATCATTTTCCTTAATTCATGGGCATTCGTTCCCCAGCCCTCTGCCAGCCCGAATTCCCAGACTCTCTCTGCTCTGACAGCTCCCAGCTCACATGCTTTTCCTCCTTTCAGTCCTGTCTTTTCATTCAAGTCCAGCCTCTGCCTCCCTGGTGTCCTGAGGCTCTCTGAGTCCTCCATGAGCTCCAGACCCTGAGCGTGCCCCTCCCTCCGCTGACTGGGATCTCCAGGGGTCTGACCCAGGTTCCTAGAGTCCTGTGCTAGCCCACATGCTGCTGTGCCCTTTAAGCTCTACCTGTGCTCTCACAACTTCCAGCCCTTTGAGGTACAAACACCCTCCCTTGAGCTTCTGGAGGTTTCTTTTCATCCTTATGACTATCTACTCCAACATGGGCTCTCTGAAACCAGTGTTTTTTCTCCAGTGTTGGGGGCTTCTCTGAGTTTTTAAGAGGCTTCAGAGATCCACCAACCCCCTAACCCACCTCTCATGCCCCCCACCAAGTCTGTAAGAATGGCTCCCCCACCACATCCCTTAGGCTCTAGCTGCTCTCCCCACAGCAGGTGGGTTAACCCTCACCTAGACTCCCTAGGCCCCTGGACACTCCTGCCCTGACAGGTCTGCTTAATCCTAAATGATGCTTAACACACAGACTCTGTACCATGCTTTCTCATCCCCAAATGTCCAAGGGTCATGGGGAAGAGGAAGGGAAGGGGAAAATACCTGAGCGCCAGTGACTACAAGGAGTTAAGGGGTTCAGAAGGCAGGCATGGGTATGCCAGTTAGGGATAAAGGGGTTGTGGAACTAGGGGTATTGATGGGGGGCAATCAAAGGATTCGGGAGAGCTGAAAGAAATATCTATGTTATGTAAAGGATGAATAAAGATCAGCGGATGATGAGAAGGGAGTAGTCTTAGATGAGCCAGGTTGGGGGGAAATGCCCATATGGTGGGAAATGCCCATCGAAGTCCCCCAGTGTCCTTAGCAGAAGTTCACCATTTCCGGAGACACATAACTCAGTGAGTGCAACAGCAGTAACACAGTCAGTGACAGAAGAAAAGAGGATAAACTACAGAAGAAGGTACCCATGGAGTAACAGAGAGTTAAACCAGAAAGAAAAAAGCTCGAGAAGAGGTGCACCCAGGTGGCTCATTCAGTTGAGTGCCCGGCTCTTGATTCCGGTTCAAATCCTGGGATGGAGCCCCACATCAGGGCCCTTGCTCAATGGGGACTCTGCTTTCTCTCTCTCCCTCTGCCTTTCACCCAGCTTGTGTTCTCTCTCTCAAATAAATAAATCTTTAAAAGAAAAAAAAAAACTTTAAAAAAGTAGGGAAAGGGTCCGGCTTGTTCAATCTCCTCATACAATCTCTAGATCTGAAGCTTTGGAATCCCTGTCCTCTTTTCATTCAGACAGTCCCTGAGTGTTGTAAGAGAGGTGAGCAAAACCCCTTCAGGTGGACAAACCCCTTGAGATCAGGGACACTGAAGGAAGGGGAACCAGAGCAACTGCTTCTTCGAAAATCCATCCTCTTTAGAAACAAAACCACATCTCAGAAGACTTCACATTGTTAAAATGTCCATACCCCCAAAGTGACATACACATTCAGGCAATCCACATTAAAATTCCAATCGCATTTTTGGCAGGAAGTAGGAAAAAATCATCCTTCAATTCATAACCCCATGGAGCCAGAACACTCTAGAAAAAGAAAAAGTGGGAGGCTTGGGTATCCCAATTTCAAGACATGTTACTGAGCTACAGGAAATAAAATAGTGAGGTCCTGGCACAGACACAGAGACACACACATAGACCAAAAGAACAGAAGAGAGAGGCCCCAGATAAACCTTTCCATACTTGGCCAAATGATCTTCCACAGGGTGCCAATCCCACCCGAAAGAGAAAGGACAGTCTCTTCAATGAAAAGGCTTGGGAAGATAGGGTATCACATACAAAGAAGGAAACTGGACCCTTCCTTTCTACCACACACAAAAATTCTATGGAGATAATGCATCTCCATAGAAAACCTAAGACCATGAAGCTGAGAGAGGAAAAGGGGAGAAAAGCATCATGACATTGGATTTGGCAATGATGTCTAGAACATGACACCAAAAACACAGGCAATAAGAGCCAACTAGAAAAACAGGGCCATTTCCAGCTTAAAGACTGTTGGCCCTCCAGAGAAACAATCAAACGAGTGGAAGGGGAACCTACAGAATGGGAAAAGGATTTGCAACTCATATATCTACTAATGGGTTCATGTCTAGAAGATGTAAAAACCCTAAAAGTCACAACAATGAGAAAAACAAACTAGACGATTAAACAATGGACAGAAGTCTTGAAAAGACATTTCTCCAAAGATATACAATGGCCACGAAGCTTCTGAGAACATGCTCAGTAATCATTACATATAGCAAGTCAAACAACAAAGACATACCATGTCACACTCATTAGGATGGCCGCTAGCAACAACAGTAGCCAAAATAACCAAAACCCAAGAACCATACAACAGCTTGTGTTGGCAAGGATCCAAAGGAACTGGAACCCTGGCGCGATGTTGGTGAAAATATAAAATGGCCCCTCTGCCCTGGAACACAGTGCAGTGTTTCCTCCCAATGAGGAAATCGACTTACCACGTGACACAGCCATTGCACTCCTGATTTGACATCCATAAGAACTGGAAGCAGCGTTACAAAGGGCTACTCGCACGTCCCCGTTCATTGCAGGCTTCCTCTCCAGAGTCAAGAGGTAGAAGCACCCACGTGTCCACACACCGAGGAATGGAGAAAGAACGCCTGGCATCTACATACAATGGGGCACTATTCCATCTTAGAAAGGAAGGTCATTCTGAATTTCTGTGAAGTGAAATGGGCAAGTCACACAAAGACAAATATCCTTGGTTCCACTTATATGCGGTATCTAAAGTAGTCACACTTAAAAAATGGAAAGAACTGTGGGGACTGAGGGGGCAGAAGGGGAGGAAACACAGACCTATGGGTACAGATCGTCAGTCACAAAATGAGCAGGGGCTAGAGATGCACTGTTTGACAATGAGAATATATCTACGCTGCTGAACTATGTACACTGGCTCATGGCTAAAGGTAGTAAATGTAATGTTATATGTTTTTTACTCTAATTTTTTTAAGAGACTGCTTTAAGGGACAAATTGGGGTGAAGAGTCCTGGAGCCTTTGAAACCTTCCTGCCTTCAAAGAGAAAGCTCTGGGTGTGACAAATACAGTGTATTGGTGGGTGAGGTTCATTTCCTATTCCCAATCAGCCCATTTCACTCCAGATGGTTTCTTGTTGGATCTCTGAGCCTCTCAAGAGTCCACAATGGGGAGGAGGCTCGAACTCCAGTGATAATCGGGAGATGAGGGGCCAAGATGGGAGGGGAAGGGGCATGCAGGGATGGAAATAGGGGTAGAGGAGGGAGCAGTGTGGAAGGGGGCAGATGAAAGGATTCAAGAGAGCTGGAGAGTCCAAGATGTCACATTCAAAAAGAAAAAAAAAAAAGAAGAAGAAGCAGATGCCTCACGGTATGTAGGGTGTAAGACTCTTAATCTCAGGGCCATGGGCTCAAGTCCCATGTAGAATGTACCTTAAAAATAATACTAATAGTTAATTAAAACAGAAAACAAAAAACAAAAACTACCATGCTCCCTCCCTGACTAGGGTCAAGCAAGCAGATACGTACAGGCAACTTACTTTAGACTAGAAAAGGAAAAAAAAAAAAAACCAAGGCCCCTTATCTAAGCTTGTGACTTCTGGTACAAACTTAAAAAAACATTTCAGGGAGCTATATGTGGAACAATGTCCAAAGCCCACTCTGAAAGGAAAAACATTCAAATTCCAAGAAACCAGGGCAGAGAGACCTTGTTGAAGACACAGGACATTCAGTATAGAAAAAAATCATACCTTAGGAGTGGGGCTAAACCAGCCCTAGAGTGAAGTTTATACCCGAGCTAGTAAGATTTAAATATTCTATATTATTCTATACTATATAATCTTAAATAGTTCCAAATATTAGCAACCAACAAGTGGGAAGTGAAATATTTTTTTTTTAAATACCATTTGAGGGGCACCTGGGTGGCTTAGTGGGTTAAGCCTCTGCCTTCGACTCAGGTCATGGTCTCAGGGTCCTGGAATCAAGCCCGGAATCTGGCTCTCTGCTCAGTGGGGAGCCTGCTTCCTCCTCTCTCTCTGCCTGCCTCTCTGCCTACTTGTGATCTCTGTCTGTCAAATAAATAAATAAATAAAATTTAAAAAAAAAAAAAAAAGGGTGCCTGGGTGGTTCAGTGGGTTAAAGCCTCTGCCTTCGGCTCAGGTCATGATCCCGGGGTTCTGGGATTGAGTCCCGAATCAGGCTCTCTGCTCATCGGGGAACCTGCTTCCCCTCTCTCTCTGCCTGCTGCTCTGCTAACTTGTGTTCTCTCTCTGTCAAATAAATAAATAAAATCTTAAAAAAAAAAAAAAAAAGAAGGAACCAACCCTACCAACACCTTGACTTTGGGCTTCCAGCCTCCAGAAGTGTGATGATAATACCTTTTGTTGTGTAGGCCTCCTGGGCTTTGGTACTTAGTTATGGCAGCCCCAGAAAACAAATCCACAGGCCAAGAGCCAATTTAGGATAAATTCACTACAGGAGCTAAAAGCCAGCTTCAGGGTCAGGCCTGGAGGCAAGGCAAGTTGCTAGTCAGAGAAATGGGAAGGGTTGAGGAAGGGTCCCAGAGCCTAAGGTACAGGGTCCTTAGGACCACCACCTCTTCATATTTATACTAACTGTCCCTTATGTTTTTATTAATAATATATTAATAAGTATACTTAATATTAACTGTCCCCAATGGAAAGCTTTTAATGTATTTTTTACATAAAATTAAGAGCTTTTACTACCACCATTCTGACTGAGGCATTTTCTCTATTGAAAATAAATATTCGGGACGCCTGGGTGGCTCAGTTGGTTGGACGACTGCCTTCGGCTCAGGTCATGATCCCGGAGTCCCGGGATCGAGTCCCGCATCGGGCTCCCAGCTCCATGGGGAGTCTGCTTCACTCTCTGACCTTCTCCTTGCTCATGCTCTCTCTCACTGTTTCTCTATCAAATAAATAAATAAAATCTTTAAAAAAATAAAAATAAAAAAAATAAAAAAAATAAAAAAAAAAAAAAAAAGAAAATAAATATTCACTTATAGCTTAACTTCCAGGAATAGTACCAATTCTGAAAGTACACAAAGGATACTTTATTTTATGTATAGATGCTGAGAGTTGAGAGGGGTAGTAACTTGGATTTCTGGGTCCAGACGACAGTAGGCTAGGACCTAGCTAGACCCCTGAGTCTGATGAAGGAGGGACTGGTGGCCTGGACTCCTGGATCTGAAGGAGGAGGGGCTGGGGGTCTGGACTCCTGGGGTCTGAGAGAGGAGGGGTTGGGGGTCTGGACTCCTGGGTCTAAGGGAGGAGGTGCTGGGGGTCTGGACCCCTGGGTCTGAGGGAGGAGGGGGCCGGGAACATGGACTCACAGATTCCTGAGAGATGAGAGAACTCAGGGCCAGGCATCAGGGACCCACGATTTGAAGTGGATTTCTTTCTATCTTTTCTCTTACTTTGCTCCTGAAGGTTGTGCCAAAACCACAATGAGCACTAGAAACTGTCTATCCCCTAAGTCTGTTCCTTGTTAGGAGGCATCAATCAAGACAAAGAACTGCCAAAGCTTCCAGAGTATGCCAGACAGATAGGACAGAATCAGCCATGCTCACTACCATCATACAGAGAGACCTACTCCTGGGAAAACTGTGGGCACTGCCTAGCCAGATTGCTAGGGCAAGGCTGGGATTGGCCATGGCTCTTTTGTAAGGGGCTTCCCCCATTCCTGACTCCTAACAAGCCCAACACATCCTGTCCTCTAGCCCCAGGATCTAAAGGCATCTGACACCTAAATATTTCTCATCCCCTCCAGGAATCACATGCCTATTCTTAGTGTTTAGAATGTTAAAACATGAAATAATTAAGGGCTATGATATAACCCAATTGTAGCTCTTTTGTCCTTAGTTCATCTTAGTTCATCTTTGAAAACATTTCTGGTGAATTCTTAAAAGGATATTACTCCTTATCTAGCTAAATTGCTTTCTCTTAATATTTGTATTAACTCTCTCTACTTTTTTGTTGTTGTTGTTATTGTTCTAATTGTGGTATTTTCTCTATTAGAAACAAATATTACAGCGCCTGGGTGGTTCAGTCAGTTAAGCATCTGCTTTCAGCTCAGGTCCTGATCCCCTGAGATCCAGTCCCACATCCAGCTCCCTGCTCATCGGGAGTCAGCTTTCCCCACCCTCCCCTGGCTGGTGCTTTCTCTCTTGCTTGCTCATTCTCTCTCTCTCTCAAATAAATAAAATCTTTAAAAATAATGAATAAATACTCATTTACACCACGGCACTCACAGAAACAGCACCACGTCTGAGAGTACACAAAACACCCCTTTGCTTCATGTTACATATAGATCTGAAGAGCTTCCAATTCCAGCCAGGAACCAGAAATCCGAATGAAAGCCACGTCTTCCTGGTATAGAGGCACAGCCACGTGGGGGAGCTATGGCGGCAACCTGTGCCCTCACAGTCACGGCTCATGCACGCCGTCAGGGGTGCTGGAAACGACTCTGAAGACGGCTTTGCTCCAGTCAACCTTCCAGACGTCCATGGAGGGGGCTCGTGCTGTGACCCCACTGGCCCGCCAGGATCCACCGTGAGGGAAGGTGATGAGACCAAGCTGCCTTCCAGTGTCTAGGAAAACCGGGCGGGGGCGGGGTCCAGGCTGGGCACATGGGAAGGGGGAATAGTTCAGTGGAGGACAGAGGAGGACAGTGGAGGACAAAGGTGTGACCTCCAAGCACAGCCCACTCCATCGCCACATGAGAGAAAGCGG
Source organism: Mustela lutreola (assembly GCF_030435805.1). Classification (NCBI taxonomy): domain Eukaryota; kingdom Metazoa; phylum Chordata; class Mammalia; order Carnivora; family Mustelidae; genus Mustela; species Mustela lutreola. The sequence continues at coordinate 59,892,817 of NC_081305.1, read as the reverse complement.
TCAGGGAGGCCACTTGAGGACGCACCACCCGCCCGGCTTTCCTCGCCAAGCGCAGCAAACACCTGTTCCCTCCCCCCACCCCCATTCCAGCATGCTCGCCGTTCTGCGCATGCGTGCCTTCTAAGCCGCCAGGAAAAGACTTCTCCAAGGCCAATTGGGTGCAACGTTCTTCGGGTTCACCCAATGAGCGCATCAGATGCTTTCACAATGACCAATGGGGCTTCGAGTGACCCGTTGGGCAAAGGTAGCCCCGCCTTCCATTTCTCTGAGAGGCCAAGCCAAGGCGGAGTGGAATGAGAGGGGCGTTCTAGGACGTTCCTCCAGCAGCGTGAGGTTCCTGTGAGGTTATCTGAAAGCCAGGTGGAATCCGGGTCCCTTAAAGAGAAAGGAGGGCTGAGGACCCAGACTCCTGGGTTCTGTGGAAAGAGGATGGGGGGAAAGAACTCCTGGGTCTGAGAGGGGAGGAGGCCGGGCCCTCAGAATCCTGGGTCCTGCGGGAAATGGCGGCTGGAACGTAAAGCCCTGGAGCCCTCGATAGAACAGGACTGGGATGGCAGAATTTCGAGTTGTGGGAGGCCCGGGGGCTGAGAATCCTGCGGCGTGGGAGAACATGGGCTTGACCCGGGGCTGAGGCGGAAGGGGCGTCTGGGCCGGACCCGAGGTTGGGCGGTACTGGTCACTGAACACCTTTGGCTTCGGGGAGTAGGGATTTGGGTCGGAGGGTTGCCCTGTGGAAACAGGCACGGCTCAGACTCGCAGGCTAGACCATGGGGGCCACGGTCTTCTGTGGCGCCGTGCGCCCCGCAGCGCCAGTCCTCGCCGCAACGTCCGTGCAGCCTCGTTGTGTGAGGCTGAGCAGCCCCCTCTTCTCTCTCTAATCGCAGATCCTTGGCCACTCCTCCAGGCGGCTCTGAAAGACGCCATGAGAGCTCGTCGCTTCCAAAGTTTGCTGTTCTTCCTCCTCCTCGGACCCCCCTCCTTGGCCTGTAAGAATGGGGGTTCGGGGTGGGGGAGGGCTGGTTCACAGAGGAGGCACCTCTGGGGAAGAGGACGGGCCAGGGCCGCACAGGGGAGGCCAAGCGTGCTTCCCTTGACCTCCTTTCCTCCGCAGTGGAGCCAAGTTTGTACTGTCACAGGGGCATATCCACGAGTATAGAAAAGGACCCAAAGAGGACGTTTAACTGGACCACAGAGAAAGTTGAGACTTGTGACAGTGGGTCGTTCTGCCAGGAATCCCTTCTGATGATTAAAGCAGGTAAATGGGGAAAGGGCAGCTGGGTTGGGTGGGTGGAGGGGTCTGTCCTGGCAGGGCCGTTCCCCCTCCCCGGGGCCAAACCCTAGGTCCACATCCTGCTTTCCTTCCCCACTGTCTCCGAACAGGGGCCAAGACAGCAGTTCTGGGCACTAAGGGCTGTGTCACGGAGGGGACCCTGGCGACAACGTATATCCAGCACTCCCCACCACCAGGCATAATCACAGTTTCCTACAGCAGCTACTGTGAGGAGTCCTTATGCAACAGCAAGGGGAGCTTAATGGAGCTGTGGAGGGAGGAAGAGACCCAAAGAACGCCAGGAGGTGAGACATGGGGACTGAGAGAAGGTAGGCAAACCCCTAAAAAGATGGTGGGCCTTCCTTCTCTGTGTTCTTACTTAGCTCAGGCCCAACGGTGCCATACACAAAAGAACCTCATTTTTTTTTAAAAGATTTTATTTATTTATTTGACAGAGAGGGAGAGATCACAAGGAGGCAGAGAGGCAGGCAAAGAGAGGGAGAAGCAGGCTCCCCGCTGAGCGGAGAGCCTGATGTGGGGCTGGATCCCAGGACCCAGAGATCATGACCTGAGCCAAAGGCAGAGGCTTAACCCATGGAGCCACCCAGGAGCCCCAGAACCTCAGAGCTTTTGCCTGCCTTTTTCTTTTCTTTTTCTTTTCTTTTTTTAAAGATTTTATTTATTTATTTGACAGACAGAGATCACAAGTAGGCAGAGAGGCATTGCCTGCCTTTTTCTAAGTTGTTACCTTGGGGATCTCAACACTGCTCAGAGCACCAGGAAGGCAAAGAAGGCGGTGGTGTTAAGTTTGGTTTTGTGTTTCTTAAACAATAAGGGGTCAGTGGAGGTTTCCAGGATGGTATGGCTTAATCAGTCTGGCAGCTACTGCTTCCCGGATTTGGCCACCCCCTATGGCAATCTGGCCCTGCCTACCTTTTCAGTTTACTTCCTTTTCTTCCTTGCCTGTTTATTGCGTTCCAGCTGGGGCCAGTAGTCAAAATATTTAACAAAAGATATGGTACTGGCCAATCAGAATAGATGCTGGCCATGAAAAACCAGTCCAGCCCTATCTGTGTCTACCAACTGAATACTAACATGGCAGTGTCTCCCAGTCCCCCAAATCCAGCAAGCTGCTCACACCTCCAGACCTTTTCCTTGCTGTTCACTTTGCTACTCCCCCAACCCCCATTTTCACTCAGCTAATCTCTGTTCACCCTCCACTTCAACTCAGGTGTCTGCTCTGTAAAAATAGTTAGCAAATTCTTCCAAATAGTTAAATATTCCTCCATTCCTTCACCATTATCTTCGGACACAGTGCGTACTGAGAAGTACAATTAAAATTACTGGCATGTCCTACTTGATGATGTCCATGACAGGAACTGTGTCCTTTTGATCTCTGTCTCTACACCTAAGCACACAGTTTGGAAGTCATGTTGGGTGGGTTCTGATAGCAAAGAGAAACAGTTGAAAAGGTATGGGGAGATTGCAGTGATAGGCCTTGATTGCAGTGGTGTCAGCAGCAAAGACTTGGGGAAGAAAGGAAGAAAGAAGAGACAAATCCAGAGGCAGGACATACCTTAATTGCCCTCTGTTTTGCCTTCTAGCTCCCAGTGTGGCACCACGCTTCCACTGCCCAACCTGTGTGGCTCTGGGAACCTGTCCGAATGCTCCTTCTCTTCCCTGTCCCAATGATACAATTCAGTGCTATCAAGGAAGACTTCAGATCACTGGAGGTAAACTCAACACCCAGTGGTGTCAGAGGCTGGAAAACCAGACATCTGGGTGGATCCCAGGGTTCTAGGAATGAGGAAGGAATGATTCCCTTCTGATTTCCTAAAACATCTGTGCATCTTCCCATCCTTTCTTGTTCTACAGGAGGCATCAACTCATTTTTGGAGGTCAAAGGCTGTACATCCGTAATTGGTTGCAGGCTGATGTCTGGGATCTTTACAGTAGGGCCCATGTGGGTGGAGGAAATCTGTCCATATCAGTCTCTCCCTCAGCCCCGAAAGACTGAAAATGGGGCCACCTGGCTTCCTGTTTTGGTTTGGAGGTTAGAGCTAGTGCTGCTGCTGTTACTGCAGGAACTTGTCCATTGTTCCTGAGGAAGTGCTTCTCATCCTGGACTGCAGGACACCTCTTCTGACTGGAAGCCTTCTGACTGCTGGTCAGCAAGTTGAGGAGCGAGTGGAGAGCTGAAGAACAGGGAGTTCCTATGGATGTATTTTATATTTCTAATAAAGTTTCTGCTGTGATTGGTGTAAAACCCAAGCCTAGAAGTGGAATTTTAGTGCTGAAAGGACCCTGAAAATTCACTTTCTCCAACCCACACATTTTGCAGAAAGGGAAGCAGAGATCTGGAAAACTTGACTATCTCACACTAACATAGTGATGGGCAGAGCAAGACCCGAACTTTGATACTTGGACCTAAAGTCTGGTTTTCCTCCCACTCTTAATTGGTCACTTTCTCTTGCTAGCTGGGCAAGAAATCAGCATTAGTCTCCTTCAGAGCGCTCTGAGCCCAACCTTAAGGACACAGTTGGCTGTGTTGTTCTAGTATTTTTCTGGGAGGTATGACAGAATTTGAAAAATCAAGACTCCAAATTCTTCTGTTATAACAGACCCCACCTCCTATGTCCTGTCTCTTGCCCATTTACATCATTCCTTCTCTGCTGCCTACTTCATGCATTTTCAGGGCACACAGGAAACATTGGAGGCAGCTGGGGCTCAGCAGGGTATGAAAACTGGGGTCTGGGACTCTTGGGAGGAAGATGTGTTTTTGACTTCTCCTGCTTCTTACTCAAGAACACATAAAACCCATCTCATAAAAGACTCCAATGATAGAGGAGCCACATAGGAAAAAGTAAAAGGTGGGGAAATGATAAGGGGGAACAGACATTTATTATTTCCTTTAAATAGTTTTATTGTGGTTTACCTGACATAGCCAACTGCACTGGGGGTGGAAGGAGACTTAATGCAAACTACTGACCCCACAGAGGAAAAAGGACAGGGGTGTTTGGCCATAGTATAGTCCATCCAAGTTCCTTCTAGAAAGTTTTGGTTCTAAATCAACTCCTTGAGTTAAAGGCGCACTCCAGCTAATACTTCATCTTTGTCCCTAGGCAACCAGTTTCCCATCAGTTTACAGGAGAAAGCACAAACAAATCAAATTTTTACTTAATGAGGGGGCATATAAGTTTCTAAAATAATAAGCATTCAGAACTATGACTGGTAAATGCCCTCTAGGGCAAAAACAACAACAAAAAAGCCAAGTAAATGTTTTCCATAGGACAATAGCTTTCTGATGTCACTGAAGACAGTTACAGGAGAAAACCCTGAGTGAATGGAAGAATGACATAATTTTCCAAAATTTGGCCCCTGGATTGTTTTGGCATTTTAAAAATTATGTGTATCATATGCCAAAGAACTTCAGGCAGCACGGGCAAATTTCTTAGGCCTCAAGCTCAAATATAATATATTTACATAAATGTACATAATATAAAAGTATTTTGATATATTGTTGATTTTTCGGATACTTTGGTTTTAATAATCCCTCATCTGACCCAGGGGTAGGTAGAAACTTAACCAGTTTGAATAAACTCAGCCACCTCAGGGCTTTCTCCCTTTCCACTCTCCTCGCCCAGGGCTTGGTTACAGGACTGGTGAGAAGGAGGTGACTGTCTAGTTTTGGCCTCTCTGCTGCTCTTGTCCATATTTCTGCTGATGCCTGGAACCCGGCTTCCATTCCTGCTGGCGTCCACTGGGAACTTCCAACCCTGTCTGGGCACTGATGGCCACCCACGTGGGCCCTCTAAGTTCTGCCATCCCTCTCTCAGCTATTTCAGGGCCTCTTCCAACAGTTTTCAAGTCCCACTGCAGTGCTTCAGGACTTGGGTTGTGGTGGCATCCCACATAGCTGATGAAATTCCCCCAAGATCTGGAGAAAAGATCATTGCACAGGGAATTGCTTCCTCCTTAGGTACTAGGAAAGAGATGGGGCCTAGCCCATGGGATTTCTCATCCATCTTACACGGACCACTATCACACATTCTTCCCAAATCTATTGTTTTGCAAAAATCATGCCATAAGGCCTTTGAAGGAACTTGAAAATCCCAGGTCTATCAAATCAAAAGTTGGCCCTTCAAAATTATTGTCTCTGTCTTACTTTACATAAGCCTACTTTGAAACTTCAAGGCTGAACAGTAAGATATTTCTGGCTCTTTGCATTTCTAGGCATTGGCCCTACTAACTGAGGGATAAGGAGCAAGAGAAGTGGTATAAAGAATTGGAGAGGGGCACCTGGGTGGCTCAGTGGGTTGGGCCTCTGCCTTCAGCTCAGGTCATGATCCCAGCCTCCTGCATTGGGCTCCTTGCTCAGTGGGGAGCCTGCTTCTCCCTCTCCATTTGCCCCTCCTCCCTCTTTCTCTTTCTCTTTTGCTCTCTCCCTCTCTCTCCCTCTAAAATAAAATCTTAAAAAAAAATAAAAAGAACCAAAATTAACTCCAATTTACCATCCAAGCCTTCCCCTAGAAATTGAAAGCCTTCAACATACTACAGAGTTCCAAACAGTTGTATCAGACAGATTCTGTCAAAGCAACTAGATGAAGAGACAGATTCCTGGTGCTTCCAATTCTTCCATCTTCCCACTGTTTGCCATGTTTCTTAAAGCCGAGATCAACAGTTCTACCAGATTAAAGGGAATTCCCGGGCCAAAGGAACATGTTAAATGAGAAATCAAAAAAATCCAGGCTGTGGGAACTCCAAAAGACAAAGACATGGCTTTGTCAAAAATTACGTTTAGAGAAAAAAAAAAAAAAGAGGTGAAGCTATACCTTAAAGGAGACTTAAACACACAAAACCAAGTGCAATGTGTGGACCTCACCTAGATCCTGACTTGAAAAACCAGGAAAAATATTTTTATGAGATAAGAAAGGAAATTATTAATCGACTGGCTATTTAACTGTATTAGGTATTTTAATTTCTATTCAAAATAAGAACTGAAACCATGTGTTTCAACATGATGATGGTTTGTTCCAAGGAAGTCTTGCCTAGAAGGAAAAATCTATAAAAGCTAACGTCTCAGACAACAGCTTGCTTATCAAGACTGTTTCAAGACTCTCATTTTGTTGTGTTCATCAAGCCCTAAACCATTGTGTCATAATCCTTGCTTAATCGTGGCCGGTTTCCTGGTATGAAGAGCCTGCCTCAAATAGCCTTCCCTGATTTTCCCTTCTGTGGTACCACTGAGGTTCTCATGGTCTCTGTTAGAGTCAACTGTTAACAGATAATAAACTTTTTTGTGTCCTGTTTAGTAAGAAAAGGGGAGGCCTATCTCCTTAAAGAAATGTACTAAAGGATTTACATATTTTTAAAAGATTTTATTTATTTATTTGAGAAAGAGAAAGCACAAGGAGAGGGGAACAGAAAGAGAGGGAGAAGCAGACTCCGCACTGAGCATGGAGCCCCACCCAGGCAGATCCCAGCACAGGTGAGCTGAAGGCAGATACTGAACCAACTGAGCCACACAGGCGCCCCCTGAAGGATTTACATATTAAATGCAAGTAAGACTGAGATGTGCTTCAATATAGTTTGGGACAGAGAATGGGGTGGGGCATAAAAAAATGAAATTGACCATAGGTGATAATTACTGAAGCTTGTTGGTAGCTACCTGGGGTTTCCTACACTATTTTTGTCTACTTATGTACATGTTTGAAATTGCCCATAATAAAAGGGTTCCTTTTTTTACGTGTGCTACTCAGACCACAACATTGGAGTTATGCTTAATCATCCTCCCTTCTTCTCCTGTGCTATATCCAAATCCATTACCATATCCTACAGATATTCAAAATTCCTCTAGAATCTGACCATTTCTCATTACCTCCACTGCCACTTCCCTGTTCGAACACTGCCGTTTCCCACCTTGATTCCTGCAATAGCCAATGGTTTGATGCCTCAGCCTTTGCCCTCCCTGATGCCCATATTTTACTCTCAACACAGCAGTCAGAGTGATCCTTTTTAAAGAATAAGTCTAAAAGCTCTTCTCAAAACCTTGCAATGGCTCTTCATCGCTCTCAAGAGTCAAAGTCAAAGTTCTTATGATGGCCTACAGGATTCTACACTCTCTGTCCCACTCCTTGACCTCTGACCTCATCTCCTAAGACACATCCTTTTGGGTCACTCCAGTCACCCTGGCATCCTTCCTGTTTTACAGGTGCACCAGGCACGCTCCCATCTCAGGGCATTTGCACTTACCGGTCCTTCTTCTTCTTCTTCTTTTTTTTTTTAAATTTAGATTTTATTTATTTATTTGACCGAAAGAGATCACAAGTAGGCTGAGAGGCAGGCAGAGAGAAAGGGGGAAGCAGGCTCCCTACTGGGCAGGGATCCCAGTGCAGGGCTCAATCCCAGGACCCTGGGATCATGACCCGAGCTGAAAGCCGAGGCTTTAACTCACTAAGCCACCCAGGCGTCCTTACCGGTGCTGATTATCAAGAGTGTCACCTCTTTCAGGGCTTTACCTGAAGACCTTCTCAATGAAACCTTCTCTGACTGCCCCTATCACACTGCAGCCATCCCCTCCCTACCCAGACACTCCCTTTCCCCACCTTTTTTCCCTCTCCTTTGTACTTACCGCCATCTTATGTCATACTTGTTTATAGTCACATCTCTCTCCTTAGAAAATAAGCCCCATGACAGCAGGGATTTCTGTCTGTTCTGTTCCCTCCTGTAGTCCCAGTGACTAGAACAGTGCCTGGAACAGAACAGGTGCCCAGTAACCATTCATTCTATGACTTTGGTCACTATTGTGCCCTCAGCTACCCCACTATTTCTCCAGGGTTCAAACTTGGGTGTTAGGTCCAAATGAGGTAATTAGGGAAGAAAGTCTTGATTTTTTTTTAAGATTTTATTTATTTATTTGACAGAGAGAGATCACAAGCAGATGGAGAGGCAGGCAGAGAGGGAGATTGAGGGAACTAGGCTCCCCGCTGAGCAGAGAGCCCGATGCGGGACTCGATCCCAGGATCCGGAGATCATGACCCGAGCCGAAGGCAGTGGCTTAATCCACTGAGCCACCCAGGCGCCCCAGAAAGTCTTGGTTTTAAAAAAATTATCCTAAAGGAAGAGAAGTAGGGTCCTAGCTCAGGGCAGCATATGTGAAGGGTGCAGTTGTGGCAGCTACTGGGGTGACAGCTGCCAAAGGATCCAGACCCCCTAGACAATGTATTACCCATTAATCATCCAGCGTGTGGGGAGACTGGAAATAATGTTCAATTTCTCTTCCTAGGAACCCAAGAAATGAAAACTAAACAGTAAGTTACTTTGGTGGCTTTACAAACAAGGGAAGGAAATAGAAATGAGCAAACTTTGTTTACAGACAAACTTTCAATGCAGTGCTTGATTTTCTGTGCACGTCTCAAGACAAAGGACTCCAATTTCTGACTTTTTAAAAATACCCAAAATAATTACATCACAGAATAAAAAATACCAGTATGCACTTTGGAAAAACCATTTGGCAGTACCTGCTAGGACTACATCTACGTATGCCTTATGCCCTACCAATTCCACATCCGGGGATTTACCCAAGAAAAGTGACTGCATATATCCATATACAAGAATGCTCCCGGCAGCTCCATCCATAAAAGCTCAAAACTAGAAATAGCCCATGTGTCCACCAACAACAGACTTGAAAAACCAATGTGGCATATTCATAAAAATGAAATGCTTTACAGTGATTTTTTTAAAGTAACAATCGCAACAATATGGTGGACTCTTGCGACGTAACACTGAGTGACAGATGCCAACAACAGAAGAGTAAGTGTTTGTACAATTCCTTTTATATAAATACCAGGAAGGGGCAAACCTAACTCGTGGTGAGAAAAATTGGAAAGTCATTAGCTCTGGATGGTGTTGACTGAAAGGGGCACAAGGGAACCTTCTAGAAAGCTAGAATATTCTATATCTTGACCTAGGTGGTAGTTCCATATACATACACGTGTTAAAAGTTCATAGATATATATGTATATACATAAATTCATTGAGCTGTACAAGTTTTTGTGCTCTAATACCCCAATAAAAAATTTAAAACTCTTAAAAATTTTTAAATAAAACAGAATAAATGACGTGTGTCAGGACTTTCAAGACCAGAAATACCAGAAAGCTCGGCTGGCCCAGTGGAATGTACACACGAACGGGGCCAGGTTCTCAGTCCCCGTCTCTCGCCACAAGGTGGCTCTCTCCCCTCTCTCAAGTCTTCCCAGTCCTGTGGGAAGAGGAGGGTTGTGTGCTCCTGGGCATGGACTAAAAATGCTGTGTAATGACGCTGGCCTCACTTCAGAAGAGTGTAACCCTTTTAAGGCAAAGACCTGAATCTGAGTTCTGCCATTTCCTAGCTGTGTGATCTTGGGAATGTTCCTTAACTTCCCTATGTCTCAGTTTTCACATCTGTACAGTGGAAATAATAACAGTACATACCTTATGGTGTGGTTGTTGTTGGTCGTGGTGCTGTAACTGTTATTGTGAAATGAGTTCAGCCTCAGGAAACTCTCAGGACATTACCTGGCCCAGAAGAAGAACTCAATGTTATTATGTGAGTTAATATTAAGAGAGGAAATGTCAGTAACAGAAAGGACAACACCTGGCATCTCACTTCTTCGGGCGGGGGGGGGGGCGACAAGCAGGTATTAGAAGTGTGATGATGTGGAGATGGAAAGAGCCTATTCTGTATTCTATGTTCTTTTCTAGAAACTTCTATGTTCTTTCCTAGAACCCAAGGGCCCAGAGGGTTTCACCAGTCTTTCTGTAGCTTTCAGAGGTCTGTACCTCAGTGGGGCAGATAGAATAATGGTCCATCTCCCAAAGATTTCTACAGCCTCATCCCCTGGACCCATAAGTATGTTACCTTACATGGCAAAAATGACCTTGTAGTAACCTCTTAAGTACCTCGAGATGGGGAGGTTATCCTGGCTTACCAGGCAAGATCCAAGGTAATCACCTGGGTCCTTACAGGATGGAGGCAGGAGAATCAGTCACAGAAGCAGAAACGAGAACAGAAGTAGAAGTCAGAGTAATGCGACTAGGAGCCAAGGAATGCAGGTAGCCTCTGGATGCCGGAAAACTCAAGGAGGGGATTCTCCCCCAGGGCATCTTAAGAACAGCGGGTGCCAACAGCATGCCACCCCAAAATGTGTCACTTTGGCATGAAGACTTTTTGAGTTAAACAGCAATCAAGGGGTGGCCTGGATGGCTCAGTCAGCTGAGCGTCCGACCATCAGTTTCAGCCTCAGGTTGTGATCTCGGGATTGTTGGACTGACCCCTCGCAGGACTTCTAAGAATGAAGAGTCTGCCCCTACCCCCACCCTGCTCACATGTGCACTCTCTCTCACATAAATAAAATCTACAAAAAAAAAGGAATCAAAACCTACCAGATTCAATAAAAGATCTGTAAACCCTTCCCCCTACAACTCAGTGGACTAAACAGAGTTTAGATGGGGGACCTGGCCCCGAGAGAGAACCATCACCACAGAACTACAGTATGATACGGACTAGGTGTGGTCCACAGGGGAGCCGAGCAAGGCCACTCTGATCAAAGTCCTCTTTTTGGCCCCTTCTGAGTGCTCCAGCAAATATCTGTTTACCAAACATTGGTTTTTCATCTTTGTGTAAACTGTATTCCTTTCCTCTGAAGTCCTAGCCACCTACCCACTCTTCTGTCCAGAAGGACACACAGGCCTCATTTTTCCTGAGTGTCTGGAATTTCTGTGTCTGTGTAGATTCTCCATGTGTACACCCATGACATCTGATTTCCTCCTGTTACCCTGTGCTCATGTCAATCGGATTCTTAGTCCAGCTAGAAGGACCTGGAAGGGGACAGGAATTCCTGCTCCCCGACGAAACATGGCCTTTGATGTTAGCCCTGTAAGGCCTATTTCAGATTTCTGACTCCAGAAACATTATAAGTGTTGGTTTGAGCTGCTAAACTAGGGGTCACTTGTTACAGCAGCAACTGCAAATAAACACACTCAACTCCATGAAATGCCTGAGTGACTTGCTGGCATCTGCAGTTGGGATGTGATTTTGGAGTAGTGTTTTTGGGGTCTGGAGCCAATGGCTAAGAAAGGATTCTTTTTTTTTTTTTTTAAGATTTTATTTATTTATTTGAGAGAAAGAAAGAGAGCACAAGCAGGGGGAACAGCAGGCAGGGGCAGGGGGAGCAGGGAGCCGATGTGGGGCTTGATCCCAGGACCCAGGGATAATGACCTGAGCCAAAGGAAGGTGCTTCACTGACTGAGCCACTGAGGCATCCCCAAGAAAGACTTCTTGAGACTTGAGATGTCTTTGGTGCAGAAAGGGGATATTATTAAAACAAGGGGCCGAAAGAGCGGCTACCCCGGGACCTGAGAAGCAATTGATTCTGTAATTTAGAGGTGGGGGAGGTAAAAACAAAAGCAAGTTCCAGAAGGACTTTCCTATGGGAAAGAAGACTCAGGGGATCCTGGAGCCCTGGCTATTGTCAAACTAAGGTGGTTTTTCCCTCTGGCAAAGTGTTAACAGTAAGACGGTTGGGAGTTTCCAGGAGGGGAAGAAGGTTACACTCGCCTGCCTCCAGTATTTGTCTATGGGCTGCAGCTTATAAGGACATGTAATTTTATCTACATCTCCCTCTGCCTTTGTTTCCCATATCAGTTGTACATCTTAATTTCCTTCATTTATTTAAACAGGACAGGCAGGGGCACCTGGGGGCTCAGTGGGTGAAGAGGCTGTCTCCAGCTCAGGTCAGGATCTCAGGGTCCTGGGACCCAGGACCCCGTGCTGGGCTCCCTGCTCAGTGGGAAGCCTGCTTCTGCCTCTGCCTCTCTCCCTCCCCCTGCTTGTACTCACTCTCAAATAAATAATAAAATAAAATAAATAAACAGGATGCCCAATCTCATGGTTCAACATTCAGTACGTACACACAACCACTTCAGCTGAAGCCACGTGTACCCTCGGACCCTGGGCTGCGAGTTCTGCCTACATATTCAACAGAAAGGTAGGTCCACCCAAGGACCTCGACAAGAATGTTCCTAGCAGCACTATCTGTCATTGCCAAACACTGGAAGTGACCCAAATGCCCGTCAGCGGCAGAATGAATAAATAAACACACTCATCATTTCCTGCACAGCCACCTCGGGGCCCTGAATCTGCCCTTCTCAATGTTCACGGAAAGGAGGAGCATCTGGAAGACTGACGCCCACCCCTCCCCCGCAATAAATATTATAATATCAACAGTCAGTGTTTGGGGGTGTCTACAAGCACAGAGAGGCTGAATCACTGTCCATGCGTCAACTGATCTCATCCTCACAGAACAGTCTAAGGTCAGTGCTTTTATTATCCCCATTGTACAGATGGGGAAACTGAGGCATGGGATGTCTAAATAAGACACCAAGGTATGCTTGCTAGTGCAGAACGAGCATTTGAACCCAAGCAGTCTGACTCTGCTACAGGAGAAGGAGACGTGGAAAGTCGCAAGTGGATGCAGCCTGGGAGCGGCAAGCTTGTCCCCTCACAGCTGGGGCACATAGAACATTAGGGTCGCAAACTGCAAGGGGCCAATGGCCCCTAATCCTTGGGCTGGCCCCACAAAGGGGAGGCCTTCCCAGGAGGCTGATGGGCACTGGCTGAGGGGAGTGTGGGTCTGATCATTCCAGCTCCAAGCTGGATGACAGGATGCTTGTTCTCGATCTAATGACCAGTGCTGGGAAAGCCCTTTAGGGACACCATGGAGGGCACAGCGGTGGAGGTGAGGGAGTTAGGAGTAACTTCAATATTGCAAAAGCCCAACACCTGAGCCAGGTCCTCCGCTCTGGGCCAGAATATCACCCCTGAGTGGCCAGGACGTCCTGCTCGTCCCCCTCTGTTCCCAGACCAAGGACCAGAGGAGCTGAGTTCTGACTGCTAAAACACGGAAATGAACGAATATTCCAAAGGCATCATGAGGAACAATACATTTTCCAAAGGTGGAAGAACGGGACTTGGGTTTGCCGGATCAGCTATAAAAGCTTTGCTGTTACTAGAGGCATGAGCCTCTCAAAGGCTGTGAGCCCCGAGGACAGGGAGGCCACTCCAGGAGACCAGGACCCAGGAGCCACCCACACCCAGAGTTACTGGAAGAATGACAGCTCTGGTCTGCGTAATGCATGGACAGGCCTCTGTGCCAGGACAACTGTCTCTAAGCTGCTGGTGACAGCCCAGCCAGCCTCACTTTGGCTGGGGAGATTCTAGAACTATCTGGGTCCAGTTATTTTTACAAGCAGCAAAAGTCCTGGGAAACTGGCTAGAGCAAACCACTAAATTTCTCTCACTTGTAAACTGGAGATAATCATCATTCTGGCTATGACAATTAAGTGGCCTCCTCTTGTCACGTGCAAGAACCGGGTGGGGATACAAGTCTGTGAGGCCTGGAGCTTACATAAGAACCAAGAGGGAAGGTGTTGAAATGAACTCAAAAGATCTTTTGGGTGGGGGAGGGGCATGGCACCTGGCTGTCTCAGTCGTGGCACATGCAACTCTTGATCCCGGGGTTGTGGGTTTGAGCCCCACCTTTCTACACCCTAATGTTGGGTGCAGAGATGACTTAAAAAAAAATAAAATAACAGATCTTGGGATGCATAAAACCCTCGTTTGCACCTTTATTTACAAATGAATTCTTCATTGAGCTAAGACAAAACTTAAGAAAAAACTAGACTGATGTACATTTGATAGATAAAAATGATGTACATTTTGATAGATCAAAATGAACTAATCTAGATTAAAACCTTGGGGTTGGGGGAGCCTGGCGGGCTCAGTCAGAAGAGCATGGGACTCTTGATCTCAGCGTTGTGAGTGTGAGCCCCATGTTGGGTGTAGAGATGACTTAAAAAAGAAAAAAAAATCTTAAAAAACAACAGGTAAAGCAGTGACTAATTATAATTAAACAATGTCAAGGCATTGGCTCATCAACCAGCAAACATGGATGCAAGCAAAGCTTCTGGCCTGCCTCCTGCAGACAGCCACACCCAAATGAGAAACATGGGTACGACAGCTTTGCTGAGCCACCCTCTCCTGCTCTGTTCCCTTCCGCCCCATGAACCCTGTCCACTCTGAGTCTAAGGGTTTCCTTCAAGGAAGCCCTGCATGGGAGCTCCCTGGGGTCCTCTCTCCAAAGGCCTCCCACCTCTCCTGCCCAGGAGCAGAAGCCAAGAAGCCAGAGCTGTTTGAACTAAACAGAGACTGCAATGCTGGCCGTGGTCCTTCCCCCAGGAAGGCTATAGTCACAGGAGCTCTGGCGTGGCCATGTGCCTCGCTTTCGCCAACAGAAGGAGGGCGAGGGACAGACAGAGTGCCGGTTTCAAGCCTGGGTCTCATCTGAGGGGCCTTGCACGTTTCTGGTTGTCCTTTTGCACCCACACAAGAACAATCTCAGGCTAGCCTGCTGGCAAGTCTCCCAGCTACCCTGAGAAAGGCCCAGCTAGATCGGTGCCAGGGTGACCCCCAGACCTAGGAGCAAACACAGCCAAGCCCGGGAGACCCAGCCGGCCAGCCCTGCCAGCCCTGTCAGACTGCCCGCCGGTGAAGTCTGCTTCAATAAGGGAGGCTTCGGACAGAATGGTGGGTGGAGAGAGGAGCAGGGAAGCGCAGCCCAGCAGAGTGAAGGGTTGGAGAACCAGGGGTGAGGGAGAAGAGGCTGCTTTTGATCAGGCAGTCAGGGAAGTCCACTGGGAGGAGGTGACCGCCAGCAGATGCAGGAAGAAGAGAGAGAGGGAGCTCGACGCGGTCAGAGAGGGCGCAGCCAGGGCACAGGCCAGGAGGCAGGCATGCAGCTGACGTGCTTGAAGAATGGAGTGCAGCAGGCAGGGAGCAGGGTGCAGGAGGGGGCGTCCGAGCAGCAGGGAGCGACCGGAGCACGAGGAACAAGGAGGGTGCGTGCTAGTGCTGCGACGATTAAATGCGTTAATATGTGGAAGGCGCTGAGGACAGTGCCTTGCTTATGGCGAGTGTCCAGAAAGTGTCAGCCTTTGCTTTACTGTTGGCTTTTTTAGTCCCAAAATGCAGTGTCCTAAGAGGAAAATCCCCATGGGACGATTGCCCCTTCCTGGAATTAAGAAGAAAGAGGTGCACGGCGGGGCGGGGCAAGAAATCTAAAACCCAGTTTGTTCCCTAAAACATTCATTTTGTGTTTCATGGTAATTCTTCCCAGAAACCGCTGATAGGGAGAGGAAGAGCAAGTGAGGCAAACCTCAACCCACCTCTGAGAGGCTGGGTACATCTGGGGAACCCTCCATGTGGCCTGCCCCACCTGAGCATTTGTGGGTGCTGGCCCATGGCTGATACACCGCCCCCAACTGTCCCCTCCACAAAGACAGGAACAGCTAGGTGGTTAAAAACTAAGTTGGGGGGCACCTGGGTGGCTCAGTCATTGTCTACCTTCAGCTCAGGTCATGATCCCAGGGTCCTGGAATCGAGCCCCTCATCGGGCTCCCTGCTCTGTGGGGGGGGGGGGAGGAAGTAAATTAAAAAAAAATAAAACCCAAGTTGGTCCCACAGCCAGACAATCCCCTGTCGCAAGCTGTGCATTCTCAGGAAGGTGACTTCACCTCTCAGAAGCTCCATTTCCCCATCTGTAAAATGGGTCCAACACTAAGACCTTCCACTTCACAGAACTGGACGTGAGGATGAAATGACATGATTCATGGATACCACTCCGAACTCAAGAACTCCACACATCTGTGCCACGAATTTTCACAGAGCACCGGCTGAATGCCAGTCACTCTCCCTGGTACTGGGGACACAGCAGCGATCAAGACAGACACAATCTCTGCCCCTGACGAACTTACATGTCAGTGGGGATCAGGAGGTACAAACAATGGACAAGACAGAGCTAACTATACGATACGGTAGCTGCAGCATCAAAACATGGTAGGGAAGTGTCAAAAAAAAAATGGAAGCAGGGAAGGATAAAAGTGTCAAAGAGTGTGTTGTGCAGGGGTGAGGACTGTTCATTGAGATGGCCTGAGAAGACTTCATGGAGAAAGCAATTCACGGAGTTAATGTGTATAAATTGCTTGGAACTGTCCTTAGCACACCCGAAACACTGCAAAGTGCAGGTGACACTGTGGATGGCTGGGGAATGGGCATTCCAAGCAGAGGGAACAGCAAGTGCAAAGGCCCTGAGGAGGGAACAGGCCTTTATTGGCGTAGGTCGCTGAGCAGCCGGCATGGCTAGAGAGAAACGGGCGGGGGGCAGCATGCCAGCAGGTGGAAGGGAGACAGGAAACAGGAGCTGAACCCCTTCAGGCCTGTGGGCCATAGTGAGGCTATGGTGAGGCCACCGGCCTTTCCCTCCTGAGTGAGGAGGGAAGCTGCTGCCATGTTTCAAGAGCTCGCTGTTTTTGGTAATAGTCTCATTTCCCTCATTCACCACCTTTGTGAAACGACAACTTCCTCTCTCTCCTTTTCTTCCACTCTGAGTGGCCTGCCCACTGGGGATGATGCCTGCCCACACTGCCCCTCCTCTCACATCTCAGGGGAAGGACTTAGAGAACCTTTGATCACATGGTTCTGTAAAACGCGCATGACATTTCTAGGAACTGGGAGTCTTTGGGTCTGGGGACTACATGACTGGGAGTTTATGCTGTTCTGAATTTTGGTAACTGTCAGATTGGAGATGAGCCTCTGACACAAATATGTTACGAGATCAGGTATCCCAGTACAAAAGAATGCCTACACAGTCACTAACACCACTTGAGGGGAGAAAAAAGAAAAGAAAAAGGAAGAGCACTGTCTTAGGAGAAACATGAACTTCTAGGAAAAGATAATTTAAACAACAGAGGGAAAGGATTAAGAGCTTGAGCCCATCTGCTCAGGATTCAAGTTAGGACTCTGTAACTCCCCAGCCACCAGGCCTCTGCTGCCAGGCTCAGCGGGAGGGAGGCAGCCAAGGGCGCCATCTGAGAAGGCACCGAAGGTGTGTCCCAACACGAATGTGGATGACTACGTGGTTTATTCTAGAATTGGGTATTTCTGCTGAGCGATCTCCACCCTAAAGCCCCAGAACAGAAGAAATGACCATAGAAATCAGAAGACTTATTTTTTAACCTAATGCTATAGAGAGTAAAGACTTCTTTCACTCCTCCCCTGTCTCCAAATTCACCTGTTACCACAAGCACCTTGACCTCACTCCCAGCACCTCAGTCCTGCGTGGATTGGGCCCTAGCAAACATCTTTAGGTTTTTTTGTTTTATTTTTAAGGTTTTATCTATTTTTGCGAGAGAGAGAGTGCACAAAGAACAGGGGGGCAGAGGGAGAAGCAGACTCCCCGCTGAGAGGGGAGCTGGATCCCAGGACACCCGGATCATGGCCCAAACTGAAGGCAGACGCTTTACCTCCCAAGCCACCCAGGCAAGTATCTTTAGTTGTATTCATTCCTTCCTTTAGGGGCTTTCCATGACTCTGGACTCCGAGGGTCCAATGGTGGACAAAACAGACTCAGACCCTGCCCCAGAACAAGTCCTAATCCACAGAAAGTGCTCCACAAAAGCTTTCAGAATGAATAAAAAATGGTCTCTCTCTTTTTAAACTCTCTACTGGCAGAAAAGAGAGCTGACAACTGTATGCATGACCCTCCAATTTTGTCTTTGAAATCTGCTGGCTCCCAAGCTCCAAACTGGATTACAGAAGAAAATCCCAAGGCCAAGGTTCTTTCCCAAATGCGCCCCGACCTATTTCTGAAGCCTCTTCGGGTGACTCCCTCCCACGCAAAGCTGCACCCTCTTCCCAGAACAAGGCGGGTTCTCTAGCGCCTTTGCTACTTGTAGCTTAAAGCCCTGCCACAACGCCACCTCCTCCAAGAAAACAAGCTGGCAGCCCAGCAGAGGCCACTGGTCAGTGTTTGTGCGGCAAGATTTAGTTGAATGCTGTGTCCACTCCTCACCCCCTCCCCGCTCCGTGAGCTGGAGAAGCCAGCCAGGAGCGGCCCGTGCTCCTCGCAGCCGCCAGAGGGCGCGATCAAAACACCAACCGGCCCTCCTGGTTTCAAAGCCTCCCGCGCCTCCCAGGTGCTCTGAGAGTTACCAAGTAAGATGCTTGCTGGGTTCAAATCCTGGGCGGGCCACTGATGCGGAAACTCTGAGCTAGTGGCATCACCTGTCCAGGCCT
This sequence comes from Mustela lutreola, assembly GCF_030435805.1. NCBI lineage: Eukaryota > Metazoa > Chordata > Mammalia > Carnivora > Mustelidae > Mustela > Mustela lutreola. The sequence goes on along the minus strand of NC_081305.1, from coordinate 59,874,377 downwards.
CTGTTTCTACACAGTGTCGTCAGGGGGATGAAACAGATGGCTTCCTATAAAGCCCTTGGAACAGCGTCAGACACGTGGGCCGTTCCCAGTAGTGGCTGTGGCTGCCCCATTGCTAAGAAGCTGCTTCTCTGCTTCCTAAAGAGACTATCACAAGAGCAGAGGCGAGTGGGGACACAGCACCCCAGGCTGGAAAGGAGGACTGATGGACAGACAGAGGGATGGAAAGATGAGTGGATGTGTTTCAGCAAGCAGAGTAAGAACGTTAACCATAGCGTTTAAGTAAGGTTTACAAAAGCATCCATTGTTAAATGATTACAACGTATGTTTGAACTTTTTCATTAAAAGTGTTTGGGAGGGGCCGCAGGGTGACTCAGTCAGTTAAGCTTCTGACTCTTGATCTCTGCTCAGGTCTTGATCTCAAGGTCATGAATTCAAGCCCAGCATTGGGCCCCACGCTGGGTGAGAAGCCCACTTAAAAAAAAGAATGCTGGGGAGTGTGTTGAGTCAGCAAGAAATTTGGATGAAATTGGTTAGAGAAGCCAAGAAACAAAGAATTTCTCTGGGACTTTCCACAGAAACCACAGCTCCTTCCCTGCAGCATTCAGGAATGAATTATGCCAACAGCTCTGGGGGAAGCCTGACAGCAGAAAAATGAAGAGCAGAAAGCCTCAGAGCCAGTGCTCCCACTTCTCAGAAATCCTGTCATCACATCCTGAGATCTGTTTAGCATCTGAGCTCATTTATTACTTGATCAACAAACGTTTGCTGAAACCCTCCTCTGTGCCTAGCCCTGAGCTGGGCAGCACCAAAAACACAGGCTGGCCCTGCCCTCAGGGGACTCTGAGTCCAGGGGCAGAGACAGACTCACTCTTCTGACAGAGACCGTCTCGAGTGTCAGAACATCTATGGGAGAAGCCCAGGGGCTGTGGGAGCCCCAGAGGAGGCACCTGGTTCAGATGGAGGCCGGAGAGGGCTTCCTGCTGGAGAAGACATCGGAACTGAGTCTTGAAGGAGTATGTGTCAGTCAGGTAGAGAGAGGGGAGGACAAGGGAAAGGCATCCTCAGCAGAAGGAACGGCACGCAGAAAGGTGGGAGGTGACTGCAAGAGTGTAATGCTCCCAGTGAACCCCAAGTCCAGTTTACCTGGAGCACGAATGTGAAGAAGGGGCGAGGCTGAAGGAAGCATGAAGCCATCCACATGATGCCGAAGGGCAGGGATGGCCTCCTACGCCACAGTAAAGCACGTGGATCTCATCCTGACAGTGCCAGGGAGTCATGAAAAGGTTATGGACAGTGGGAGGACTTGAGCAGATGTGCAAACAGATGAAGCAAGAAGGAAATGTCAGTCAGGACTGGCTAAGTTATGCCACAGTAACAAACATCCCCCAGAATTCAGTGGCTAAAACAGATGACATTGATTCCTTGCTCGTATGACATGTGTCATGGATCTGTAATGACCCTGTTCCCCCTCCTCTTCATTCCACAGCCCTGGCTGAGCAAAGCTCTGCCACTGGAAACGTTAGTGAGCATGTGGGGAATTGCAGAGAACATGGAGAATCACACAATCTGCCCAAATGCTTCCTAGTGGGAGCCCCTCCCACCGCTTCTTTGGCCACCACCAAGTTGCATGACCGTGCAATTCTTAAGGCATGGGAGAATGTGATCCCCCCACAGGCCCAGGAATAGAGGAAGACTGACCACCAATGGCCAGGAACGATGGCCACCACAGGATGTGAGTGTGGAAGCAGAAAGAACAACGGGGAGTAGGTCAGAAATGAAGAAGTCCAGACTCGGGGGGCAGCAATGGAAGATGTGAAGATTTGAGGAACATTCGGGAATCACACAGAATTCTGTACCTGCTGGCAGTCTGTCCCGATTTCTTACTCTATCAAATCAGCCGACACACAAAAACAATCAGAATAACAATCAGGTGAAATGGGGAGATGTTGGTCAAACGGTACAAACTTCCAGTTACAAGGTGAGTAAGTTCTGGGACCTAATGTGCACTATAGTGACAATAGTGAAAAATGTTGTATTGTATATGTGAAAGTTGCTAAGAGAGCAAATCCCTTTTTTTAAAGTTCTATTTATGTAACTTATCTCTACACCCAATGTGGGGCTTGAATTTACAACCCTGACTGAGCATGCCAGGCACCCCTTTTTTCTTCTTTTAATTGAAGTATAATTAACATAGAGTGTTATGTGAGTTTCAGGTGTATAATATAGTGATTCAACACATCTATACACACTCCATGCTCATGGCCACAAGTGAGGTCCTCCGACCCCATCTCCTATTTCACCCATCCCCCACCCACCTACCCTCTGGAAACCACCAGTTTGTTCTTTATATGTAAGAGTCTGTTTTTTTGGTCAAAGACAGTAAATCTTTTTTTTTTTTTTAAGATTTATTTATTCATTTATTTTACAGAGAGAGAGAGAAATGGAAGGGAAATGCATGAACTCCAGGGAAGAGGGGGGCAGAGGGAGAACAAGAGAAGCAGACTCTGCGCCAAGCACAGAGCCCTATATGGGGCCAATGCTACAACCCTGAGAACACAACCTGAGCTGAAATCAAAACTCAGATGCTTAACCAATTGAGCCACCCAGGTGCCCCACAGAAAGAATAAATCTTAAGCATTCTCACCACACATACAGACAATTGTTAACTATGTGAGGTGACAGATGTGTTAATAAGCTTGAATGTGGTACATTTCACAATGTACACGTGTCTCAAATCATTATTTTGTACACCTTAAATTCATACAAGTTTTAGTCATCAATTATACCTAAATAATTCTGGGAAAACCAGCCAGGTGGCCATTGGACCAAAAATGGCTCTTTAGTACTGCATGGAATAGGAGCGAAAATTCGTGCACCCAGTACATGTCTACACCAGCACCATTCCAAGAGAAACAGAATGCGAGCCACGCATCCTTCTAAATCTTATGGTAACCATGTTAGAAAAAGCAAAGAAACAGGTGAGATTAATCACATTTTAATGCAATATATCCAATATATTATCATTGTAGAATGGGGTCCACACAGACATTACTAATGGGGTATTTTACATTCTTCTACTTTTTCTGCTAAGTCTTCAAACGCAGCGCTTCTCCATTCGGACCAGCCACATTTGAGTGCCCAGTAGCCCCATGTGGCTTTAGCACTGCAGATCTGGACAAACTAGCCAATCACTATGCCCTCACAAGAGCCTTGCAAAGCAGTACTGCTTCTGTTTTATAGATAGAGAAACTGAGGCACAGGAAAATGAAGGGACTTGCCCCAAGTCACCAATGGGGGAAGGAGCCGGGCTGTGAACCCCAGCAATGGCGCCCCATGCATGCAGAGCCTATGTGGGCTCCTACACAGGCCCCACATGAGGCCGGGGGAGCGAGCGCATATAGGGGCCCCTCCCACTCTCACCGGAGGTTTCCGCAGATGAGGATGATTCTGGAGAACACTGAAGAAACCTGCACTGGTTCCAGGCAGGCAGATGTGGGTGGGCATGAAAAAGCATGGGAAAGGAATGGGTCATTGCCTCTCACTTGCCACAGACTGCCAAGGCTTTAGGAAGATCCCCTGTGCATCTGGCTGCAGACCACAGGCTGCGAAGCCACGGACTCTGGTGGGCTGCAGCAGAGAGCTGGGGGTGAGTCCCTGGGAAGGCCCAGACCCAGGAGGGCTGAGGTGGTGAGGCCTCTCTTCAGTGGCCCATCTGGTGTCCAGCTCTGCACTGAAAACCCCAGTGTCTTGTGTAATGACCCTCCTTTCCAAATGGAGAAACCAAGGCTCAGATAACCTGTGACTTGTCCAAGATCACACAGAAAGAACAGAAAGGATGGACCAGGAAGGACAAAAAAGTCCCCCCTAATCCCCATCCCATGGCCACCCAATTTTCTTTCCAGAGGTATGGGTACTAACTGCCTTGCAGTATTTCCTCAACCATTTTAGGCTATACAAGCATTCACACCAGTAATCTTTTTTTTTTTAAGATTTTATTTATTTATTTATTTAAGAGAGAGAGGGGGAGAATCTAAAGCACACTACTCCTCTGAGTCCTGAGCCTGATGCAGGGCTTGATCCTACAACCCTTAGATCATGACCTAAGCCAAAATCCAGAGTCAGACATGCCACCGACAGAGCCACCCAGGGATTCCCTGCATGTATATATTTTAACACAGAAATGGAACACTGTTCTGAATCTTACTTTTATTTTTCCCTTAACGATATTATCTTCGTGATCTCTCCAGATTAACACATATGGATGTGCCTCGTTTTTGTTTTTGTTTTAAATGCCCAGAGACATTAAACTATCTGAATGTAGCATAATGAGCTTAACCAGGCTCCTCTTCGGAACGTCTGGGTTATTCCTCGTTTTCTGCCATTACAAACATGCCTGGAATTAGTATCGCGTGGGCAGACCTCCTGCCAACCACAGGAGGCCAGGCCTGTAGGGTAAGTTCCCTGGAGGAAAACAGCGGAGTCAAAGTGATGTGCGTTTGTCGCTCTGAAAAACATTTCCACGCTGTGCTCCAGGCTCCCACCTCCGCTCCCCGTTGACCGCCCATCCCTCCAAAGGGTTCCTGGCTCTCTCCGTGTTGTTTAAAGGTTTTGCAGGGAGACGGTCTTCACGTAGTACTTATGTAATTACAATTAAATAAGGCCTTCGTTAAAAACACAAACCTGGGGAGGAGAGAAACCAGCAGGGCCAGTTTAGGCCATGCCGGATGGTGTCCCCTCTCACACCTGCCAGGTCCCCAGCGAGACCTGTCTGATGCTGAAATCCATCTCTCAAGCATAAACATGGGCCTCAAAGGCCTTGGGGAAAAAGGCAGGGATGAGCTGAGGTCATTTTGCCTCTGTTGCTTTTCACCAGAACTAGACTCTCCTGCTCTCCGCTTTCCCTTCCTTCTCCTCCCTCTTCTCTCTCAAACTTCTGTTTCCCGGAGCACCGGTGCTAAACACGTCCTAACTAACGCCCAGTTCAGTGAAGGAATGCTGTAGTTATGCAGAATCTGGCATTTTTCTTTTCTAAAAAAGTTTTTATTTATTTAATTTTGTGAGAGAGTGAGAAAGAGAGAGGAGGGGAAGGGGTGGAGGCAGAAGCAGGCTCCCCACTGAACAGGGAACCCCACATAGGGCTCGATCCCAGGACCCTGGGATCATGACCGGAGCTGAAGGCAAATGCTTAACTGACTGAGCCTCCCAGGTACCCCAAATCTGGCATTTTTCACAAGAAAAGAGGAAAGGAAGAGCAGAGCTTTGAGCTTAGAACTGGAAACTGGAAAAGCAAAACAATATTCTATTTTAAATACATTAATCTGGGGCACCTGGGTGGACAGAAGAAGACCCACGTTACCTCCATGACGCTCCTGCCAAAGACGCTTGGTCAGACGTGGATTCTAAGAAGATACTGGACAAGTGCATGTTTACGGACATCCACCCCCAAACCAGCCTGTCATTTCTGCAAGAGTCATGAAGTTCAAGGAAAGAATGAAGAATGTTTCCAGACTAAAGGAGGACACAGAGACATGCAAGGTCACGCAGTGCAAGAATCCAGACTGGAACCTTTACTGGGACAAGACAGAAGCCATAGTTGGGACAGCCGGCGACAACTGGATGGAGTGTAGGGACTGGGGGGCAGTAACTGATCGATGCTAATACTACTCATCTGGGAGGCTCTACAGGAAGAGGGCTTTGTTCATGGAAAAACACATGGAATATCCACAGGTGACGAGCACGCTACTGGCAACTCACTCTCGGACCGTTTCAGAAAAAGAATTTCTTTGTACCATACTCACAACTTCTCTGTAATCTTGAGATCCCGCCAGTTAAAAAAATATTCAGGCAGTGTTTTTAAAAACTTGTTTGAGCACACGACAGGTGGGGGGCAGTGAGAAACACATCTGACACCAAGACCAGCGTGAAACCCATTTGCAAAACAGAAATGAAAATGTCACCGAACGAAACCTAACATTGCTTCAAAAGGGAAGAGCAAATATGGGTTTATAAATTGTTACTGTAACACAGGAAAATAAATTCCAAGAGCAGCAGTAAAGACCCAAGCCCAAGAAACACTGCAGGAGACTCCGTGGACTCTGTGACCTACAATTTTTGTCCAGTCCTTTGGCAAGGACGTTATAATAAGGACAAAACGTGCTGTGATTGTTGCACGCCCTGAGTGCCACAGATACCGCTTAATCCTTGCAATCATCTTATGAGGAAGGTCATCTTAATTCCCAACTTAAAGTTGATGCATCTGGCTGGAGAAAGGTGACATAACCTGCCCAAGGCCAGCCGGCTAGGAATGGGCGGAGGTGGCATGGAGTCTTAGCCTGATTGTCATGACACCTTGCGGAAGGGACATCATTATCCCCCACTTGACAGATTGGGTAACGAGTTTTAGAGAAACTAAAGGGCCAGCCCAGAGCCATGCTGATTTTGGAAAACCCCAGACGGGTTCCCAAGAACAGTCCAGCACCGTCGGGGAGACTTCCTGTCAATGCTGAATCCTGAATTAGGAGCCTTGGGCTGTCCATGGAGAGCTTTGCTATCCAATGTGGTAGCCACTAGCCATATACGGCTGTTTAATTAAAATTCATTAAAATTACAACTCTGTGATGTCTCATGCTTATTTTTTTTTTTTTACGATTTTTTTAAAGTAAACTCTACACCAAACGTGTGGTTCGAACCCACAACCCTGAGATCAAGAGTCACATGCTCTCCTAGACTGAGCCAGCTGGGCACCCCTCACCATTTTTCAGCATGTGCTCATGGCTACCACACTGGCCAGCACAGACTACAGGACATCTCCATCATCATCACCAGAAGTTCTATTAGGGTGGAAACTAGAGATTGCTTTGCAAGGACTCAACAATCAATCAATCAACCGACCAAACTTCCTTCCTTCCTTCCAAGGACTCAATGATCAACCAACCTACCTTCTTTCCTTCCTTCCTTCCCTTCCTCCATCTCTTCTTTTTTTAAATTTATTTGAGAGAGAGAGAGAGCACAAGCAGGGGGAGCAGCAGAGGGAGATGGAGAGGGAAAGCAGACTCCCCGCTGAGCAGGGACCCTGATGCAGGACTTGATACCAGGACCATGGGATCATACGTGAGCCAAAGGCAGACACCCGAACAACTGAACCACACAGGTGTCCCGATTCTCTTTCTAAAGGGGGAACTGGAATATTCCAGATAGTCTTTAATTAAATAACAAATGCATGAACCTCCTATCAGACTGTTGGTTAACAAGCACATTTTACTGTGTTTTTCACTGAAGTGGTACAGCCCAATTTTTCACATAAACCAGTAAGTCAGGAAAAATAGCCCATTGGCCCCAAACCCCAAGTGGGTTTCAATCCATGGTCATGACACCTAATGGTGCCTGGACACTTCACCATGTGGATTTCTAATCCACTGGGTCGAAGCCCCAGACCGTGCTTTGGTATCTGGCATTCTCAAAGAAAGACACGTTGGAGAAAACAGGAAGCAAACAAAACGTCTACCAATAATAGCAGCTACGGAGAAGTAAACACTCTTCCCGGCGAGGGTGGTCAGGTGGTTGGCGGACCTCATCTTCATCATTCTCATGCTCTTCTGGGGAAGCACTCATGATTTCACCCATTTCTACAAATAAGCCACAGCGGCTCACAGAAGCCAAGTCCTGGCCCGGATCCACACAGGCCAGAAACACGGGAGTATGAATGTGGATCTCGAGCTGTACTGGCAGCTTCTTCCAGGAATGGATTTACCGTGTGTAAAGCCAGCCCAGCAGGGACACCGACTCCAGCCTCCCAGCAGTCCTGACTCGGCCCCACTGCAAAGCTCGTCCAGACAACCGTCAGAGCAAACAGGGTCACAGGACACGAAGTACTGGATCCCGGCTAAGGACAGACAGGTCAGAGGCAGGGTGGAGATGAGGACGGAGGACAAGCTTGAAGAGGAGGAAATGAAGAGAGGTTTAAAAAGATTACAGAGTGAGGGGTACTTCTCCAGGGGGCTGAACTTTTCCCCGTCTGCGGCTGTATTCTCCAACCGGGGTCCAGGGCTCGCTGCCATCACTGCCACCACGGGAACTGAAATCAGAGGTCTTTTCTAGCACCCCCATGTAGCCACCTACATCTGAGCGCTTGAAAGGCAACTGGGGAACAGAATTTTAAATTTTAATTCATTTTAATGAACTCAGACAGAAATGTGTATGCGACCCACGGTTAGCGGCTACCATACTGAACACCACCATACTACACGGTGAGCTACAGGTGAGGGCAGGGCCTCCCCAGCTGTGTCCCCCAATTTCCAATAGGAGAACTAGCTGTTCTGGGGCACCCTCTGGGGTCAAGCTCCCTGGGTTGAAATCCTCGCTCTGGGAGACCTTGAGGAAGTGATGGAAGCTTGTTTGTACCTCAGTGTTTGCCTCTGTAAAATGGAACATCAGGAAGTGGGCCTGGAAAAGTGTTGGAAGTCATCGAATCTACGTGCAGAGCAAATGAACCTGCATTGCCGTGATCTTTCCAACTTGTCTGCTTGAGATTTTTTAAATAATAAATGTTGGAGGGGCACCTGGGTGGCTCAGTGGGTTAAGCCTCTGCCTTCAGCTCGGGTCATTATCTCAGGGGCCTGGGATCAAGCCCCGCTTCAGGCTCTCTGCTCAGTGGGGAGCCTGCTTCCTCCTCTCTCTCTGTCTGCCTCTCGGCCTACTTGTGATCTCTCTGTCAAATAAATAAATAAAATATTTTTAAAAATAAAAATAAAATAATAATAATAATAATAAACGTTGGAAAAGCAAATGCTTATCCTACTCCATAAGACGGCCCTGAGCATTCCGTGGGGCCCATAAAGAACTTATCTCAGGGCCCGGCACCTAGAAACAATGGAGGCCGTAAGACATAAGCAAGCATTTATCTGGCAAACATCTCCTCTTTGTCACATGCCAAAGACATAAAGACAGAAGAAACAGTAACACAGAGTGAGCACCTTCTACATGCCAGGTACTGCCCTAACCATTTACATGTATTAACTCATTTTAATCCTCACAACCCTCTGAGGCAGGCACGCTACTATTATATACTTTAGAACAGTATTCTTGTTGTTGCTTCTTGTTCTTTTTTTTTAAATATTTGACATTTCTTTGTTTGCCACTGACTTTCTCTTCTATGACCAGAGTATATTTGTCTAAATTGGGCAATTAACACTGGACATAAATTATCGAATTTGTGAGCTTTCTTGAAATTGTTTTTTCCAGTTGCTTAAATCATGTCTCTTGTAGCAAAAGAAAATTCTGGCTCCTGCGTGCATTCTGTGGTCAGGCCTCCTTATTCCCCTTTCATGTGGAACAAGGTCTCTGTCATCCTTTGTCCCCTAACATGGGTGTTTCTGAGGAACAGAGGTCAGCTGCTTTGTGGATGGTCCCTCAGTTTGGGCGTGTCTGATGGGCCCACATGGTTAGATTCAGAACAGTGTGCCCAGTACCACGGAAGCGACACTGTGTCTTTCTCGGACATCGTGTCAGCAGGCCCATGATGTATGTCTGTCCCATTACTCGTGATGTTAACTAACTCTGATCACTCAGTTAGCCGGTGCTTCCAGGTTGTCTGTCTGTCCATCCTTTCTTCCTTCCTCTCTCTTTTCTTTTTTTCCTTCCTTTCCTTCCTTCCTTTTAAAGGACTTTATTTTTAAGTAATCTCTATGCCCCACATGGGGCTTGAACTCAGTATCTTGAGATCAAGAGTCATGTGCTGCTTGGACTGAGCTAGTCAAGCACAGGGGTAGGGGAAGTGGGGGGTCTCTTTATGTTAATATTATAATAATATTAAAATATTTAATATAAATATTAAAATATTAATCATATAAAATAATAATGTTATGTTAATATTCCTTCCTATGAAATGAAGTAGCTGATGGGGAGATCATTTTTGACCATGTAAATATCTTACTCCTTAAACTTAACCCCACTAGTTTCAGTATCTATCAAGTTTTTTCCAACACCACCAAGCAATTTCTCATTTCTGACACCTTTACCTGGACAGTGGCAGTCCCCACAGGTGAAGGGCTCAGTGCCACAACCCCCCCCCCCTCAATGCAATGTCCCTGATTCAGGTGCTTCCTACCAAGTGTGGAGGTTCCCACAACCCCCTCCTTGCTGGAGCGGCTCACAGGACTCAGTAACATTTTACTTACTACATCACCAGTTTATTATAAAAAGATATAACTCAGAACAGCCAGATGGAAGAGATGCATGGGGTGAGGTACGGGGGAGCCTCCATGCTCTCCAAGTGTAACTAGGCCCCAACTAGAGCCCGGAGATCACCGACTCAGAAGGTCTTCAAATATCCCATCCTTTCAGGTTTTTACGGAGGATCTCTCTGCATAGGTAAGACTGATGACATCACTGGCTACCGGGGACTGATTGGATCCCCTGCCCCTCTCCCTTCCCAGGTGGCTCAGACCTCTCAGACCAGGTGGGAATGAAAGTTCCAACCCTCTAGTCACCTGACCGGTTCCCCAGGCAACCAGCCCCCACCCATCGGCCCCCCTCATTACCATAATATCAGGTGTGATGGAAAGGGGTTTGTTATGAATATGAAGACACTTTGATTGCTCTTATCATTCAGGAAATTTCACAGGTTTTAGGAGCTCTGTGCCAGAAACCCAGCCAACGACCACATATATATTTCTTATCATAAATCAAACTATCACAGCATCTATTATTGGCTCTTGCCTGAGTCAGTTATTCTCATGAAGGTTCCCAAATGGTGAGTTCTGATTCTGCCACACCCTCCACGGTCACGAGTTGACCTGTGACTGCAAGAAAGAGCTTTCACTTATTTACTTATTTATTGATTTACACCCTTTTTAAAAACAGATTTTATTTATTTATTTTGAGAGAGGGGGAGCAGGGTGGGAAAGCAGAGGGAGAGGGAGAAGCAGACTCTGCGCTGAGCATGGATCTGGACACAGGGCTCGATCTCACCACCCTGAGATCATGACTTGAGCTGAAATCAAGAGTCTGACGCGTAACCAACTGAGCCACCCAGGTGTCCCAACTAATTCACACCCTTAATATCACTATGTAGTCACAGATTCCTGCTTATTTAATGGTTTATAATCCTTCACTATCATTTAGCTTGGTGCTCAACTTGCCCTAGATTCAGTCATAGAGAGCCCCTTTCAGATGTGTCCTTTTGACACAGCCCCACCATTTCTGGACTATTTTCTTACTTTGCAGGTCACGTCTGTTTTAAAGATAAAGAAACTGAGGCACAGAGGACTTGAATAACTTGCCACCTCAGACTGAGGGACCAAGATTTGAAGGCCAGCGCTGTGGTTCTAGAAACTAAGCTCTTACCAGCTCAACCACAGCACGTCTTCACCGGGGCCCGAACCATTATTTCTTGTTCGCAGCTGGATCCCCACCACTCAGTGCGATGCTTGACCCATGGAACATGTTAAATAAAAATTATGAAGGGGTGAGTCTGCTTGTCTCCCTCGCCCTCTACCCCTCCCCCACCCACATGCACTCACTCTCTCTCTCTCTCTCTCTCTCTCTCAAATAAATAACTTTTTTTAAAAAATGTATGAAATGAGGGCGCCTGGGTGGCTCAGTGGGTTAAAGCCTCTGCTTTTGGTTCAGATCATGATCCCAGGGAACTGGGATTGAGCCCCGCATCGGGCTCTCTCCTTTGCAGGGAGCCTTGTCTCCCCCTCTCTCTCTGCCTACCTTTCTGCCTACTTGTGATCTCTGTCAAATAAATAAATAAAATCTTTTTTAAAAAATGTATGAAATGAATAACTGAATGAATGAATGACCCATCTGTCATATCCCCTAGGTCCTAATTTCCCTCCTTTCCAACGCTAAATCCATTCTGAATGGACATTCTCTCTTGCATGCATGCTGGAGCCCCCAGCCTTGTCCTACTGACAAGGCGATCTGGCAATATTCCCCCTTGCCACCTGCTCACTGCCTTAACCCGTGCAAGTAACCAAAGCTGGAGAAAAATCACACAACCCTGCTAGAAAGTCTTACTTTAAATTCATGACTCATAACCTCCAGTGGGCCCTTGATTCTGCCTAGAAGTCAGCCTATACAGTCAAGTCCGTTCCTTTGCCCGTGCTCTGATTTCACACCTTCTCAGCTCCCCACAAAGCAGTTCCTGTTACCCCCTAACATCAAACAAGTGGGGAACAACTCAACATGACTAGTCTTCAGGGAGATGCACCCCAAAAGCACCACGAGATACTACAACCCATCTACAAATGGGATAACTTTTAGAAGACCTCTGGATGACAGCACAGGCGGATGAGAATGTGGAATGACAGGAATTCTTATTCATTAGCAGGACTGCGACACAGTGCCACCGGTTTTGAAGAGGGTCTGGTAGTTCTTTCCGAAGCTGACCACATACCCATCCTCTGACACAGCAGTTCTGCTGAGAGTTGGCACACGAGCCATGAAAGCTTACATCCATAAAAGCAAGTGGACAAGAATATTCATAGCGGGCTTTATCTATAATAGCCCCAAGCTGGAAACAGCACAGGTGTCCGTCAGTAAAAGAATAAACAAACAACCACGATATTCCACATTCTGTGGAGTGAAAGAAGACTTACACAAATGAGGAAATGCTGTGTATTTCTGCTTATGCAAATTTTTAAAAAAAATTTTATTTATTAATTTATTTGACAGGCAGAGAGAGAGGAGGAAGCAGGCTCCCCACTGAGCAGAGAGCCCGATGTGGGGCTCAATCCCAGGACCCTGGGATCATGACCTGAGCCGAAGGCAGAGGCTTTAACCCACTGAGCAACCCAGGCGCCCCATCTGCTTATGCCAATTTCTAAAGATTCAGATGCTGCATACTTGAAATGTAGCTAGTGTGCACTGAAATGTGATATAAGCATAAAATACACAAGGGATTCCAGAGACTGAGTACAAAACCCCCATAAAATAGCTCATTAATAATGGTTTTACATAGATTACTTTTTATAAATGATAATGTTTGTATATATGAGGTTAAAATACGTTACTAAAATTAACCACAGCCATGGGACGCCTGGCTGGCATGCAACTTTTTTTTTTCTCCTGAAGATTTAATTTATTTGAGAGAGAAAGCATGCACAAGAGAGCACAAGCAGGGAGAGAGGCAGAGGGAGAAGTAGAAACAGGCTCCTGACTGAGCAGGGAGCCCAATGCGGGGCTCGATCCCAGGACCCCAGGGCCCCCCTGAGCTGAAGGCAGATGCTTAACTGACTGAGGCACCAGGCACCCCAGAGCATGGTAAATCTTGATCTGGGATTCAGGCCCAGATCAAGATATTGGATGTGGAACCTACTTCATTTAAAAAAAAAATGGTGGGGGGGCACCTGGGTGGGTCGGTGGGTTAAAGCCTCTGCTTTCAGCTCGGGTCATGATCTCGGAGTCCTGGGATCAAGCCCTGCATCAGGCTCTCTGCTGGGCGGGGAGCTTGCTTCCTCCTCTCTCTCTGCCTGCCTTTCTGCCTACTTGTGATCTCTGTCTGTCAAATAAATAAAGTCTTTAAAATTTTTTTTAAAACTTTATAAATAAGATTAAAGCAAAAACTGATTACATTTCTAACATCTTACTGGAGCACTGTCTAACTTCTAGAACCAATGAAGGTTTATCTTGATAATATGATAATATTATTCCCCGGGGCAAATGTAGCTTTGTATATCCTGCTATTTATTACTGATTGGGGGCTCAATTCTATAAGGTTTAGATTTAACTTTGCAAATGATAAGAAGATTGATAAACTGCAATAGATTCTTCTCTGGGAAGATGCAAATGATTTCAGATGTGCATGGTTTCTTTCCAGTAGACAACAGAACCCCAACAACACTGGACTTGACAACATCAGGGGTGCTGGAGGGGTTCTGGAGAGGCCAGTACTCCTGCTGACCTCAACTCAGCCGAAACGAAGAGCAGTGGTTTTAAAAAGGTGGGGTGAGGCGAAGATCTTAGGGTATCTGTGTTTACTAATTGGCTTTCCCCCAAAGGAAAAGAAAACTTGCTTGCATCTCCATGATAGGAGGCCATTTAACAACCTGGATGAAGGCGCCGGCAGCCGTGAGGCTGACATCTTGCTGGGGAAACTGGGAGACAGGGGTGCGAGGTCCTTTGATATGTACATTTCAAAGAGCTGGCTCCCAGGTCCTAGAGAAAGGCATTTTCTGGGCTCTAAAACTAGCTGGAGGCTTTTAAGGATAGTTATATACATCTCAAAGGACCAGAGAAAGAAGTTATAATGACAAGTTTTCCAAAGTGAATGCTCTAAGAAAAGCGAGGTTGGGGCTTCTGTGGTTAGGCCATCTGGATTCTGGAAGGGCCCAGGGTAAGAGGGAGGTCAGGGGTTCAAAAACAGAGAGAAGTCTATCTCAAGTTTAGTCAAGCTGAGGGAAAAGTTATGGCCATCTTGGTCACCCTCTGTAAAGGCAGTCCGCTGGGGTCCAAATCTGGGTTCCTGTGCTTATTAGCTGGGTGACCTGCGGCAAGTTTCTCAACCTCTCTGGGTCTGGTTTCTTCATCTTATAAAATGCAGATAATTAATACTTACCTCATAGGATGGTTGTATAAATTAAGTACATTAATCCAGGTACAGTACACAAAACAGAATCCGATACACAGATTACTTGCCGTGGGTAAACTACTTTACCATTCTGAGCCTCAGTTTCCCCAATCATCCCATCTGAGAATGTATATGGAAAATTAAATGTGACTCCGGCTGCAAACACCCTCAGTACAGGCCTGGTATGTGGTTAAGACTTTTAAAAGTGACTAACACAGGGTGCCTGGGTGGCTCAGTCGGTTGAGTGTCTGTCTGCCTTTGGCTCAGGTCAGATCCCAGGGTCGTGGGATTGAGCCCCGCATCGGGCTCCCAGCTCTGTGGGGAGCCTGCTTCTCCCTCTTGTGTTCTCCCTGCTTATACACACACACTCTCTCTCTCTCTGCCAAATAAATAAATAAAACCTTTAAAAATAATAACTAGCTTTCACAGATTAACCTAGGCCTGTAATGGTAATCAGACCATTAAAAAAAAAAGAAGAAGAAGCAGGACGCCTGGGTGGCCGGCAGATTAAGCCTCTGCCTTTGGCTCAGGTCATCATCTCGGAGTCCTGGGATCAAGCCCCGAATCAGGCTCTCTGCTCAGCAGGGAGCTTGCTTCCTCCTCTCTCTCTCTCTCTCTCTCTCTCTCTCTCTCTTCCTCTCTCTCTGCCTACTTGTGATCTCTCTCTGTCAAATAAATAAATAAAATCTTAAAAAAAAAAAAAAAAAAAGCAGCAGCCGCCAAACAGATGACAAGGTGGGTGGGAGCTGGGGATGGTGTCCAAGCCATGAAACAAAGCCCCCTTCTGCTCCCAAATGTTGCTAAGAGCCCCATTCACCCTCGTCACCACTTAGTGGTTTCACAGGGCAGCCCCCTCACCAGTGGGATCGCCACAAGCTGGCTAAACCCCAGGAGATGAAAGCAGTTCAAACCTCAACTTCCCCCAGGGCTGTGGTTCTAGATCTCAGCTTCTCTGTTAAAGGTCTTGGCATTCCTGCCTTAGCTCAGCTGTGAGGTTACACTGAGAGGTTAGCATAAGAAATGAGTCCTTCAAAACACTATACAAAGGAACCAAACTTTTATTGAGACCTTTCTGTGCCAGAGGCTGATCACACAGGGGCATAAGGCACGGTCCCTGCCCTTGAGGAGCTCACAGTCTAGTAAGGAAGTCAGACGCCCAAACGATTGCCACAGAGATGGGGGGAAGGGGCAGCAGCCAAGCAGAGGAAGGCATGAGTACCCCGCTCTACCCCCCATATTCCAGGTTGGCTGTAAGAAGGCAAAGAGGAAGCTTATCATTGTTTCTCCCATTTTCCCTATGACAGCCCTGACTTTTCTCGGTCCTAGGCACCATGAGGACAGGAAAGAGAGACAGAGATGAGGGAGACGCATTTGCTGCCTTCAAAAAGCTGCAACACCCTGGCAGGATATAGACAACGGTAACTTTATTTCCCAAAGCCGCAAACCAGTGCAGCAGAAGCTGGGGAGAGTAGGGAAGATTGGAAGAACGGGGGCTGGGCCAGCCCAGTCCAGTCCGGGAAAGGAAAGTAGTGTGAAGAGAGGGCGCCCAGGGCCAGGGAATAGGGCAAGATGGTTTCTAGATGGAAAAACTCAGAGTAAGTTGCCAGCAGCCACAGCCAACAGAGGGGCCACCAGCCCAATGAAGGGAGTCACAGAGCCTTTACTATAGGCCACACCTTTTGTAGGGTGATGCCCCATATTACTTCGGTCCTGGTGGCCAGGGGCGCCTTCAGCCACGCTAGATTCCCCTTTCTGGGAGGTCTCTGGATGTACTCCCTGTGGAGAAGTCTGGCTGGCTGGGGCTGAGGTGGGTTTGCTGGTAGAGACGAGTGTGGTTGGGGCTGGGGTAGTAGTGACGGAGCTGGTTGTGGCCAGAGTGGTGGGCTTAGGAGCGGGCAGCAGAACAAGGGGTGGGATTCGAGGAGAGAAAAAGGTCTTGTTGTGGAGATCCGAGTTACAGCGGGACCCCTGGCAGCAGGAGCCACTGAGTGTGAACCCTGGGCCTGTCACCACATCCCGGGTGCAGAACTCGTCCTGGACACAGCCCCGAACAGGCAAGGACACAGTCACATTTGCTGCAGGAGGGAGACACAGGTGGGTCAGTGGTGGGAGGGTTGCAGAGCCAGAAGGAAATTTCAGGGCAAGACAAAGGGCAAGAACTCCTAATACGGGGGACAGAAGGGCTCTGCATCCATTAATCCAAAGTCTTATTTCAAGCCCCACTTCCAGAAACTCTGTCCCACTGTCTCTGGCACATGGTGAACCCAGATTCCCACTTTTGAGAAGAAAAGTGAGTAGGATGAACTACAAGTACCACAATACCTTAGGAGAAAAGCTGGGAAAGTATGGACCCGGATACACCTCTCATAAGACCCAAGAGCCCAACAAACTTTCCCCACATCCCTCTCTTCAATTTTCCCCGACATTCTCCCTTCCACCCCCACCCCTGCCAAAATCAGTCTTAAGAGTTCAGAACAGGGGCGCCTGGGTGGCTCAGTGGGTTAAGCCACTGCCTTCGGCTCAGGTCATGATCCCAGGGTCCTGGGATGGAGTCCCGCATCGGGCTCTCTGCTCAGCAGGGAGCCTGCTTCCCTCTCTCTCTCTCTCTGCCTGCCTCTCCATCTACTTGTGATTTCTCTCTGTCAAATAAATAAATAAATAAAAATCTTAAAAAAAAAAAAAAAAGAGTGCAGAACAACATCTCCCATAATGCACCAGGCAGAAGAGGCGTTTGAAGTACACCCCTCAGGGTTCCCTGGGGCAGAGGCCTGGAGGATGAACTACCTCTCTCCTAAGTGGTTAGGTGGGCGGCCCTAACCTAAACCCTAACCTAAACCCAGCCCTTTTAAGGAGCCAGAGCTCGAGTCCCTGCAATCGAGAAGCTTGAAGGCTTACATTTCCCACAGCGCATCGTCCCATTCTGCACCTGGCAGGCCTCTACGGAGATGTATATCCAAAAAAGACTCTAGGACAAAAGCACCCGTACCCCCACACCACGTCGGGGGTAGAGCTGTGTTTCTCCTGCCGCTCTAGGCGAAGGCGGGAACTTAGGCCTACCGTTTCCAGAACGTGCTGGAGGTGGGGGAACTCTGGGGAAAGGGCTACCCACCGCCAGTGAGGCCTCCGAGAGGCTACCACAACTCCCGCTGACCCCATGCCCCCCACTCGCTCACCTGCCGTCAGGGTGACGTTACCGTCGAAGCAGCCCTTGTAGACGCGGTCGCTGGCGTTGTAGCAGCTGACGACGGGCGGCGCCGTACCCTGGCACGCCTCGCGGCTCAGTCCCACGCAGCTGTAGCACTCGGCACCGTTGGGCTGGTACGCGCTCTCATTGCCTGCGAGGGGAGCGCGTTGGAGGGAAGGGGTCCAGAAGGCTCCGCAAGCCCAGCTCAGCCCGAGGGTCCCTGCAGCCTAGGTCTCCGCCCCTAGCCCCGCCCAGAGCGTGGCCCGCCCCCGCCTGTCCCTCTCCTCCGGCATAGCCCCACCCCTAGCGTCCCTCCCCACGCGGCCTCCGGCGACGAAGCCCCGCCTGCCGCCGCGTGACCCCGCCCCCAGCACGAGCCGAGTTCTCCCGCCTCCAGGTTGGGATCATCCTAGTGGCTCAGCAGTGGTGTGGCTCCGCCTCCGAGCCTAGGGCCCCGCCCCCACCGACCTGCGGGGTTCAGAGCTCGGGACGTGAGGTTGAGTTTGGTGTTGCAGCGGTCCTGGGAGCACTGCTGCAGCTGGATGAAGGCCAGTAGCCCGTGAAGGTCCAGGCCGCGGTCATTCTTGCCCGGGAGTCCCGAACCGCAGCCCCGCACTGCCACCGAGAACTGCCCGTGGACTGCGGAGAGGGGAGGGGGCGGAGTCAGGGGCGGGGCTAGGGGCGGGGCCTCGAGTGGACCCCACCACCACCAGCAGAAGAGAGCCGAGCCAGGGTCGAAGGGCCGGGGCCTCAGAAAGCCGATCGCAGGGGAAGAACGACAGACGGAGGGGCAGATCCTCAAAGAGATGAGTCGGAGGGAACAGACAGGCGGACGGACAAAACCGAGAGGGGAGGCCCAAGAGTGCAGTAGGACGGGGCCGGGCGATAGAGGGATGGAACCGCACAAAGAATCTTAAGAAGGAACTGGGAGACTGACAGAAAGGGCACAGGAGCAGAGACAGGTGGGACCTCCCAGGAGCTGTAGCCTCAGATGGGGGCCGGATTCCCCTCGGGGGTGGGTTAGTGGGAGGCAGCCTCAGTCTAGGGAACCTAGGAGGAGACCTGCGGAGGGGTCTGCATCGTCACGGGATAGAGGGTTCTGGCAGGGACAGGGTGAGTAGGGAAATCTGGTGGGGGGGTGGGGGGGGGGACAAGGCGGAAATGGAGAGGGTGTGCCCTCGAAGGGGACTGGGTCCCAAATCCGGGCTCTCCCAGCTCACCCCACTCAGGCAGCACCTGTCAGCCCCGCGCCCTAACGGTGTGATTGTGTTGAAGGGCTCCAGCCAGGCTGAAAGGGATGCATGGAGGGCGTTGAATGGATGTGGGCAAATTCAGAAGGGCGGGATAAAAGGAGGCGGGGCCTGGCTTGGGGAGCTTGAACGGGTATGAATGGACCAGAGGGCCCCACTCACTGGTCTCCACCGCCCCCACGGTCTCTGTGCAGACTTTCACGCCCGGCGCGCACTTCACCGTCTTGGTCTTCTGCGGAGAGCATCCGTCATCTGCTTTCTGCACACAGCTGTAGCACTCCAGGGCCTGCGCTCCTGGGGATGCGGGGCCGAGCAGAACTAAGGGATCCCTACCGAAGCCTTCTCCCAGAAAGCAGAAATAATCCTTCCCATGCCCTCTGTCCCCGGGACGGGACAATGCTGTTGCCCACCGTTTTCCAGGACAGGAGTAAGGAAAACCTCCCCACCAATCTGGTGCCCCTCTCCTTTAAAGCACCCTATGCCTGCAGTGGGAACATCCTTCCCACAGCCCCTTATGCTCCAGATGGGGGAATCCCTGCTATGGATGAGAGGGACACCTTCCCACAGTTCTCCGTTCATGGTGGCAGAACTCTTCCCACAGTCCAGGCGGCTCAGCGAGGGATCACTTTCCACTGCCCCTTCTGCCCAGGGCAGAGGGTCCTTCCCACAGCTCACATCTGCTCAGGATGGAAGAACCTCCCCCCAGGGAGGAATCCTCCCCATAGTCCCTCTGCCCAAAGTAGGGGATCTCTCCTACAGCCCCTTCTGCTCAGGATGGAAGATTGTCCCCACAGCTCTCCTTGTAGGAGACAGCTCCTTCCTAGGGCCCCTACTGTACCCCATCCATCCCCTCCAGCAGACCCACCTCCTCCAAGAAGGAGCATCAACAGAACCAGCCAGCCCGTAGTCCGAATCACTGCCTGGGCGCCTGCTTTCCTGGCAGGGTCCATGGCTCCGTCCTGCTCCCTCAGCGTTCCCCCTGGGTGTGCCACCTCCCAACCTGGGCCCTCTTACCTGAGCCCAGGATGAGTAACCTCCCCCCAGGCAACCCTGGCCTTGCCCAACCAGGCCAAATCAGCGTCCGCAGTGGGGCGGGGTGCCCGCCCCTGGGTGCGTCACCCACAGCTGCTGAAGAGGGAAAGAGGGGGAGTCAAGGTTCCCTGACTGTTCCCAGGAGAAAGTCTGTGTTTGGGGGGGGTGACGGGAGAGGGGAAAGCACTGAGGCTCAGAATGGGAAAAGGGTCTACTCGACATGCAGCACTCCAGAAATATGTAATGAGTACTTAACCGTGGGCAAGCTTTGGTTTGGGCGACTGTTGGAGGTTAAGACGAAACCGGTGCCTGTCCTCATGGAGCTCAGTCTGATGACAGATATTAAGTAATCACACAAACTGTTATACACAACTGGAAGGATGAAGGGAGAAGTGTAGGGAGCTCCGAGGAGGTATGGAGTCTAGGGGTGGAGGCTGGCTGGTCCGTGAAGCTTGCCGGAAAGTGTCCTTTAAGCTGTGGTTCAAAGGCGGGGGCTGGGGGGATACAGAGCTCCCTTACAAAGCAGGGGGAACTCAGAGGACAAAGAAGAGGAAGGCAGACACTGAGGCCGAAAAGCCAGGCAGGGGCTAGAACGGCCACATCATTACAGGCCCCGTGAAGAGATTTCAGTGAATTCTGAGAAGAGCGGATAAACGTTAAGAGGGTCTCAATCTCCCGGGACAGGGAGATGTTACAATCAGACTTACTTTTTAATATGATCAAAACCTGGAAATTAATGCAAAGATCCATCAAGAAGGGAACGGAAAAAGAATGAGTGGGTCACTCAGCCCGTGGGATATCACTCAGCAGTGAGAAAACAAGCCAACCACTGGTGTCTGCAGCCCCATGGATGAATCCCGAAAACTTTATGTAGAGCTCAAGAAGCCTTACACAAATAAAACATACTGTGTAACTCCACTGACATGAGGTTCTAGAACAGAATAGGGATTCCATTGTCCCAAAGGAGCAATGGTGATGAGGCCCACTCTCTTCCTCCAGGCAGTAGTAACACGTGTGTGCAAATCTGTAAAGAATTACCCAGCTGGGGACACCTGGGCCTGGGAGGCTCAGTTGGTTAAGTAGCTGCCTTCGGCTCAGGTCAAGATCCCACGGTCCTGGGATCAAGTCCCATATCTGACTCCTTGCTCAGCAGGAAGCCTGCTTCTCCCCCCTGCTTGTGCTCATGCACGCTCACACACTCTCTCTCTCTGATAAATAAATAAATAAAATCTTTAAAAAAATTACCCAGCTGTATACTTATATACTAAATATACATTATACTTAAAAAAAAAGAAAAAAGGAAAGAGGGAGAGAGAGTAAAAAAAGGATGTCACTGTGTCCTCTGTGGAAGGAGCGAGAAAGCCAGGAGAACAGTGAGGGAGCTGGGCAGTCTTCCAGGTAAAGAAGAAAAGCAGCCCCTGACATCAGAGAGTTGGTGAGGCACCCACACTGAGGCCATGGGGTTCTGTTACACACCAACACCAACACAGAACACCCAACCCAGACAGAGCCACACCGAGATGTGCTGGAGGGGGACACGCTGAGGACCACAGCAGGACCACAACTGAATTCAGAAGCAAGAACATCATGCAAACCGCAAAATGACTAAGCATCCCCATATTCAGGCTCATATAAGTGACTGCCTATGTTACGTTATACTACGTTAAATAATAGCATTTATATAGATTATGTTTATTATATAATAACATTTATATTATTATACTATATTATATCATTATATAAGTTACATCTCTAACGTTTCTTTGTTTCTCCTGGCTCATAGATAAGGTTTATCTATGCCGGCGGAAAAAGAGCGGCTGTGTTCATAAAGATATTATCTATTCCCCAGACCCCGTTGGGCACCCCGATTCCCAATAATGAGTAGCACCTCAGTCATATAGGTGACGTCACTTGGCATCATGCTGAGACTCTCAGAGAGAAAGTGAATGACTACTTGTGAAGTCATCCGGCCCTGGCCCCTGCCTTCCAGCCTTGAAATCCCAGCCCCACTTGGGGTTTTCTGTGTGACCCCGAGGAAGTGTCTTCACCTCTCTGAGCCTCTGAGAGATCTGTTTTATAATAAAGGAAGGAATGGCAAAGCATCAACTCTGAAATCGGACAGACTGAAATTTTAATCCTGCCTTTGCCCTCCTCTTGCTGTGTGACCTCAAGCAAGTGGGACTCCCTCTCTGAACTTTAGCTGCCTCCTTTGCCACAAGGACCCAGAAACCCCTACCTACTGAAGGATGGAGGGAGGCATGGTAATAATACTGTAACTATTGTGTGTTGACAAGCAGAGGCCCTGCAGGCCCCAGCTGCGTGGGAGAGTTTCAGGGAGGAACCCCAACTAGCAAGACCAGAAGAACTAGGATCTTGGGAGGGAGTGGTACCCAGGGTGGGGAGTCTCCTCTTGCTCAGGCCTGCCTGGATCCTGGGTGCTGACCCCCACCTGGCCCAGGCCCAGAGAGCAGAGGGAAGGTTGAATGTGGGGCCTCTCCTTACACTTGCTCTGGGATTCTTCCCTGCTCCTATTCCCAGAGGTCATGGCAAAGTGGTTTAGAACCTGGCTCCCCAGATAGGTGAACAGAGAGGTCAGTGTGGAGGCAGTCCCTGGCTCTGGAGGTCACGTCAGGGCCTCAGACAACCTTGGGGGCATATCCAGTATGGTTTCCTGTCCTCTGGGCCAAGGGAGGCCCTGAGCCCAGTGACATTCCCGGTCTATCTTTAGACCCACTCCTTCTGGGGACATACAATCTGGGATGTGTCAGGGAAGGGGTGGGGTTAGGGGCAGGGCTGGCTACATAATTTGTGGGCCTCAGTGAAAAGTATAAATATGGGGACCAGGTTCAAAAGGCAGGAAAGAGTGCCATTAGAGGTATTAATTTCGAAATGCATTTTTCTTTCTTCTGCCATCTTTCTCCACCCCTCCTGGTGTTCAAGGTCATATTCCCAAAGGCAAACCCCTTGGACACTTGAGAGCACAGACCTTCACAGGTATCTGCAGACCTTGTCCCACAGCCAGAGCAACTGCGTTGCTGCGCACCCCTTCTCGGGGACAGCTGTCCACTGTCATGCACCACCTGAGATGCCATGAGGCTCGAATGTATGCCCTGCTCTTCCCAGCTGCCCCCAGGCCTGCTGAAGTTGGAAGTGACAATGGTCATGGGGCAGGAGCAGGGAGGGAAAGGCAGACAGAGCCTGTCCTGGGGATGTGGGAGATGGCGGGTTGTGGAGCCATGTGTGAGCCAAGGCTCTGATCCCCTTCAGCACGGGCTTGCCAGCCCTTCAGACTGCACTTACGAAACCCAAATTCCAAAAGAAAATTAAGAATTTCCAGATAGCAACCACAGAGCATCACACCTGATGGCTCTTGGCACAGGGACCTGTCACCTATGCTGATCACATGTCTGAGAGGCTGGCCCCCATAAGCACCCCATTCTCAGAGGGGTCTGGGGCATGATTTGATCCAAGAATCCAGATGTCTGGCACCTGGAGGCAGAGGCCAAGGGACACAGCGGTCCTCCCCAGGGCCCGGGGATTGAAGTGTTTGTATGCCCAGGACTCAGGAGACCACCACATTTGGATCCATAAGAAATCCTGCAATGGGATACCCATGCCCTAAGCAAACAGGAACCAGAGGGACTGAGTGCCTAGTTCCAGAGAGGTCTTTCCAGTGGCTGAAGACCTGTCTCTACACAGTGAGGGCCTAGGGTGGTCAGGGCTGTCTTGAGCAATCTCAAGGGATGGTGGAAGCCCAGACTAGGCACCTGATCCAGCCTAGGGATCAAGGAGAGCTTCCCGAAGGAGGGGACACCTTGAGTAAGACGGAAAGAATGAAGAGACTTTTGTCTGCTTTGTTTTCCGCTGTCCTCGATCCTTGGAAGCTCTTTCTCATCAGTTTTTTCAGCCAGCAGAAGTTCCTTCAACATCTAATTTGCACTTTGGCCCTTTGCTGTGTGCCAAGGACTCAACAGTGACTTGAACAGTCCGAATCCCTGCCTCCTGGGGCTCCCATCCAGCACAGGAGACACACTCATCAACAGTGATGACCCAGAGCTGTCAAGGCTGTGATAGGGGAAGGCACAGGCTAGATCATGGAGGATCAGGGCTGGCTGACACGAGAAGCCCAGGGGAAGTACCTGACTCAGCCAGGAAAATCAGGGAGGGCTTCCTGGAGAAGGAAACATCTGAATCATGACCTAAATGATGAGTAGTAGTGTGGAGTGAGGAAAAGTGCCCAAACAAGGGGAAGAATATATACAAAGACCAAGAGGTGAAAGGAAAGCATTTTTTTCCACTTTCATAGACTGAAATGTGCCCTATGGTGCTGAGGACATGGTAGTAACCAGGACACCACTGGCTATGACCTTATGGGACTCCCAGTCCATATGGGACCCAGATCCACTACCAGTGATCACCTAGGGTGTTTAGGGATGGAACAGGGGAGCTCAAAATGGGGTGCCTGACCCAGTTGTGAGGGGCAGGAAGGGCTTCCTCAAGGAGAGATATCTCAAGTCTGAGAAACCAGGAGCTAACCACTTAAGGGCAAGGCAGAGAATAATTATATGCCAAGGCCCAGAGGACAGGAGCCTAGAAGTTCTTAGAAACTACCAATAGCCCTGCCAAGTCAAAAAGGGTGGAAGCAGGGGGGCCCACAAACTAAAATAACAAAATTGCCAAAGATTAAAGACACGTGCTTCTCCTCATGCCCCAGCTCCCTAGGCTTGACCTTAATGTTGAAGGCCTCCATTCCTAAAGAGAGGAGAACGGGCTGTGGGACGTTTGTCTCTTAGAGATACCTAGAACTAGGATGTCCTGCCTAGGTCAGGGCGAAGGGGCCCAGGACACCTGTTCTAGAAATACACTGCATCAACGACGGTCTTTCTCCGTGTTTAATTCGGGATCACAGGAGCACCAATAAATAGTTCCTTCCCACCCCTGCAATCTTCCTCCTGCCCAGGGCAGGGTCCCAAGGGCTGGCTTCCCATCGCAGGAAGGCACCTGCAGCCCAAAACACCACGACTCAGGCCTGCTGAGCCGCGGCACCTGCAGGATTCCCGAAGTTCCAAAGGGGCGGGCCCAGGCCTTCCGCAGCGGGCGGGTGGGCGGGTGGGGCCTAGGGCGGGGCATCAGAGGCGGAGCCTCACCGGTACTTCCCCCAAGAGGGCGGGGCCCCTCAAAGGGCGTGATTCTCATCTGCAGCCGTCACAATGACGTCCATCCAAATGCGCATGGCCTCCGGGCTGGGCGCCACCATGTAGAATAGACGTTCGTAGGTTTTCACGCAGAACGTCAGGCGAGGGTTGGGGCTCTGGGTTAAGCAGCGGAATAAAGATGGTTAAGAGAACAAATGGGTTCGAATCCAGCTTTGCTACTGACGCGCTGTGCAGCATTGGTCACGTTACTTAGACTCTGAATCAATTTCCCTGTCTTCTTAAATAATGCTACCTACCTCATTGGGTTATAAAGCTGCAATGAATTAACATTTGAGGGCTTAGGATTCGGGGAGCAGGAGGAATTCAGAAGGAAGCCTTGTGTCCCCTTTCTAGCTTACCTCCTATATTAGAAATATAAGCACTCACCCCCCCCAAACTAGGTCCCCCTGGTTTGTACCTGGAGAATGCTAATGTCTACACTCCATTTATTAAGTAGCTATTTGCCAACCCTGCATTGAGTAAACCCCTTACACCCATTCATTACCTTCTGTTAACCTTCTGAGGAAATGGGTTACACTATGCCCATTTTGCAGGTGAGAAAATGAAGGCTGGCTAAGGGAAGTTATTTTCCCATTGTCCCACAGCTGGGATTCCAGCCTAAACTCTAAAAGGCCACACACAGTTGGTTGCTCCCCAGAGCTTTCTAAATACCATACCAGTTGCCAACACTTAAATTTCCTGGCACCACAATTGTACAAATTTCAAATTTCTGAGTTCCCTAGGGCAAAAAAATATGAAGTGACACTGTGCGGCCCATTCCCATTTGGCAAATACAGGCAGGGGCTGAGAAACAATCGCCTCTTCGGGATGTTCCCAGGCTGCCTCTGTCCTCACCCTGACATCTCCATCCATTTATTCCCAGCCTGGCATCAGAGCTTGCCAAATTTTTGCTCTCGATGTTCTGCTCTGAGAAAAGCAGCAGAGGCTGAGAGCCAGAGACTGAGCTCTGAATTTGTGGTTGCTGCAGTGAAATGAGCTGATGGGCTCCTCCTGGGCTGGATAGAGGATACTGAAGTGCATGTACCCAGGGGCAAGCTAAGGTCTGACTGCAGGAGCTCTAATCGGGAAGGCAGGGGGGGGCACCAAGCGGGGCTTCACCTTGAAGGCACAGCGTAAGTGGTCATAATAGACTTCCTCGATGGCCTGGAAGTAGATGACGCCTTTGAGTTTGGTCTCTTCCTTGTCTGATGGAGGGAGGTGAGGGGGAGACAACCAGTGAGAGGTGTGCATCTGTGCATTGAGGCACAGGTTGCTAGACCCAAGTCCAGAGACTGGTGTTGGGGCGAGGGAACGGTGGCAGAGTCTGGAGGCCCCTAAGATACCCTGGTTGGGAGCTGAATGAATGCTGAGGTTGGAAGGGAAACCGGACAAGCCTGGGGAGTTGGAATCCTAGGTCCCTGAGTGCCTTGGTCCTGGAGAAGAAAAGAGACTCAGAAGCGGTTCAGAATTACTGACTCCCTCAGAGAGGAAGGGTGAGGGGCCTGGACTCCTGCAGGTTGAGGGTGGGGGGAGGGCAAGGGCGATGCTGGTCCAGATTCCCAGTAGCTCAGGAAAAACGGGGTTTGGGGAGTAGTAGTAGCCAGAACTGTACAAAAGTGTTGGATTCTGTGTTGCTAACAGGGCTGGGGATCCAGACTCGTGGGCCTAAGTGAGAAGGGAACAGGGACCGGGTGTCTCAGGTGTCTTGTGGGGAAGGCCTCTGGAGTGGCCACTTTCAGGGTCCTAGGGTCCCAAGGTCCCAGGTGGCCAGGCTGAGCTTACCAGCGTAGTAGGCCAAACGGCGGGCCTGGCGGTCGAAACAGAACCACCGCTTCTTCCAGGTCTTTATGCGGCCGCCCATCTTCACCAGGGATCCGCGGCAGCAGCCTCCCGACACCCTTAGGTGTGGGCAGCTTTCAGGATTGTGGCCCCAGCGTTCCAGGTGCTGCCGAAGATCCAAGACTCGAGGGCCCAGGGGGCGGGGTGGAGGCATGGGCGGGTCCTGGGGAGGGAAGAGAAGGGGGCAGCTGACATCAAAGGGTCAGGAAGGGGGTGGTCCACCAGCCAGTCTTGGCTCCCTCTCCCCTGCTCCCCTGTAAGGCTGGCCACAGCTTTAACCAGCTGTATCAACAATGCCCATCATGAGAATGAGTCTGGAGCTAGAGCCAGTGACTAGGACACCCTGCCATGGGCTTACTAGCAGCAACAACTTGACTCCCCATGATTGTCCCTGGGACCAGGCTACTGGGAGCCCATTTACAGATAAGCAAACTGATGTACAAGAAGATAAAATGATCCACTGGAAGTCACCCAGAGCTTCTAGAAGGTAGAGATGAAACAGAAGCCCAGGTCCACCTGCCCCTTGAGCTCACCCCAAAACACAGAAGGCGTGGCAGAGAAGTGAGGGAACCCAGGGGAACCCTCATAAACTGCGAAACAGGGACCAAGTAAGTGATCCATACATGCGAGCAGTCCTGTTGTTGTTCTGGTTGTGATGAAATCAGTGGTTACTTCTTGGGCAGGGCACTTTATAGGTATAATCCCTCTGCTCTCTCAAACTCCTCAAACAACAACAACAACAAAACGGAGCAGGGAGGTAAGTACATCATTACCCCCATTTTACAGATGTCAAAACCAAGACTCCGACAGGTTAGGTCACTAGGCCCAAGTCACACAGCTAGAGCTGATGGTACCAGGACTCGCCAGGCAGAGTGGTCATCTCAGGGGCCAGAAAGGGAAGAACCAAGGCAATGACAGTGTCTGGTGTGTACAAGGCCCAGCCTGATGGCACCTGTTCTTCCTAAAGGATCCCTGCAAAGAACAGTAATGACCCCCACGGTCGCATGGAGGCTCAGAGCAGTGTGCCTCAGACTTGAGCCGGCAGGCAGACCCCCCAAGGATTTTGTAAAAAATGCAGCCTCTGGTTCAGTCAGGGGTGTGGGTGAGGTTCTGCGGGTCCAACAAGCTCCTGGGCCGCCAATGCTGCTGGTCCACGGACCTCACCTCGGATATCAAGGGCTGAGGAGATGAACTGAGGAAACAGAGGCGAGGCCAGAGCAAGGAGGGATAAAAAACAGAGATGAGACTCAGTGGATGGAGATGGAGATGGGCAGAGCCATGCAGGGGGGAGATGCATAGGAGGGAAGGAGCAGTTAGCAGTTAAAAGGGTACCTACTGGGGCCCAGAATCTTCTATGGGTCCTGTGGCCAAATCCAGACAGCTACACTAATGATCAGCAGTGTGTATGAAAGTTCCCACTCCCTGTTGGGCACTGTGTGTGCCAAGTGACCACAGTGATCACCTCGTCTTCTCTCCAAAAAACAAAAAACAGCTGTCTGTCCCATTTGCCAGATGATACAACTGGGGTTTCTAGGGAGGAAGTGACTCACCAAGGTCACCCAGGTAGGATGTGGGCAGAAAGTGGGCCCCCATCCAGAAGAGCTGATGGGCTTCTGACTCTCGATGCCACTGCTGCCCACTGTGTCACCCCCGTGGAACCCCTTCCCCTCTTGGAGCCTCAGTTTCCCAGTGCTGAAATTCGGGGGCTATCACAGTATTCACCTCACAGGACTGTTTCAAGGTCAGGCTCTCCAGTCACGGGACCGTGCCTCTAGGAGGGAATCCCAGAGAACAAGAAGGCAGCTTAGAGTGAAGGGGGGAGGGGTAGAGGGACACGATAATGCACAGAGCAGGGAGCTGTTTAATAAATGATGATGCTTCATTTTTAATGAGGTAGAGTTTATGCCTGGCAGCCGGGAAGGCTCCACTGCCGTGCCTGCTTTATTTTACTCCCCACCTCTTATCAGCACCTGACAGGCTACTTAAAATTTCACATACTGAAGCTGCTTTTTCTGCCCATCTGCCTCTAAATGCCAGCTTCCCCCAGGGCAGGGATTGGATTTGGGTCACTGCTGTGACCCTGGGGCTTCCACCAGCAGGCACTCAATAAATATAAAGGAAATATTAAAAATAATAATAACAAGGAAAGGACAGATGGTTGAGAAAACAAAAAGCAGACTGGGAACAATGTGCTGGCTTAGGGGAAAAATAAATTCACAAAATAAAAATAAATTCACAAAATAGGTGGTCAGTGTATGTGGAAAAGTGTTAAAAAAGACTGGAAGGGGGCACCTGAGTGGCTCAGTCGGTTAAGTAACTGCCTTCCGCTTGGGTCATGATCTCAGGGTCCCCAGGATGGAGCTCAGTGTTGGGCTCCAGCTTCCCCACCCCCATTGGGCTCCCTGCTCAGCACGGATCCTGCTTCTCCCTTTCCCTCTGCACCCCCCGGCCCCGCTTCATGCTCCTTCTTTCACATGCTCTCTGTGTGTCTCAAATAAATAGATAAAATCTTAAAAGAAAAAAAAAAAAAAAGGGATTCAAAGGCTTCTCTCAACAAGAGGAAACACTTGTGACTCCTGAGGTATAATGGGGAGACCTTCACTTCCCCAAATTCAATAACATTTGTTGTAACAAAAATGTATTCATGCTATTACCGTGGGTAAAAATAAAATTTGAATAAGGAGCAGTCAGCTAAATCCAGAATGTGCAAAACACTGCAGGATAAATGACTCAATTTTTTTCCCACAAATAAATGGCAAATGTTTAAAAAGTAGGGAGGGAGGACTCTTCATGTCAGAGATGTGGGAGACATTTTAAATGCACTGTGTTTACTTTCTTTGGATCCAGATTCAAATAAACAGCCATAAAAGGACGTTTCAGAGACAACTAGGGAGACGTGAATGTGGGTCACATCTTAGGATGGTACAGAATTATTAATTATCTCCTACAGTATGGCAATGGCATTTTTGTTACACTAAAAAGAAAACTTGCCTATTTGAGATACACAGTGAGGTATGGAGGAAATGATACAATATCTGAAATTTGCTTTAAAATATTTAAAATGCAGGGTGGGAAGTAAGTGAGCGATCAGTAAAACAAAGTTGGCAAATAAGAAAAGATTTAAGACTGATAATCACTGGGGAGCCCGGCTGACCCAGCTGGTAAAGTGTGTGACTCTGTGACTCTTGATCTTGGGGCCATGAGTTTGAGCCCTGTGATGGGTATAGAGAATATAAAAAGTAAATAAAAATCTTGGGGCACCTGGGTGGCTCAGTGGGTTAAAGCCTCTGTCTTTGGCTCAGGTCATGATCCCAGGGTCCTGGGATCAAGCCCCGCATTGGACTCTCTGCTCAACAAGGAGCCTGCTTCCTCCCACTCTGCCTACTTGAGATCTCTGTCTGTCAAATAAATAAATAAAATATTTTTAAAAAATAAATTTTAAAAAAATCTTAAAAAAAAAGTCGTAATCGTCGAAGCTGCATGGTGGGTACATGGGGGCTTCCCGATCTACTCTACCTCTACAAATGCTTGAATATTTGTGTAATAAAGGTTTTTAAAAGAATCAAACGAATTTTTAAACGTTTTAAGGGATTTTGAAAACCCCAGCATATTGCTGCCCTCGTTCTACAGTAACTGCTGATGCTGTCACCCATTTATAGAAGAGGAAACTGAGGCACAGAGAAGTACAGCATGTTACCCGAGGGCATGCCATGGATACAGATAACAATAATGGGAACAGAAACCAGGCCTTCTCAGTTCCCCTCCTGTTGCCAGTCCCCAGATACTTTTCCTTTGGAGGAGAGGAGAGGCTGAGAGAAGAAAGAGCAGGGGCTGGGGCAGAAGCACAGCACGGAGATGGGGCTGAGGGCAGGGCGGACTGACCATGATGGCAGGTACATCCGGGCCTGAGGAGACTTCCTTGTTTCTTCTCATCCCTTCCTGTGGATTGAGGACGGAGGAGTCACTAAGGATGCTGACCAACAAGAAGTACGGGGGGTACTCACTGGGTTCCTGGTTCTGAGGGAGGAGGGGGCTGGGGGCCTGGACTCTTGGGTCTGAAGGAAGAGAGGACAGGAGTAGGATCTCCTGACCCTAAGGAGGAGGACCTGGGGTCTCACCCTGGCCTTGAGCAGTCGCTCCCTCTCTGCCACAGCCTGCTGCAGAAGCCGCTCCATGCGGGCGATGTCTGGGTGGAGGGCCCCACAGCTGGCAGGAGGGAACAGAGACCGGGGCAAGTTACAGTGGCCCAGCCTCATCCCGCCTCCCCACCTTCTCCCTCCCTGACGTCTCACCTGTTCCCAGGGCCACAGTTCAGCAGCTGATAGAGCGGGTGTCTTCCAGAGTTTCCTGACGCTGCTGGGAGGGCCGAGGCCTCCAGGGGTCCTGGGAAAGAAGGACTGGGGCTAGGGGGCCAGGATTCTCCCTTGTCCAAGCCCCCCACCTCCACCCACAGGCGTCTGCATTCCTCCAGCCTTCCTGCAGGAAAGGCGGTGACAGGGGAGGAGGTCCGTGGGATTGGGAGGGACTCTCACCTGTATAATGAAGGGACATGGGTCGGGGGGATCCCCTCTGGCTCACTCGCTCTCCCCTCTTCCGGGGCAGGCTTCCAGTCCTCTGGAGGCCTATGGAGCCCTGAAAACACACAAGGCCCATGCATTTATGAGAAGGGGCTCAATCTCGACCAGCAGTCGGAGGGCTGCCAAGGGTAACCAGCAGCTCCCCGGCTCAGGTCAGAAAGCTACTGCAAACGTGATGCTGGGGGAAAGCAGCTAGTCACAGAGGACCACACAGAGCAACGTGCAGAATGGGCAGATCTGGAGGCAGGAAGCGGCCGAGTGGTTGCCGGGGTGTGGGGGGAGGAGAGGGACTGAGTAGGGCACAGCTGGATGATGCAGGGTGTCTTCTGGGTGTGATGAAATGCTCTGAATGTACAAAAACCCACTGAACCGTACACTTCAAATGGGTAAACTGTAGTGCAGGTGAATTACATCTCGATAAAACTGTAAAAACAACTTTAAAAGCCTATCACGTTGGCATGGCTGTGGGAAACCCACATGCTCTTCCACGGTGCTGGGTTGGGGGGGCGGTTCCTACGGGAATAACATTTCTAGAGGCCACTTCAGCTCTTTTTATTTTTAAAATGGCAAATGCCTGGGATGCTGGGTGGCTCAGTCAGTTAAGCCGCAGCCTTTGGCTCAGGTCATGACCCCAGCGCCTGGAATCGAGCCCCGCTTTGGGCTCTCTGCTCAGCGGAGAGCCTGCTTCCCCCACTCTGTCTGCCTGTCTCTCTGCCTACTTGTGCACTCTCTCTCTCTCTCTCTGACAAATAAATAAATAAAATCTTTAAAAATAAAATAAAATAAAATAAAATGGCAAATGCCTAAATGTTTGAGCCCCAACTCCACTTCTAGGACAATATCCTATAGACAACACTTGTCCATGGGAGTGGAGTTGGACTTGAGTTGGAGATGATTCCCTGCCAGGCTGGGGAACGACCCACGTGGCCATCAGAAGGAGGCGAAGCGTATAAACCAGTTGTCATCCACGCCCCAGGAAAGTCTGTGGCATGTGAAAGGAGGAAAATGCTCTTTCTAGCCAGACAGGGAACATTCTCCAAGACACAAGCAAGTGCAAAGCAGCCTAAAGGTTACACTAGCTCTGCATAAAAAGATGACCAATAGGGGCGCCTGGGTGGCTCAGTCATTAGGCGTCTGCCTTCAGCTCAGGGCATGATCCCGGGGTCCTAGGATTAAGTCCTGCATTGGGCTCTCTGCTCAGTGGGAGCCTGCTTCTCCCTCTCCCACTCCCCCAGCTTGTGTTCCGTCTCTTGGTGTCTCTGTCAAATAAATAAATCTTTTTTTAAAAAATGACCAAAGTATATTCACGACAGACTATATAAATACTGAGTAGTTCCGGGAAGACTCGAGACACTGGTAATCCGGGGCTGCCCACACGACGTGAACGTAATGGATGGAGATGATGAGGGAAGAGCCATCTCTCCAAATAACTTGCCATGCCCTCCTCCAACTTTGAACTATGGGAATGTTGGCTTTTAAATAAGTAAATAAATAAACATGACAACCAAATGTAGCCTGTGCTCCCAGGGCCCCCAAAATGGAGACTTTGTTTTTGTTTTTGCTAGAAAAAACAATAGGGGGACAGCTGACAAAATATGAGTAAGATCTGGTTATCTCAATAATATTATCTCAATGTTAGTTTCCTGAATTTGATCGCTGCAGTGTGGTTATGTAAGAGAGTGGCCTTGACCTTGGGTAATAAATGTAGAAGTATTTAGGGGTAAGGGGAAATCACGCTTTGAGAAGAACAATAAAAAAATGTGTGTGTGTGTGTGTGTGGGTGTTTACAGAGAGAGAATAATAAAGCAAATGTCCAGTGTGGTAAAATGTTAATTACAGAATCTGAAAGCCAAGTATACAGGCATTCTTTCTACTGTTTCTGCAATTTTTCTGTAAGTCTTATATTATTTTAAAGTAAAAAGTTACCAAAAGATGAAAATTTGAAAGTAATTTGTAATTTATAATAATACTCTCTTATTTGAGGGTAATAAAGAAATAAAACTGAATTTAAAAAAAAAAAAAAACACCGGGCGCCGGGGTGGCTCAATGGGTTAAAGCCTCTGCCTTCGGGTCAGGTATTGGTCCCGGGGTCCTGGGATCGAGCCCCGCATCCGGCTCTCTGCTCAGCGGGGACCCTGCTTCCTCCTCTCTCTCTCTCTCTCTCTCTCTGCCTGCCTGTGTGCCAACTTGTGATCTGTCTGTCAAATAGATAAAATCTTTAAAAAAAAACAAAAAAACACAACTCTGCATGGGTAAACAAAGAATAGAAATGGGGTGTCTGGCCGACTCAGTGGGAAGAGCACACAGCTCTTGATCTTGGGGTTGTGAGTTCGAGTCCCACGCTGGGTGTGAAGATTACTTAAAAAATACGAAAAGAAGAAGAAAAATTAAAAAAGGAATAATAAAAATAAAAATAACACCTTGCATAATGTGAGTACCATAAGGATACTCACTGCTATAGATCACAACTCAAATATATTTAATCTGTGAGCTAATGACAGAAAAGGAAAAAATCGAAATGGTTACCTTGGGAAGAGTGCAACCCAAGCAACTGTTTATTTTGAGGACAGGTGAACAAAGTGAAACCAGCAAGCATGTGTCCTGCGTTTTCCTGGGTAACCAAATAGCAAAGGAAGGCAAGTCTTTCTCTACCGAAGTATTTCAATGAATAGATGAGGAAGAATAAGGGAATTTTATTTATTTATTTGAGAGAGAGCGCATGCGTGCAAGCAGGATCGAGGGCAGAGGGAGGAGATTCCCCGCTGAGCAGGACGCCAGACGTGTAGCTCGATCCCAGGACCTCCCGGGATCATGACCTGAGCCAAAGGCAGATGCTTAACTGACTGAGCCACCCAGGTGCCCCAAGGAGGAATAACAGACTGGAATTTTCCCACTCGAGACCACACCAACAGATAAAGGCACCCACTCCAGAGAAACAGAAACAGAGAAAGAGGTGCATGGCCCCCAGCAAGACTTGCAAAACGCTGACCCTGCCTCTGCTCGGGCCCCACAGCCAACTTCCTGGGAAATGAAAGAGGTATGACCATGACCATGAGGTGACCATGACCCCCACGACGGTGTCAGCAAACCCTGCCTGGGAAACTCTACAGGATGGCCATCTGGTTTCTTCACCAAATAAATTGCAAGGGGGACAAAAAAAAGGAAACAGAGGGGAAGTCTATAGAGACTTAAGATATGCAGACACAAAAAAATAAAAAACAAAGGTAAGAGTAAACTATGGTGTTTAGGGACAGATACTGAATTGACTGAACTTTAAAGAGTGAGGAGGAGATGCTAGAATGTCAGGCCAGTGGTCCTCCTCCAGGAGGCGGGTGAGGTTATCATTCAGGGCCTGTGGAGTGTTTCCGGAGTAGCTGCCAGTGTTGCCTCCTGACACAGCTGGCAGCTCCAGAATGTTCCCATGTAATAATTAAGCTGGGCGTATGTTCCACGTGATTTTCTGCACCCGTGTTATCTTTTAAAAAAAAAAAAAAGTTGGACAAAATACTAACAGCCAGGATTTGTCAAGTGATCGTGCCGTGCCTCACAGCGTACCTGGCATCCTGCAGAGCCATGGAAGCTTCTAGAAGCCTGGGGAGTTGGGAAAGTTTCACTCCCCTCTACAAGGAGGACTCCAAGTCCTGAGCCCCTGGGCCCCTTCGGGCTTCCCTAGCTTCAACTCTATCCCCAGCACTTCCTAGCTGAGACCTGAGATGCCTGGTAGAGGAAACGGGTGGAGGGTGGGGGGCAGGGGGACCCAAGCCCTGTCTGTACAGCGCTTATGTTGTAGGAACTGTGTAAACCATCATACAAATAACTATCATCAGAAACAGCTGTGAGCAAAGAGAATAAGGTGTCGTAAGAGAGGATGGGCTTCCGACTGAAAAACCGGGGACAGCCTTCTGGACACTGACCCGCAAGGCCCAAAGAATAAGAATGGGCCAGGGAAGACTGAGGGGAAAAGTGTCCCAGGTAGAAGGATCAGCAAATGCAAAGGGCCTGAGGCAGGAGCCAACAGAAAGTTGGCAGGTCAGGGCTCCTGCAGCTAAAGCAAAGAGTATGTGGGGGACAGTGGTGCGAGGTGAGCAAGGGCAGATCATGCAGGGACCCGCTCGCTGAGGTGAGGAGGCTCAGGGGTCCACTGACAGCATTAGGTGGGGGAGGACTGAAGCAGGAGGGGTAGAGATCACTTGGCTGTTGTGCAGGAAAGAGACTGCTGGGAGACAAAGAATAAGGTGGAGACACTCAGTGAAAAAGCTGATCTAGTGTCACAGAACCAGAGATGGGAGGGGCAGTGGGTAGCAGAAGGGAGCTAGTAATTATAATAATACCAGTTACTATAAAGATAATCAGAGCAAGAGCAGCACATTCTCTAAACTCCTCCCATGTGCCGCGCACGGTGCTAAGCTCTGTAGCCATCAACCAGTGCCTGCAGTTACTTCGCCCATTTGGCAGCTAAGTACACTGAGGCACAGAGACGCGACCCCCTTGTCTCCTGCAAGGCACCAGTCATGGAAAACAGGCAGACTTGGCTCAGATCTAGTTCTGCCACTTCCTGGGGCTGTGACTTTGACAATTCCTGTCTTCTCGGCTTAAGATCCGGCCCCCCCCCCCCCACCCGTAGAGTGGGTAACTAGTCCTGCCACCCTGCGTGGCTGACCCAAGATTATGAGTGACCTGGTGCAAAGCACGGAGGAGTGTCCGGAACAGGCCCCAGGTGGCACCCAGGTGCCAGGTGGGTACGGGATCCCTGGCCTCGGACACGGGATCCCCGGCCGCGGGCACAGGGTCCGCGTGAGCCAAGAACTCCAGTAACAACTCCATAGGAATGAACGTGGCTTCCCGGCAAGTACCTATGGGGAGGCCATTTACTTCTAAGGGTCGTATTTACCGTAAGTTGTGCTGCCTGGCAACAGGGCTGACCCTTCACCTTTTTCTGGCTGCCAGAGCAACCAGCTGGAAAGTGAATTTCCCAGACAGGAAGTCTGCAAACCCTTTACCTACATCATAACGGGACCTACTTTGGGGGGTTCTTCCGAGCAAAGAATGAAATATTTTCGTTGTATGGACAGATTTCATGATACAGATCTGAAGTTGAACACATCACACTGCCAACATATAGGGCTGCTTCTCATGCCAAATAATAGCAACTCCATGCTTCAGAGTGATAAAATGGGGGAGGGGGCACCTGGGGGGGCTCAGGCAGTGAAGCGGCTGCCTTCCACTCAGGTCGTGATCCTGGGGTCCTGGGATCGAGTCCCCTTCAGGCTCCCTGGCCTGCTTCTCCCACTGCCTGCTGCTTCCTGGGCTTGTGATCTCTCCCTCTCCCTCACAAATAAATAAATAAAATCTTAAAAAAAAAAAAAAAAAAAAAAAGAGGGGCACCTGGGTGGTTCAGTCTGTTGAGCGTCTGCCTTCATCGGGGGTTACAATCTCAGGGTCTTTGGATGGAGCCTCATATCTGGCTCCCCACTCAGCGGGAAGCCTGCTTCTTCCTCTCATCCCCACTCATAGTCTGTCTCGCAATCTATGCCTCTCTCTCAAATAAATAAATAAAATCTTAAAAAAAAAGAAGACAAAATGACTTAAAATGGTCTACCTTAAGCTCTCAAAAATCATGATCATTATTAATATTGCCTAACATTAATTAATAAACAAGAAATAATAAATAGTATATATTACAGTAATGTTATACATAGTATATAATGGCATCAGACAATAGAATAATGTTAGTAATAATTCACATTCACTGATATTATTATTGGGTATATGAGAAAGGACACAGGCACATGCGGGGGTTCATAACAGCGATGCTTAGACTACAAAAGCCTTGAATCCCCACTGTCAGAAGGAGGGTTGGGTCAGCGCCCTTGTGTAGACTTCTGTGCCTCCCTGCTGCCGCCCCCCAGCCCCAGGGGAGCCTGGAAAGGTCTGAGTACTGACACCAGTGCCTGGGTTCCAATCCCAGCCCCGCTGAATTCCAGCTACTTAAATACCTTCACCTCTCCGCCTCTGTTTCCTTACCTATGAAAAGGACACAAGGACCCAGCCAGCAGTATGGGTGCAAAGACCAAATGAACGAATCTGAGTGAGGCACTTGAAACAGTGCCCTGCAGGCTCTAAGGACTCACCAACTGACAGCTGTCACTTCTCTTCCTGTTTACAGCCTTATCAGGAGAGCCATTAAACATGACGAGGCAGCTCTAAATGGATCAATAGAAAACCATCTCCGCGATAGAGCGTTAATTGGGAAATCAAAGCCAATGAAGAGCTTGTATACGCATTTTTGAAAAAAAGTTTGCATCACAGCTACCAATTTTGGAGCACCTGGTTGGCTCAGTGGGTTAAGCATTTGCCTTTGGCTCAGGTCATGATCCCAGGGTCCCGGGATGAAGCCCCACGTTGCAGGTGGGGTGGGGCAGTGATGGGTTGGGGGGACCCTGCTGAGCAGGGAGCCTGTTTCTCCCTCCCACTCCTCCCCACTCCTGTTCTCTCTCCATCTCTCGCTCTCTCTTTCCAAAAAATAAATAAGATCTTAAAAAAAAAAAAAACACACACACACACAAAACAGTAGAAAAGAAAAAGAAACAAGCAGCCATGCTGGGGATGGGGGCTGTGGGCCAGCAGAGTGCACAGAGAGGGCCTTCTTATGAACAGGCCCTGCATGGCTGCTTTTACAAGTTACTCTGGGTGCACCCGGTCCCATTCTGCCAGGGGAGCGGTGGGGTGTTAGGCAGGAGAGAGAAAATCAGTAAGTAAAGCTTCAGCGTAATAAAAATCAAAATACCCCCCATTCATCCTTCCCTCTGCCCCAGGTCCCCACGTGGAGAAAGCCACAGGGAAAGTTCCGGACTCAAGAGTGACAGTGAGACAGTGGCATAGGGAGCCAAGGCAGCCGGGGCAGTACCTGCAGGGAGCTGCGAACGGAGAAGAGGCAAGAGGAAGTGGCGGAGGCTGTGTGGGCGGTGGGGTCCTGCAGCACCAGCAGCTGGCGGTCTGTCTTCTGGGTGAACAGGAGCTTTAGGAGAGGGGTTGAAGGTTATCGGGAGCTGGAAGGATCACAAAGGGCCAACCAGTTCCCAGAAGCTCTGGCCCTGGTCTCCAGTGTCAGCCCATTTCTCAGATGGAAAAACAAAGGCTTCAGGTCACAAGAGGGCTGGACCGTGGTCTTAGCAGAGCGAGGACTGTGGGCCAGACCACAGGTTCCTAAAAGAGGAGGGGCTGGAGGCCTGAACTCTTGGGTCCCAAAGGTGAAAGGGTTTAGGGCCTGAGAATTGTGGAGAAGGGAGAAAGGGTCTGTGGGCCTGGACTCCTGAGGGAGGAGGGAGGAGAAAGAGGTTGGGGGATGGACTTCTGGGTCTGAGGGCAGAGGGGCTGACGGGTGCTCGAAATCCCCATACCTTAGTGAGGGCCTGGTTGGACTCAGCAAAGTCCCCACCCGGAGTTCCCTGGAGGCAGTTAAGCTGGAGCAGTCGGCCCCGTTCCTGAGGGAGAGCAAGTTATAACCGGCTAGCACACCGCAGAGTCTGAATGCACTGGCCGGCAGCCTTCCCCGGAGGAGCCAGAGCCGGGAGACAGGGTGCAGGGTGCCAATGGGATGCCCCAGAGGGACGTGAGGACAGTCGGACGGGTCTCCCAGGAGAACTCACCTGAGTCAGGGCCTGAAGGGCCTCCTCCTTCTTCCGGCTCAGCCCCCGGCTCTCAGCTGCCATCTGCTCCCCCAGCGATTTGAGCTGCTCCTCTAAGACCTGGATCCGGCGCTGCAGGGCACAGCCCAGGGCCCTGGTCACTCAGCCACCCCGGGGTTCCCAACTGGCTCCCACAGAGCCTGGGGTCTGCTGCACCCCGGAACAGGGACCCCGGGACCTGGGTGGCCAGAAAGTGATGGGGAGTTAAGTTCTCTCATGCCCTCTTCCCTTTTGGAAGTCCAGAAGGGACATGGGGTGGTTTGTTGCAGGGTAGGGGCTGGGGGGAATGGAGGATCTGATGCATAGACAGACGGGGAGAGACAGAAACCCAGAGAGACCTGTGGAGAACAGATGGAAAAAGGGACAGAGAGACCAACCAGAATAGTTACAAAAAAGAAAAACCAAGACAGTACCTCCAAGAGGAAGATACGAGAAAGGAGACAAGGCACAGACAGAAGGGAAAAGAGAGAGTGACAGGGAGAAATCAGAAACGGAGGTGGGGGAAGGAGCCCACACCGGAACCGGGCAGGTTTGGATCCTGGCTCCACCCTCTATGAACTGAGTCACGCTGGAAAAGGTTACTTGAGCACCTTGACCTTCAGTTTCTTCATTTATAAACCGGGGGGGGGGGGGGGGAGTCAGAATGGCCTCCCCAGGTTCTTGTAAAGATTTGATGAGTAAGGACTCATGAAGCATTTAGGACCATGACTGGCCCATAGTAATTGCTCAATAAACATCAATCATTGTTGTCACTCTTGTGAAGACAGTGAGGCAGGTAGGGAAGGATGACAGAGGAAGGGCCAGACGTGGCATGGAGGAGTCAGAGGGCAGCAGGGAGGGACGGAAGGCAAGAGAGGGAGGGCAAGCCCTGTCCGACTCACTCTGTGCTGCGCCACACTGGCCTGGAGTTCCTGGACCTTGGGGTCCAGTGCCCGGGCCCCAGTGCTGTCCCGGTCCTCCTCCTCCCTCCGGCTCTCCTGCTCCAGCTGCTGGAACTCTAGGTCCTCGTAGGCACGCTGGGCCACATCCAGCTGTTCCCTCATCTGCAGGTGGGAAGGCAAAAACTGGAGGCCTGCACCCCTGGGGCCCATGGAGGGAAGAGGAGCCTGAGGACTTAGACTCCCAAGTCCTGGCGGTTATAAGGCCTGAACGCCTAGGTGAGGGAACAGGGTCCTGAGGAAAGAGCGGCCTGGATGCCAGGTCCCTAAGGGAACCTAGAGGAGCCTCACCTCCTGTACTCCTTGCAGGAGCCACTCACGCTGCTCCTCTGGCTGGGAGTCCAGCTGTCCCTGGGCCTCCTGGAGTCTCTGGCGAAGACCCTCCACTCGATCCCGCTCCTGGCTCAGCTGCCTCTGCTCCTGAAACAGCACCCAGGCTCTCAGCCTTCTCAGTCCAGCCCAGTCCGGACACAGGAAGAGAAACAGAGGCCCGCACGGGCCAGGCTAGCTGGATCTCAGAACCCACCTGGCTCCTGGCCCCAGGAATGCAGGGACCCTGTCTGTCGAGCTCACTCTGTTTTGTTTTTTTGTTTTGCTTTGTTTTTTGTTTTTTTTTATATATTTTTTAAAGATTTTTATTTATTTATTTGACACAGAGAGATCACAAGCAGGCAGAGAGGCAGGCAGAGAGAGAGAGAAGGAAGCAGGCTCCCTGCTAAGCAGAGAGCCCGATGTGGGGCTCGATCCCAGGCCCCTGCGATCATGACCTGAGCCGAAGGCAGCAGCTTAACCCACTGAGCCACCCAGGCGCCCCTCTGTTTTGTTTTTTTAAAGATTTTATTTATTTATTATATATAGAGAGAGCGTGTGAACATGTGTGACCATGAGCAGGGGGAGTGGCAGAGGGAGTGGGAGAAGCAGGCTCTCCGCTGAGCACAGAGCCCAATGTGGGGCTCCATCCCAGGACCCCAGGATCATCACCTGAGCTGAAGGCAGATGCTCAACCGCCTGAGCCTCCCAGGTGCCCCTGCCAAGTTCACTCTTGTCTCAGTGGGGACAATCAGGGCAGTGAAACATAGAAACTACTGGAATCAAGAGTGGAGAGCACCTTCCTGGATGTGAGGGTTTTAAAATCAGCCTCAAAAATCAGGAACTTTTAGACCTGGGGAGACAGAGGGAGCTGGAAGGACATTATGGACTGTGGGAACAGGGCAGCACAAATGCACAGTACTTGAAAAGCACAGGAAGTTTTGGGGGTAAATTCTGGTCAGAGGATAGAGGTGAGGAGCACAGAGGGGGGTGACAGTGGAAAGGCAGGCATGGTGCAGCTTGCCTGGCTTGGCCAACCAAGCTAAGGAGCCCTTATTCTGGGGCAATGGAAGGATGAGAGAGGGGGGAGAGAGAGAGAGAGAGAGATATTGAGGGAGCAGAAAGACTGACTGCAGGCTTGGGGGTGAGAGGGAGGGAGCTGTGCAGAACAAGGCGCCTGTTTTTAAAAACACCAACCCTATATCATTATCACACCTTAAGAATAAACAGGTTCTTA
This sequence comes from Mustela lutreola, assembly GCF_030435805.1. NCBI lineage: Eukaryota > Metazoa > Chordata > Mammalia > Carnivora > Mustelidae > Mustela > Mustela lutreola. The sequence goes on along the minus strand of NC_081305.1, from coordinate 59,832,556 downwards.
AAGAATTTACACACAACATGTCTGGGAGTGGCTTTTAAAACAGGGTTAGGGGGCACCTGGGTGGCTCAGTGGGTTGAGCCTCTGCTCAGGTCATGATCTCAGGGTCCTGGGGTCCCGCATCGGGCTCTCTGCTCGGCGGGAAGCCTGCTTCCTCCTCTCTCTCTCTCTGCCTACTTGTGATCTCTCTCTGTGTCAAATAAATTAAAAAAATTAAAAAAAAATTAAACAGGGTTAGGGAAGCAAACTGGGGGATATGAAATAAGAACGGAAGATTAATTTCGGCGGAAGCCGGTGAGCACACCGCAGGGCCACCGGAAGCCGGTGAGCACACCGCAGGACTATTCTTTTTCTCGGTTTTACATTTTTCACGAGATGACATTTAAAGAGCAAAAAGGGAGGGTCAAAGGAAGAGGCCCAAGAATCATGGTCTGGGAGGGAGGAGGAAAACGAGAAGCATATGCCCACCTCCCACTCCCCCAGCCGAAGGATCCCCATTTGGGGAATGAGGATGACCCTCAGGTCCCAGGAGCACCACCAGGGGTATCGGTCCCAAGACGAAGGAAACTGATGGTGAAGATCCCGCAGGAGAAACTGACCTGTTCCCGCTGCTCCCGGCTACCCTGCTCCGTGTCCCCCTGCTGTCCAAGCAGCTCTCGGAGCTGTTCCTCCTCGCGCCGGGCAGCCACCCGCTCCCCAGCCAGCTCGCCCCGCAGAAGGGCTACTTCCACCTCCATCTGTGGGGAAAATGTACGGACTGGGGCCTAGAGGTCTGGGTCCGAGAAAGGAGGGCGCTGGGGACTCAGACACCTGGGTCCAAGTGGGGTGCCTGGGAGTATGGGCTCTTGGATTCCCCAGGAGAGGGCTAGAGGCCTAAGAGTGGGATCCCGCCGGAAGGCCCCGGAGCCCGACCTGGAGGGCTCCCCTTGAGAGGGGCCAGACTGCCCACGAGGTCCGCAGCCTCACCTCGATCCTCAGCTCCTTCCTCTGGCGCTGTAGCTCCTTCACGCGCTGCTCCATCAGGGCCACGCGGGTCAGTGCCTCCAGCTGCTGCTCTCGAAGCCTCCGTGCAGCCCCTCGCACTCTCTCCCCAGGCTGGGGAGATGCGGGGGGCGTGACTGGGGTCGGTGCCGGGGGCGGAGCCTCCCCCTGAGGTTGGAGGGGGCGTGGTCAAGAGGAGAGGCCCCGCCCCTGCAATCACCAGGCATTCCCACCGCATTCCCGGGTCTGGGGGTCTGATTTGCCCCAATCAGTCGCCACCCCTGTTGACTGAAGTGGTTGCAGGTGTGGGAGCCCCCCGGCCCGAGAGGTGGCCCAGGGTCTCGCAGTCGGGGAAGTGGGGTACGCGGCCGACTCAAGGAAGGTCCCTTTTTCGCTACCCAGGTCCCATTCTCTTGGCATCGCGTCCTGGTAAACCTGGATCTCTCTCCCTCTCTCCCCGGGTCGCTCTGAGTCTTCCCCCGTTTCTCTGAGTTTTGTCTCTCCGACTCAGTGCCCGTCTCTATCTCTGAATCGCTGGGTGTCTCTTCCTTAAAGAGTATTTCCTTTCTGAGCATCTCTGTCCTTTGTTTCTGGGTTTCTGTTTGTCTCTACCCCATCTCTCTGAGTCTCTGTCTCTTTGGGGTCCTTGTCTCTTGGTCTCCCTGTGTCCAGATCTCTACCTATCCCTCTGTGTCTCTGTCACCCGCTAGCGCCCGTCCGCCTCTCTGGGCCGCCCCGCGACCCCCTCCTTCGCCCTCCAGGTCCCTCACCGCGTCGCGGCTGCTCTCCGTGCTGCTGCCTTCTTCCACTTCTTCCTCTTCCTCAGCCTGCTGCTCAGCTCCTCGGCCGCTCGGAAGCTCCTTCACTCCCTGGGGCTCCTCCGGGGCCTCAGGCGCCTCCGGCTCCTGTGGGTCCTCGGGGTGCATCTGGGACTGCGCAGCCCCTTGGGGCGAGACCTCCGCGTCGCCCTCTGGGGCCGGAGGCGGCCGGCACCCCCTGTCCCGGCCGCTCGGCGTCCCCATGACCGCCCGGCGCTCCAGCGGAGTGGGCGGGCCCGAGTTCCGGGGGCGTGGCCTGACAGCGCGGGGCTGCGTCCCAGGAGGCTCCCGAGCTCTCCGGTGCTTCGAAAGAGCTCCAGGAGGCGGGGCCTGAGAGATCAAAGACTGCAACTGAGCGCTCCGGGGGCGTGGCCTGGAGTTTCCAGGGGCGGGGTTCGATGGCTCTCGGGGAGTCACAACCCCGAAGGCCGGACCCGAATTTGAGTTGGGGTCTTAGCACGCCCTCTACTGGTCTCTCCCTCCTACTCAGGTGTCGAGCCTTGTACCCTCCCTGCAACTCCCCACGATCCCTTGGAGCACCCTGGAGCAACCCCATCTCCTTCTCCCTCGGCGTCCGGGATCCCGCACCCTTCTTTCCCGAGCCTGGAAGACTTGGCTCCGACACCACTGTAGGGGTAGCAGCGTCCATGCCCTCTCACTCAGATCCAGGAGTCGAGGCTCCTAACTCTCCCTCCCTGAACAAACCAAGAGTGGGCGTCCTTTGCTCCTCCAGGGGCTAGATTCCAAGACTCCAGCCTCCCTCCACCCCCGGGAACCCAGAAGGCGGCCTCCAGCTCCCTCCTCCCCCGCAGCCCCGGCCTCCTCACCGGCTCAGGCTTCCGTGCGCTTCCCTCTGCGCTCTGGGCGCTGACTTTTCTGTCTGCCGGACAGGTGGCTGGGGAAGAGGGAGGAGAGAAAAGCTGCTCTGTCCCCCTCCCCAGCAGCCCGGAAGTGGAGCGGGGGACAACAGGTCCAACAGCTCCCGAGGGAGGAGGGAGACCAGTTTGCCCCGCCCGCGGCCGCGGCATCCGGCCATCCCGGCCCCACCCTCGGAAAAGCCAGCATCGCGACCCCCTACTCTGCCTCTAGCAGCACCACCCCCCCGCCCTGTTCCTGCCCCCTGGAGGGCTAGGCGTTTTCGTCACCTACGTATGAGTGCCTCCCTAATGCCCAGACCCCGGGAATCCTGAAAGGAAGCGGGTAATGGAGATAGGGGCCTCTCCCCTCTAATAAGCCCTTCAGAAGGGCTCCGACCGGTTTGGGGAGCTGGGCAAGGGGAGGGGGTGCCCTGAGCTGAGTCAGAGACCCACCCACAGAAAGGGGAAGTGTGATCCCCCCCACTCCACTCTGCTATGGGGTGGAGGGCAGAGGTTAAAGGTCTCAGCCAGACCCTTTCCTCTCCGGGCAAAAACAGGAAAATAACTGAGAAAGGCACGTGAGAAAGGATTATTGGATGTCGGGAGCTGTGCTAAACACTTGAAACTCGTTCCTTTCATCCTTACAGTAGCCTGATGAGAAAGGGATTACCATCTCCATTTTATAGTTGGGGAAACTGAGGCCAAGGGGGATAAATGTGCCCAGAAGTCTAGACATGCTGTTAATCCCAAGGCTGGATTTGTTCTCTGGAAAGTCCACGTTCTTAACCATGGGCCACATTGTCACTCTGATGCTGCAGGGAAGTGCCTGGAAGATCATTCCAAATGATAGTGACAATAATAGTCACCACTGATAGGGCTCCTGCCACGGAGGCAGTGTGCCAGGCACCTCATACAGGCAGACTCACTGGATCATCACAACACCCTGTTATTAGCATTATTTCCATTGCACAGATGAGGAAATTGAGGCGTGGAGAAGTGAAGTACCTTATCCTGGGTCTTATGGGTGCGAGTGGCTCCAACTAATATGGGCGAGAAGCCCTGCCCGGGATAGGTTTGTTTCTGATCTTGTGAGTTAGGAAAAAATCTTCTCCTTCCCAGCAGCCTGCTTCACTCCCACTCTCCCCTCCCTGCTCTTCAGCCCAGACACCTCAGACCAGAAAACCAACGGCACCCTCCCCCCAAATAGACAGAAATACGATTCAGAGCAAAAAAATAATTTTTATTTATTTATTTGAGAAGCTCAGGGGCTGATGAGGGATAGAAGGAGAGAGGCCTGGCGATGACACCTCTCTCTGTACCCCGCCTAGTGCATTCTTAACCGAAATGAGCACCTGACAAAACCAGGTCAGGAAGGGGGGGTCTGGATCCCACAGCGCATGTTAGCTGGAACAGCAAAGTCTGAAAGGAAAAAGACAGAGTTGAAACTAAGGGACCCCAGCAGACCCCCTCTTGCCCTACTGGGGACCCAGAAATCCAAGGAGCCCTTCTTCTTTGGAATATTATAATTCTGGCCCTAAGCCCCCTTCTCCCTCAGACCCAGGAGTCTGGCCCCCAACTGCTCACCTATCTGCTGAGGCTTGGGCAAGTTCAGGTTGTCCATGACCTTGACAAACTCCTCACAGCTGAGGGTGAGCCGCGGGTTCAAAGTCCGCTCCTCCTCCACGGTGGACACTGTGAGCCCTAGTGGCCAAGGGAGGCGAGGAACGTCAACCTGGCAAGTGCCTGGGGCCTCCTTTGACTACATTTCCCAGGAGGCTTAGGGTGCATCTGGGGCCTGGGACTCCCAGGCTCTTCCCAGACTGTCACAGAGACCAAGCTCTCCTCGATTAGCACTATGGGAAATGTAGTTTCCCACATTCCCCAAGCTCTACAAGGAAGTCCCAGGAAAATGCACGCCCTTTGGAATTCTAGGACTCTTGTTTCTACATGAACACTCAGCACACCTAAACACTTGTTCTTTTTGGCCAGAGAAATTTCTGGGAATTGTAGTCTCCATGCCCCACAAGGACTACAGCAGTTTGGTACTCCCTCTCAAATGAACAGTTATGTAAGTCCCACACCTCCTCCAGGAAGCCCTCACCACGGTAATCATGAGCAGGGTAGATCAGACAGTCTCCAGGAAGCGTGAAGATCTTTTCGTGTACTGAGTGGTACAAGGTCTTAGCACAGCCTGGGGAGGGAAGACTCAGAGGTGAGTAAGTCAATAGCAGAGAAGGTTTCTAGCCCCTTCCCTCAAGAAAGGGTGGGAGGATAAAATCACAGTAGCTAAACCTTCCTCATTTTCTGCTGGTACTGCTTTGTCTAGGCACAGAAAGAGAGGGAAGGGCATTCTAGACAGAAGGAACAGCATATGTGAAGAATTGAGGACTGGTGAGAAATTCACCATGGTGGTAAGTAATGTTGGGATGAGATCCAGAAGCACCAAGGAGTTGTGCCCTCAGCCAGGGGATGCCAAGAAAGGGTTCTGGGCAGGGAGGCTAGACTAGAAGGTAAGAAACTGAAGACATGAGCCCAAGGAGGAAAACAGTACCATGATTCCAACAACAAAGCTCTGAGTCCTAAATTGGGTTAGGGGCAAATCTTTTTGGACCCTCCTTCCACCTTTCATTTCAAATACTTCAATTGCATAACTGTTGGGGGTAGATAAATGGAGGACTAGAAGCCTCGCAGAGAAAAAGACAGAGACCAAGATGGAGAGATAAGGCCAGAGGAAGAGGAAGCAAGAGGCAGCCTGGGGATCTGGTCACACACTGCCAGCTCAGGGCTATTCTGTCTTTCCTCTGATCCTGCCTTGCCCTCTGCCCTCAAGGCAGCAAAATCCTCCCAATCTAGTGTCAACCCCACATTCACCCACATGCACACAGGACAGCTAAACCCTGAGATTTAAAACTGAGCTCCTGGGACACCTGGGTGGCTCAGTTGTTAAGCAGCTGCCTTTGGCTCAGGTCAGGATATCAGGGTCCTGGGATCGAGCCCCATATCAGGCTCCTTGCTCAGCGGGGAGCCTGCTTCTCACTCTCCTACTCCCCCAGCTTGAATTTCCTCTCTTGCTGTGTCTCTCTCTGTCAAATCAACAAAAATAAAATCTTTAAAACTGAGCTCCCTTCCCACAGTGAAATTCCTGAATCTAACTGCCCCCTCGCAGCCAAACCCCTGAATCAAACTCCACACCCTCCCCTGCTGCAATTCCAGCACCTAAACTCCTTATGGGGTTTAAAAATATGGCCACAGTGGGGGATGCCTGGGGGCTCAGTTGGCTAAGCATCTGCCTTCGGCTCGGGTCATGATCCCAGGGTCCTGGGATTGAGTCCCACGTCAGGCTCCCTGCTCAGTGCGGAGTCTGCTTCTCTCTCTCTCTCTCCCTCTCATGTCCCCTACCCCCACTCATTCTCTCTCTCTCAAATAAATACAAATCTTTAATTAAAAAAAATTAGTGCTTCTGTCTGCTTCTCTGATCATTCCCTTTGGGAGAACCCAGCTGCCATGTCATGAAGACAAATTACCCCCATGGGGAGGTCTCTGTGGTGAGGAACTGAGGCCTCTGGCCAACAGACAGAGCCAGCTTGCCAGCCATGTGAGTGAGGTACCTTGGCAGCAGGCCCCCCCACCCCAGTCAAGCCCTTGAATGATTACAGCCCAGACACTGAGCCAGGACCACCCAGCGAAGCTGCTCCCAGAGTCTCAACTCTCAGAAACTACGTGAGATAACGTCAATCAATGTCAATCACTGCTTAATTCATTAAGGTCTGGGGTCACTGGTTTCACAGCGACAGATAATGATACACCCTTGCATCTAACTGTCCCCCAACAAGCAAACTGCTGAATCTCCCTCCCATTTGCAAATCCAGGAATCTAATTTTCCCTCACTGTAGCAGCTAAACTTCTTTAATCTAATCCTGACCCCTAAAAGTCTAACATTCATTCATTCATTCTTGCAACAGGTACTTCAAACTCTGGCACACAGAGAACCATACTAAGATCTCAGGCTAGGAAAAGGGGCCTGTGACCTTGCTGGAAATCCGTCCGTCCACACCCTCGGATGAGCAGGGCATCTCCAGTGAAGGCCATGCTGTGGTCATTCAGAACAAAGGTGACACAGCCCGGGGTGTGGCCAGGGCTTGCTCGGGTCTCCAAGGCCTGGTAGGGAAGGAAAATACAGTTACCAATAAGCCAAGAGCTCTGGCCTCATGATGAAACTGGCCCCAGAAGCCCCCATCACACCCCAGGATCACATCTAGCTAGCATTGGCGGGGGTTGTTAAAGAATTAAGTTTGGGGCAACTGGGTGGCTCAGTGGGTTAGGCATCTGCCTTTGGCTCAGGTTGTGATGCCTTTGGCTCAGGTTGTGATTCTGGGGTCCTGGAATTGAGTCCTGTCTTGGGCTCCCTGCTCGGGGCGGGGGGTGGGGATGCATCTGCTTCTCCCTCTGCCCTCTCCCCCTGCTTGTGCTCACTCACTCTCTCTCTGTCAAATAAATAAATATAATTTAAATTTAAAAAAAAACAAATTAAGTTAGATTCCCAGACTTAAACCTCATACCAGGGTAAACTCCCAGTGAATTAAACACTTAAAGCAAGAAAACCGGGGGCGCCTGGGTGGCCCAGTTGGTTAAGCCTCTGCCTTCAGCTCAGGTCATGATCTCGGGGCCCTGGGATCAAGCCCCACATCAGGCTCTCTACTCAGCCCGCCTGCCTCTCTGCCTACTTGTGATCTCTGTCTGTCAAATAAATAAATAAAATATTTTTTAAAAAGCAAGAAAACCATAAAACTGTGACAACAACAAAAATACAAACAAATATATATGATCTCTGGTTAGGGAAGAAGATTCAAATGTGATCCCAAGGTCATAAATCATTACAAAAAAAGATTTATGGTTTGACTTTATATAAACCTGAAGTTTCTGAGTGGCAACCACACCATAAACAAAAGTGAAACAGAACCAACAAGCTGACAAAATATATTTACAACATATATGCACCACACAGTAGTTAGTATACTTCATATACAAATACGATCTTCAAATCAATAAGAAAGAGATAAGCACACTAATATAAATAGGGAATACCAAACACTCATTTAAAATTATGTTACTGAAATGAAATTTAATGATATACACAAATATTTAATAACATGAAAAGACATTTAATATCTGGTAAGGGCTAAAAGCAAACTACAAAGTAACTTGTATAGTGTCGATTTTTTTTTTAAGATTTTTTTATTTATTTGACAGAGATCACAAGTAGGCAGAGAGGCAGGCAGAGTGAGAGGGAAGCAGACTCCCTGCTGAGCAGAGAGCCTGATGCGGGACTCGATCCCAGGACCCTGAGATCATGACCTGAGCCGAAGGCAGTGGCTTCACCCACTGAGCCACCCAGGCACCCTGTAGTGTCGATTTTTTTAAAAAGGTTCCTTGTTCACTCAAAACATACTTTTTTCTTTAGGCTTTTCCTACATTACCCCCAGCTTTTTTTAAACAGAAAGTATGTCATTTTATAATTGAAAATAAAACACAAGATTCAGGATAAACTAAAGATCTAAAATTTTAAAAACAAAAGATTTCTAAAAGGAAATATATAAGGGTATATGTAATCTTATATAAGGAGATGTGTGTTTATATATATATATATATATATATATATATATATATATATATAAAATCTTGAGATAGGAAAGGTTTTTGTAAGCATATTAAATTCAGAGGACACAGGGAAAAACAGTGACAAGAATGACCACATAGTTTAATTTCATTATAGAAAAGAACAAGAGTTAAGAGACAAAAAAAACTCAGGGACGACAGTATTAGCAACATGTATAAGAAAGTATTATAAAGTATGAATACCCATCATATATAAAGAGTCCTAAGCATCAACAAGAACTTCCAAAAGAAAAATGTGCAAAAAGAAAAAAAAAATGGGCAATTCATGGAAGAGGAAATAAATAATAAAAAAAAAAATCTAAAACAATGTTTGATCTCCCTTTTAGGGAGAAAGGGAGAGAGATTTAAATTTAAAAACCCTTATTTTTCACCTACCAGATTGACAACTGTCAGAGTTGCTCAGCCCTTATGTTTCCTGGGATGTGGGTATGACTCAGTGTAGCTGATTTAGAGGGCAAGTTTGCAATGTCTACAACACCTCAAATGTGGACTCTGACCCCGCAAAGTTTCTGCTAAGACTCTACTGTTAAGAACTTCAAACACAGGGGCACCTGGGTGGCTCAGTTGTTAGACGTCTGCCTTCCGCTCGGGTCATGATCCAGGGGTCCTGGGATCAAGCCCCGCATCAGGTCATCAGGTTCTCTGCTAGGCGGGAAGACTGCTTCTCCCTCTCCCACTCTCCCTGCTTGTGTTCCCTCTCTTGCTGTGTCTCTCTCTGTCAAATAAATAAATAAATAAATCTCTTTAAAAAAAAAAAAAAGAACTTCGGACACATGGGCAAAAATGCCCACCCAAGAAATCCTCATTATGTAAATCCCCACACTCAGTTCAGGGAAGCAATTGTCAGAAGAAAAAAAAAAAAAATGTTACCTTCATGATCTAAAAACCGCTTATAAGATTAGTTCCCACTCACACAGCATTCCCCCCACCAGGTAGCATCCTGATCTAGGATGGACACCAGGTACAGATCCTGTGTCCACACCTGGTATCCGTCCCACCCTTCCCCACTGATGGGTCTCTGGTTTGGTACAGGGCATCAGTGTGCCGAGCCAACCACTTCCTTTCCCTCCGTGGTAGCCTGGGTGGCTTTGGACATGGTTCTCAGACCGAGATCTCAGTAGGTCTCCTGAAAATGTCTGGGAAAACTTTTCCCTTCCTGATAAAAAATGTTTGGCACCTCCCCTTCCCACTTTATCTGGTTCTAGACAAAAGTGTGATGGCCGCAGCTGCAGCAACCACCTTGCAACCATGAAAAAGAATCCCCCAAATGGGGCTCCTGGGTGGCTCAGTCAGTGAATCATCTGACTGTCTTCTTCCAGACCCTCTGTTATAGGAGAAAACTGAACTGCCAAATATTTAAGCCACCGTATGAGTTTTTTTTTTTTTTTTTAAGATTTTTATTTATTTATTTGACAGAGATCACAAGCAGGCAGAGAGGCAGGCAGAGAGAGAGAGGGGGAAACAGGCTCCCTGCTGAGCAGAGAGCCAGATGTGGGGCTTGATTCCAGGACCCTGAGATCATGACCTGAGCCGAAGGCAGAGGCTTAAGCCACTGAGCCACTTCGGCACCCCACCGTATGAGGTTTTAATTACTTTCAGCCAAACACTTTCCTGACTCCTATATCCGAGGATATATGTCCAATGCAAAACAAATGTAGGGCGCCTGGGTGGCTCAGTGGGTTAAGCCGCTGCCTTCGGCTCAGGTCATGGTCTCAGGGTCCTGGGATCGAGGCCCGCATAGGGCTCTCTGCTCAGCAGGGAGCCTGCTTCCCTCCCTCTCTCTGTGCCTGCCTCTCTGTCTACTTGTGATCTCTCTCTGTCAAATAAATAAATAAAATCTTTAAAAAAAAAAAAAAAAACAAAACAAATGCAAAGAAAATGATCTTGCAAAATGTGGGAAAAATCATGACCCTCCTGCCTAAAATTAACATAACCTTTTGGTGGTCGAGAAATGATCTCTCACTCCATACTCTCTGATTTTATTTTAATTTTATTTATTTATTTGACAGACAGATTACAAGTAGGCAGAGAGGCGGGGGGGGGGGGAGCAGGCTCCCCGCTGAGCAGAGAGCCCAATGTGGGGGTGGGGAGCGTTGATCCCAGGACTCTGGGAACATGACCTGAGCCTAAGGCAGAGGCTTTAACCCACTAAGCCACCCAGGCACCCTGATTTTTTTTTTTTTTTAAACAAAAAGCATGGGTGTCCTTTGAACCAAATATTGTGGATGGATATTCAGGAGTAATGTTGAAAACATTAATCACCAAAAACAAAAACAAAAAAGAACAAACAACCAGCTCATCACAGGTGTAGCAATGGGTACTGATTAATCAGGACATCGGCTATAAACAACCAACAGTTAGACAGTATACATGGAATATATGGCACAATTAAAGCCTATATTTGGTGTATGTAATTGTCTCTGTGTATAAATTGGACATAATTTTAATATCAATTGAACAAGAACCCGCTTGCCACATGGACTGAAACTCCTGAGGCCCTGAGTCTGTGTAGCAAGTGGCTTTGCCGATGATCAGCATCCCTGTTTATCTGACCTTTCCTTTCTCTGGAATATCTAGCATCTATCCCCCCGCTCCATACCTCCCACAGTCCTGCCCATCTTGGCCTCATCCTCTCCTGCTTGGACCAACCACCTGCCTCCATCTTGGCCTACCAGCCTCCAGCCATCCCCCATATGACCCTGAGGAGGGTTTCTACTGCCCGAATTCAGACCTGCTCCTCTCTGGTCATGACCCTTCCTTGGCTCCCACTGTCCCCCAGACAGAGTTCTGGCTTCTTAGCCTGACTTCTGAAACACCCCTGTTCCACTGCCTGCCCACCTGTCCAGCCCAATGTCCAATAACACACCCAGCTACTCTGAAATCCAGGGGTGCTTCCAGAAAGCACCAGGTTTCTCCACACCTCTATGCCCACACAATTCTCTCTGCTAGGTACACCCTTCCCTCTCCCATCGGTCAGGTCTGCTCATTCCCCAGAGCCCTGATACTGACTGACCCCTTCTCCTGTGCCAGGCTCTCTCCTAAGTGCTCAACATGACTGAACTCATCCAGTCCACACACATCCTTATGAGGCAGGTACCATTCCTGTTCCCATTCTACAGATGAGGAAACCAAGGCACAGAATAAAAATGAGCAAACCATAACTAAATGTGGAAATACGAATGGATGTCACAGATAAGACCAAAAAAAAAAAAAGGATGCTGGACACAGAAGAGCAGAGAGGTTGTGGCATGGAACAGAATGGAGTGGTGTGGGATGGGGTGTGGCAGGAAGTGGGAAATCAAAGCGTGCCTGGTACACAGTACAGGGAAGTGGTGTTTCATGTGGAGGTTTCAGTCATCAATCCAGATGTAAAACAGCTATGTTTTAGAGAGGGCACATGGACTAGGAGTTACGAACAGCATCTGGCGCTAGGTGACATGGGTTCTAAATTTGGCTCTGCTATTTATTACTAGCTGTGTGGCCTTGGACAAGTCACTTCACCTCTCTGTTTCTGAGCTTCTCTGCTCATTTGTAAAATGGGTATAATAATTGTCCCTAATTCATAGGGTTATTATAAATATTAAGTTCCTGGGGCATATGGGTGATTGGGTTGGTTAAGCATCTGCCTTGGGCTCAGGTCATGATCCCAGAGTCCCGGGATCGAGCCCTTCATGAGGCTGCCTGCTCAGCAGGGAGCCTGCTTCTACCTCTTCCTCTGCCCCTCCCCTCTGCTTGCTCTCTCTCTCATAAATAAAAGCTTTAACAAAAAAAATATTGTTATTTTGAGTGTGTTAAGCACTTAGAAAAATGTCCAGGACACAATAATCATGATATAATCAAAGTAACATAATAATAATGTTAAAAAAAACTTTTTAAAAGATTTTATTTATTTATTTGACAGAGAGAGAGAGAGCACGAGCAGGGGGAGCGGTAGAGGGAGAAGTAGGCTCCCCGCAGTGTAGGGAACTTGATGCAGGGCTCACTCCCAGGACCCTGGGATCATGATCTGACCCAAAGGCAGATGCTTAACGGACCAAGTCACCCAGATGACCCATTAAGGTTCTAAATTTTGTAAAACCACTGATATAGTGGAACCACAAGGCCTCCTGGGTTCAAATCCTGACCTGGCAGGGCATCTGGGTGGCTCAGTCAGTTAAGTGCCCGACTCTTGGTGTCAGCTCAGGTCATGATGTCATGAGGACCACGGGATTGAGCCCTGTGTTGGACTCCATGTGGAGTTTGCTTGGGACTTTCTCTCCCTCTCCCTCTGCCTTCCCCCACCCCCAGTCTGTCTCTCACTCTCAAATAAATAAATAAATCTTTTGAAAAAAAAATCCCAACTTCGCCACTTTCTCTGTAATTTGTGGGCAAGTCACTTTTCTTCTCTGTACATCCTTCTTTGTAAAATGAGAAAAATATTTCTCATCTATGTGGTTATGAAGGTTTAATGCGATCTGTTTGTCAGAGAAGATGCAATGGAGGCCCAAGGGCAAGACTCAGCCAGAGAAATGTTTTGTTTGGCCCACTCAGAAGTTATGAGAAGTCTGAATTTGTAGTCTACCCTTAAAAAGTGGAAGATTTCTCAAAAATGTACATTTGAAGCTTCTATTTTAAAAAAGGGAGCTTGGCAGTCAACAGACTACACTCTTCTTTTTTTTTTTTTTTTTTTTTTTTTATAAAGCTTATTTATTTAAGTAATCTCTACACCCAACTTGGGCCTCAAACCACGACCCCAAGATCAAGAGTCCCACGCTCTTCCAACTGAGCCAGCCAGGCTTCCCAACAGACTACATTCCTGAACATGAATAATCAACTTGAATTGTGCAGTGGGTGTCCTCTATGAATGGAACATGCATCCTAAGGTTTGCTACAGGCCCCACCACTCCCTGCTGCCTACAGTGGTATTTGATTATGAAAATCCTTCTAGACAAACACTGATAAAGAACACTTACAGAGCTCAGCACAATGCCTGGCAAGAAGCAAACCCTCAAAGCTTGTCAACTATTGTTAAATTATCATCATTACTATTGTTAGCCAATTCAAAATACATACAATCTACTTTGGTTGACGGCAAAGAAAAGAGGAGGTTGAATGACACCATGAAGAAACAACCAGACACAAACCAGAAGTGGGACATTCTCCAAGACAATAGACTAGAAACTTCGAGAGTCAATGACATGGTGCAGAAAGGGGCTGTTCTAGATTTAGAGACTCAACAGACCCTACATCCGAGTGGCATGCATGAAGCTTGACTGGGTCCTGGTTCCTAAAAACTGCCATAAAAACGATTCCCGGGCACCTGGGGCAATTCGAACTTAAGCTGTATTTAAGAATTATTTCAGGGGCGCCTGGGTGGCTCAGTGGGTTAAGCCGCTGCCTTCGGCTCGGGTCATGATCTCGGAGTCCTAGGATCGAGTCCCGCATCGGGCTCTCTGCTCAGCGGAGAGCCTGCTTCCCTCTCTCTCTCTGCCTGCCTCTCCATCTACTTGTGATTTCTCTCTGTCAAATGGATAAATAGAATCTTTAAAAAAAAAAAAAAAAAAAAAAAAGAATTATTTCAGAATTAACATAGACTTGCTGTGATGAAGACTTTGTAAAAGAACTGTTCTCTCCAAGTGCAGATGAGGGAACTCTGAGGGTCTGCGAGGTGAAAACTATTTTCATGATAGTAGGAGGAGCTCTTCTGCCCTTCTTACTCTCATTCCCCAGTTCAGTGAGATTTTCCAGAAGCTCCATGACTGGTGATGATGTCATTGTTCTGCCAGCAGATGGAGTGCTTGGATATTCTTGTGTTTTCAAAACAGAGTCTCGGTTTTAATTTCTAATGCAGTAAAATTTTTCCGCATCTCTGAATAGATAGGTCTTACTTACTTACTTTTATTGACCTATAACAGACATACAACTAATAAGTAAATACTGATAGCTAGAACCCACATAAATAAAAGCTTTGAGGGCCATCCTGTAACTTTTAAGAAGGCCAGGAGCTCTGATACTACAAGGTTTGAGTTTGAGAACCTCTGATACAGGAGAACATCTTTACTCTCCGGATAAGTCATTAGGGTTGACATTTCTGAATGCAAGTTTCTGAATGGTAAGAGAAGAAAACGGTATAAACACACAGAAATAAGGCAAAGGTAGCAAAAATGTCAGCAACTGGGGTGCCTGGGTGGCTCAGTTAGTTAAGTGTCTGCCTTTGGCTCAGGTCATGATTCAGGGGTCCTGGGGTTGAGCGGATCGTGTTCTCTGCTCAGCGGGGAGCTTACTTCCCCCTCTCCCTCAGACCCTGCTCATGCTCTCTCTCTCTCTCTCTCAAATAAATAAAATATTTTTAAAAAATCAGCAACTGGTGAACTTTAAGTGAAGGGTATGAGAGTGTTCACAGTACTATTGTTTCAATTTGCTATAGTTATTAGAATATTAATAAAAGGGTGTGGGGGGAGCACCTTCTATCTGGACCTCCCAGACCTCCACCGGTCCCTGAACTGGTTGAATCATCTTTTCAGCCACAGAATAGTTTTTAGGGATTCTGTGGAGCCTAACCTTACATTCTTCCAACAAAATTCTTCCTCCCTTCCTCCTTCCACGGCTTCAAATACGTGCACCAACTCAGCAGCTGTCCATTCACCCGTTTGGAGGGTGGGGTCAGCACCTTCTCTAACTACTTCACATCAGCTCTGGGCAACTCCAAAGGGATCCGCGCAGCTGGTCCCACGGCCCACACTGCCCCCTGGTGGCAAGCAGAGTCTGGACATCTATTCCAATTGGTCCCAAGTTCATTGCTTTGCTCCATCTAATCTTGGTATAACCGGCCACTATATCTATGCACTTCTAAATTCAGAGTGTCTTTTTCCATTGCGGCTAAATAGTCTGAACCTCTATTAGTTAAACCTTCCTTTCTTTCGTGAAAGAAATGACATTAGTTGTTCTAACGTTTAAGGGACAGTGCACTGATGTCTCTAACTTGAAGATGCATCCAAAAATAAGACAGGTGAGGGCACCTGGGTGGCTCAGTGGGTTAAGCCACTGCCTTCGGCTTAGGTCATGATCTCAGGGTCCTGGGATCGAGTCCCGCATCGGGCTCTCTGCTCAGCAGGGAGCCTGCTTCCTCCTCTCTCTCTGCCTTCCTCTCTGCCTACTTGTGATCTCTCTCTGTCGAATAAATAAATAAAATCTTTAATAAAAAAAATCTCACTACTTTTATTTACTTTCTAACTGAGAGATTTAAGTGCCACCTGGGTGGCTCAGCCGGTTACGCATCTGCCTTCAGCTCAGGTCATGGTCCCAGGATCGAGCCCTGCATCTGGCTCCTTGTTCAGCAGGGAGCCTACTTCTCCCTCTCTCTCTGCACGCCCTGCTTATGCTCTCTCTCTCTAACAAATTAATTAATTAAAAAATAATAATTAGTTCCAAATGGAAGGAAGTAGTGAAATTCTCACCCAGACCACATGAGAATCACCTATAAGCTTTTATTTTACTTTATTTTATTTTATTTAAGATTTTATTTATTTTTAAGTCATCTTTACACCCAAGGTGGGGCTCAAACTTACAACCTCAAGTTCAAGAGTCTTGTGCTCCATTGACTGAGCTCGTCAGGCACCGACCTGAGAGCTTTTAAAAGAAACTCATCCCCTGTGTCTGCCCCAAACAATGAAATCAGAATCCCTAAAGTGGGATCTGGGGGCTCCGTATCTGGCAGCGCTCTTCAGAAAACTTTCTTTCTTTCAGAAAACTTTCTTTCTTTCAGAAAACTTCAGAAAGTTTTCTGAATCTGCCACCCCTCACTGGAGCTCAAATGTTCAAATCTTATTGCTCAGTAAAACAGAAAATTCATTGTACAATGAAATCACCCAAATCTGGCCCACTGTGAGTATAAAATATAACCAGCTCAAAAAGTGGCAAGTTTGGGGTGCTTAGGTGGCTCAGTCATTGAGCATCTATCTGCCTTCTGCTCAGGTCAGGATCCCAGGGACCTGGGTTGGAGTCCTGCATTGGGCTCCCTGCTCTGCAGGAAGTCTGCTTCTCCCTCTCCCACTCCCCCTGCTTGTGTTCCTTCTCTCACTGTGTCTCTCTCTGTCAAATAAATAAATAAAATCTTGAAGAAAAAAAAAAAAGGTGGCAAGTTCTACTAAAGTTAATCATAGGTCAGTCCTCTGACCCAGGAAGTCCATTCCTTGGAATTGAGAGCAATGTCCACCAAAAGAGTTGCATAACAGCCATCACAGCAGCCTTGTTCTTAATAGCCCCAAATCTGAATCAGCCATCAAAGGGAAAATGGGTAAATTATCATAAATTCACACAATTAAAATGCTCTACATTTTGGGAAACCATGGCTGGTACATGAAATTTGGCCTGTCGTATGCTTTTGTATGGTCCGAGGGCCACAAGTGGTTTTTTTATGCTTTTTCCAGGTTGAAAAAAAAAATCAAAATGAGAATTGTATTTTAAAACACATGAGAATTCTTGAAATTAACATTGCAGAGGCCAGAAATCGAGTTCTGCTAGAGCACAGCCATGCTTATTCACTTGTGCATTGTCTCTGACTGCTTTCACGCCAACAGGGACCATATACGGCCTGCAAAAGCGAAAGTATTTACTGTCTGGTCCTTTACAGAAGGGGTTAGCTAATCCCTGGGACAGAGCAACAAAAGGAAAGACTGCAACCATACACAACGTGAGGAGTGAAAGAAGCCAGAACACCAAAGAGCCCACATAGTACGAGTCCTGTTTCTGAGGTCCAGAACACATGGAATTAATCTAAGATTAAATAAATTGGAAGATGGGTCCCTGGCTGGCTCAGTCAGTAGAGCATGTGACTCTTGATCTCAGGGTCTTGGGTTCAAGCCACAGTTTGGGGACTGGGGATGGGACCTACTTTAAAAAAAAAAAAAAAGTAAGAAAGAAAGTTGCTAAGATTGCAAATCTTCAAAGTCCTTATCATAAGAAAAAAGAAAAATTTTAAAATGAATAAATAAGTTGGCAGCTGGGGTGATGGGGGTGTTGTTGTCAATGGCCAGGAAGAGGAACAAGGAGGCCTTCTGGAGTGATGAGTTTGCTCTGTATCTGGATCTTGGCTGTGGACATGCAAGTGGAAACATGTAAAAATTTAACAAGCTGGCACACTTTCTACTGTATGGCATGCATGTTACAAGTCAATTTTTTTAAAGTAGAGGGAAGAAAATGAGGGAGAAGTGTGACCATCTCTAAAGGTTTATAAAGAACTCAGATGAAAACCACACCAAACACCAAATAATCATAAAGACAGATGCTAACAAGTGTTGGCAAGGATGTGGAGAAACTGGGACTTTCATTTTTTTTTCTTTCTTTAAAGATTTTATTTATTTACTTGACAGAGATCACAAGCAGGCAGAGAGAGAGGAGGAAGCAGGCTCCCCGCTGAGCAGAGAGCCCGATGTGGGGCTCGATCCCAGGACCCCGCGACCATGACCTGAACCGAAGGCAGAGGCTTTAACCCAAAGTCACCCAGGTGCCCCTCTTTTTTTTTTTTTTTTAAGATTTATTTATTTATTTGAGAGAGAGGAATGGGGAGGGGCAGAGGGACAGAGAATGCTGAAGCATACTCTCCATGGAGCCCGATGGGGAGCCTAAATCAAGAGTCCACTGCTTAACTGACTGAGCCACTCAGGTGCCTGGAAACTAGGCCTTTCATATGCTGCCTGTGGGAATATAAAATGGTGCGACCACTTTGGATATTAGTCGGTCAGTTCCTTCAACTATTTTTTTTTTTAAGATTTTATTTATTTATTTGAGAGAGAGAAAGACAGAGGTGAGCAGGAGGATGCAGACTCCACGCTGAGCAGGGAGCCCCACGTGGGGCTTGATCTCTCAGCCAAAGGCAGACACTTAACTAACTGAGCCACCCAGGGATGCCCACCACCCGTTTTTTTAGGTAGGCTCCACACCCACCATGAGCTTCAACTCACGACCCTGCGATCAAGACCAGAGCTGAAATCAAGAGTTGGACGCTGAACCAAATGAGCCACCCAGGCTCCCAAGGTCCTCAAACTATTACACGTAGAGTTATTATTTTGATCCAGCAATTCCATCCTATAGATACATCCAAGAGAAATAAAAACAGCCACACAAAAACTTGTGCATGAATAGTTATAGCAGCATTATACATAATGGTAAAAAAAATGGAAGCAGCAGAAATGTCTATCAGCTGGTGGATGAATGAATGAACAAACGAGGCGAATTCACACAGTGGAGAGTTACTCAGCCATAGGAAGGCGTGAAACACTGACACCCGTTACAAGGATGACCCTTGAACACTTATGACAGAAGCCAGTCACAGAAGACGACACAATATATGATTCCGTTTCTATGAAACACCCAGAATTGGTGTTTCCTTGAGAGATAGAAAGTGGATTTGTGGTTGTCAGGCGAGAAGGGAGGGGGCTGGGGTGACAGCTAAGGAGCGTGGGGTTTCTTTCAGAAATGACAAAGCTATTCTACAGTTAACTGTGGTGATGGGTGGACTCAGCTCTGAATACACTAAGTTGCTGAATTGTACACTTCAAATGGATGAACTGGATGGTTTGTGACTATCAATTAAGTCATTTGAAAAAAACCAGACACGGAAGCTAAATCTGCCACAGCTAAACCCTTCGACATTCATTCAAAACATTGCTTGTCCAGTCTCACAAAGGGCTCACGTCGATATGAAACCCCAACCACTGTTCACTCTTCTAAGCCTGCTCAGCTCAAGGAATGCTTGCTAGCCCCTGACACTCACGGACAGTGTACATTAAGTTACAAGGCACTTTTTCACCTGCTTCCAGAAATAAAGAGGCTGCCCCCACGGGAGCTCCACCCTCTGACACCCCCCACCCCCCCCACCCCCGCCACACACACAGAGCTCTCATCTCTAAATGCTCAAACTCAGATAAACTGTCCCCATTTAGCAAAATCCTTTAACCTGGAGGTCAAGTCCCCCCACTGTCACTTGCCCATTCTGTCCCCAAAGTCAGCCCAACTCACTCTGTAGCTTTAGCAAGTCTGATTGGAGAAAAGCCTGGTCAGCCTCTGAGGGCAACTCCCCTCAGCGCCCTCTCCCCAAACTATTGCTCTGGGTTGAAATCCTGGCTGGAAACCTGCTGACCTTGGCTAGTGACAAAGATGGAAGAGGAGGTAGGAAACTTCAGACCCTTCCGTGTGAGGCAAGAGCTCCACCAAGGGTGAGGCAAGCAGGCACAGAAGGGTGAACATTTAAGGAGGCGCTAGCTGAAAGGTGCCTACCCTGCCCTTGCGGGACTGTGACTGTGAGAATAAGCGCCTCCTTAAATGTTGCACCCTAGGTGCCTTGCTCGCCTCACCCTAGTCCTGGCCCTGGGCAACAGGATGCTCCTTCCTCTAATAGTGACTCTAGAAGCCTGAGCTGGAATCTCTCTCTCAGCCCCAGCTCAGAATTCTAGCCCTCAATCAACTTTTATAGAGATGCCAAGCCAAAGGTGCTGCCCCAAGGCTGTAGGAAACTCCACAAATGCTGTTGACTTAAGGGGCTTGGCCAGAGACACACCTGCCCAGAGCCTCTTGCCCCAGTGCCCCACCTGGGTTTATGGCACCCTCCTCCCACAGACAAACTCAGGGATCAGGAGCCCCCGATCAGAGTTCCCTCCTACCCAGGGGCTCAGGAGCCCAAGCCCTCAGCCCGCTCTTCCCTTGAGGCCAAGAAGTCCAGGCCACCACCCTCTCCGGACCCAGCATCCAACTCACGAAGCGCCCGAAGTGGATGGAGTCTCCATCCTCAATGTGCAAGTCAGCCTGGGCCCCACTAAGGCGGGAGATGACAGACTGGCAGCCGGGTAGTAGGGACCGGAGCAGCCCTGAGCCCGTAATGTGGTCCGCGTGGCAGTGGGTATTCACTGGGAGAGAGAGGAGGGCCTGGTCCAGGAGGGCTCAGAGAGGACGCAAGACTCCCAGCCCCCAGCCCCCTCCTCCCTCAGACCCAGGGGTTCCGCCTCCAGACTGACCAGCATACAGCAGCCGCAGCCCCAGTTCCTTGACCAGCTGGGCATCCCGAGGCGCCGTCTCCAGAACCGGGTCGATCAGAACGGCCTCGTGGGACTCTCTGTCACCCAGCAGGTACGTGTAGGTGCAGCTCTTAGGCTCAAACATCTGGGAAGGGGGAGTGAGACAGGTGAGAGCGAAGAACGAGACTCCCACACACGGGGGACCCAAGAGTCCGAGCCTCGACCGGATTCTTTTCCTAAGATCCAGGAACACAAAACCCAGCCCCTCCTTTCCCCTCGGTGTCCGGAGTCTGTTCCGTCTGAAACAATGAGGCCCAACTTCCAAATACCCCCCAAATCAGGCTCCCCATTAACCTCTCACGTAAAGGACTCGGGAGTCCTGCCCGATGCCCACGGGATCCCCCAACTCTCGGCTTTTTTTTTTTTTCTTTTTTTTTTTTTAATTTTATTTATTTATTTGACAGAGATCACAAGTAGGCAGAGAAGCAGGCAGAGAGAGAGGAGGAAGCAGGTTCCCTTGGCAAGCAGAGAGCCCAATGTGGGGCTTGATCCCAGGACTCTGGGATCATGACCTGAGCGGAAGGCAGAGGCTTTAACCCACTGAGCCACCCAGGCGCCCCCAACTCTCGGCTTTAAAGGACGCCGCCGGAGTCCCGCCCTGCCACCGTCCAGCGCCCCGTGGTCCCGCTGCGGGCCCAGACTCCTCGCACCTGCCGTAGGAGGATGGGGACTCCAGAGCCGCTGCGCTGGCTAAGCCGCCGCCCGGCGACCCTCAGTGTGGCCCCCGCCATCGCGCCCGCGGCCCGGTGGGGACTGAGTGGACGCCAGGCGCTGGCGGAAGCCGGGTGCCCCCCATCTGACCTGGGAGGGGAGGGGAGGGGCGGGGGCGGGAAGAGGGCGGGGCCCGCCTTAAAGGGGCCACGAGCTCTGGGGCTCAGGGCTGTCTAGGGGAGAGAATACAGAGACCGCGTAGACAGCGAAACCGGGAGACACTCAAACGGCTCAAAAGGCGAGGGAGAGACGCTGGGAGCACCACAGACAGGGAGAGAAATAAAATCCCAACAAGAAGCCCCAATACAGGGCGCCTGGGTGGCTCAGTGGGTTAAGCCGCTGCCTTCGGCTCAGGTCATGATCTCAGGGTCCTGGGATCGAGTCCCGCATCGGGCTCTCTGCTCAGCAGGGAGCCTGCTTCCCTCTCTCTCTCTCTCTCTCTCTGCCTGCCTCTCCATCTACTTGTGATTTCTCTCTGTCAAATAAATAAATAAATAAAATCTTTAAAAAAAAAAAAAAAAAAAAAAAGAAGCCCCAATACACTTGATAGCGGAACTCCTAATGTATTCTTAGTGGTTTTTAACAGGAGAGAGACCCAGAGAGCCCCTCAGAGATAAAGGAGATGCTGAGAGACTTGAGAGAGACTTGGACTCCGAGATACCAAGAAGAGAGACCTGGAAAGACTTTCAGAGATTCATGGAGAGATACAGAGTTGGAATGAGTTGTCCATCAAAGAAGTATGGTCAGAAAGATACACTTGGAAATTCTAGACGATTATGAAAGATAGGAAGAGATGTTGGGACATTAGAGCAAGGAGAAATGAGCAGAAAGAGGGAGAGAATCTCTCAGAAAGTAGAGAAACAGGCAGAAGGAAAGTTCCAAGTCAAGGAGAGAATATTGCTCATTGATTTCTCACTTGAGGGCTCCCATGTGCCTGGCTCAAGCTGGGCAAATCTGGAGACCCAGAGGTGAGTTCTGTCCAGGTCGGTGGGGGAGAATGGCACAGACACTGGGGCTGAAATAAAGGAAGGTTCAGGGATTGCCAGGAGCTTAGGAGAAGAAGGAAACAGGAAAACAAGGTTCCTCAGACACTCTTTGCTGTGAGAGTCCTCTAAATAAAACCTCCTCACTCCTGGGGCCCATTCCTATTGTTTTGGCAGGACTGCTAGACCCTTGAAGGCATGCACACCTTTTCTATCTTGTGTTTAAAGATAGAAAGTCCTTATTTTTTTAGAGACACACACTGAAGTGTTTCTGGATGAAATGTGTGGAATTTGATTCAAGGACCTTAAGGGGTAAGGGGACGATGAAATAAGATTTGCTGTGAGTATCACCCTTCCCAGCTCTGTGACCTTGGGCTCAACACTTACCTCTTCTGGGCTTCAGTTTCCTCCTCTGCAAGATGAGGTTGACAATAGCTCCTCCCTCATTGGGAAGATCTAGTAAGTTCAGACATGTAAAGAGTCTGGGAGAACACGCAGCACAGAACAAGCTCTCGATAGGAGCCCACTAGCATGCTCTCCTCACCCTCCTTGACTCCTTCCTTTCTGCCACCTCCTCCCCCTTCATCACTAGGCCCTGTTACATTAACCTCTCCAGTCAGGCCACTTCGCCATCATTCCCACAGCCCCAGTCAAGAAGCAGCAAAAAATACATGGAAATTGCATGGATTCCAGGACCTGGCTGTGAGAGTTCAAATTCCGAACCTGCTTCCTCCAGGCTGTGTGACTCCCGCCTTGTGCCTCATTTTCCCCTCTTGTGTGTGTGGGGGGGGGGTGGGAGCACCTCCTCTTAAAAAGCCACTGCCAGGATGAAATGAAAGAATGTATACAAAGTGCCCAGGACAGTTTCAGGAATATAAAAAGTGCCAAATAAATGTTGGTAATTAATAGTGTAATTAATATATAACAGCCACCTCACTGGGCTTGTGGCTTCTGCTCTGCCTCCCTACAATCTATTTTATGCAGCAACCAGAGCAAACCTTTTAAAATGTCAATGACAAAGAGACTGAAGAATCATAGAAAACACACACAGCGTGTGGATCTTGTTTAGATCCCAATGCAGACACACCTAGTGTAATAAAAAGATACTTATGGGATATGATGTCACATATAGCTTCACAATCATCTGGGAGGAGTGGGTGGGAGAAGTGAAACAACATGGGCCATCAGTAGAAAATTGTTGATGCTGGCGCCAATGGTATTATTAACGCAGAGAACAATTCTGTTTTCTCACACTTTCTGCATGTTTGAAAGAGAACATTGTTCTGGAAAGGAAAAAAAAAAAAGCACGCACGCGCACGCACACACACAC
The DNA here is from genome assembly GCF_030435805.1 of Mustela lutreola. Lineage (NCBI taxonomy): Eukaryota > Metazoa > Chordata > Mammalia > Carnivora > Mustelidae > Mustela > Mustela lutreola. Next base: position 59,809,153 of record NC_081305.1, on the reverse strand, counting down.
ACACACACACACACACACACACAAGATATACAGGGGGCCAGGGGAGAAATTCGATAATGTAAGAAATGACTCTAAAGTTTGAAAGTTCGGTAATGATACTTTGGGTTGTGTTTAAAGATAGAAAGTCCTTATTTTTTTAGAGACACACACTGAAGTGTTTCTGGATGAAATGTGTGGAATTTGATTCAAGGACCTTAAGGGGTAAAGGGACGATGAAATAAGATTTGTCGTGATGAACCTGGGTGATGGGCTGGTGATGGGCTGATTATACTCTTCCTCTTCCTTTTGGTTATGTTTGAAATTTTCCATAACCTAATAAAAAGTTTTTACAAAAGAGTATATGAAAAGTTAAACTCATTCATGTCACTTTCCATATTTAAAACCCTTGGTTTCCCATTCAGCTAGGCCTCTTTCTAACTCCTTGACCTCAAGTTCTCCATTGTCCCCATCATTCTATCTCCCCATCACAGAGAGTTTATGGCTGTTAATGCTTTCCAGCATTTCTTTGATACAGAGTTATTGGACACCTCCTATGTGCTAAGCTCTGTTCTGGACAGAGTGATAAACAAGATAGGTTGTTCATCTTAACAGAGCATACAGTATAGAGGACAGGTATGCTGTGTTATGTAGGGAGAGAGATGTGACAACAGAGTAGTGGAGGGAAGGGGGCTCCATGAGCTAGGGTGGACAGGCCTTCTACAGGCCTTCTACAGTGCCAAATATTTGAAACAAGATCAGGCAGGGGGGGTCAGACAACCAATGTGATGGAGAAATGACATTGGGGGGACAGAGGGAGCCACTAGTGTAAAGGCCCTGGGGTAGAAAGGACCATGGGTATACCAGCACTGGAAGTAAGGTAAGTTTGGAACATCGAGGTAGGAAAGATCCTCCGAACACATCATGCTCTTTCCCACCTTGAGCTCTCTGCTGTTCTGGAACGACCTTGATCCCATTATGGCCTAGTTCAATGCACAATGAAAACAACAGGTAATATACTGGTAACATGTACTGACCACTGTAGGCACTGTTCTAAACTTTCCATTGATTATTGAATTTCGTCCTAAGACCCCAGAAAGGTGGAGAGACTTGGCCAAGATTACACAGCTAGAAACTGGCGGAGCCAACCAGTTACTCAGGCAATCTGGCTCCAAAGCTCGAATAACCCCACCGTCTAGCTCCCACAGCTCCCAGGACTCGCCAGACCTTGTGGGTTATCAGACTGAAGATCCACCCATGCAGGGCATTTTAATGGGCACTTCACGGTCACTCCCGTGGTGGGCAGAAAAGTGCACCATCACGGCCCAGGGAAAGGTGCCAAGCGTGCCACCCTGGGCCTGGCTCCAGGAGCTCCAGTCCTCCCAAGAACTCCGGCAGTGATGCTTCAGGAACCGCCGCCCCCTTCCCCAAGCTAACACCAGAACCGCAGCATCGGGGAGGGAGGGGCTGGGATTCTTGAATCACCCAATGACGAACGATGCCGGGGCGCTATGCAAATACATGTTTTTCATTGGGCGTCAGCTTGCTCTAAGCCTGGAGTTCCGCCCCGCCCACTCACGAATTGGCGGGACTTCTTTGCGAACGCTTTGAGGAGTGAAACCAGCAGCTGGCTCTTCGAACTCCCTCCGGGGAGGGGACTCAAGCTGCCGACGGGATTCTCGAAAGGGAGGGTGTTAGGGAAGGACGGCGCATATGTTGGGCACTGTCTCTGATCTCTACGCTCAGTTTCCCCCAGTTAGGTCCTGCACGTGCTTGACTCCAGTCAGCCACCGTAGGCCCCGCACCCCGCAGTGTACTTTCTTACGACCCTTCTACCGGTAGCTCCGTGCTTGCTCACCAACTGGCCTGCCTTGCGCACCCACCCCTCCTTCCATTTCTTCTCCCCCGCAGCAGCCTCCGCTGGCTGCGACTGCGCATGCGTACCGACGCCCCACACCGGCCCCCCGTGGGAGGAGGGGAGGGAAATGAAGCTGAGCCGAGCCGCTCACGCGCGCTCCCTCTCCTCCCGTCGCTAGGCACGCGGCCGGTGCTGCAGCTTTGCCACGTCCGAGGGCAGCGCTGCAGCTGCTGCGGCCACGGCGGGAGGGGCATGGAGCCCCGCCCCCGGGGAGGGGCCTTCTGCAGGTGAGGCGGGCACCGCTCCAGGCCCGGACGCCTGGGTGTTCGGGAAGTGGACTGGGGGGATGGACGCCAGGATCTCCTTGAGAGGAATTCCGGAGGGACTGCACTGGTGCCTGAGCCTTGGTTGGGTGCATTGGTGCCCGAATGCCATGATTCCGAGGCGTGCATTGAGGCCCGGACGCTTGGAACCCCAAGGGAAAAATCCGTTAGGGTTCTCTGGATCGCCATGACACGCCACGTTCTTTCTGCATCTCCCTCTAGGTCTCCCCTCTACCCTCCCCGCTAGGGATGAAATTTAGCAACGAGAAGGAACCAGTTCACGCGGCGTCGATGGGCTGAGACTAAACCGAGACTCGGGTAAAGCAACCTATTGGGAGGTGAAATCCCGCCCACTCCGCTCAGGCTCCTCCCTGGGACAGAGTTCTAAAAGACCCGTCCTCTCCGCTCGAAGGCCCCTCCCCTGGGTCTGAGTTGCTTTGGGACCTGTCTGTATAGCCTCGCCCATTCCCGGGTTCGCTTCCCCGGCTGGGAGGTTCTGGTGGGGGAGGTCCCGTACATTCTAGAGGCCTAGCCAGCTCCGCGCTCAGGGCGGCCCCCGAGTTTAAGTAGTAGAGTCCCCGCCCACTCCTCTTGAGGGCTCCAGCGCGGGGTCCAAGTCGCGAAGGGTCAGGTTTGCATAAACCCCGCCCATTGTGCTCTTAGGCTCCGCCTTCGCATAACCCCCGCCCCCGTCTCTGGATCCTAGGCTTAAAAAAACCTTGCCCCAAAACGGACTGGTGCCCGATTTTAGTTCTACAGCCCTATCCCCATCAGCCTGGTAATCACCAGCATTGCCTACCTCTCTCTGGGTTCCTAGACCAGCAAGATGCTGGAGCGAGATGCAGAGTCCGCCGCCGGGGACACCGATCCTAGTCCCACTGGCAAGGAACCGGTAACCAAAGGAGGAGGTGAGAGCGGTCCCGCCGGTGGGTAGGGGGGTATTCTACAGGAACTGGGGCTAAGAAAATCATATTTTGAGGGACTCTCTCGGTGAAAGTTTGAAGGCCTAGGGTGATGACCATTTGGGATACTCCACAAATATGTTCTGGGGAATCCTACTATTGGCTTTGGGGAACTTAAGTGATTTTTGGGCTCATAAAATTAAGCATCAGAGGGTTCGATATGCGGAATTTCAGGGTGTTCACTTGGGAATATACTAGAAATGGACACCCCAGTAGTTGCTTTGGGGTTCCAGCCAGGTAACCCTTCGGAGCTCCTTATGATGATGCATGGCAGAAGGTGGGGAATAGAGACTTGTCATTTGAGGAATCCCAGATGACATCTGAGGCTGGCTGGGGGAAGGGAAGCCTGGCCTAGATTCAGGGTGTTGGCTCATGCCTAGAGCCCACCAGCCCTCCTGTCCTGTAGCTCCCCCCCAGGGCTCAACGCAGAAGCCCAGCCAGTCGGTTCCAGGGCCTGCCTCGTCAGTGGGGGTGCCTCCCCAACCCCGCCGGCGGCCCCCACCCCAGCGCCCACACCGCTGCCCCGACTGTGACAAGGCCTTCTCGTACCCGTCCAAGCTGGCCATGCACCGGCTGGCACACGGTGGCGCTCGGCCTCATCCGTGTCCCGACTGCCCCAAGGCCTTCTTCTATCCCTCCAAGCTGGCAGCCCACCGCCTCACGCACAGTGGCGCCGGCCCACACCCGTGTCCACACTGCCCCAAAGCCTTTGGCCACCGCTCCAAGCTGGCAGTCCACCTCTGGACCCATGCACCCACCCGCCCCTACCCATGCCCCGACTGCCCCAAGTCCTTCTGCTACCCCTCCAAGCTTGCAGCCCACCGCCACACGCACCATGCCACCGACGCACGCCCCTATCCGTGCCCGCACTGCCCCAAGGCTTTTTCATTCCTCTCCAAACTGGCCGCCCATCGCCTCTGTCACGATCCCCCGACGGCACCGGGCAGCCAGGCCACAGCCCGGCATCGCTGCTCCAGCTGCGACCAGGCCTTTGGCCAAAGACGCCTCCTGCTCCTTCACCAGCGCAGCCACCACCAGGCTGAGAGTCAGGGGGAGCGCGAGTGAGTCCTCCCCTCAGCTCATGGGCCCCTCTGCCACCAGCTGGGGTCAGTGAAGAGGTGGCATTTTTAAGCTGGGCTGTAAGGACTTGCCTTGAGCAGACAGCTGTCAGGGAGACGGACTCCACACTGGGTTCCAGCCCAGAGGGCTTAGGAACAATTTGCTCACCTGTTTCGGGGGAGGGGAAGGTATCATCCACAGACTTAGCGCTGGGCCCCAAACCACAGGCTTGGAGCTGTGGTTTGAAAGCAAGCCGACTCCGGTTCTTCCCTTCATTTATAAGGCGAAAGTAAGAAGTCTGCTACCATCGTTGGTTGCCGAGGAATGTGGGGAAACGGGGTCTCTCCTTATTGTAAGTTAAATCGGTGCCTCCATTTTGGCCATTTGTCCATAAAAAAATTTAAAACGCTTACATGCTCGTGTCAACTATTCCACTTCTAGGAACTTACCCTATAGATAGACTCAAACACTGAAAAAGGCATAAGGATGTTGGGAAACCACCCAAGTGCCCACCAAGAGGGGACCAGCTAACGAAACACAACACAGTGTTTCGTTAGAACAGCCAGAAAACGGACTATGTTGCTATAGGAAATAAAGCTCTCTTTGTCCAGTTGGGGAACGAGTCCCTAAATATATGAAATGATAAAAGCAAGAACAAAGGGCTTACTGCCAACAGTGTAAACATTTTTTTAAAACTCAAGCTTTGGAGCCAGCCTAGACCCGCTGCTTATGAGCCAAGGGACCCTGGACAAGCTTTGTCACTTCTCTGGACTCGGATGCCTTATCTATAACATGGGAGTGCTAGGAGGCCTTTGTAAGGGCACAAGCATCATCTTTCGCAGTCACTTCCCTTCCTGGAGGCTGTTTCTCCTGCTATAAAATAGGAATGAGCGAACAATGGACTGCACTTCATTTTTCAGGTGTGTATTAAGCCCCTGTAGCATGCTGGGCCCTGCGCAGGGTGGTAGGCACGCAGCAGTGAATAAGACAGGCCTGGTCTAGCGAGGGGGAGTGGGCGCTAGTCAACTGGGGGCCAAGAAAAAAAAAAGCAAATAAGTCAACTCCATCTTGAAAAACAAAGTAGGGGAGGGAGCCTTGCTCCCCAGCCCAGGTACCAAGAATGACTTCAGAGTCCTAGGAAAGACATCTGCGGTGTTGGCATGGGAAAAGACGAGCGGAAGAGAACTGAAGGCTCCGAAATGGTCTTGTGCACACAGGAGGTCCTGACAAGTGACTATCCCCACAAGTAGATCGAAGGTTGGCACACTTCTGGAAAGGACCCGATAGTATATATGTTTAGGTTTTGCAGGCCACAGTGCCTGCCACAACCACCCAGCTCCGCCCCTGGAGTTAAAAAAAAAAAGCCACACACATTATGGTACACGAATGAGTGTGGCTCTGGTCCAATGAAACTTTACCAGAATTGTAGGTGAGCTGGAAACTGCCTATGGGATGTAGTTTGCAGATCTCTGCTGTAGGTGAATGGGGCAAGGACAGATTCATCTGTGAACGAGCTAAGAGATCTGGAAGGAAAATTAAGTGGGATCCTGTAGAGGCAGAATAATGGACTCCCAAAGAGGTCCATGTCCTACTCCCCAGAACCTGAGTATGTTAGTCTACATGTGGCAGAAGGGACTTTGTAGATTCGTGATTAAGAAGGATCTTCTCTTGAGATGGGGAGATTATCCTGATTATTCCAGGGGGTCCAATGTGATCACGAGGATCCTTATATGAGAAAGAAGGAAGCAGAAGAGTCAGAGGGGATGTGCCGATGGAAGCAGACACCAGAGGGATTCAGGGCCATGATTCAAGGGACTCAGGCAGCCTCTAGAGACTGGAATAGATAAGGAAATGGATCCTCCCCAGAGGAGACACGGCCTTGCAGACACCATGATTTTAGCCCACTGGGGCAGAAGTTGGACTATTGACCTACAGAACGATCGATAAGCTAATATATTTGTTTTTGTTTAAGGGTACGAAGCTTGGGATAATTTGTTACGGCAGCAATAGGAAACGTACAGATCCCAACCTCATAACATACACAAAAATAAGTTTCTGGTGATTTAAGATCTTTAAACTTGAAAAATAAAATGGATGTAAGTAATAAAGGAGACTACCTTCGTAACCTCAGAGGTACAGAAGGAATCCTTAAGACACAAGAAATGACCATCAGGGGTGCCTGGGTGGCTCAGTGGGTTAAGCCTTTGCTCTTCGGCTCAGGTCATGATCTCAGGGTCCTAGGATCGAGCCCCGCATCAGGCTCACTGCTCGGCATGGAGCCTGCTTCCCCCCTCCCTCTGCCTGCCTCTCTGCCTACTTGGGCTCTCTTTCTGTCAAAAAAAAAAAAAAAAAAAAAGAAAGAAAGAAATGACCATCACAGAGCAAGAGAGTGGTAGATTTAACCATAAACCAAGTTATAACTATGACAACAGATACAATATTATATAGAGGGTTAGAAAAGACCTTTTTGAGGAGGCTGAGTTTTAGCTGAGATCTGAGATCTGAAATGAGTGGATGGAATGAGATGGTCTGTGGAAGTATCCAGCATCAGGGGTGGCACTGAGCAGGCAAATGCAAATTAGCAGGCTGCTAGACCAGGGGCTAGCTAGACCCAGTCCACTGGGCAAGGCCTTGGGGAAAGGTCGTGCGAGGGGGAAGGTTAAGTCCCTTCACACTGGAAGTCAGTTTCTATCAACATTTACACACACAGCTGTCCTAGAAGATTTCCTCCACAACAACCACATCACCATCAATGTTTCAGGGACACAAATGCATTTTGAGAGGTGTCGATCTTGTCTAACCGCCATGGTACAGATGGGGAAACGGGCCAGGAGAGATGGGTTTTGCCTGCACCCACATAGCGGGCCAGGGCTGAGCCAGGGGGGATCCTGGCTCTCCGACACCCTGACCTCCCAAACTGGCTTGTACAAGTCAAGCCAGCTCCTGCCTGGGGGCCTTTGCACCTTTTTCCTCTGCTGAAAATGGTTCTGCCAGACTTTCCCTCACTTCTCCCAAGTCCCAGCACAGGGGTCGGTCCTCTGACATGCCTTCCCTGCTGACCCTCTCTGAACCACACTACCCTGTCCCGTCGCTCTGTAACACTACCCTGTGTTCGTGCTCAATGCTGCACAACACATTCACAGTCTCTCCCCCAGCAGAGTGTCAGCCCCCTGAAAGTGGGGCCTCGGGTCTGGATTTTTTTTTTTTTTTTTAAGATTTCATTTATTTATTTGACAGAGAGAGATCACAAGTAGGCAGAAAGGCAGGCAGAGAGAGAGAAAGGAGGAAGCAGGCTCCCCACCGAGCACAGAGCCCGATGTGGGGCTTGATCCCACAACCCTGAGATCATGATCTGAGCCGAAGGCAGAGGCTTAACCCACTGAGCCACCCAGGTGCCCCTAGTGTCTGGTTTTCACAGCGCAGTTCCACGTATCTCACACAGTAGGTGCAGGAGGCAAAGTAACAGCCTCCCAAAGATGTCCCCATGCTGACCCCTGGAACCCAAGAATCTGCTTTGTGGCAAAGTAGAATTAGGATGGAAGCAATCAAAGTTGCTAATTGGCTCACTTTAAAACAGGGAGATTATCCCAGATTATCCAGGTGGGCTCGTGGTAAACACAGGACCTTTGAAGGTGGAAGGATGGGACAGAAGAGTCAGCATCAGAGTGACATGGCATGAGGAAGACTCCACTGGCCACTGCTGGCTTTGAGTACAGAAGGGGAATTGGGGAAAAGACAAGAAAGCACATTTCCCCCAGAGCCTCCAGAAAGAGCACAGCCCTGCTTACACCCTGAGTTTTTGTCCATTTTGGACTTCAGACCACCAGAACTGGAAGGTGATAAATTTCTGTAGGTCTAAGACATAAAGTCTGTATAATTTGTTACTGAGCTCTGACTGCCCTTTGCTCTGCTCCAACCCCTTCCTGACCTCCCCAGCTGTGGGATAACGTACAAGCTTCTCAACCTGGCACTCGCAGCCCTTCAGGACAGCCCTGTCCTTTTGCTTCTAGAGTGACATGAATGTTCTTTATCTGCGTGCCTATTACAGCAGCCACCGCACGCTTGAAATGCAGCCAGTGATACTGACAGAGTAAACGTTCCCTTCATGTCACTGGAGTTCATTCAGATAGCTACCCGGGGGGCACCTGGGTGGCTCAGTGGGTTAAAGCCTCTGCCTTCAGCTCAGGTCATGATCCCAGAGTCCTGGGATCGAGCCCTGCATCAGATAGCGACCCGAGTCGAGGGGCTATGGTGTCAGAGAGCACAGCTCCAAGGACTATGTCCATCCTTCCAGACAGATCTGGCCCCAAACCCTCTTAAACAACTGACCCTGGGGAGCCAGGCTAGTTCCCACCTCCTGGCCTCTGCCCGCGCCTTGCCCCTAGCCTAGGATTCCGTCCTAGCTTCTGCCCGATTCTCTACCTCCCCGTTCAGTTTCCAACTTAGCTGCGGTGGAGGCTGACAGTTCTACAGCCACTTTTGTGAAAGCCTTGGAGAAAAGGAGATATCCCTGGCCCAGGGAAGCTGAGCCGGACTTCAGGAGAGAAGCCCAGCTCCCGAGATCCAGGCCTCCAGCCCGGGATCCACAGAGGGACAAACAAGACCCAGGAATGGGTTCAGAGGGCTAGAACCCCAGTTCCCTGCCACCTGGCACCACGGTAAGCGACCAGGGAGAAGTAACAGAGCTCCTTCCCTACCAAGCCCCTGAGAGAGCTCCCCATTCTTCCCAGGACAGCGGTCTCAAGGCAGCCAAGATATCTGACCCTCGGAAGGGAAGCATGAACCAAACAGAGGACAGAAAGCTGGGAGCCTCAAGGAGGTTCAGGAGACTTTCGAGTAAGAGGGGCAGCTGCAGCAAACCAGGTCACCTTTATTAAGCTCATCTGTGCGTGTGTGTGCGTGCGCGCACATGCACACACACACGCACATGCAAACACACACGTGCAAGCACATATTTCAGGCCTGGGGCACCACCCCATACAGCTGGTGTGGAAGCAACTTCTGCTTCTCGTTGCAACTGTAGATCCACCGGGGGCGGACAAACACCAAGGAGGGATTGTCCATCAGGGCCTGCAAGGTGGGGCAGGGTGCATATGGGAAGATGTGAGTGAGGAGAGGAGGGAGGTGACACAGGGCAGGTTGGGTGTCCCTTTCCCTGCCCCTCTGGAACCTACCTCCTCAAAACTGGGGTCCCACTCCTGTGCTGTGATCACAAACTGGACCCGGTCGCTCATGTAGTCCTCAAGCTCCCTGGCAGGACACGTAGAGAAGCGGAGAATCGGTGTCCTCAACCATTCTCCAAGGTACCTGCGGCGGGCCCCCACAGTGCTCCCCTGTGCCAGCCTTGCCACAGCCACAATGCCAAGGGCTCCCACCACTGCCACTCCGTTTAGAAGGGGGGCCGGGAGAGTCCCATTTTAGAGATGAGAAGGAGAGGGAAAGCTACTCGTGCCCACCCTGCATGTGTGCCCCTTCTCTGGCTCCCGCTAGCTTTCCCTCCCACAAGATAGCAACGCCCCTCCCTACCCCTGCCCCCACCCCTGCGCACTGACCCGTTGAAGGCTGTGACATAGCGGCTGAGCTTCCGCCGCTCATCCCCAGGGAACTCTCCGTACAGAAAGAAGTGTTTTCCCTGGAAGAAGTCTGCAGGGGAGAGGGTGGAGGAGCCAAGTGTGAGGCCCCCACGCATTTTGAAGCCCCAGGCAGGAGCCCCAGAACACTCAGAGCAAGACAGAAGGAGGCCGGCGCTGGGGAGGGTGTTCACGCAACCCTGGCAGAGAGGTCCAGGACAAACGGTGCTTCACAGCCAGGCCCATCAGAACCTTTTTCCGGGAGCGGGGTGTTTTCCGGTACCTTCTCGGGCTCTGACCTTCAGGACGGCTCTTTCCTTTGTTCCACTTTAACATGGTTCTCCAAACCATGAAGTTGCGATGCCATTTTTAGAGCTTTGGAGGATCAAAGTGCTTTCCTGCCCATCACCCACAAGGAGCCAGATGGACATGGCCTCTTCCAATCACCACTCACCCTGCCCTCTGCTCAGACCCTGGCTGCCCAGCTTCTCCCTCTATGCTCTGCCGACCAAGGCTCTGACCCCTGCCCCCATCCCACACCCCATGCCTTCGTGTTGGGGTGACAAACAGCAATGCCATCACCACCTAGGTGGCCACAGAGATCAGTGCCCATGCCATCTGTGCACCTGGGTGACCTCCCACTCTGAAGAAACCGAGCCTGCAGGGCAGGTGAGGGAGGTGCCGTTCATACTGGAGTGGAAAGCCAAAGGGGGATATGCCCAGCACTGGGCTGTGATGGATGTGGTCACAGCAGGAATTCAGGAGGGGGAACAGAGAGGGAAGGCATGGGAGGATGGATGCCTGTTTCCTAAGGCAACAAGAAGGAAGCAGAGGCAGGGAGTACAGGGGAAGGAGGTGGGGAGACAAGTCACAGGTCATGGGGAGCAGCTGTGATCTGAGGGTTGGCTGGGGGATCATAGCTGAGAACTGAGAAAGACAAATCCCACTTCGGGAGGCAGGGAGGGATTTCCTACCTGGGAGCTCGGGAACCGGCAGTTCGGGAGACTCTGGGGGACCCTCATTGTCTGTGTTCTCATCTGTGGATCCTGCATATGGGTCCTCGCCATTCTCCCCCTGGTCAGGGGGCTGCTTTTGCTCCCTCTGCTCGGCTACTCTGGGAGAGCCCACAGGGGTGGGGGAAGAGCATTCAGACCAGATCCCCCTCCACCCAAGCCTGGGGCCACCTCAAACCTCGAGCCCCACCTTACCTTCTCAGCTCATCCTCAGTATCCCCAGAATCCTCTGCCGCATTACCCCGTTCTTCTGTGAGTGGGAGCTTAGTCAATGCAAAGCACGTGCTTGGTAACCCTCCCTCCCAGTCTCCGGCCCAGGCACGGACATAGGCATGCTAACCGCCGACCTCACCTGCCCTCCAGGTGCAGTTATCTGGGACCCCCACCCCCCTTAAATGCAGGAATCTGGGTTTCCAGACTTCTCCTCCCTCAGACCTGGGAGTCCAGGCCCCCAGCCCCTCCTCCTCCCTCAGACCCAAGGATCCCAGCCCTCTCTTCCCTCAGACCCCGGAGTCTAGGCCCCCAGCCCCCTCTTCTCTCAAGCTGAAGACCTGAGACGCCAGCCCCTCCTCCCTCAGACCCAGGCCCCTCAGTCTCTGACCTGACTGCTCCCCATCAGTGTCAGTGTCTTCCTGGGGTCCTGGTGAGGCTGGTTTGGCCTCTTCTGGGGTTTTGGGTCTCTGAGGTGAGCTGGGTCCTGCTGCCTGAGGGGGCTTGGTTTTGGTCTGGGGGCGCTGCGGAGGGAGGGAGCAGCCTGCGTGTGAGAGTGTGTTCTTGCAGAAGGCAGGGCTGGAGAGTCTGGGGTGCCATGGTGGACCCAGGGCCCCCTGCACTGCACCCTCCCCACATCAGGGCAGGAGGCATAGGACCTTCCGGGGAAGCTTGGGGGCTTCATCCCCGCTGCTGTTGCTGTGAGAGCCCCCTTCGTCCTCGCTGCTGGAGCTTGGTCCTGCCATGAGGTACCTAGGGCAGGAATATGAGCTCAGACAAACAGCATATGGTATCTTCCAGGGGAGATGGGGCGGGGGGCAGGCGCTCAGCAAGCCACAGCAACTGGCATTTAGTAATCACTCAGGATGCCCTGGCCTCCAGCTCTGGAAGGACCCCACTGAAGCCGCCGGTGAGCGCAGCCAGCCGCAACAGAGACCTCACCTCCGGGAGGGCAGTCGCCGCCGCATCCGGTGACAGTCCAGCACCCACTCTTTCCGCACGATGCGGCCTCCGAGGCCTAGGACCTGGCTGTACTTGGGGGTGTTGGCAAAGGCGCAGCTGGTGGGGAAGCAGAGGGGAGGGTGTGGTCAGTCAGGTGTGGTCTGAGCAGGGAAAGGGAGAGAGAGACAGGATGGGGGAAGAAGGAGAAGTCAGAGACAGATCGGAGAGAAACAGAAAAAGACATTCGGAGACCAAGGGAAAGATGTAGGAATCAGAAAAAAAGGCAGAGGAAACAGAGAACTGAAGAGACAGCCAGATGAGTAGACAGAGAGAAAGAGAAATGAAGACGGAGGAGTCAGAAGGAGACGGGGAAGTGGCGGGGGGGCAAGGTGGGGAGGAGGGCACAGGCCTACATGAGGTGGGTGCTGTCTGGAGTCCAGTCCGGCCGATACTTGGCCCCCAGCTCTAGGGCCTTGTCCCGGAGCTCCGAGCGGAAGGGGTTCTGGAAGCCACTCAGCACCACCACCACACCCTGAAGGATCTTCCCCAGCTCCTGCGGGCCAGCTCGGGGTCCCCTGGGCTCGGTGCCTTCTCGGGACTTTCCTGGCACTGTGCCTCGTGCTGGGGCAGGGACTGGGGTGGTGGCCAGGGTGCGGGTGGGAGCTGGCACTGGGGAGGCCAAAGAGTGGATTCACTTAGTACTGCTAGGACTAAACCCAGTCCCTCCTCCCCCAGACCCATGGGTCCTGCCCCCAGCCCCCTCCTCCCTCAGACCCAGGAGTCAGGACCTCCAGCCCCTCCTCCCTCAGACTCGAGCATCCAGGTCCCCAAACCCTCCTCTCCGAGGACAGAAGAGCACAGGCCCCTTTGAGAACAATGAAGCCAGCGCTCACATTTGGGTCTCTTGACAGCGGGTGGTGAGGGCTGGGCTGATGGTTTGCTGGGTGTCTTCCTTTCTTCTTGGTTCAAATCCAACTTTCTCTTCCCTCTAGGGGACTCCTGAGGCTGAGACGTTGGGATGAGTTGAGCCTCTAGCCTCTCTCCGCCCTCTCCACCCCACCAGGGTCTGACAGTCTCACCTTGGAGGTGCTGCCTACTGCCCTGGAGACGGGAGAGGCTGAAGAGGCGGCACTAGAGGCCTGCAGGGTGGCAGCTGCGTAGCTGGGTCCTGCCGGGTCACTGGCTGTGGCTACCGAGGGAGAACGTGGAGCCGGGGTGAGAGGGCTGGGCCCTGAGACCCTTCCACTGCTACCCAGGGGACAGAGCGTTGTTCCCAAAGCCCAGTAGTGATCCGGGAGTCCAGGCCTCCAGCCGCCTCCTCCCTCTGATTCAGGAGTCCCTAGGCTCCTTCTCCCTCAGACCCACGTCCAGGTTCCAACCCTGGGCTCACTGAGGACTCAAGTTTCCACACCCACCTGGGGGCGTCTTATTGATCCGGCTGAAGAAGAGGGCGCCGGGTCTCAGGGAGTTGGCGCCCTCATCCTCCTCCTTCACGCGGAACTGGCCAAGCTTGGTCACCTTCTAAGGTCTCACAAGGTCAGCACAGTGAGGGGCTGTTGGCAGGCAGGGGTGAAGCAGTAGGGAGAAGGCTCTGGGGGGTGCCGGGCAGAGCTTACCTGGGGTGAGGCCTCTGCCTCCTCTTTGTCTGGGGGGCTGTGAAACCGTATAAAACTCAGGCCATAGGGGGAGTCCTGGGAATGAAGGGATAGTGTCAGGAAGTCTGGCCAAAGACAGAGGCCTGGCCCCAAACCCCTTTCACTTGGGGAGACCCTTTATGGCTCTTTGCCTCTTATGGACAAACATGTCTAGGGAGGTGCCCAGAGGACAATGAGGACGATAATAACATCAAGCTGCTAGTGAGCCCTAACTGGGCCGGGCTTAGCTGTAAGCCCTACATGTACCAGCTCCATCAGCCGCGTGGCCAGCAGCAGAGGCTGCTGAGGGTCCGAGCAGAATCCTCTCCTGCACGCCCAAATTCCTAACTGCAGAAGGGAAGGGAGCCCTGAGTGCCACATCTGGAACACAGAAATGCTCTCCAGGCGCTTTTCCACTCTTCCGGCTGGACGCAGAGCCCAGGTCCCTGGATGACCGGCCAAACATCCCCCAACACAGGACCCCGAGAAGAAGTCTACTTCCACAGTGTGATATCATGACATACTCGAGTCTCACTGTTACCACAGCTTAGCATCCCTACCTCACTGCAACCCTACGAGGAGCAGGAAACAGGCCAGAAAGGTTAAGTCACTTGCCCAAGGTCACACAGCTAAGAAGTGGTAGACCCAGTGCCTGACTCCAGATCCCATGATGGTAACTGTCAGACTGCTCCTGTGCCAAGTCAGCTGCCCCCTTCTCCCATTCCCCTGAGATCCTGCAGTGCACCCTTCCCAGACATCCTCTAGGGAATCACTTATGGGAAGGATCACAAACCCGCTTCAGTGACCTCTGGGAACCAGCCTCCTCCTGATCCCCGGAGGAGACCGGCTGTCCCATCCTCCTAGCCCTCTGGGACTCCATGCTGGCCCAGGACTGAGGACCCTGCGCCCCCAGCTCCCGCCCCAGGTACCTTGCTGTAAGGCTGGCTGCAAACGATTTTGACACGGTCCCAGCGCTTCTCCGCTGCTGCCCGGACCAACTTGTCGGGCCCAAAAATGCGAACGCGGTTGGGGTTTGAGCCACTGCGGCTCTCAGAAGGGGACATGAAAGACGAGGTGACCAGCAGGACCTGGGGGAAGAAACACTGAAGGAGAACCAGGACTGGCTGACTTCAATGACAACTCCCAGGGGCCGAGAAGAAAGCAGGTGCCTGGGCAGGGTCCAGAGAGTCACCAGATCTGGCCTGCACCTCCACATGCCTCAAAGCCTCTCTTCTCCCCTGCTTCTGGGCCGCCGGTCAGTTCCCCCCTAACACAGGCACCGGGGATCCCTACACTTCCAGGTCTCCATAAACCACAGCCCAGTTCTTACACAGGCTCTTCTCTCGCTGGCCACAGAGCCCACCCCACCGACCCTCCCATTAGAGAATAATCACAATGGCTGGCACAATGTTCAAACACCTTTTGGAAATGCACGGCTGAGTTCATGGAAAGCAGAGCAAGTACGGAGGCCAGGCCCGGGAGAACGGAATCCAGGGGGCTAGGAGAGCTGCACCAGCTCTAAGTGATTTTCCTGGGGCTCAGCACTGGGCAGGAACGTGGCTCCTGTCCAGCCGCTCCCTCCCAGGAGCCCTGCCAGTAGGGGGAGCCACAGAGAGGCCGAGAAGCAAAAGGAGGGAGGAGAGATGTGCTTCTGAGCTCTGGCTTCCGGCGGCCCCTGCAAGCATCACCCCTGACCACGCTCCTGCTTTGGCAGCAGCCCTCCCCAGGGCCACAGGGGAATCTGGTTTCAGTGTTTTAACATCTGCAGAGCTGGTATCATCCGGACCATCTCAGGGATTCCAGCAGGTCTGCGTTTCAGCTCTGTGAACCCCACTTCCGAGCTTCTAAACATTGAGGTTTCAGGAATTACAACCATGTCCTTTTGCTCCCCCCACCCAAGGGGTGGCAGCTGCTCCCTGCACTACTTCTACACTGCACCTGAGTCTTCTTGCCTCCTGGGTTCAATATATAGTTGCTAATTCGTTATGTTAAATTCTCTTTACAGTAACTGGTGTGGTTTCAGTTTCTTGGCAGGACCCTGACCCACAGGGCGGGTGGCACTGAGGTTGGTGTTTGCCTGGGTGCTGACTCTGGGTACCAGAGAATGTAATTTTAATGGATGGTGGGTGGTGGTGGTGGTTGGGAACAGAAGATAAAGCCTGGGCTCTCTGGTCAAGGAAGAACAGCAGCTCCTCACGGACCATCACCCAACTCCAACAGAGCTGAGCCTCCTCAAAGGGCAACACTCTCCGTGAGTAAATGAGGGGAAAATGCCTTGTGGAGTGAGTCGGTGGGAGGCCTTTGCTCTGGAGAACAAGAGAGATCTGGAAGAATCCTAAGCACAAGTCTGTACTCTCAAGGATTTGGAGCACAAAATTCATATGAGCTATCTGCAGGGAAAAACCCAAGCTGAAGACTTTAAGTGGTCCTGATATGTGAAACAAAGGCAGAAAAAAAATTCTTCAATTTCCTTACCACCTACAGCCAGCCCACTGACAAGTCCTTGAGACAGGCAGAGTGACATTCCTCTAGGAACTCAGCTGCCTCAATGCTAATACTTTGCTAAGGTCAAAAGGCCATCTCAGGGACGCCTGGGTGGCTCAGTTGGTTAAGCGGCTGCCTTCGGCTCAGGTCATGATCCCAGCGTCCTGGGATCGAGTCCCACATCAGGCTCCTTGCTCAGCAGGGAGCCTGATTCTCCCTCTGCCTCTGCCTGCCATTCTGTCTGCCTGTGCTCACTCTCTCCCTCTCTCTCTCTCTGATAAATAAATAAAATCTTTAAAAAAAAAAAAAAAAAAAAGGCCATCTCAGGCTGAGCCCCAGGATCCTCTAAATGTACTTTTTAAAAGACTATTTATTTATTTATTTGACAGACAGAGATCACAAGTAGGCAGAGAAGCAGGCAGAGAGAGAGGAAGGGAAGCTGGCTCCCCGCTGAGCAGAGAGCCCGATGTGGGGTTCGATCCCAGGACCCCAAGATCATGACCTGAGCTGAAGGCAGAAGCTTTAACCTACTGAGCCACCCAGGTGCCCCTCTCTAAGTGTACTTTAACAAATAAAAACTCCTTTGGAAGCGTCCTTTATCTCTGTCCCCCAAGATATATGTTGGTAGTCATCTGCCAAGCTTATGACTCACTGATATATATCTGAAGAGGACTGAGTTTTTACTAAAATAAATGACCTTTTTCTTAACAATAGCTAGCCCCCTCAGGATTCTGGAAACCTTGTTTCCAAAATACCTGGGAGGCTTACACTATCCTTAAGCCCTTTCCAACCTGAAAGTATATAATGGGCCACTCCTCATGAAACCAGTGCAGCTCTTTCTGTCCCCTGGGTCCTGTCCCAGTGCTTTAATGAAACCAGCTTTTTTGCACCAAAGACGTCTCGAGAACTCTTTCTTGGCTTGGCCATCGGCTTCAAACCCTAACATCTTTCCTCCAGCAGACCTGTGTACACAAGATCACCCATGCGGTGGCAGATCCGTTTTGGAGGAATGTACGTCAAACCAGGTCCTCAGACATTCCCCACAGACACATTCCCAAAGATCAGAAGTACACACACACACACACACACACAGTGAGGCATATGGAAACAGCAGCAGAAACCAAAAACTGCGGACTCCGACTTACCAAGGCTGCATCCATTTAAATTATCAAACATAATACAAAAGTACATTTAATAGTTTAAAGAAATAAATGGAGATCCTGACAGTATGATGAGGGACAAGGAGAATCAAATGGACAAGGCAGTTCTGAAAAAGAGTGGAAGGCCTGTGTGCCCAATACTGAAGGATGAACCATGCCTGGTCCAAGCAGTTCAATTCTCTCTGCCAGTGGCTGGTCAGGGTTGGGCACATGACCCAGCTGGCCAATGTGATGTTATGAGGAAGGCTGCTGGGGCTTCTTATTTATTTATTAAGTAAGTAAGAGAATGTCTCTCTTTTTAGGAAATATCCACTGTAGTGTACGAGGATAATGTGGAATCATGTTTGCAACCTACTTTCAGTTCACTGAAAAATATGTACCCATGTGTTAACATCTGAGGAATCTGAGTGAAGATTATCGGGGAATCCTTTGTACTACTTTTCTGTAAGTCTGGAATAAATAAAGTTATTGACAAACTGTTTTTATGATTTACATGGAAATGAATGCTAAGGAGGTAGAATAGTCAAGAGACTACTGAAGACCAAGATAGAAGCCAGCCCAACACAATCTGATTTCAGTATTTACTATTAAGACAGTGTGGTATTGGCACCAAGATAAACGTACATATCAATGAAACAGAACAGAGAGTACAGAAATCAACCTACACATATATGCCAATCACTTTGCAATAGAAGAGCCAAAACAGTTCAGTGGGAAAAGGATAATCATTTTCTTAAAGATTTTATTTTTAAGTCATCTCTATACCCAATGTGGGGCTTGAATCTACAACCCTGAGATCAAGAGTTGCATGCTCCACTGACTCAGCCAGCCAAGCACCCCAGGAAAATCTTTTTTTAGAATATTTTCAACAAACTTAAAAAAAAAAAAAAAAAAAGGAAAGAAAAAGAAATAAAGGACCTTATCCTCTACTTCACACAATATACAAAAATTCATTTGAGATGGACCAGAGATGTAAAATCTAAAATTATAAAGCTTCTAGAAGAAAACACAGAAGATGACAGTAGGAAGAATCATGGCACCCCATAGAGGTCCATGTGCTACTCCCTGGCACCTGTGAACATAGCAAAAGGGACTTGGCAGATGTGATTAAGTATCTTTTTTTTTTAAGATTATTTATTTATTTGACAGACAGAGATCACAAGCAGGCAAAGAGGCAGGCAGAGAGAGAGGAAGAAGCAGTTCCCCGCTGAGCAGAGAGCCCGACATGGGGCTTGATCCCAGGACCCTGGTATCATGCCCTGAGCCGAAGGCAGAGGCTTTAACCCACTGAGCCACCCAGGCGCCCCTGTGATTAAGTATCTTGAGGTGGGGAGATAAGCCTGGATTATCCAGGTGGGCCTAGTGTCATCACAAGGGTCTTTATAAGAAAGAGCGACGCAGGAGAGTCAGAGAAGTGAGGACGGAAGCAGATGCCTTTGAAGACGGAAGGGGCCACAGGCCAAGAAATGCAGGCACCCTCTAGAAGTTGCGGTAGGTAAGGAAATGGATCCTCCCCTAGGACCTCCAGAAGAAACCCAGCCCTGCCAACACTAAGATTTTAGCCCACTAAAACAGAACTGTAAGAAAGTTTGTATTATAGCTTTAAGCCACTGAGTTTGTGCCATTTGTTAGAGCAGTGATAAGAAATTAATACAAAGAGTATCGTGACTTTGGGACAGGCAAATATTCCTTACAGAACCCAAAAGGCACTTAGCAGTAAGACAGAAAAGAGGAGAAACATAGAAAGAGGGAGAGAAGAAGGGAGGGAGGAAGGAAGAAAGAGAAAAAGAAACTTAAAAAACAAACAAACAAAAAAATACCTTGATTGGACTTCATCAGCTCAATCAAAAGGTACTGTTAAGATAATGGAAAGGTCAGTACACAGACCACAATGAGCACTGAGTAAGGCACAGGAGTGGTGAATCATTACATTGCACACTTGAAACTACTATAACACTATATGGTAATTATGCTTTAATTAAAAATTTTTTAAAGATAATGAAAAGGCAAGTCACAGCCTGGGGGAAAAATCTGCAACACATGTATCTGAAAAAAAAAAAAAAGAAAGAAAAAAATAAACAAGCCCATGATTAACATCCAGGACCAAAAAAAAAAAAAAAAAAACCAAAAGACCTGAATAGATATTTCATAAAGTAAGATAAATGAATGGCTAGTAAGTACATGAAAGGTTACACGATGTCATTACTTGTCAGGAGAAAGAATGCAACTTAAAGCCATGATAAAATACCACAATGTGCCATCTGAATGGCTGAAATTTAAGAAATTAACAATTGGCAACATCATGGACAGGTAAGGATACAGAACAACTAGAACTCTCAGCTTCCGCTAAGGTTAACGTAAAATGGTACAACCACTTTGGAAACTGTCAAGTCCAGTAAGGTTAAGACATCCATTTACCCTAAGAGAACATAATTGCACTCGTAGGTATTCACCCAGAAGAGATCTCCATGAAGAGGCTTGTACAAAAATGTTCACAGCAGCTTGTGCCCATCCACAAGAGAATGGAGAAACAAATTGTGGTCTCAGCAATATGGAAGAATCCCGAAAATCAGGACATGGTGAAAAAAGCCAGCCATTAAAAAAAGAGCAAATTCCATTTATATGAAATTCTACCACCGACAAAACTAGTCTGTAGTGACGGAAGAGACCAGAGGCTGCCTGAGCTGGCAAAGGTGGGAGCACGGGGCATGACTGCAAAGGGGTGCGAGTGACCTCCCCAGGATGCTGGTACTGCTCCGTGTCCTGACTTGGGGTCTGGTTACACTGGTGCATACAGTTGTCAGAACTCCTTGACTGAAATGCACTAAGATCTGTGCATTTCATTGTACACAAAATATACTTCAACTAAAAACAATTTCTCACTGCATGGGAAAAACTCATCTCGTAGAAAACTGGTTTACTGTTTACTTAAATTGTAAACCTGCTTTTTCAAGTAGGTTTATTTCTACCCCAAGACATTTCGTGGATTAAACAGCTGGCTAACTATGGTCTCACCAACACAGCTCTAATGAATTCAACCAGTAGGGAAAAGATGGTACCAACTTTTAAAATATTTGTAACAGGGCAGGATACCTGGATGGTTCAGGCAGTTAAGTGGCGACTTCTGATTCCAGCTTGGGTCATAGTTTCAGGGTCCTGGGCCAGAGCCCCATGTCCAGCTCCAAGCTAAGCAGGGAGTCTGCTGGAGATTCTTTCCCTCTCCCTCGGCCCCCAGCTCTTTAAGCTGGCACATTCCTTCTCCCAAATAAATAAAATAAAATAAGGGCATCTGGATGGCTCAGTCAGTTAAGCATTTGCCTTCAGCTCAGGTCATGATCCGGGGTCCTGGGATCAAGCCCATGCCAGGCTCCCTGGTCAGCGGGAAGTCTGCTTCTCCCTCTCCGTCTGTCCTCCCCCACTCCACACTTGATTTCTCTCTCTCTCAAATAAATACAAACTTTAAAAAATAAAAAATAAAAATATCTGTAATAGAGCAAAAAGCATCGCTTCTTGTAAACATTTGTCCCATATGAAGTGACTAACAGAGGCATCCCAATCAATGCGGAATCTCAACTTGCCAGGACATCTGTGAGAACCTCAGGGACCAGAGAAGAGCGGTTTTGCTCTCAAGCAGCGGCTGTCCCTTAGACGAGACAAGTATGTCTAGTTATGCCCCCACCCCCGATGCAAATGTGGGTCTCTACTCCCGTGTGTAGTTTTTCACCTGTGCCTCCTCCTCCAGAAGACAGAGGGCAGTGTGACTCATCTCTACACCAGCCTGGCACCTACCCCAGGGGGAAAGGGGTGATGGGCTCCAGGGACAGGGATTAGCATGGGGCCCATCTTAAAGCCCTGCTTACCTCGTAGTCTTGCTCCCCAGCACCTCCGGCTGAGCTGCCCACCAGCACCTCCACAAAGGCCGAGCCATCATTGCCAATGTCCACGCTGTGTATCTGTTCCTCCTTCTCCAACTGCGGGAGGGAGAGAGCCACTGTAAGTGCCTGCGCTGCCCCTGGCCTCACTGAGGAAACTCAGAAGAGGGATGACCCCCCACTGGGCCGCCACATCTCCTTGTAATATCAGCTCAGTGACTGTGGGTGCCAGGGCGAGGGGTGACACGGTGTCCCCCGCCTGTAGCACACGGCATGGCCCAGAGTAGGAGCTCAGAAAATTTTCCCTGGGTAAATGCATAAGCCCCCATGCTTGCCTCCCCAACACCTCCAGACTCTGCCAGATCCATGTGGAACCTGCCACCTTGGAGCTCTCCTTGACACCACCTGCCAGGCTTCCGACTTCATTCAAGTAACCATGCATTCAAATGGCACATCTGTCCCGTCTCCCTGGTCACACAGGATTCTGAGGAAGCTCCCTCAGGGTACGGGCCTGGTGTAGTTTTGCTCACCACCGATTCCTGGGTTTGAATCCCAGCTCTGCCATACACTGCGGAAATGGCCATTTCAGCCAGTCTCTTGGATCCTCGGTATCCTCATCTGTAAAATGGGGAAAATCCCCCACTCCAGGAGTACACACGCGAATACCAGGCCACACTGCACAGCATGTAGGAGGCACCGTGCCCGGCTGGTCAGGAGGCACTGTCAGTCAATCCTCCATAATTACTCTTTTTTTTTTTTTTTTTTAAGATTTTACTTATTTGAGATAGAACAAGAGTGAGAGAGTGCACAAGCACGGGGAGCAGCAGGCAGAGAGAGAAACAGACTCCCTGCCAAGCAGGGAGCCTGATATGGGGCTCGATCCCAGGACACTGGGATCATGACCTGGCTGAAGGCATATGCTTAACCCACTGAGCCACTCAGTGCCCCTGTAATTACTTTTTTCTTTTTTAAAGATTTTATTTATTTATTTGACTGAGATCACAAGTAGGCAGAGAGGCAGGTGGGGGAGGGGAGGAAGCAGGCTCCCTGCTGAGCAGAGTCTGATGCGGGGCTCGATCCCAGGACCCTGGGATCATGGCCTGAGCCGAAGGCAGAGGATTTAACCCACTGAGCCACCCAGGCGCCCCACCATAATTACTTTCTGAAGGAAGAAAAGAGTAATCATGTGGAGGAAGGCTCCCCACCAATGCTCTGCCATTCCTGTCTTGACAGTTAAAGGCACAGAAAGCCATGTGAGGGTGGAAGGCAGTTAGGAACGGCTGACGCAAGTCTGCTCTCCAGTTTCAGGCTCTTCTCTTTGGCTTCTAGAATCACAAGCCATCACAGCTTTCAAAGGTACCTGGTCCACCGCCCCAGGAGCATCTGATGCTCCGGACAGCCCCATCACCCCCCATCGAGAGGTCGCCCAGACTTTGCCTACCTGTTGCCACAAACAGGAACATCCCTACTAGGGAGGAAGGAGCCTGGACTTCGGGGGAGGCGAGCTTGGGATCAAATCCAACCCTGCCATTTCCAAGCTGTGCAAGCCTGGGGGCCATGCAACCTCTCTGAGCGATGGTTTCCTTTTGTGTGGAATATGGGCTGTCATAATAACCCTCCTTCTGAAAGGAGCTGAGATGACTCACAAAAATAACACTGCAGGAGCACCTGCAGCAAACATTGAGGTGCTCACGTTGCAGCAGACACGTAATCTGTGCATCTCCTCTCCTCCCCAACCGCTCTGCCAGACGGGGGCTATTATTACCTCCACTTAACACATGAGCCACCGGAGGCAGGAAGCGGTTATGTAACTACCCCACGGTCGCATAGCTGGTGAGTGGCAGAGCGGGGCCTGGAGCTCATGAAGGCTGATTGGAGTCCACATGCACTCCTCTGCCACATGACAGGTACGCTGGGGAAAGAGGCGGTGTTGAGGGAATGGGCTCCCCCTGCCTTCACAGCTCTGAACCCTGGGAGAGTGTGCGGTGCTGCCTAGATACACAGATCCTAGTCTGACTTCTCAGCCTCCTGCCACACTTGACGGCTCTCCTCCAGCCGTGCTGGCCTTCCTTCCATTCCAAGAACAGAATGGCTCCTTTCCACCACAGGGCCTTTGCACTTGCCATTCCCCCTGCCTAAACTACTTTTCTTTTTCTTCAGTTATCACCACTTAATATTATGTAACAATGCTTTTTGTTTGCATTTGTCTAGCATCTGTTTCCCCCACCAGACTTTTAAGCTCCATGAGGGCAAAGACAATATCTAAGTCATTCCCCACTGTGTCCTGAACACTGAACAGTGTATGGTCTGTGTAATCCTAGAGCGAAGAGTTTCACCTTACCCCTTGTGCCTGTTTCCTAACCTGTAAAATGGGCACAGTGACAACTTCTAACAGCGAGTGTCATTGTGAAGATTCAAATGACGGCTACGTGTGAAGCCCCTTGAATAGTGCCTGCCACAGACCAAATGCTCCATAAGTATCAGCTGACACTGTTCCCACAGAAAGCCTTTCATACGTTCCTGATGGACAGATGGAAAGCACCTAGCAACCATTTGCTGAAGGAACAAATGCCCCCTGAGTTGTAAATTGGGCTCTACTCTTCCTGACCAAGTGGCTTTGGTGAGGTAGTTTCCTCAAGGTCCACATTTGTCACAAAGGAATCATCACAACCAACACTTTCAGAGTCTCACTGTGTGCTGGGGCCCTGGTGTCCTTGTTTCCGACTGCTGCTGGAACAGATGACCACAAGCTCACTGGCTAAAAACAGTACCTCTTACAGATTTGGAGGTCAGAAGCTTGAAATTTGGTGTCACAGGGCTTCAATCCAGGCGTCAGTGGGGCTGCATTCCTTCTGTAGGTTCTAGGGGAAAATATGTTCTGTGCCTTATTTCCAGCTTCTAGAAGCCACAAGCATTCCTCAGCTTGTGGCCCCCTCCTCCACCTCCAAAGCCAGCAAGGGCATCACTCCAGCCTCTGTTTCCCTCTTCATGTCTCCTTCTCTGGTTCTCCTGCCTCCCTCTTTCCCTTATAAGGACCCCTGTGAGGACGCTGGGTCTCCTCCTCCTTCTCCTCCTCCACCTCCTCCAAATAACCCAAGCTAATCTCACTATCTCAAGATCCTTAACTTCATCGTGTCCATAGGGTCCTCTCTGCCCAGGTTCTAGGGATCAGGATGCGGACATCTTTTAGAGGCCATGACTCTTATCTATCATGACTGGCTGAGCTCTTTGTGGGCCGGGCATCACTGAATCCTCACCACACAACTACCTTAGAAGGAAGGGTCTGTTACCTCTCCCGGTGTTACAGATGGGCGAACAGGCTCAGACAGGTTAAAGAAATAGTTCACATGTCACACATGGCTAACGGTGGAGAAAAATTTGACCCAGCAGCTTCCTGCCTACAGCCTACACTCTTTCTCAACTCTCCTATTTCAAACCTTAAGGTAAAAAGCCACTATCTTGGGGCGCCTAGGGGGCTCAGCCGTTAAGCGGCTGCCTTCAGCTCAGGTCATGATCCCAGGGTCCTGGGATCAAGCCCCGCATCGGGCTCCCTGCTCGGCAGGAAGCCTGCTTCTCCCTCTTCCACTCTCACTCCCCCTGCTTCTCCCTCTTCCACTCTCACTCCCCCTGCTTCTCCCTCTCCCACTCCCCCTGTTTGTGTTCCCTCTCTCGCTGTGTCTCTCTCTGTCAAATAAATAAATAAAATCTTAAAAAAAAAAAAAAAGCCACTATCTTTACTTCTCTGTGACAAAGCACAAGGCTCAATCTGTATTTTGAGTGAATGATTTTTTTCTGCATATATACTTCTACTTTGAACACGCCCACATACTGCCTTGTATTTCCTCTTTGTGGTAAAGAATTTCCAACTACTCTGTTCCCACACGGAGACAACCTAAACGTCCATCAGTTTATGAGCGGACATACACCATATGGTGTATCCACTGATGGAACAGAAAAGGCTGACACAATACGTAGAAACCATGAGCGCGTGCTCGGTGAGAGAAACCAGACACAAGGGTCATAGTGTATGATCCAGTTTAGGTGAAAGGTCCAGAAGGGACAAATCTATAGAGACAGAATGTGGATCAGAGGTTGCCAGGGGCAGCCTGGAGAGCAGGAGAATAAGGAGAGGCTGTTGAATGGTGATGGGGTTTCTTGGGGCAATGAAAATGTTCTCAACTAGCGGCAGTAACAGCTGAACGCTGTCAAGATGCCCAAACCCACTGAACTGTATGCTTTATATGGTTGAGATGGTGAATTTCATGTTATGTCAATTTTATCTTAAAAAAAAAATGTGGGGCAACTGGCCTCAGTTGGTTAAGCACCTGACTACTGATCTCAGCTCAGGTCTTTATCTTAAGGTTGTGAGCTCAAGCCCCACACTGGGCTACACACCAACTTTAAAAAAAAAAAAAAATGAGAGTTGTGTTTGTGGTTAGGAGACGGGCTCAAGCATGAGATGACAGTCATCCGTGGCCAGGTTCACGTGCACCATTCTCAGGAAGGCATAACTCACGACAGGAAAACAAATGGGGCTGGGAAGGCTCACAAAGTTCCCAAGAAACATGGTGTTAAAAAACTGTTTCATGTCCAGGAAAGGCAAGGTTATGCTCCATTTAAAGGAATCAGGTAGAACTTTACGCAGTGCCAGTAGAGCTCCAAGATCTATTGTTATTTGAAAGAAATTGGGGGTGGGGGAGAGGAGGAAAACGGTGCATATACAATGTACTTGGTGGAAGAGGCGGACAAACTGTTTACGGGGGCTCAGCGATCCTGGAGGGCCAGGTGAGAAACTGCCAACAGTGGCTGCCTATGGAGGGAGCAGGAGGGGGTGGGAGCAAGCAGTGAGAGGGGTTGTAAACCCTTTTGTGCCTTTTAAATTTTGTACCATATTCATATAATACTCATTCAAAAAGTTAATAAAACTGGGGCATCTGTGTGGCTCAGTTAGTTAAGCATCTGCCTTTGGCTCAGGTCCTGATCCCGGGGTCCTGGGATGGGACCTGCTCAGTGGGGGGTCTGCTTTTCCCTCTCCTTCTGCCCCTCCCCCCTGCTCTTTCTCTCTCTCTCTCATATAAATAAATAAAATCTTAAAAAAAAAAGTTACTAAAACTGCAGTGGTGTTCTCCAGCTATTAATTCCGTATTACTATACGGAAATGAGAACAAGCCAACCACAGCTAAACCCACCGACAGGCTCGAAATAACAAACACACTGATTGACAGCAACCACGTCTATACTGTGAGCTTCCATCTACACAAAATTCAAAACGAGGCAAAATGAACCTGTGCTACTAAAAATCAGGATGGACGGCAGCTGGGTGGCTCAGTGGGTTAAAGCCTCTGCCTTTGGCTCAGGTCATGATCCCAGGGTCCTGGGATGAAGCCCCACATCGGGCTCTCTGCTCAGCAGGGAGCCTGCTTCCCTTCCTCTCTCTCTGCTTGCCTCTCTGCCTACTTGTGATCTGTGTCTGTCAAATAAATAAATAAAATCTTAATTAAAACATTTTAATAAATAAATAAATAAATAAATGAAAAGTCAGGATGGTGGTTACTACCATTGTGGGGGGCAGTGACAGGAAGGAGCGTGGGGGGCCTGGACCCCTCCTGTGACTCGGGAGTGGGTGGGGAATACGAAGGTTGCAGTCCGGGAGGATTCGCTGAACCATGCCCTTCACTGTACACCTGTTACACATTAAAGAAGCAAAGGACAGCTTAAAACACCATGAGGGCGAACTGAGTGGTCAGAGAGCCACTGAAAAACCACCGCGAAACATGGGCCACATTGCTACTAGGCATTTCTTCTGAAGAGCGCACGTCAGCGGGGCCGCAGAGCTACCTGGACCCCATCCCAGCCATGCCCTCCAGCACAGGAGCAGTGAGCCCAGAGGCTGGAACTCCCCTCCAGGAGCTGCCGACCGGTTAGCCATGGAGACTCCATCCGCGGTGCAAATAAAAGAGATGTGTGTGTGGCCGTCACGAGCAGGGGTTGCACCCTGTGTGGCAATCCAGATGTTGCATAACAGAGTTGGGAGGAAAACAATACAGGGCAGAACGCTCCCCGGGTTAGTCCATAGGCGTCAGTGTCCGGACACGTCTGCCTTTCCACTCGCTTAACAAGAACCAGAATTAGCGTTAGGCAAATTCGGAGTCACACTGCATATTGGGCATCACCAAACACAATCAGATCGCCCCAGGTGTCTCTCACGTAGGAAAAATTAACAGCTGCTATGATGCACTTGCCCCGTGTGTTTTATTCTCAACAAGGGAAGCAGGATTCTGTGAGAAGCTAAGTCCGCTTCTGGACGTCCTTTGTTCAGAGCCCTTCAGCTCCCAACTCATCCAGAGTAAAAGCTCAAGTACTCAAGTACTCACAGGGGCTCTTGGGCCGTCAGCCCACTGGGGGCCCTCCAACCCTGCCCCATTAGCTCATCTCTCCTCCCTCCTCCCCTGCCCAGCTCCACCGCGCTCACACTGGGCTCCTTGCTGTTCCTCCAGCATGCCAGGTCGCCTCCGAGTCTGTTTCCTCCCCAGATCTCTATGCAGCTCACTGTGCTCAATGACACCTGCTCAGGGAGGCCTTCTCCTGGATGCCAGGTCATGATCTCAGTGTCCTGGCTCCCTGCTCAGTGGGCAGTTTGCTTCTCCCTCTACCTCTGCACCTCCCCCAACTTGTGCTGTCTCTCAAATAAACAAATAAAATCTTTAAAAAAAAAAAAAAAAAAAAAAAAAAAAACCAGGCACCTGGGTGGCTCGGTTGGTTGAGCGGCTGCCTTTAGCTCAGGTCATGATCCTGGAGTACCAAGATCGAGTCCCTCATCGGGCTCCCAGCTCCATGGGGAGTCTGCTTCTCCCTTTGACCTTCTCCTCTCTCATGCTCTCTCTCAAATAAATATTAAAAAATAATAATAAGAGAAAAAAGAGAAAAAGAAAAACCTCTTGCCATTGCGTCCTCCCCCAGCTGGAGCATTCCCCTCTCCTTTCAAGGGTTTCATTTTCCTCCACAGCATTCACCATCCATCTGACGTGCTTTCCATATTGGTTTGTCAGTCTTTTCCTCCTAACGTGAAAGCTCCACAGGACTAACATATTTTGGTCTCGTGTGTCTTTGTACAGCCCCAGGACCTAAAACAGTGCTTGGCCTATAAAGGTGCTTCATAATTCCTCAGTGGATGAATGAACATGAGAATCCATTCACTCCGAAGGCTACAGGACCTGCCCCCGTGCTGACAACTTCCACACCTCTGTCTTCATCTAGGCCCCTTCCGATTTCTGACTGCAGCCTGGACCCCAGGTGTCCCGAAGTCACGGCACACCTGCACATCCCAACTGAAGGTATCACCTTCTCAAGCTGCCACTTCTCTGAGTTTCCCATTTCAGTGACAGCTACAATATCTCCCTCAGTCTCCCAGACCAGAGAGCCCTCTGGCCCCTCTGGTTCCTGCATCCCTGTCACATCTCTCCTGCCTCTGGTATCTCTGCTCCCATTGCAACTGGGGTACGGAATGGAATGTGATTCTCCCAGGGTCACCTGGTCCTAAGAGAGCCTCGGAGAATCATAACCCAGTAATAAAAACATGAATCCCTCCCTTTACACAAACATCCACCTGTTGACAGAGCAGGTTTACAGACATTATGTCACCACATTTTCACAATGACCCTGGGCTCAGATCTCATTATTCCCAATGGACAGGTGAGAAAACAGGTACAGAGAAATGAAAAAATGTGCCCAAGGTCACAGAATGAGTAAGAGGGAGAGACGGGGACTTGAATCCAGGTCCCAAGACTAAATCGTGAGCAATCTGTACCTCCCTCAGTTTATATATTTATTTGTTTGTTTTGGAGCCTCCCTCAGTTTAAAACACTGGCTCTTAGCCAAGTGCCATAACCTCTCTGGGACTCAGTTTCCTCATCTCTCAAATGGAGATAATTCTAAACTCTAAGTCATGGGATTTTTATAGATTCAATATGAGGTGATCCACGTGAGGTGTTCAAAACCAGAACTGGCAGTTTCAACGTTGAATCGAGGCCAGCTCTCATTATTATTACTCTGCTAAGGACTGAGAAGATGTTTAAATGTCTAAAATCAGAAAGTCTTATAGGACCACATATTTTTCCGGGGGAGAAAATCCTCAGCTTCTCTCTAATTCTTAAAAAGGCTCTGTGAGCCCAGACTTTTTCAGAACCACTGGGCAAGAGAGGGGCCAAGAAAATGTTTGACACAATCCATAAGCCTTGCTCTGCAACATCCCTCCCCAAAGACCCTTCCGTTCAGAAGGAGTAGTGTCAAGATCAAGAAAGCCAGTGCAGTATGTAACGAAGTATCCAGAGCACCAATGTGGGTCTGACCCTTAGCACGCCCTGACTGATAGTGAGAAGGGCCCCTGCATCACACCAAGCTTGTGAACAGCGACACCATCCAGGCCAGGACCCAGCACAGAGCAGATGCTTCAAACACACTTAGCGCTCTCTCCTCCCACCAGTTTCTTATCCATGACAGGAACAGCCCGTTTGGTATTCTGTAACCATCTGGGGTCAAACCACGCTTTCCTCCGTGCCTCCCTCCAACTTCACAGCACTGGGATGAAGAGTGGGTGAGAGCACTCCGAAGAACCTGGCAAGCATTCTAGAACGACACTTAGCCTGGCCATGTCACTCCTCCCCCACTCCTGCTTCAGTTTCCCCATCTTTAAAATGGGGCTGATGGGTTTCCATGATCTTCCAAAACACCTTTCAACCCTGAGCCCACTGACAGGCAGGATCCAAAAGGCAGGATACTGAAAATGATTCACTCTGTTCCAGCCAAGGAAACTGAGGCCCAGAAAATAAAAGCAACCTACCCGGGCCACACATTGATTCCTATGGTCATCCTGGCCTAGTCCTGGAACCACCTTTGTCCTCTGCTAAGGGGCACAGCAATCACACTGCCCATTTTCCAGGTAAAGAAGCTGAAGTCCAGAAGGGAGAGTGTCTTAACCCACTGCCAGTTGGCTCAAGAGCAGTGTCTGGACCTTGAGTCTCCAGACTCCTATAGGAAGGAGACAGGGGGAGGGCAGGATCACCTGGAGCACCACCGAGATGGTCTTCTCGCCTGCCTTGGCTGCTCGCCATTTTCGGTAAGTGTCCGCCTTGAGAAGGTTTTCTGCACTGTGGGTCTGGAGATAAGTGTGGAAAAGGGAAAGTAAGGGTACAGGGAAGAGAGCTCGGTCCCCGACTCTCAGATTATTCCTTTGAGTCCTCCCGAGCCCTCTGCACTTCCCCAGATTTAAAAGTCCCTGTAAATCCCACCACACCCTGCCTGGAGTCCCCCTATAACAGTTTCTCCTGGATGCTCCCCAGTTCCTCCTTTCCTGCCCGTAAGTTCCCCTGTTCCACATCTCTCCCAGAATTCCCTCATAGTCTCCTGGAATTCCGCCACGACCCGCCACAGACTGCCATGAAGTTCCCTTTCACACTCCCGAAGTTCCTGTAGTTACCCCGCATGGATTCCCTGACGTCTTCCAACCTCCCCCAAGCCAGCTCCTCACCAAGTCCTGGCTACTGCAGGACACCACATGGCGGAGACGGATCTCCGGCATGTCAACGTCTTGGGCTGCGCCTGGCGCGAAGGATGAAAGAAGGTCCGAGTTTGGGGGGCGTTCGGGGCGGGGGGTGGGGGGTGTTGGTAACCCCCTGCGCGGGCTGAAGTGCGCAAGCGCACAGGCCTCGGGCCTTTCAAACCGCGGCGCGCCGGCTCTCGCGTCGACGTTGCGCAGGCCCAGTCGCGCCTCTCCGAAGCCAGGCTCTTAGTTCCCTAGCAACGGGCTTTCCTCTAAGCCCCGCCTCCCGTCGACGTTCACACGCTGCTTTCTGGGCGCCTGGCAACAGAAGCGGCCTCCGGGATTGGCCCCTAGAAAAAATTCGCCATTCTCATTGGACGATGCAGTCACCGCCCAAACTGAAGCCTTAGGAGCACGCAGACCTGACTGGTTTTTTCCTAGGGAGCCTCGTGCATACCGCTACGGTATCCTTTCCAGCGGTTCCTACTGTTAACACTCTTCCCCGCTACCCCCACAGTCATGCACACGCGAACAAAATATCCGATCTCTCCAGGGTTATGCCTGAGGCTAAGAGTGGATCAAAGACCTAAGTAAGACCCAAAGTATGCATCCAAACCAGATACACCCAAGCTAGAATGCTTTCTCCGATGCCTCAGTTTCCCAGTATGTGACCTGTGGGCATCTGTCTCCTACCACGCCCTCCCCTGCCTGTTGACAGGCATCCCTCAGTTCGGTCCCCGTGAGACCCAAAGGTGCTGCCCCAGGCGGGGTTGGAGCTGGGGACAGCCCAAACACAGAACAGGGAATATAGCCAAGCGCACGAAGGAGGAAGAGAGACAGGGCGCCTAATCCCCCGCAGAACGAGCCTGGACATGCTGGGCGCTCCCAAATAGGGCCCCACCCACGCTGGGTGCCTCCTTGGAAAGAGAGAGAAGAGAGAGGGGATCTCAGTCCTAACAGCCACCCTACACCTACAGGGAATCAAGTGACCTGACTCTGACCTTGGACTTCAGGCCAGAAAACAGAGAAGTGACTTTCTGGGCCTTGATGGAAGAGGCGTCTAGAAGCCTAGAGTCCTGGGGTCCCTGCAGAGCAGGTGGCTGAGCATGAGATGCCCATGCCCCTTTTGGATTCTGGTCCCATATCCTCAACCCAGAGCCACAAAGGCCTGCCCTGAGATCTGACCTCAGCTATTTCTCACCCCAGGGTGAAGGTGGATCCAGACCCGCCCCTCCTCAGCTTCCTATAAGGGCTGGGGACCTGGGACTACAGGTTCACTCACCATGAGGACTCCCGTGAAACCCGTGACCTTCCTGCTGGCCTTTACACTGCTCTGCACCCTCCTGGGTCTGGGTAAGTGACAAGGGGTCTGGACCATGAGGACCGTGAGAGAGCACTCAGCAAGGTCCTGGAGAGGGAAAGAGGTGGTGTCCTGAGAATTCAGATCTAGGTGTAGGCAGAGAGTAAAGGAAGAGAAAGCCTGGGGCCCCAAAGGAAGAAAAGCTCAAAAGCTCATGGGACTTGATCCCTGAGAAAGGGGGGAGCTTGGTGGGCTCTGAATCCTCTTTTCCCTAAGCAAATTCTCAAAACAAGACATGAATTTTAGGAATTGGACGACAGCATGACTAGAAAGGGGGCAAAAAATCTGGGGGGTGGGCAGCATGGGGGAGAAAAGATTTCATTTCTCCCTGGATTCTAGAATTCAGACTCCAGCCCCCCTTCCTTTAGATGCGGGAATTCAGACAAGCTCCACCTTCCCCAGGACCCAGGTGTCTGGGCCCCCGTTGCCTCCTCTCTTAGGACCAAGGAGTCCATCCACTCTGCCTTCCTCGTCTTGACTCTCCCTTCTTGATCTGGGATGAAGACCCCAGCCTCAGATTCCCCTGCCTGAGCTCCTACCATTCCCAAGACCTACACCTGTTCTCATGTCCAATAAACAGCTGGACCATGGGGAGCCTGGGTGGCTCAGTTGTTAAGCATATGCCTTCAGCTCAGGTCAGGATCCCAGGGTCCTGGGATCAAGCCCCGCATTGGGCTCCCTGATCAGCAGGGAAGCCTGCTTCTCCCTCTCCCACTGTTCCTGCTTGAATTCCTTCTCTTGCGGTGTCTCTGTCAAATAAATAAATAAAATCTTTTTTAAAAAGAGAGAAAGAAAGAAACAGCTGGACCTGAAGCTTCACAAAAGCCCATGGAAACCTTCGCCAGGACCCCTCCCTGTCCCCGAGCCTTCTCAGAGGACCCTAGCGTCCCAAGTCCCCAACCTTGTAATTAGGTAAACAGGCTCCCTGGTGGAGTCGCTTCCCGCCCCTGGAAGCAGCTTTGCTGGCTTTACCACCGCTTCCCAGCCAGAGCACTGGACAGTTCTCTGGACAGCCGTCAGTACTCCACCCATGAACAATTAGGGAGACACCTGTCCCTCCTCCCTCAGGACTCCAAATCCGCCCCTTTTGCCCCATCTCCCTTTGAACTCTGAAGTCGCACTCTGGTCCGCTGGCCACGCCCCTCATGTGGACGGCCTGGCTCTCCACACTGCAGGGTGCCCGCTGAGCTGTGAAGTGTGCAGGGGCTCCGGGCCCACTTGCAGCGGGAAAATGAAGGTCTGCGAGGCCGGCCAGGACGCATGCGTGGTCATCGTCGGGGAGTCGTGCACAAGTACGAGGAGGACCTGACGTCCCCCGCTGGGGAGGTGGTAGTGCCTTCACGGGTGAATTTAGCTCCGCGCCAAGGGAGGGATCATCACGGCGCTCATGTGGGAGGAAGAGGGAAAGACGATCTTGAGGTAGTGAGTGGAAGGAAGTGAATTCAATGGGAGGACAGAAGCCATTGTTCTCAGGGATTTCGGGAAAGGAGACTCTTCAAAATGTTAGATGGGGTGGGGGGCGGGGGTGGGGGCAGATGTCGAGACTTTGTCAGGCGGGAGGAAGCGAGGAAAGAAAAAGACATGGGGAAACAGAACAGGTGAGAGGTAGAATGTAACAGCCGGGAGGTAGACCCGGGGGAAGGGAAGAATAGAAAACAGTGGGTTGGGAAGAATGTGACCAGGTTGACCATTTAGGGTGAGAGGGAGGAATCATCCAAAACAGGAGGAGGAGCCCCCTCCGCCCCCCCACCCCGCCCTGGGGATGGTGGGGGTGGTGCGGGCTGGAAGGGACCATTCTTCTTTTTTTTTTTTTTTTAAGATTATATTTATTTATTTGACAGAGAGAGATCACAAGTAGGCAGAGAGGCAGGCAGAGAGAGAGAGAGGGATGCAGGCTCCCTGCTGAGCAGAGAGCATGATGCGAGACTCGATCCCAGGACCCTGAGATCATGACCTGAGCCAAAGGCAGAGGCTTAACCCACTGAGCCACCCAGGCACCCAGGAAGGGACCATTCTTGACAGGAGAAGGAGATACTGAGACACTGAGATCGAGGGAGAGACATAAAAGGGACCACACCAGGTAGGAGCGGAAAGATAACGCTGAAGTATGAAGCAAATCAACGTGAAGAGAAGTAAATGGAGATGGGGAGGCAGGTGGGTGACATGGGAGAGGAGGGTGTGACTTCAATGGAAGGGATCGCCCAAGACCTGAGAAAGGGTGGAGGACTAGGGGAGCGATGGAGAGACCACAGGTGGGGAGGGCGCGGGGTTTTTCATTCAAAGCAGAAAAAGACCATTCATTAGGCACAAGAGGAGGAATGATGGGGCCGAGGCAGGTGTGAAAGTGGTGTCAGGGGCTGAGGGCCACCTGGATTGTAGGAAGAAACCACACCTACCAGAGAGGGTATGTAAGGAGGGTGGGATAGAGGATTGCAAGCTGCCCTACCCACCCAGCAGGCATTGGCAGGCGGGTGAAAGGACCAGAAGGGCTTGAAGAGGCCACCCCAGGAGATTCTAATCCTGCGAGCCAGGGAGAGGAAGATGGGAAAAAGCACCTTGGGGGGGGGGGTTGAGGAAAATCCTTGGATTGGGTTGGAAGAGACCACCAGTTGGTGGGGAGGAGGGAGGCGGGGGAGACTGGAAGAGACCACTGCAACCAAGACGTGGGGGCAGCAAGAGACCACCTTAGAGGATATGGTGTTGGGTAGGGGCTTCTCCCAGGGTTTGCTGGAAGGCATTCAGAAGCTGCAGGGGAAGGTGGAGAAGACTGGGAGACACCATTTCACACAA
Organism: Mustela lutreola; assembly: GCF_030435805.1. NCBI lineage: Eukaryota > Metazoa > Chordata > Mammalia > Carnivora > Mustelidae > Mustela > Mustela lutreola. Next base: position 59,774,402 of record NC_081305.1, on the reverse strand, counting down.
GCATGGCGGTAGCCATAGGTAGGACCTTTGGAAGATGAGAGTGGGCCTGTCAGGCAGGCTCCTAGGCTTGGCAATGGGGAGCTTCAAGAGACCATCAAGGCAGATCGGGGGCTATGGCAATGGGGCCATAAACTACTCTAGACCATACCCCAGGCAGATAAAGGGGCATGGCTTTGGGACGCTAGAAGAGACCTCCCTAGGCAGTTGCAGGGTGTGGGAAGTGCAGGACTGGGCAAACCTCCTGCCCCTGGCTGGGGTCCATGCTAGAACGGGGTCAGCTGGCGCCTGAGCCCTCCCTTCCTGTTCCCCATCCTTCAGAGGGCCGCCACTCACTGAACACCTACAAGGCCTGCATGAAGTACAGTGACTGCTACTCGGGATTCGTGTCCACCACGATGGGCCCCAAGGACTACATGGTGTCCAACACCCGCTGCTGCCAGAGTGACGGCTGCAACCAGGGCTCAGTGCCCCGTGAGTGCCAGCACAGCCACGACAGCACTAGCTTCCAGCCCACCCCCAGGGCCCGCAGTGTGCGCCCCCACCTGCCTCTGACCCTCACCCCTCAGTTTCCTTACCCATAGAGGCAGTGTCCCTTCGCAGCCCATGTTCCCCCCAGGGGTTGCTGTGAGGTGAGGGAAGGCTTTCATCATCCCCCTTGCCCCTTACCTTCCACCCTCATCCCCAGCTCCCCAGAATAATCGGACGGAGAATGGCCTCCAGTGCCCAGCCTGTGTGGCGCCCTTTCAGGAGACATGTCCAGGAACCCAGTCAGCTCGCTGTGTTGGCCAGGAAACCCACTGTGTCTACTTCGCTGGCAACGTGCAGGCTGGTGAGGCGAACCTGGATCTCTAGACAAGGGGACAGGGCCCCAGAACTGGAGGCCCATACTGCCAGGTTCTAGGGGAGATGGTGGCTCTGGGGATCTGGGGGAGGGCATGCGGAGTGGGGCATGAAAGGGGGGTAGTGGCGGGAAAGCCCCCTGGGTGGTGAGGAAGAAGAGGTTAGGGGCTGACTCCACTCTGAAATCCCCCCTTTCCCAGGTCTCATCAACCCCAAATTTGCCACTCGGGGCTGTGCTACTGAGAGTGCCTGCTATGCCAAAGCCGGGGCCCAGGTGCCTTCAGCCTCTTATATCTACTTCCTCCGCCGAGCCGACTGCCTTCCAGCACCCCAGCCTCCTGGCAGGGTGGAGTGAAGAACTGAGGAATATGTGGCTTGGGGTCTCCATGTGTCCCCAGCCTCCAACTCCCCATGTGCCTATACATTAAACAGGTTAACCAAGCAAGCCTGAGTTCTCGTGACGTGTCGCATCTCAGAAAGGTAGGGTGCAGGAAGCGGGGGACTTAACCCTCGGGAACCTCCTCTTTGCAAGGAAGGGAGAGAAGACCCTAGCATTTTTTAAAGGAGTGCTCCATGCCGGGCTGCTGTGCAGACCGTTCTCCATGCTGTACCTCAGAATCCCAACAGCTCTCTGAAGTGGGTATTATTATCCCCATGTTACAGATGAACAAACTGAGGCAGAGATTGTGGGTCACTTCCCTTGGGTCAAACCACTAGGAAGGGGCACATGCCAGAGTCCATGATCACCTCTCCAGATGAACCTTTCCCTCTTTTTGCTTCTTTTCCTGTCTGCAAAATGTGGATAGTTAATAGTTACGACTTATTCGGTCATTGGGTCAAATGAAAGAAAACTGAAAAAGCACTTAATGTGCTGCCTAGCACCTGTCAGACAATGTTGGTTCTAGAGATGATATGTCCATGAGTAGTAATCATCTTATTTGCTGCTACTTAATGAAGGTGTTAAACACTGGCCTCCACCAGATTATGCTACCATGACAAGCAAGTCCCTAATCTCAGTGGTTGAAGGCAACAACGTTGTATTAGTCAACTACTGTCACAGTAACGCTGTGTAACAAACCATCCCCAAACTGAGCATTGCAACAAGCATTCTTTCTGAGGGTTTGTGGGTGGCTGACTCTGCATTAGTTGGTTGGGCTCCTATCTGGGAAGAGGATTCAAGTTCATGGAATCAGTGGCTCCCAGGCTAGTGTTCTTATGGCTGATCACAGGCACACAGAGCCCAAGTGCATTAAATGCCCCTGCTGAGGTCCGGGGTGCTAACATTCCACGGAGTCAAGTTACATGGTCAAAGTCAACATCAAGAGCGGCATTTGCTGAACGAGTCCCCACTCATAAGTAGTCGATTCTTCCTTCACCCTACGTGTAGCACTGTTCACAGGGTGTCCTGCTCACCATAACCGCGGAGCACCCACCAACTCGAACATTGCCAGGTACAGGAAAGCACAGGGAAGCCTCATGTGGGTGATTAGATGCTGGGACCCAGAAGTGACTAGATGAAACTCATGGGATGGAGCTAGTTGGATGGTCCCCCAAACCCCATGGAGTGGGAGGGGGCGGGCTGGGAAGTGCTGCTCTGCTCTGAGACTTCGTGACCTCGACCATGGACTTGTTTTGTTTAGTAAGCAGCAGGAATGGCTGCCAGGGCCTCCTAGCGAAGAGTTCTTGTTTTATCGTCCCAGCTCCCGGGGTGATAGGCACTGTGATTCTGTCCTCTTTTCAGAAGAACCTGAGGCTCAGAGGAGGGATGTTACATTGGAGTTCATGCAACTACACGGTGGTGGAGCCAAAGATTTTAATCATCACGTCACAGAGAGGGAACAAGCCTGTTATCTTTGACTGTATCTTTCTGTAACCACTCCCAAACTTAGTAGCTTAGAACAATGGACCCCCTTTCATTTAGCTTGGGATTCTGCCCTCCACAGTTTGGTCTGAGATCATCCAGCTGGCTCTGCTGCAGGGTTCAGCTTGTCAGCGAGGCAGCTGTTTTGGAGGGTTCGCTGGCTGTAGCTTGGGGTGTGAAGAGTGACTGGGCCACATGCCTCTACTCACCCAGCAGGTTAGCCTGGACTTCTTGGCATGGCACGGGTTCCAAGGGCAGCGAGAGAGGAAGCCCTAATGTGTGAGCACTTTTCAAGTGTCTACTTGGGTGGTGTTTGCTGTTTGTTGGTCCTGCGGCCGGACAAATCATGCAGCCAGGTCAAGAGTCAGTCGGGACTCTCGAAGAACAGAGAGAGGAATTAATGGGCTAAGCTGCTTCCAGCCCTGGAATGCTTTACTATCACAACCCCCAAGGTCTAAGTGTCACTTTTCCACCTGTGTCTACCCCCTGCCCCCCCACACATACACTCTCAGGAGTCTCTGAATTCCAGGTCAAGGGTTCTTTCCCATACAGACCCTCACCATCCAGCTCTCCTCTCCCAGGACCCAGGAGTCCCCACCCTTGGTCTCTTTCTCCTTCAGACCCAGTACTACCTCCAGCCCCTTCCTTCCCCAGACTAAGCAAAATCTCAAGCATCTTCCTTTCCCTTCAAGCCCCCAAAGAAGAGACACAGTGGGATTTCTACTCCTTTTTATTCACTCCCTCAAACAGCATCACAGGCCAACTATACCCTTAACTAGCCCTCCCCGGATCCCCACCCCAGTGCATACAAGTCTCTTCATTATCTAGAAATGTATGAAACTCAGCTCCAGTGATAAGATTGTCTCTTCCACTTCCGCTTCTGGCAATGGGCTAAGACTTAGCATTCATTTCCTTGAATTCTTGCCCCTCGAGGGTCTTCCAGCCTGGAAGTATGATGTCGACACATCGGCAGCCAGCAATCAGTTCTCAAGGGAGTCGTACTTAGTCTTTCTGCTTGGATGCTCGCAGAGTCGGATACCTCACTAGCAACATGATGCCTGTCATCAAAAGTCATAATTTAAAAGGCAACCACCCCACCCCCAAATTAGTTACAACACCCTAGTGTCGATACACACCAACAGAAACACAATGAGCACTCCCCAATACAGACAGAGGCAAACAAAATCGGGTCTTGCTTTCTCAGATATGATCCCCAGCACGAGTCCCACTGGCATGACGGCAAAGGGAATTTGGAGCAGGGAAGCACGGCACAGAGGTCCCAGGGAAGACCAAATTGGAGATGGTGTGAAAGTGAGAGAAAGAGAGGAGGGCACTCTGTGAGCAAAGGCATGGGCGTGAGACAGAGGTGACCAGACCAGAGTTGTCTGGGTACCACCCGGCACAGGCAACAAGACTTATGGCTGAGCTGCCCAGAGGGCAGGCTTCTCTGGAGGGCTACAGGATGCTGATGTGTGTGTACACGTGTGTGAGAGAGAAAATATGCATGTACATAAGTACATACATACACTCTTCTCACAATGACCCTGTGAGGTAGATGCCACTTGCTGAGCGACTTGCCCAAGGTTACCCCAGTGTCAGGACTGTCTAACCCTAGAGCGACACCAATAGGATTTCCTATGGTAATGGAAGCGTTCTGGGTCTTTGCTCTCCAGTGCTCTAGCCACACATCACAGGTGGCCACCGAGCCCTGGGAACATGGTTAGTGTTAACTGGGAAATGGAGTTTTAAACTTTATTCACTTTTAATTAAAAACTGATACACACCGCAGTTATTGGGAAACTGGTCAATATAATTGGGACAGCTTGGGTAGAGGAATCAGTTTTCTCCACTGACGAATTTTCGGGAAGTTAAATAGAGGTATTTCTGATGAGCATTTATCATCTGAATGAGAGGTACACATTTATCATCTGAATGAGAATGTAAAATATCTCATTCTCTTCTTGATTGATTACAGGTTGAATTAATATTTCGGATATACTAGGTTAAGGAAGACGCAACTAGCTTCACCGTTTCCTTTTACCTTTGTAATTTGGCTGCTGGGACATTTCCAGTTACAGATGTGGCTCCCATTCCGTTTGTCAGACAGCACTACTGGGCACCTCTCCCATCTCCCTGCGGCTGGCGAGCTGGACTGGGAGGCAGACCATGGTGGACTGGGTATTACAGATACAGGCCTTCGAGGACAGTGTGATGCTGTTCAGTATTGAGCCAAATGCTTTCTCCCACCTCAGCCATTCTCAACTGAGGGGACAAACTGTGCCAGCGGCAAGGGTTCAAGCTGGACACGGGGGTACCATCTGGCAGGTATCTGCCACTTAGAGAGTCACCCTTGTCTCCTGCTGTCAAAGAAAATAGGATCTTGGAAGAGTTTACGGTTTTTATCCAGCCCTTTCATTTCACAGGTGGGAAAATAAGGCACTGGTCCAAGTCACCAAGAGTGCCAGTGGCGAAGCCTTGCTTGCCTCCCAGATCCCCTGACCTCTGACAGGGGCTCCTCTCCCATCAGATGCTTGTTTCTCCCACCTCACTCATTTCCCATCTTGTGGCCAGAGGCTGACAATCTAAGTTCCAGTCTGCTCATGAATTTGGTATTTACTAATACTGAATAATTACTAATCATGTGTACCAGGCACTCTTCTAGGTGCTGGGGTACAGCAGAGAACAAGACCAGTCACAGGATCATAGCTATTAAATAGGTAAATAAATAAATAAGGTAATTATTGACAGTAATAATTGCTACAAGGGAAACACTGACGGGCTGAGATGAATAATGTTGACGTGTGAGGTACTTCAGTTACACTGGTCACCGAAAGCCTCTCTGAGGGGACATGTGAGCTTAGACCTGCTTGACAAGGAGGAACCTGTCATGGGAAGATCTGGGGGGCAGAGCATTCTAGGCAGAATGAACAGTAAATGCAAAGGTCCTGCGGTAGGATCCAAGGTGGCCCACCCAGGCATCAGAAGGAAGATCAGGCTGGTTGGAGGACAGGGTGGGCATAGGGAATGTGAACAGGCAGGGGCCAGACTACACAGGACCTTGCTGTGTGCTGTTAGGCCTAGAGCCTGTCCTCCCTGGGCTTTGCTCTCCCCATCTCTCATAAAAGAGGTTCAACTTCATTGCCTTTCGGGTCCCCCCTTTCTGTTTTTTGACATTGAAGAATTCTGTGACCTGTGACATCTTTTCTACCTATAGTTGGCAGTCTAGAACATTCCAGGCACTGTGGCTTCTACCTTTGCTTCACTCATGGCACACTCCCACGGTCTGGAATACTCCCTAGCTGTTCTGTGGGTCTCTTGTCCTCTGCAGCACTGTGTGTACACCAGAAGATAGAGCCTCTTGGTGACACCTGAGGTAGCCAACACCGAAATGTCTGGATAAGTGCAGCACGACAGCTGCTTTTCCAAAAAAGGCAGGAGTATAAAATACCAAGACCAGAAAGGATTAGGCTTAATGACAGAAGACATCAAGACCAAAAAGAGAAACCACTAAGGAAGCAGAGGGACAAAGGAACAGACTCACCAAGATCCCCTAAATCACTCAGCACCTATAAAACGGGGGCAGTCATAGCCCTCCCAAACTCACACAAAGAGAGGCAACAGCCAGGGTCCAAATCTGTCAGGGATTTGTGGGAGATATCTCTGGGGTATGGGTTCCTGCCTTCCCACACCCAGAAGGTCTCATTCCTGGTCTCGGGCTGCCCCCAGGGCCCACCATGCCCAGACCTCTTGCCTCCTCCCCTCTTTTTTTGTGGGACTGTCCACAACAGCTGGGGAAGGAATCGAGGTCATCAGGCCCCTGGTGCAGCAAGTATTAGACATCTCTCTGTTCCCCAAAGTGGACCAAAGGTTCTCCAGCTCTTCTGCACAGTCTCCTGCTCGCTCCTGTAGATGGAGACCTCCCACCACCCACAAATGAGACCAAGGTCCACCCCAATGAAGGTTCAAAGCCACTGCCTCTTGAGGAACTAGGAGGCTGGATGCAGGCCCACTGCCTCTGAGAAGCCCAACTCCTACATCCCCAAGTGGCTCAGCAGTTCCAAGGATTCCCACTCCCTTGGGTACCCAGACTCCTTCCTTCATACTGGAATCTCCAGAATGATGGAGACCCTTCTCAGCAGAAATCAGGGCTTTCACCTCTCCCCCCGGCCCCTCCCAGGACTAGAGGACCAAACAGATCCAGTTTCTACTCCCCTGGAAACCAAGATACAACCCCTCAGGTTCAGGACACATTCTGGTGCCATGCCCTGTGGTCCCCAGGGAAATCAGTTCTCTCCCCCAGACTCCTTTCCCCTCCAGGAGCCATGAATTCAGGGGACTACAAGTCACAGAGCCCAATCAGTAGTCCTAGAGCCCTCGTCCCCTTCAGGCACTCAAGATTCTGAGTGGCAGCCCCCAGCTCCGTTACCTCCGAGGCCCAGACATTCCCATGCCAGATTCGGGACTCCCAATTCCGCCCCCCTCCCTCTAACCAGGACTTGGGAGTCCTCAGCCCCTGGCGGAGCCAAGCAGCAGGGACGCTGAGCACCCCGGAAGCCCCGACCCTCATCCCACCCCTCACTGCGCTGGCCCATGGGGTGCCAACACGGCCTCTGCATCAGCCTGCATCTCGTTGAGGGCCTGCAGCAGGACGCCGTGTGCGGCGCGGTAACCCAGGCCGCCGGTGGCCGCCGCACCGCCCGCGGGCCACAGGAAGGACAAGGCGCCCAGCGCCGCGCCCCCCGCAGTGCCCTCGCCGGCCCATGCGCCCAGCCGCGCCTCCACCTCAGCGCGGGTCACCGGGCCCGGGAATCGCGTCCGCTCTGCCAGCTCCCCGGGAGTCAGACCTAGCGCGCGCTCCCGTCGAGCCAGTGCCGCGGGTTCCAACCCCAGCGCCCGCCGCCAGTCCGCCAGCTGACCCCGCAGCAGCGCCACGTCGCAAGCCCAGCCGAGCCCTGGGACCGGTGCCGCCGCCGCCGCCAGGCTAGCTAGCAGAGCCGGCCGCCACGCCCCCGCCCGCAGGGCCGCAGCCTTCAGCCGAGCCCCGTGGGGAGACGCGGGGGGCAGCGCCAGCAGCAGCGCCCCCGCCTGGGCCGGGGGCAGCGCGCGCCGCAGCCACTCGCAGAGCCCCGGGAGGCCCCCAGGCCGCAGGGGGAACACAGGCGGCGGTGCCTCCTCCAGCACCTCCCACGTTTCATCCTCTGGGCTCAGTGCGGCCGTGCGCTCTGAGTCCCCGCTGCCCGATTTCTTCCCGCCGCCGCCAACATGGGTCAAACTCTCACTGCCTTTCTCTGAGCCTTCCCCGCCTTCTGCTTTATCGGATTCTTCCCCGCTACCTTTCTGCAACCCAGTGCCTCGTTTCTCCCTTCCCTCACTGTATGCATTCTTCAACCCTTCTCCGCCTGCGTTCTCCAAGCTCTCGGAGCCGGCCTTCTCTGCCTTTTCCTCTTCCTCCAGGTACTCTGGATCCTCGCCCTCACCATCTGTTCGCACGCAGACCAGCGGCGCATCTGGCAGCAGGAAGGGCCGAACCTGAGCCCAGTCCTCCTCAGTGGGGGCCCCCGTGGTGACGAGGATGAGGGCATCGTAGTGGGTCGGATGGGGGGCGGCAGCAGTGCCCGCGGAGCCCAGAGGCACGTTCCAGAGCACCACGTTGGGACGCTCTGGGGCCGGGTAGGGCGTGGGCCCCGGGGGCGTGAAAACAGGCTCGTCCTCTGGGTCACTGGGATCCAACCCGAGCAGCATGTTCAGCACAAGGCTGACATCAGTCTTGCCCGCCACAGCCAGGTCCAGCCGTGCGCTGCCCAGCCGCTCCAGGCCAGCGCGGACCCACGACAGCGCTGCCTCCAGGCCACCGGTCTCAAAGGCCTCACGCACAGCCTCCAGCTCGGCCGCACCTAGGACCTCGAAGCCATCCTGAACCGGTGGAAGGAGCCTGAGGGAACAGGAAAAGGGAGGGTAAAGGGCAGAAGAGGGTTTAAACACTAGAGGGTTGTGCTACAGGCACGACTAGGTTAGGATGATCAAGACAATTTCCCGAATGATCCCAGACGGAAGGAGGATCAGGAGAGGGAGGGGCCAGACTACTGGTATAGCATACAGAAACCAGGGCTTAAAATCGGACGGGGCGTGTTGGTTGAGGTCAGGTTTCCAACAAAGCCTAAAAGTGGGTACCTGCTAAATACTCTCTGGGATTCAGTCTTTGGAGGGGTGGGGCTTTCCCAAGGGACCTGCAGGGTTAAGAAAGGCCAAGTAAAACTCCCAGAAGGTCGGGCTCAGGTAAAGACAGACTTGCAACTGAATTGTGGACTAAAGGAAGGTCAAGCACCTCCTGACCGGAGCAAGGTCACCCAGGGCACTCTTTACTGAGACAAGGCGTAAGGAGGGGAATTAGGGCCAATGAAGGGGAAAAGTCTCACCTACCAGTGCTTACCAAGGAAGGAGATGTGGCTAGAAGAAAAAAGATGCATACTGAGCCTCATCTGACTTCTATGAAATAGGTGGCCAGGGGCTCAGGGAAAAAATGCAGGAGGTAGCCAGCAAATGGGCACAGAAATGAGATGGGATTAGAGAAAGGAAGTGGGGGAGTAAACTCAGAAATAATAAGGCTTTCCGAAGGTGTGGCTTATTTACAATGACTGGTGTAGCTGGAGAACAAAGAAGATGTGTGAATCTTAGGGTAAAATCTTTGCGGGCATCACAAGCTTTTGCGCTGAGTGAGCCCTCCTTCAAACTTTTGCTGGGAGCCAGTATTTGGGCGTTAGACTCTGGCCTCTCCTACGATCCACACTGCGGCAAAGCTTTTGATCTCAGAACGCTGGCAGGAGGCTGAAGCTGGAGGACCGGTTGGAACCTATAGCTGACCCTTGAGAGGGACGGGGCCTAGAAGTGGGGAGAGGGTCCGGCACTGAGCTTGGGCTTGGGGTGGAGCCTCGATGACCTCAAACACTGCGCTGAGGGGTGGGACCTGGACAAGAGAGCAGGGTCCCCAGCAGCTATCCTGTCCATGGGGCTGGGGGGTCTCGCGGATCTCAAAGAACATTTTCTGCGTACGAAATCCAAAGGATCAGGCCTCCAACCCTCCTCTCTTACCTTTGCAGCACCTCCGCCTGGCTCCGCAGCGCCACCCGCAGGCGCTCCAATTCCTTGCAGCCATCTCTGCTGCTGCATTCAGCCGGCAGCACGAAGAGAGTTGCGGCCTCCAACCCTGTGCTGTTCAGCAGGGCCGTTGTCCGATCCCGAGCCTGGGCTTCATTTTCCGAATCTCCAGGACGGAGGTTCCGTACAGCCAGCAGCGGGGTCCCTCGGGCCAGAGCGGCCCGCGCTGCCTCTCCCAGAGCTGGGGCCAAGGGTTCCCCGTTCCCCTCGGGGCCGGGCAGCACCAATACTAGCACATTGGCCTCCGCCGCCCAGGGCCCTGGCTCCGCGGGCGGACAGCTCAGCTCTCCCAGGAAGAGGCCAGGGCCCGCAGCTCGCAGGCTGGGGATCCCCGAGTCCGGCCGTCCCTCGGGAATCTCTATCGTCTCCACATTCCGGTCGCAAACCGCTGCGATCAGCGCGGACTTGCCACAGCCCGGAGGCCCGAGGAACAAGGCGGTCACATCACCCCGTGGCGGCGGCATACCTGGAAAGCAAGGGGGTGGGGCACACCCGGGTCAGGGAGCGCTGAGCCTTTTTCTTTCCTAGTCATCCAGTTCTGGTCAAAGACTTCAGCCCTTCACCCCATCCCCTTCCCTTCTTGGATGTCATTCCCAGGGAAAAGTCCGGCACCCACGCCCTACCTATTCCCCAGGGATTCGCGCGCTTTGGCCGTCCTCTTTCTGGATACATTTTTCTCTGTTTCAAAATCTCAGAAATCTGGCCTCCAGCCCCTTCCTCCCCAGGGACATGGATGCTTTTATCCCCCAACCCTCCCTTCCAAATCACTAACCGAGCAAACCGCCGGCACAACCGAAGAGCACAGTTGGCGGCGACAGATCCTCCGCTGAGAAGCCCCGCCCCTCGGGTCGGACGGACGGAGGCCGGAGAGGTTAGAGGGCCGGGATTTGGGGACGTCCGGACACGTTCCCGGGGCTCTAACCTGACGTCACTCTTTTAAGGAGGGGGTGTGTCTTGGAAGCGTGACCTCCGGGCTACAGCCCTTCACTGCGCCTGCGCAGAACCCTCGACGTAGTCCCACTCCTCAGCTCCCGCTGCGGCCGGGCTCGGAACAATGAGGGAGTCAAAGCGCCTGCGCGCCAGGACCGCCAAGCCACAGCTGCGCCAGAAGCAGAGGTCTGTAAGGCACGGGCGGCAGGAGACGTCATCATAACGCACCCCCGGGCAGAGAAGGACCCCTACCGTTCCTCTGAGGGCCCGGTTGGCGTGACTGCATCACTGCCGGATAGCATCCCGGGCCTGGGCTTCGAGAGGCTCATCAGGCGAAAGGGCGTGGAAGCAAGCCACTGGAACCTTGAGACTCGGTGGGCCCTACCCCGCTTCCCTCCGAGTGGCGGCGCTATCACGAGCGACTGACAGGCGCAACGAAAGGCAGCCCTCTGTCGTCTGGAGAAAAGCGGAGGCCTGGGCTCCCCGCCTCGGGAGGAGGGAACCGAGGGCAGTGCTTGGGGCAGCGGGACTGGGAGGCTCAAGGCGCACATGGGAGGCGGGGGCCCTGGGTGGAACGAGGGTTACAGGATGTCAGAGAAAGATGCCTCCCGGGAAGAGGCGGGCTAAAGTCTGGATACCACCACCGACCTTAAGACACGTGGGAGACGGGGGTGAGGCTGGTGTCAAAGCTCAAGGGTTCCGTGCCCCGAGTTCAGGGAGGTAGTTTGATGTAGGAGACCACAGGTCTCAATCAGGTGAGAAGGCTCTAAGGGGTGTCACCTCTCTAGGGAGTCGAATCTTTAGGGAGGGTCGAAGCTTCCCTAGGGAACAGCTCCATCGGGTTAGAGTTCAAGAGGATGGCATCTTATGGGGGCAAGGAGAGCCTGTCAGAGGTCACGGGATTAGCGGGCCCTGTAATGCTGTCAAAAGATGAGCGACTTCACTCGATTTACTATTCTGTCCTGCGTGCTACTGTCTTGACCAGAGGGATCCCAGTCACTATGGAGGACCCGCGTCCTGAAGGGAACATGGAGCCCCAGGATTCGTCTAAGGAGAGAAGTCCCCGCAGTCCAGGAGGCGACATCTGTGAGTGCTGCTGGCCAGAGGGTGGGGTGCTGGAGCTGACGCTAGCTCTAAGGATATCTACAGCATTTCAGTGTCCCAGGCTTTACAAGGACTTGCCTGCGGGAAGGGACTATGATAAATGGCTTCTAAGCTGCCCTACCAGGAACTGCCACTCTCCACCCTTACCCTTACTCTGCTCAGATGTACTCACCCTGCTCTGTCCATGTCAGTTCGAGTGGGCCTCAGTTCACAGGAACAGAGTATCATCCAGAGAGGCTTGGGGTGGGAGATGTGAATGGGAAAGGTTGGGCACTATGAGGAGCCCTAAGGTTCCAGTTCCAACTCTACCCCAGACTTTCAGTGCGACTTGGGCTTGAGTTACTCTGTCAAAAGAGGGTGCCACTACTCAGGTGACATGGCTGTACTGGGGATTAGTGGCAGGGAAAGGGAAGGTCAGCTGTTAACAGAGGTAGCCAGTTTTACATACCACGATAGCCACAGTCTCTACTGAATGCTTATGATGCTTGTGGGCGCTTTGTAGGAGTGCAGCCTTCCTTATCTCAGTCCTCCTGGCAGTCCCTAGGAAATTCCCTCAGGTAATGCTATCCAGCAGATGCTATCAGGTAAGGGAACTGAGGCAGAGGTTATCGTGAGGATGAGAGCACCAATGTCAAGGCCCTCCAGCCAAAGACCAATGGGAACACACCTACAGTTGAATGAGTTGGGTTCATTGCTCTTTGAGGAATCGCGCATGCGCATCTGTGGTGCTGTGGGGGCATCTGAGTGTTAGAAAGGATTTATCTTAGGTGGTTTGCGGAAGGTTCGGGGAAGGGTTTTGCTTGGGATTAGATGCTGCCAATAAGCAGGGACCAAAGATAGGTTGGTGAAATCTTATCTAGGAGGGGGCGTACATAGGCTCAAGCTGCGAATTAATGGAGCAGCAGCAGCCACTCCTAGGAGCCAAGATGGGGGCGCGGTTTTGGTCTTTTTTGTGGCTTGGACAACGTTCGTGTTTTGTCTGTGTTCAGACGTTATTCTGGCATGGTCTTGACATGGTTCATCTCAGTCACACCATGGCCTTGTCTGACAAGGTTGTGTGAAGCTGCTTATGTTCAACAAGAGACCACCAAGGCCTAGCTGGGAGCACCAGGCCAGCCCCCGGCTGTCAAGCTGCTTTTCTCTCAGTACAAATAATCGCAAACCACTGTGTAGCACTGTTCTAAGCACTTTCTATGAATTAGTTTATTCACTCCTTCCAACAACCCAGTGAGGTAGTTATAACCGTGCTGGTCAGTTATAACCATACTGATGACGGTTATGACCCCACTTTCCAGACGAGGACACTGTCGTACTCGCCTAGGAAGTGGGAGGTCTGGGATTCAGTGCCGGGCAGTCTGGCTCCAGAGGCTGTGCTCTAATCACGTGGCTCTGCTGGAAAAGCAGGTTCCCTGGGTTCTAGTCCCGACTCCATTTCATTTCCCGGCCTCATGACTGTAGGCAAGTTGCCCAGCCTTTCTGAGCCTCAGCCTGTTCACCCATAAAACAGGTCCTGTAATAGTTTGCCTGTGCCACTGTCCAGCCCTGGCATAGTCTGGCCCGTAGTAAGCCCTGAGTGTGAATTGTTGGCATGACTCTGGGGCTTGGGAGAGGTCCTGGTGACTTTTGCTGGCTTCCCCCCGACCTCTCCCCACGTCCCTCAGGCCACCTGGGGGCCCCGCAGTGCACCCGCTGCCTCATCACCTTCGCCGATTCCAAGTTCCAGGAGCGTCACATGAAGCGGGAGCACCCAGCGGATTTCGTGGCCCAGAAGCTGCAGGGGGCCCTCTTCATCTGCTTCACCTGCGCCCGTTCCTTCCCCTCCTCCAAGGCCCTGATCGCCCATCAGCGTAGCCACGGTCCAGCCGCAAGGCCCTCCACGCCAGTGGCGCCCACCATGGCCCAGCCTACATTCCCCTGCCCTGACTGTGGCAAGACCTTTGGGCAGGCTGCTTCTCTGAGGCGGCACCGCCAGGCGCATGAGATCCGCACCCCTCCTGGCCCTTTTGCCTGCACTGAGTGTGGTCAGGACTTTGCCCAGGAAGCTGGGCTGCATCAACACTATATCCGGCATGCTCGGGGAGAGCTCTGAGTGAGGGCTAAGCCCTCCCTAGGACAGTGCGGGGGGGTTCATTGGCTGCTAGAACCCACCTCTGATACAGGATGGGGGCCTTGGAAAGATTGCTTTCCCTCTCTGGACAGGCCAAGGACTCCTGATGCGTAGGAACCAGAAGATGCTCATCTACAGCTTCAGTCTTTGGAGGATGCAAAGGCCTTCAGGGATATAGTGGAATTAACGAAATCTTTTGTTTAAAAAAAAGAAAGAAAAAAAAAAGAAGCCAAAAGGAAAAGTGTTATTTGTATCTCCCTCATTCCCAATTAAATAGTTTGAAACCACAACTAGCTGCAGATAGTGTAATCACCTTTAATTCTTCCCAGATGGATGGCGTGAGCTATAGGAGCAAATTCCCTTGGATGTGTGCCTGGATGGGGGGGGGGGGGGCGGAATATGTGAGCAGGGAAGGTGAGGTGTTGCAGGGCTATAATGTCATTAGAAGGGTCCCAGACGTGGAGTGACTTGGGCCTTTGGGGAGGGGATAGCAAAGTTGGGGGCTGTACTCTAAGTCATGTGGGGGTTGCAATCAAGTCCTTGTCTTCTCCCACCCCGTCAGTCTTTCCCACTCATGGAGGAGCCATGGTATTGGAGGGATTGGGGCTCCGACCCCCCCCCCCCACCAGTAATCTGTTGCTCACTTAAATAATTTTATGGACCATTCTGGTCATGAAATATTTTCTATATGAGTAGGTGAGATGACATGAATAAAACAACAAAGAGTATCTAACAAAAAGAGATCTATATTAAAATGTCTAAACAAGGGACTCTGGCTTTTGAGTAGGAATTCCCAAAAAATGTAAGAAGGGTACAGGGAGGGGATGCCTGCATGGCTCAGTTGGTTAAGAGTCGGACTCTTGATTCCAGCTCAGTTACAGGTTCTGCACTGAGCATGGAGCCTGCTTCAGATTCTCAGTCTCCCTCTGCCCCTTCTTCATGTGCATGCTCTCTCTCTCTCTTCAAAATAAATAAAACAAAAGGGCACAGGGAGGGGGAAGCTCAGGTCAGAGCTGGCCTGACCCTGCTGGGAATCTGATTTGAAATCAAACAGAGATACCTTCTGTTTCCTGTTGTATTTGGCCAGCATTGGAAGAGCTCCCATTAAAATCCTATTTTCAGCTCTTGAAAAGCCTAACCCTAGGCCGAGTCCCACTGGGCCAGTGCTGAGTGTGGTCAGGACTTTGGATTACCTGCCCTGCCCCCACTTAGAAACAAAGGTTGACACCCTGAATATAAAAATCACAGACTCTGTCTGAACCAATGGACGCTTTTAAAACCCATGGCTGAGACAGATACGATAGAGACAGACAGCGGTCTCCCAGTTTTTATCTAGGTACATGGCAGCTACAAACTCTCTATCTCCCAGGGTCCCTTGCAGCTAGGTGTTGCCCTGTAACCAAGTTCTGGCTAAATTCTGGGTAGAGTTCTCAAGCTTCAGAAAGAGACATGCCTTTTCCTCTAACTTCCTGCCTGGAGTGTGGACATGGTATCCGACCACCTTGGACCATGTGAGCAAGATATGGGCTGGCACAGCTGCAAGACAGCAAAAGCCTGGGTCCCTTGACCATGGGTCTCTAGAACCACGATGACTTCAGGGGGCAAAGTCATCACATCAGCCCTAGACTATCCGCTTGTGTACTACCACGTAAGAGAGAAATAAGCCTCTGTCGTGTTTAAATCACCCTTATTTTGGGTCTCTGTCACTTGCAGCATCATTTAAAGCCTGTCTGCAGCACAGAACTGCAGATCTGAGTAGTCGCAGCAGAGACCGTATGGCCCACCAAGCCTAAAATAGGAAAGGACCATCTGGCCCCTTACAGTAAAAGTTTGCCGACCTCTTGTCTAACTGACACACAAACAACCTCCTCCGAGCCTGGCAGCCAGTACTCCCACCCTGGGAAACACTACCTCTAGAAGGGGGCTGTGCAGACATGTGTGTCCTTATGTAGGATTTGGGCAGGGCTAGCTAGCCTGGATCTCTGTTGGTGTGACTTATGGGGAAATTGGTCTGGAGTCAGTTGGCCAGGATTTTTTCCTAAAATATCGACTTCACCAAAGCCAAATATTTCCTCTGCACCTGGCAAGAGCTCAGAAGTTTCCAACCCAGATGTTTTACACCTCCCCCACAGCAGTTCCCTCCAACCCAAACCTAAGGCTCAAATCACACATGCTCCCCTGAGATAGACAGCAGTGGGCCCGTGTTCTTCCTGTTCTCTCCACTCTCCAGATGTCATAGATTCCCAAGACTTTAAATAGCATCACTGGTGACTTCCAAATCTTTATCTACAGCTCAAGCCCCAGACTTCTCCCCATGAGAAAGTCACTTGGATAATGCATCGGAGTCTCAAAAACTTGAAAAGGGTCAGCGTGACTCCTACAGCCCCCACCTACACCACTACCATCGGACTGGTTTCTGAACTCCCCAAGTCTGACCAGCCCTCCCCACAGCTGCTCTCCTAACTGCTCCCCCCACCCTGTCCCTGGACCTGCCACCACTGCTGCCCCCTCTCCAGTCCACTATAGACCACTTTGTGTACGTAAGTCAGTGCACATCACTCTTCATTTAAAGTCCTCCAATGGCATCCTACAAATAACATCCAAAGATTTTACCCAGGCCCGGAAAACCCAACAGTGATGGAGCTCCCACCTGCTAATAAGCAATCTCAACTCCCTCCCTGCTCTATCTTCACTGTACTCCAGCCATACAGGCCAGGCTGGCTTCTGCCGTAGGGCCTTTGCACTTGCTGTTCCCTCTGCCTTGAGTGCTCCTACCCAGAACTTTTTAACACTGTCCCTACGTATTTGGGATTCCACATGAGCTACCTCAGAGAGGTCCTCCTTGACCTGCTTGGCTAAAGTAGCACCAGCAACCCTTAATCCTGACTTAATTTCTTCCTAGCACTCTTCAATACCAGGGATTATCATGCTTTTTATTTGTCTTTATCTGTGTCCTTACTCTGGAATCCACACTCTTGAGGGCAAGTGTTGTGTCTTCCTCGCTTCCCCAGCACCTAGGACAGACAGCATTGATCTCAGAGGCTCAAAAATTGCTCAGCTGGGCTCACGGTTTACCTAGTGTCTCAGCCTGCTGCCTTCCCTATGATGCTGTGATGCTTGGTTTTCCACAGTTAGGTTTCCTGGAATCCCTCCAGAGCCAGCTTCCTGAAGTTCTGCCCACGAGAGGGATGGGCATAAGGAAGGTAGGAGGGAAAAGAGACTCACCTTGCTTTGGGCTGCCTCCTGCAGCAGCTCAGGCTCCAGTGCCTTTCTATACTGGGCACAGGTACTGTGCTAAACCTCTTGCGGTTTAAACCTCTGCACACGGGTCTGTCCCCCAAGCTCCTGTCGGGCCCTGGACCCCAGTCCTAGAGGTGGGAGCTTTGTGCAGACATGAACTGAGCTGCTCAGTTGCCTCACTTCTCCACATTTGTGCTCTCAGACTTCTAATGGCTGTGTAACCACTCCCCTGTGTTAAGTCCTCCCTTTGGAATTCCTAGCTTGATGTCCCTATCCTGCCTCGGCCCCAAAGAACCAAATGACCCCACTGGGAGCAGACTAGGTTTCTGGATTCCCAGTCTCTCATATCCTCAGGATTTTTGCTGATGAATGGATGGTCCTCTACCTCCATGCTTAGAAAGTCCCGTCTTAGGGCAGAAGAGCGCTTAAGCATGCTGCTCCAGGAAATAAAATCCATCTGTGGTGTTTTAATGAGCTGTGAATTCCTGCTTTGATGATTCTGAGAGTCATTGATGTTAAGCTATAATGGTTAGGAAAAGTCTCAACTTGAAGAGTGGATAAATGTCAGGTTCTCGGATTCTGAGCTTCTCCGATGGAAAGTGTGGGTTTTGACAGATGCTTTGGTATAAGATCCTGTAGCAGGCATCAAAATGTAAGTGTCCTCTGTGGCCAAGCAGGTACCGTCATCAGGGAAGCAAGCAGGGTCTGAAGGGTCCAGTTGCCAGATGGTGTGGAGTGGGCACACGGGCAGGAATGCCCCATTAGCAGGAGGTCGCCCTTCCCCAGCTCCAGCAAGCTCCTAGCCCATGGGATTGTGGGTTCAGCAATCTAAACCTCACAATTTTCAAAAGAAACCCCCAACCTCCATTTTGATGTGAAATCCACCCATTTTTAAATGTTGGTAGCCACCATTATTAAAAAACCTCCTTAACTCTGTGGAGCCCAAACATACTCCTGCCAGTCAGATGGTGGCTGTGGACAGCCAGGCTACCATTTCTGGATGTGGCTTAACAGTGAAGGACGCACACTCCGTACCCCATCGTCTGGAGTCAAACCTGGGCTCTGTGTCTTACTGGCTGTGTGACCAACCTGTAGCAAGTTAAGTCTACCTCCCTGGGCCAGAACTGCTATAAAATGGTTGTGATGAGAGGCCCTATGCCTCTAAGGGTTATGACAATGACTCAGACATGGAGACACAGCCCAAATTGGTAGAATGGCCTGCAAGGCCTGGCCCTCTGCCTCTCCCTGACTTTTTGCCTTCCCACCAGTCTTCCCCTGCCTTCGTCAGCAACAGCCTCATGCCCTAAGTGTTGTTCCATAAATATCCCAAGTAGGGCCCCACCTCAGGGCCTTTGCACTCACAGCCCCTGCAGACAGGACACACACACACACACACAGCCCCCCCTACCCCATTTTCCTCCATAGCACTTCTAATGCCCTCTACATTTTCTAGATTTTACTCTACGATCTAAGTATGTCTTCTCCGTTATAAGAGGAGTTTCCACAAAGGCAGGGATTCTTGTTCTTCATGCGCACTACTCTACTCTCAGCTCCCAGAAAAGTGCTGGTATCTCGCAGGTGCTCAATATATCACTGTTGAATGAATGAATAAATAAATAACAGCCCCTACCTCATAAGGATCCGACGCGATTGTCCATATTAAGCGCTTTAGCCCAGGGCCTGGTCCACCGTGAGCGCTGATTTAATGATGGTCATTACGGTAATTCAGGTTCTATTCTTGAAGGTTCTTAGTTGCCAAGCTTCTATGAGTTAACACACGTAAAGCGCCTTAGAACAGGGCTTGGCACACAGTAAATGCTCAGTAAATGGTAGCTATCATTATAATTAGGCTTCTATTTTCAAAGGAGCTTTGGTGCCAAACTATTATGAATTAGTACTTCCCATCTCCAAGCAAGAGCCAAGTTCCAACAAAGCTCTAACAAGCTGGCCCTCTGCTCCTCTCTGCCCTCATCCCTCCAGCTCTGCGCTCTCTGACACGGCTCTCTGACACCGGGCAGGCTCCTGCCTCCTCCCGCCTGGACCGCATGTCCCCTCTTCCCCTCCAAGTGCGCAGCTCCAGCTCCCTCCCCTCCGTCTCCGCTTAGGTCCCTGTCCCCTCCTCAGGGAGGGCTACGCTACTGAAAATGGCAACCCCCTTCCAGCACTGTTCTCTCTCCTCTGCTTTATTCTTCTCCACAGCATCTACCCCCATCCAGCATACGCTCCATCTTGCTTGTTTCCTGTCTGTCCTACCTACCCCCCTGCAAACTCCACAGGGACAAGGGTTTTGTCATTCACCGGTATATTCCCAATGTGCAGCATGGAGCAGGGATTCGGAAGATGATTCCTAACTGAATTAATGGATCACGGTCCCTACCTCACAGAGTTATTCTAAGGACCTGATGATCTCATGCAAATAAAATGCAGCACTCTGTAAGTGCTGGGGAAATGGCAGCTGTAATTATAATTAAGGTTCTATTTTTGTAAGTTCCTAGATACACAACTTCCATGAGTCAATATATATAAAGCTCTTGGACTGGCACTTGGCACCCGGGAAGCACAGCTCTGATTATAATTAACGTCCTCTTTGTGAAGGTTCTTAGGCAGGGGCAGAGAACATTGGCTGTCCTCCATCATCCTCCACGAACCGTTCTCTGCTTCCTGGGCATTGGCTAGACCGCCTTTCCCAGAGTCCCCTGCGTGAAGTTGTGGCCGTGTGACTCATTTCTCAGCAAAAGGGCGTCAATGGGAGCAGTATGTGCCCCCTTGGGGCTGGGGCTGGTAAGACATCGCATGTACCTCGCCTTTCTCTTCCACCAGTAGGACCCAGGCGATGGCCACTCAGTTGGCTAAGGGATGGCCTGGGTCCTGGAATCACTGCACGGAGAAGGGTTGCCCAACCTGAAACACCCACCCTGGACTCTGATGTGGGCGCTGAAACCTCTGTGGCGTTGAGCTTGCATATCATGGGGTCTATGCGTAAATACGTGGAAACCACACAGGACACAAGCACTCAGGAAACGTTCAAAGTCTTGGTGACGATGAGGTTAAGGCTCCCCCAGGAAGGAGCATCGTGGTGGAGGGAGATAAACGCCCAGGCCCGGGCCTCACACACTCGAGTGTCCACATACACACACGCACACCAAACACGCTGGACCGACACACACAGAATTTGGCTTTTATTCTGGCCTTCACACATCTACCACTAAGACGACACAGACCGGCGGTACCCCTGTCCCCCATGACCGCTGTGATCACCCCTGTTTCCTCAACCCCCTCCTCCCACCCCCCCTCTTGCCAAGCTCCCTGGGAGGGTCCCTGCCTACACCTCGCCCCGGGCATGCAGCATGAAGTGCCCATGCAGCTCCCCGAGGTTGTCGAAGGAGTCCTCACACTCTGTGCAGTGGTAGGTGCCCTCCTCCTCCTCCTCCTCGTCCTCCTCCTCCTCCTCCTCCCCCCTCCCAGCTGGTCGGCCCTCCCCAGCCCGAGGCGGCTCCTCCTCTTCCTCCCCAAGGGCCCTGCCTTCAGGGGCTGGAGCTTCCTGGGGGGCTGTAGCAGGGCAGCAGAGCCGGCAAGGCGGGGTGCCCGGTGGGGCCTCCCCCAGGGGTGAGCGGCCACAGAGCTGGCAGGGCTGGGCTGGGGGGCCTGGGGGCTGGGCTGCACGGGGGGCCCGGCGGGATGGGCCCCCCCGGCCGCCCCCCAGGCGCTGCTTCACCTTGTAGCCGGGGTCATATTCAGGATCATCAGTGGCCTCCTCCTCCTCCTCCTCCTCATCTTCTTCCTCTTCGGAGTCCGGCTCTGAGAGAGTATATTCAGAGTCAGAGGAATGTTCAGGGCCTGTAGGGGGACGAACAGAGGGGAGACACAGAGGCATCTGAGGACGTGGGCCCTGCCCCTGCCCTGAGCCTCATTCCGACTGGCTGCAGCCTGGAGCGGGGAGCCTGCACACAGCCCTGCTCTTCCCAACAAGTGAATCCCAGTCACATGGAACACGGCCTGGGACTCGGTAGTTGCTCAGTGTCTAAGCAATCAGATGTCCTGCAAGAACTGCATCTTAGGAGTTTAATAAGGACGAAGTAGCAGTAATAAAAACAGTAACAATAACAGTGTTCCTTGCTATTTTAAGAGCCCTGTTCTTGGGGCGCCTGGGTGGCTCTATCAGTTAAGTGTCAGGCTCTTGATCTCGGCTCAGGTCTTGATCTCAGGGTCATGGGATTGAGCCCTGCACCACCGGGGTCTGCACTCAGGAGTCCGCTTGAGATAGTCTGTCTCCTTTTCCTTCCGCCCTCCCCCGCCAGTGTGCGCGCATACATGCTCTCTCTCACATAAATAAATCTAGGGCACCTGGGTGGCTCAGATGTTTGGGCATCTGCCTTCGGCTCAGGTCATGATCCCAGGGCCCTGGGATCAAGTCCTGCATCGGGCTCCCTGCTCAGTGGTGTCTGCTCCTCCCTCTGTCCCTCCCCCGGCTTCTGCACTCCCCGTCTCTGTCTCTTTCTCTCTTGCTCTCTTTTTCTCTCAAATAAAATAAAATTTTATTTATTTTTTTTAAAGATTTATTTATTTATTTATTTGACAGAGAAATCACAAGTAGGCAGAGAGGCACGCAGAGAGAAACGGGGAAGCCGGCTCCCTGCTGAGCAGAGCCCCCAGATTTGGGGCTTGATCCCAGGACCCTGGGGATCATGACCTGGGCTGAAGGCAGATGCTTAACCGACTGAGCCACCCAGGCGCCCTACTAAAATACTTGTTAAGTACAAATATATTACTGTGATTTCATGGGCATGCAGGACATGTTCAGGACAAGTGTTGGGTAAAGAAACGAAAACAATCTGCAGTCAATGACAGGTAAGGGTGTCCTTAGCAGTCATTATGGAGGGGTGCACACAGAGCACTGGTCAGGGAGGAGGGAGGCCCCCCTACGGTGGCAGCGGTGTGGGAAATACTGCAGGCGCCTGTCAAAAGCATCCCCTTAGGATTGCCACAGCCTTGTCCTGTGTCCATCCTGGCCCCTCTTCTTCAATTTCCTCCAGCAACCCAGAGGGGTCCTGTGACAACTCAGCCAACAACACTGGGCTCCTCATGCACCTGTCACAGGGTCTTTGCGACCATTTTCACAGATGGATAAGGCTTGCTCTCTCCCGTTGCCAAGTCTCTGCTCAAGGGTCACCTTCTCGGGGACACCCTCACCACTCCATCTGATTGGCAACCCTTCCTCAGCACTCCCTATGCTCCTGACTCTGTTTTTCTCCTCAATTTCCTGTACCCAACATCGACTTGTGGTTATTGCCTGTCCCCAAAGCAGGGACTCGGGTTCGTTGCTGTGCCTCTAGCATCTAGAACACCTTCTTTGTGCCTGCCATTCAATTTAGCAAACCTTTTCACAGGCTTTCACACCAGTTCTCTCTGCTGGGAATGTCTCACCCTGGTTTTCCCTATCATTCTTTAGGACCCAGTAGGAAGCCTCTCTCCTTGGTGAGGTTGTCCCAGATCTCCTCACTCTAGGCAGCCACTCACTGTCTTTTCCCCGCTGGTTGTCCTCACCCTGAGCCCACAGGGCCGTGAACTTCTGTGTCCCCAACCTCTTCCCACCAGACCTGCTCTGACTCACTGCTGGCTCCCCAGCACCGCCAGGGCATAAGAGTAGGTGCTAAGTGTTGGCTCTCTCTACTGTTCCTGCCTCTGTCCTGCTGTCTCTCTACCATTTAACATATGTTTCCTGAGGCCTTGGTGTGGGCTGCTCCCCCCACCTGGAAGGCTGCCCCCACTCTGTCCACCTGGCGAGCTCCTACTCATCCTTCAGGCCCCAGGACAAGCTCTGGCCGCTATGACGGTGACTCCCGCTAGCCCAGCCTCTCCCCTGGTGACTGTCCTAAAGGCTGCAGCCATCTGGGCCCCAGTACATCTTCCCTGTCAGACTAGGACCCCCTTGAGGGCAGGTCTGACTCATCTTGGGGTCCACAACACTGCCCAGCCCAGGACATCTGGGCCGAGTGCACACGGGTGCCCCCGAGGCCCTGATCTCCCTCCTCCCTTCAGGCCTTTGCTTCTGCTCTTCCCCCCAGCTGGTGACCTTTTCTTCCCTACTAGCAAACTCCTTCTCCTCTTTCAGGTCCCAGCTCACACATCACCTCCTCTGTGAGGTTCTCCCTGACTCCTCAGGCGGTTAGTGTATCTCTCTCACCTGGGAACCCTCTACCCCTGCCCCGCCCCCCCAAACCCCCTCCACCCAAACCCCAACACATTCTGACCACCTGCGTAGTGACCTGGAGACAGGGGACTCCTGGAAGGCAGGCCCGGGGCCTGACCTATCTCCACGTCCCAGCAGTGCTAAGTACCCAGTCAGTCTCAGCGGACATTTGCTGAATGGCTGCAACACAGAGGAAACCCCTCTGGCCTTGGGAGGACCCCACCCCCCTCCCACACCCTCACCGCCCCACCCCCCCACCCTCCCCCACCCCCTCTCTCCTCCCACCTGACTTCATACCACCAGCTGTCTAGGGCCTTCAAAGCCCACTATGACTTCACGCGGTTGGCCTGGGAAAGGCAATCAGGTCATTGTCCATGGCAACCAGGTCTTTCATGTCCACTGTGATTTTAAGGACCACAGCCCTTTTGCACCTACCATGCCTTCTCCACCTACAAGATCTTCAAAGCCCGGCATGTCTTCAGCATCAACTGAACCCTCAATGTCCAAAGTACCTTCCAAGCCTCCTGCCTCCTTGAAGCCCACCAAATCGGCAATGCCCAATAGCTCCTCGGTGTCCACTAAGCCATCAACGGCCCCCAACTCGGTCACAAGCCCAAGCAGTTCCAAGTCTACCAAGTGGGCAAGTACAAAGACAGCCCCTTCTAAACAGCCCGGCAGCAAGCCCCGAGTCCACAGCAGGGCAAGAACGCCCAGCAAGGCCAGCACTGACACCAGGGGCAGCAAAGTCAGCAAGGCCAGTGGGGTAAGACGCCACCAAAGGAGGGGCACTCACAGCCGGGGCCGAACTCCTGGAAGAAGGGGAGGCCACAGCTCCAAGAGGTCACCCAGCAGGGCCAGTACTATGAGCAGGATGAGAACTCATGGTGCCACACCAGGTGTGCCCAACAGGGTGAGAACTCCTACTTCCCAGAAAAAACAGAGTGGGGGCAAGAGTTCCAGCCGGCCTAGAAACAACAACTGGGAAAAAAGTAAGAGCCAGCCTAAAAATATGAGCAGAGAGAAGAGTTACAGCCCACCAGGAGCCTCAGGCATGGGGAAGAGTTCTGGGCTGGCTATAACCCCAAGTAGGGCAAAGAGTTACAGCCCCACTAGAACTCCCTTCAAGGAGAAAGGTTATAGCCAGTCTCCATCATCATCAAGGAGGGTGAGAAGTTATAGTGAGATGATCACCCCTAGTAGGGAATGGAGTTACAGCCCAAATGAAGTATCCAGCAAGGTCAAGAGTTACAACCAGGATAGTGTACCCAGCAGGACCCGGAGTCATAGCCAGTCTAGTACCCCTAGCAGGGCCCAAAGCCACAGCTGGTCCAGTACCCCCAGTAGGACCCAAAGTCAGAGCTGGTCTAGAATGCCCAGAAGAGCAAGAAGTCGAAGTCAGAAGAGAGCCCACAGTAGGATGAGAAGTCACAGTTCCAAGAGAAATCACAGTAGGGCAAGAAGTCGTACCCGGAAAGGAACTCCCAGTCAGATGAGAAGACAGAGCCAATCCAGAACCCATAGTAACGGAACATATTATAACCAATCTGGAACCCCCAGAAGGGAAAGAAGTCACAGCCAGTCTAGAAACCCCAGCAATAAGCGAGGTCACAGACAATACAGAAACCCCAGCAAGGAGAGAGATCACAGACGATCTAGAACACCCAGCAAGGAGAGAGGTCACAGACAATGTAGAAGCCCCAGCAAGGAGAGAGATCACAGACGATCTAGAACACCCAGCAAGGAAAGAGGTCACAGACAATGTAGAAGCCCCAGCAAAGAGAGAGATCACAGACGATCTAGAACACCCAGCAAGGAGAGAGGTCACAGACAATGTAGAAGCCCCAGCAAGGAGAGAGATCACAGACGATCTAGAACACCCAGCAAGGAGAGAGGTCGAGGACAATGTAGAAGTCCCAGCAAGGAGAAAGACCACAGGCGATCTAGAACGCCCAGCAAGGAGAGAGGTCGCAGACAATGTAGAAGCCCCAGCAAGGAGAGAGATCACAGACAATCTAGAACACCCAGCAAGGAGAGAGGTCGAGGACAATGTAGAAGTCCCAGCAAGGAGAAAGACCACAGGCGATCTAGAACGCCCAGCAAGGAGAGAGGTCACAGACAATGTAGAAGCCCCAGCAAGGAGAGAGATCACAGACGATCTAGAACACCCAGCAAGGAAAGAGGTCACAGACAATGTAGAAGCCCCAGCAAGGAGAGAGATCACAGACGATCTAGAACACCCAGCAAGGAGAGAGGTCACAGACAATGTAGAAGCCCCAGCAAGGAGAGAGATCACAGACGATCTAGAACACCCAGCAAGGAGAGAGGTCAAGGACAATGTAGAAGCCCCAGCAAGGAGAGAGATCACGGACGATCTAGAACACCCAGCAAGGAGAGAGGTCAAGGACAATGTAGAAGTCCCAGCAAGGAGAGAGATCATGGACGATCTAGAACACCCAGCAAGGAGAGAGGTCAAGGACAATGTATTAGTCCCAGCAAGGAGAGAGACCACAGGCGATCTAGAACGCCCAGCAAGGAGAGAGACCACAGGCGATCTAGAAGCCCCAGTAAGGAGAGAGATCAGAGACTATCTAGAAGCCCTAGCAAGGAGAAAGGTGGCAGACGATCTAGAACCCCTAGCATGGAGAGAGGTGGCAGGCGATCCAGAACCCCCAGCGAGGAGAGAGAGCACAGCCGATCTGGAACCTCCAGCAAAGAAACAGATCACAGCCTATCTAGAACCTCCAGCCAGGAAAGAGATCATAGCCTAACCAGAATCCCCAGAAAAGAGAGAGATTGCAGCCGACCCAGAACCCCTAGAAAACAGAGAGGTCATAGTCAATGCAGAACCTTCAGAAAAGAGAGAGAGCACAACCAATCCAGAACATTCAGAAAAGAAAGAAATCAGAGACAATCTGGAACCCCCCGAGAGGAGAGAGCTCACAACCTATCTAGAACCTCCAGCAAGAGAGGTCATAGCCTATCTCAAACTTCTAGCGAGGAGAGAGAGCACAGCCGATCTCAAACCCCCAGTGAAGAGAGAGACCACAGCCGATCTAGAACCCTCAATAAGGAGAGCAATCCTAGTCAATCTACAGCCCCCAGAAGTCTCAGCCAGAAGGATTCCACCAGCAGGGTGCACAGTCCCAGCCAGAATGGAACACCTAGGAAGACAAGGAGACAGCCCCGCTCTAGATTTCTCAATGAAGCCCCAATTCCAAGCCAGGATGATACTCGAGGCAATACCACTATCTCTAAGGGTGCCTCACCTGGAGAGAGGTCCTCATCGTCTTCTTCCAAGCTGGCATAGCCCCCAGTCTCAGCTGGCTCACGGGTCTCTGTCATGGCCAGGGGAGGGAACAGGAGACAGGAGCAGAGCAGCAGCTAGGCAGCGTCCCTCCCCAGCCAGCTCTTCACAGTCACACCGGGGTCACAAGTTCTCCAATGCAGGATGTCGGCAGGTAGAGTGGGATGCTGCACGGGGCAACAAAAGGCCTGTGGTGACTTAAATAAATTTTTACATAGCATCTGCCTCCCCAGGCCCAGCTGTGTGCTCTGTGCTGAGGGAAAGGAAAAGGTCACCCCAGCTCTTCTATAGATCTTAATTTCCCCATCTGGGCAACAAAGCTCTTAGTGGCATGGGGAAGGGTAATATCCCAATATTTAGCAGCAGGTATCAGCATGGGCACCAATCAGAACTGAGTGGAACATGGTGGAACATGGTCCTATGCCAGGAATTCACCCTTTAGCTGCTGGTTTGTGAGAAACTCTGACACTAGGGGAGGGTCCAAAGCAGCAGCTGGGGGGAGGGGATTCCTTGATATAGTGGTGATTTATCAGTCAGTCTAGAAGGACTTCCATATTTAAATGAGTGGTATGACAGCACTAGTTTGTGTCAGCCCTACTCCTATCCTTGGCAAGGTAGTGTCTCAGTCTAAACCCCAAATCTGATATATTCTAGCTATGTAGCTTCAAGCAAAGGACTTAACTTTTCCAGCCTGTTTCCTTCTCAGTACAAAAGGGCTCCCAGGGCTTAACCTATGTAGTCCTTATAACTATGTTGAGAGATTATCACCTCCTTGGTCCAAGAGGAAACCGAGGCACAGAGAGAATTAACAAGTAGTTCAAGGTCACAACAACTAGTTGGTGGGTGAACTAGGATTTGGTGTTACCCTACCTCTAATAAAATGAACTCTAGACTGAAAAAACTTTCTGAAGATTCAATGGGCTCCTTCAATATAAGCTGCTGGTATGTGGCAGGTACTCCATCCACAATGGCTATTAATGCTCCCACCCATAATCCTTTCTATTAACCCCAGCCATTCCGGACTTCTTACCTCTCCCAGTGCTCACCAGTACTTTTCACATCTGTGGGTCTTAGCAAATCCTACTACTGCTGTCTGGAATGTCCTCCTCTCCCCTTGTCTGTCTGGAGAACCCCTACTTGCTCTCTAAAGTCCACCTCAAACACAAGAACCTCTGTACTTCTTCGAGCCCAAATACCATCTCCACCTCTGCCAAGAAGTCTTCTCTTTCTTCTCTCTCTTCACCGATACCTCCCTACACACACACACACACACACACACACACACACAGCAATTCTTTTGTCTCCAATTGCACTCCTTGGCAGTAAACAGCCAGGAAGAGCAAGTTAGTCAAAGGGGTGGCAGCTACACCTCTTTATGCCAAGATTTGTACTGGGGTACACAATGGTGGAAAACATGCAATCCCTTCAAAGCCTCAAGTCAAATTTAATTCTAGGGACTAAAAAAAAAAGTGAAGCCTAGAGGAGGCTGGGGCATGAGGGTAGAGGGATGGGGGAGCTGGTAGCAATGGCAGGGGAGCTTTCTAAAGACACATGGGTCTGAAAAAAAAAAGACACCTGGATCTGGGCTTTAAGAACAAGGAGATTCATAATTGTTAGAGGAGAGTTGTCATAATACCCTATTACTTGTAGGGTCCCATTTAATTTGGGATGTCTACTTTATGCCAGGATAAGTTTGCCAGATTTAGTAAATGTAAACAGTTCATGCCTGGTTAAACTTTAATTTCAGATCAACAGAAAATTATTTAATATACATAGGTTCCATGCAATGTTTGGGATAAATATTTCTAAAAGGTTATTTATCTGAAACTCAAATTTAACTGGACGTTCCATATGTTACCTGGCAACCACACACTAGAGACAATCAGGACTTCCCACGAGATTACCAGGAGACATCGCTCACCAGTCCAGCCTACCTTCCCCCAAACTCACATCACACAAGGACCTTCCATAGTCAAGTGGAGACACTCTTTGGTGCACAAATCCCATTCCAGATGTCAAGTGGAGACATTCTTTGGTGCACAAATCCCATTCCCACAACGGGCCATACTGGCTTCCACAATTTAAAAGGACATAAATGAGGCTCCCTCACTACCACAAGGAAAACATTGCCTAGGCCCCACCAAATCCTGAACCTACAGCAACCAACTCCCAAGATGCCCTGCGTGAACATAACAGGTACTGGTTCCTACAATGCTAAGGCAAGGAGGCCAGAGCAAAACCTTATGCCAGACAATAAGGACTGGTCCCCACCATGCCCTGCGGCAATCTGTCCCAGGATGCGTCGGGCCTATAACAACCACCTTCCAAGGTGTTCTGCATCGAAGCATTCCGAGCTTCCAGGATGCTCAGCGGAAGGTGTGTGACAAAAGGGACTGGTTCCCCCACAAGGAGTTAGGATAATGCTTCCCAGAATGCACTAGGCCCATAACGACTAGCGGACCGCCTCCCACAATGCCTTAGGGCGGAGCGTCCCGTTTCCCCAGGATGCCCCAGGACTGCACCGAGTCGCGTTGGGGGAGAAAAGGGAGCCTAGGTCTCGCCCTCCGGCGACCACGGGCCAAGACGGCTGCCTGCTGGCCCCGGTGACGGGAGCCGTCACTCCCATCATGCAGCGGTGCCGTAGCGCCCGCTTCCCAGCATGCCCCGCGCACCCCTATCCCGGACACTCACCGGCGCTAGCTGCCCCCGCTCTGGCTCGGCGGCGGCGGCTGCACGCCTGGGCTCTGCGCCTGCGCTGCAAGTCGGGTAGGAGGGAGTGCAAAGCGGCGTGGAGAGCCTAGGGCGCTTGCGCGGCGAGATGAACCATTCCCGTCGCACAGTGGGAAGAGGGGCTCTCGGAGTCGGGCCATCGACGAGGCCCGCGCAGGGGGTTGCGGGGTTTGCCCCTCGCTGTCCGGGTTTACTTGGTACAGTCCGCGGCAAAACGGAACAAGAAACTGCAAGGCTTGCGCGTGCGTGAGCGAGCGAGAAAGCGCCTTCTAGAAAATGGGATGAGCTAGGGGTTGGGAGCACCAGCTAGGCCTGGATCCTGTGCCTGAGGCTTGCTTATTTGCATAATCTTAGTGAGGGACAATAGGAGCCCTACGGCGCTGACGGGATTATTTGCATATTCCCCGCAGAGGCCGTACTCCAGAACGCCGTGATTAGCATATGGGGGGCGCTTCTGAACAAGGCGCATGCGCTGAGGGATCGCGGCTAGCGCTGAGCGGGTGGCCTTTTAATTGGCATCAGTTTGCACCCGGAGAGGGGGCTCAAGGGCCAAGACACTTACTAACCCTCACAAGCCCTCCCCCCACCCCCAGCGTAAATATTTACTGCTCTCTTGTGTGCCAATCCTTGTGCTGGTGGGCACTGTGGTTTCCGCTGTAGACAAGACACACCTGGCTTCTACCTTCATGGCACCCCAAAGGAAGGAGAGCCACAAGTCAGACCCACAACCCAGAGTAGTCAGACTTGGGATGAGTGGAGTATAGGAAACTGTGGGAGCCAAAGGAGATGCCTGCCCCAGCATGGAAAGGCTTCCAAGAGGTAGTGAACTTTAAGCCAAGGATGAATAGAAGCCAATTAGAATAGGAGTTTTTCTGGCAGAGGGAACAGCAAAGGTAGAAGCCTACAGGCAAAAAGTAGTGCAGGATTTAAGAAAGTGATAGCAGCCAGGTATGTCTGAAACACAGAATTAAGAGAAGGGAAGGGCTCTTACAGCTGAAGTTAAGAGCTTAGACCACGCTGACGGTATCGGAAGCTGTTGCAGGGTTCCGGTCTTCCTGGAATTGACTCTGATTCCAGCTCTCCAGTGAGCTCCCATTACACTTAGAAAAAATCCGAACTCTATCATGGCTGAGGGGCTGTACACGTGATCTTCTCCTACTTGTCTCTGACTTCACTCTCCTCTATCCACTCCACAGTCTAGCTCTACTTCCCCTCAAACACTGTAATCTCTTTACCACCTCAGGCCTTTCCCCTCACTATTCTCTTTGCCTGAAAATGCTTTTCCCTCTGATCTTTGAATAGCTGGTCTTAATGCTCATCATTCATTTCTTGGCACAGGTGCCAATCAGGCTCTCCTTGATCTTTCAAAGATGGCACCTCCAGATTTGCTTTAGAAAAGTGAGTAGGGTGGGGCGCCTGGGTGGCTCAGTGGGTTGGGCCGCTGCCTTCGGCTCAGGTCATGATCTCAGGGTCTTGGGATCGAGTCCGCAGCGGGCTCTCTGCTCAGCAGGGAGCCTGCTTCCTCCTCTCTCTCTCTCTGCCTGCCTCTCTGCCTACTTGTGATCTGTCTCTGTCAAATAAATAAATAAATAAAATCTTAAAAAAAAAAAAAAAAGAAAAGAAAAGAAAAGTGAGTAGGGTTGTGGATAAAATAGGTTTGGCCATGAGTCAGTAGTTATGGAACCTGGGGTGAAGGGTGCATGGGACTTCGTTTGTCCTGTCTACTTCTGCAGTTCAAGTCTTCCATAATAAGTTAATAATACCCCACATCCCCTTACACTGAGTTTTATCTTAAGGGTAATTATGGCATCTGAAATTTAGGGTTGTTTTTTTGCTTTCTTGCTCAGTCTGTTTTCCTCATGGAAGCTTTGAGAGGGTTATAATGGAGTCACCCTTTTTCTTTGTGTCAACAGGGCCTAGAACAGGATCAAGGTTCAGATTAGTACTAAGGCATCTAGAACACCTAACATTTGCCTATTTTGTTCACCATGGCATCTCCACATCTTTGAGCAGCACTTGGCACAAAGTAAGGGGTCAATATATTTTTTAGTCTAAAATTAGAATCACTCATTTAAAATTTAGTTGAATGAGTGAGGGGTCAGAAATGCCAGGCTAAAGGGGTTTGACTTGACCTAGAGGTGAAGGGTTTTGAGCAGAGCAGGGACAGGTGTTGCCAGGGTGAGATGTGAGTCATTAAAGGAGGCTGACATCAGGGGTAGGGGTAAGCCAGGGTAAGGATCCAAGCCATTGGATCTACTACTGAAGAGACAGGACTCAGTGACCTTTGGCTGATGGAGTGGCCAGGGGAAAAAAAGACAAAAAAAAAAAAAAAAAAAAAAAAACAGATTTCTTGGAAAAGGGGAGGTGCCCTCCTTACCTCCCTCATACAGTGAGGTAAGGACCCTCTCCTGTCTTGAACCATCCACCAGTAACCATCTTACTCTTCTCCCTCCTCCCTCCCTTAGTCCAGTTCCCCTCCCAACATAGTACAGCTCTGGGCAGAGGGACAGACACACAGCCACCTGACACTTGTTCTCTCCTCAGTTTAATGGTGGTTAGTGGGATTGCCAAACCCCCTCCCTGTTCCCCTCCCCGTACAAAATGTGTTTTGTTTTTGTTTTTGTTTTTTTTACAAGAAAAAGGGGGCAAAAGCCAGGAATGAGGGGAGGGGGGTGCAATCTGATATTTTCATACAGATTTTTACTTTTTTTTTTTAATATATTATATATAAAACCATAGAGACCAACGCACCCCCTCCCCAAACTCCTTTCCCTCTCCCTGGAGGGCCTGGAGGAGAGACAGGGAAGGCCCCCCCAAGGAGTGGGTGGACAGAGAGACAAATATGGATAGGACAGATAGGGGGGAAGGAGGTGGAGGGAAGGGGAGCCCAGGAACCTGGGGATTGGAGAAAAGGGTTGGGGCTGTCTCCCTCATCGCCCCCATCAAAGTTATGACACAAAGACACAGAATCCCTGTTTCCATGCCCTCCCCCCACCCTTACCCCCACCGTGCAAACATGGCTTTGCAAAGAGGTGCCCAGAGCTCTGTGGAACTCCTACAATGGCTGGCATGGGGTCTGGGACCCCCAAAGAAATCTGTGTTCCCCTTCCCTGCCCACCCCACCCTTCCCAGAATCTGACCCCCTACCCACAAGACCTGGTTCTGCAGCCTAGGGGCCCTGGCCTTCCCCCAGTTATCTTTCCCCAACCCAAACCCTACCGCCCTCCCTGGACTTGGGGGGTCTGGACCTTTGGTCCCTGCCCCCTGGGGGCCCCAGACTTCTGGGCCCTTGCTTCTGGCCCTTGCAGA
Organism: Mustela lutreola; assembly: GCF_030435805.1. Taxonomy (NCBI): domain Eukaryota; kingdom Metazoa; phylum Chordata; class Mammalia; order Carnivora; family Mustelidae; genus Mustela; species Mustela lutreola. Next base: position 59,741,632 of record NC_081305.1, on the reverse strand, counting down.
GACTCGGGATCTGACACCCCCATCCCTGCCCAAGTGTCTGAGGTGTTAGTGGTGGGGGGAGAAGCCCACCATCCCAGACTCTGGTAAATGTCTTTGCAGCTGGCAGTGGGGTGGACCCCAGCCCAGGACCAGGCCCAGGCCTGGGTGGAGGTGGGGTCAGATGAAGAATTCTTCTTTCCTCTTGTGTCCATCGCTGCCATTGAGAAAGGCTTCTCTTGCTTCTCCCTGCTCATCCAGGCCACTGGCCTCGTGGGTCAGATAGGAGCCTGAGGGGTGAGAGACCCCCAGGCAGAGGCAACATATATGTGGACCCAGGAGTTGTACAGAAATATACAGGAAGAGGGAGACAGACAAGACATACCAGGCGAAGAAAGAGGGAGAAATGGAACATACAGGAAGAGAGCATCAAGTGCAGGGGATAGCAAAACAGGGGCAGAGAGAAAGAGGTAAAAGCAGAATTAGGAAGACTCCAAAAGTTCACAGAAAGACCACCCTTATCCATTCTCTTGGCGGTGTTCCCTTGCTCTGCTCCCAACGAATCCAACAATTAGGAAGATAAATTGTTTTATTCAAACCCACGGCCTTAATTCGCCTTCAACGTTTCACCCCTTTTAGAGTCGTGGCAGAAAGGTCCGCCCTTTTGGAATTTTGGCCCCAGGTGCCGGTGGATTTCTAACTCAGGGTCTGGGTTCCACCCCTGTATCCCCTTGGCTGTACACCCGCCCTCTTACCAATCCAGCCCTATGCCCCTCCCCCTCCCGATCCCACAACCAACGACACCCCTCGCTGAATTCAGACCCCGCCCCCACTCACCCTTCTGCCGTACTGAGCACCAGACCATGCCCACCAGCACACATATGATCAGAAACACCAGTAGCGCCAGGATGCCGCCCACAATGGCGTAGGGCACCGACGTCTGAGCCTCTACCACCGCACCTGGGTCTGCCAGAGAGACAGGGCGCAGGACCAGGTCATCGGAGGACGGTCCCAGCCCTGCCCCATCGCTGCTGATCTCTTGAACCAAACCACACAACTAACTGCGCTTGTATGTGCCTCGCCCCTCAAATTACTGCCACTCCTGGCCCCTTGTCCCGGCTCCACTCTTTCCTGATGCTCCACTTCCACAAAGAATGCGTGCAGGTTGGTTTGTACACTGCCCGACCGACCGAGCCCTTGAGACCTTTTGCCAATACCATCCCACTATTCCTCCCTCCACCCCACTCCCCAAAGAACAGAAACAGGAAATCCCATTTCTTTCAGCTCCTGGGACTCACAGAACCTCAGGTCCAAATCCCTTCCCATCTTGTCTAAAGCGCTCCAGGTATTTAAAATGCTGCGCTAGGGCCCAACAACCTCCGAAATGCCTGTCCCACCGTCATAAGGGCTAAACACATAACACTTATTTTGTGCTCGGGGCCATTCCAACCGCCTTATATATTTAGCTCATATAATCTTCACAACCCTATGAGTTAGGTGCTATTGTTTATTTCCACTTAACCGGTGAGGAAACTAAGGCGCAAAGTTACCCGCAATAGGACACTGCGGAGCTCAGTGTGAAACCAGACGGTCAATCTGGCCGCAGAACTCCAGGAGTTCTGGTGGCCGTTGACCCCAAGGAATCACACTTTGCACAGGCCCCTTGAAAACCCCTCAGACAGTCCAAAGCAGCTTGCCCATTCCCAAGGCCCCGCCCCACCCGGGACGACCGGAGGCCTCCTCCGAGGCCCCGCCCCCTGGCCGGCCGCGGCCTGCCCTCACCGTAGACCACGAGTACATAGAGCGCCCTCGCGTGGCCGTGCTTGTTGGACGCCTCGCAAGTGTAGGTGCCATTATCTGCTGATACCAAGCCTGGCAGTGTTAGCGTCTCCCCGACGGCCTCAGCCCGCTCTGGCAAAGACTCATTCCCGCGGTTCCAGCGGATCTGGTTTGGCCTGGGCATGAGCAAAGTATAGTGAGAGTTACGGACACAGGCGCCAACATCCAGTTCTGACTTCTCAATAATCTAGATAAGTAGCATCTCCCAAATAACAGGGTCCTTACTAGACCTATCCTTCCGGTAAAACCTGCAGTCCCGGGCGCAACTCCCACCCAACACCAGTCTCAGGAACCCAGCCTCCCGCCCACTGCCTGTTCGACTGTCAGAATCCAGGAGCCCAGGGCCCCACAGCTTCCTTCCTCAAGATCCACAAGCCCAAACCCCCAGACTCCTCCTCCCGCAGGACACAGAAGTCCGGGCCCCAGGCCGCTCTGTTCGCTCAGTCCCCTCCCTCTTCCCCGAGACGCAGGCGTCCAGGTCCCCGATCTTCTGGTCAGGACCCAGGAGTCTCGGGTCCAGGAGCTTACCTAGGGTTCCCCGATACAGCACACGTTAGCACCAGCGTGTCTCCCTCCCTCACCACAGCTTGGGAGGCGTGGATCCGGGCCGTGGGGGAGTCTGTGGGCGGAAGTTAGATGGGAGAGTGCTGGTTCAGGTCATCACGCGGGGCTGGAAACCCTCCCGGGGGCAAGCGGCTGGCGTTGGGACCCTCTGGTCCCCCCACCCCCACCCCAGCCCTGTCTCCGGTCCCGGCCCGCCAGGCACTTACACTGGACGTCCAGCACGTACTGCGTCTGCTTGCTGTGCCCGGAGGGCAGCGCCTGGTTCTGCGCCTCGCAGATGACGATGCCGCCGTCGTCCTTGCGGTCCACGCGAAACCGCACTGTGCTCGCCACGCTCCAGACCTTGCCATTTTCCTGGCCGCTGCCCACTCCTGCCAGGCGGGGCGGGGAAGCTGTCAGGCCAGGGTCGGGCTACGCCCGCCGAGGGGGTACCCACCCCGCCCACCAGCCCAAACCTAAGCGCGCAGTAAGCCAGGCTCCGCCACTTATCCGCCGGCCGCGCTCCCCGGCCTCCAAGCCTCGCCCCACCCCCCGAACCAAGCCCACCGTCCCAAAGCCGCGTCCCAGAACTTCTCTCTCTCACTCCCACGCCCTCTTCTCTATCAGTTCATTTCATCGCTGCACATCGAGCGGTCACTGTCTGTCCGCGCGCTCTTCTCCAAGCCCCGCCTCCTCTCGGTCCCACGCCCCCGCCGGCACCTCCCCTCCCGCCCCCGCACCCCAGGTGGTACCTTTCAGCTCCTTGCGGTCGCGGTACCAGCGCAGGACCGCGGCAGGGCGCGACCGCGGAACTAGGCAACTGAGCTCCACCTCGCCTCCCTCCACCGCCTGCTCCCGAACCTCCACCACGGGATTCTCTGGGGCCACTGCCGTAGGAAGGAAGAGGTAAGGGGGGCGGTCAGCGGAGGCACTAGGTGGACTCAAAGTAACACGGGTCCCGGGGGGCGGGGGGGCGGTCAAACCCAGGCTAGAGGCCAGGAAGACCCGCTGTGTTTACCGGGGCCAGGTGTCCAGGAGGTTAAAAAACAACCAGGTTTAAAAAATCAAGGCTCAGGATAAGAGAGAAGCAGAGGAAAAAGGAGAGGGGGGTTGAGGCTGAGGAGGGGAGGCGTTACCCAATACAGTGAGCGTGGCAATCTGGTGGTGGGTGTCCTCCGTGTAGAGCTGGCAGAAGTAGCCCCCCTCGTCTTCCAGGCGGGCATCTGAGAGCCGGATCCGCACGCGGCGTGGGGAGAACTCCTCAAGCTGGAAACGTTCGTCCTTCAGGGCTAGACAGAATGGAATAGGAAGGGATGAAGCTGGGGAATCCTGGCTTGAGGGGTCCCGCCCTTCCACCAGGAGCTTAAAGATCCCCGCTCTGTGTCCTTTCTCCAGCCAGCCATACCTGTGCATCTAAGGGGCCCACCTAGTTTTTCCCTTGGGGACCTAGAATGATGCAGGCCCTCCTGCCCACAGGACCAGGAGTCCAGACCCCTAGCTCCACAATGTCAGGACCCAAGAGTCCACACTCTCCACTCTGGCTCTGTCCTCTTTCAGGACACAGGGGTTGGGCCCCAGCCCTCCTCCTTCAAGACTCAAGATTCCCTACCCCAGCACTCACCGCGGGTGCCATTGAAGAAGAGGGTCTGCCGGGCTGGGTTCTGAATGACAACTATGGACCCATCGTACTGGTGAAGACGGCAGGTTATCTCCGCCACCCCTCCCTCCGCCACGGTCACATTCTCTGTCTGTACTTCCTGTCCAGCCCCTGGACCAGTAGACAGAGAAACTAGTTGAGGGCTGCAATTCAGTCTTTTCTCTCTCCCTCTGTTCCTCCCCCAGCCAAACCGCCAATCTCTTTCTTTCCCCTCTCATTCAGTCCATCGCATCCTCCTCCATTTCCTGAGGGCTGGACTCTGGGAGATGGAGAAAATCCATCCAGAGGGGCTGCCTTCAAGATCCATTGGTATGTGTTCTAATGGGGACAGCATGGGGCACACCAGGAGCCCAGGGGAAGGGGAGAGACCAGGGCCACCTAGGGAGATGGGTGATCAAAGAAAGTTCTGGAAGGAAGCTCCACTGGACCCAGATCTTAGAGCGAGCAGATCACCAGGTGTGGGAAGCTGCCCATCTTCCACACCTGGGCACCCGTTGTAGTCTATCTGCAAAGACGGCCACAATTTCCTTCCCATCCCTGCACGTGTCCTTTTTAAGTTGACTTCGCTCCTCCTCTCATTCAGGGGACACTCTGGCCTTGTGAATCTGAGCAGGCCCTGTGACTTGCCATGGCCAACAGAATTTCCTAAAAGTGATACTGTTTAGAGTTCTGGAGCCCAGGCCTTGCCATTTCCATTCATGCCTTCTTGCTGTCCTGAGACCCTTGGGTGAAGACTCCCAGACCAGCTTCCTTGACGGCAAGGGACCACGTGGAGAGAGAAGCCCAACCAGGAGCCAACACCACCTGCCAGTCATGTGAATGGGGCCATCCTGATCCCTCCAGCCCCAGGTGACTGCAGCCTCCTGAGGGACTCCAGCTGAGACCAGAAGAACTCCCCAGCCAATTCAGTCCAAACCGCTGACTCCCAGAGTCATAAGCAAATAACATGACTCTTGTTGCAAACTACCATGTTCTAGAGGGTCTGTTACACTGCTAAAGTTAACTGGTACGACACACGATCAGGCTACATTTCCTACGATCCCTTGTACTCAGCTGGGGCCATGTGACTGGGTTCTGGCCAATGGGATGTAGGTGGAACAGAGAGACACCCCTTCCAGTCTAGCTCATATCACTAGAGATCCTTCTCGCTGGCTGAATGGAGAGGACCCCGAGGAGCCTTAGGAAGACAGGATCACAAGCTGGAAGGAGCCCAGGGCCCTGACTGACTGTCCCTTGCGACCTGCCTGCACAAGACTGTGACACGAATGAGAAATTCACTTTTTTGTTAAGCCGTTGAGATTTCAAGGCTCACGTTATTGCAGTTAACCTATCCGGATTAATCCATCAGAGGAACAAGGCAGGGGATTAGTAAGGGGGTATTTTCAGCAGGGGCACAGCCTAGAGTGGAGCTCAGAGCTGGGGTTCATCAGCGTCACCATCATCACTGTCACGGTCATCTTCAAAATAAAATAACCACATAGTGGTAGCTAGTGTTTATTAGGCACTTGTGTCAGGCTCTGCAGTAAGGGTATCAGCTGTACAATTTCCATCTCCTCACCATGATACCCGAATAAGCTGGGCACTATTATCAATCCCCAGGGTTTTTTAATTCCCATTTGAGAGATGAGAAAAACTGGTCTGGAGAGAGAAAATGACTTGCTCAAGGTAAGGCGCAGTGGGGGGTGGGGGGCGCAGAATCTGCATCTAGAACTCTCTCTTAATTCCATAGTTTGCTTCCACATCCCCTCCTGGCTGTCTGGGTGGAAGGAACTGTGTGCAGCACTGGGGAAAGGTTCCGGGATGTGCTAGTGAGGGGCCATGAATGCCAAGCTAGGAGATGAGCTTTTATTCTGAAGGCTGGTGGAGGGAGGTTTTTAAACAGGAAAAGTGCCATGACCAGATTGGGTTATTTACCTTTAAATGTGGGATAACTATAGCTTCGTGTCTCTTATGGCCCATTCATTCAAGCGTTTCCTGAATGTAGGTAGGTGTTTAGGGGCTGGGTGCCCAGAGATGAGTCAGATAAGGACCCTGCCCTGGAAGGCCTTCCAGATTTACGGGGAGGTACACATAAATCAGTGTAATAGCCCATCAGAAACGTTATATTCCCTGTAACAGGGCTAGGTAACCTGACTGGGATGCTGAGGGGTAGAAAAGATAAATTCTGGAGGATGGAGGCAGAGACAGCTAGCTTTCTAGCCAGGACCCATAATTCCCTTTTCTTAGTAAAAGAACCTGAGTGTATTTATGGATGCCCTATGTCCAGCAGAAAAAATACTTCCCAGACTCCCTTGCAGCTAAGTGAGGCCATGTGATAAACTTTCATCCCGTTTGATAGAAGGAAAACTAACTCCTCTGGTAATTCATGTGGTAATTTGGGGAGGACTTCCTAAACAAAGGGGATAAGTCAGTCTTCTTCTAGGTCACCTTTATGCTGCCTGGAACTAGGATGTGAGGCCTGGAGTTCTGGCAGCCATTTTGACAAGAGGACAAGAGCAGTAGGGATGGTGGAACTAAGAGCCCCAAGGTGCCTGAATCTCTGGTGATGATGTGGAGCTGGCTGTCTACTTTTGGACTTAGCTGAGGTTTGAATATCATGCTTTGTGTATATAAGCCACTATTAGGGGTTAATTTAGCACCTCCTGGAACATCCAGCTTAATATGTCCAATCCTGGCCTTAAGTATTTTCCTCTCCATGTTTTCTCAATCTCCGTAAATATCACAACCTCCAACCAGTTGCTCAGGCCTAAAAACCTTTCCCTCACTCTGACATCCATTCCATCAGCAAGATCTATCCATCTACCTCTAAAACACCCAAAGCAATTCACTTTTTTTTTTTTTTTTTTTACCTCCTCTACCACCACCCTAGTCCGATGACACCATCTCTTACCTTGACCTTCAAGAGTTTACTCCCCGGGCTCCCTGCTTTCATGCCTGCCTCCCCTCAGGCCATTCTCCACACAGCAGCCAAATGGATTTTTCAAGAAGGTAAATCAGATCAAGTCATCTCTCTGCTTAAGATGCTCTGAAGGCTGCCCATGACATTGAGAATAAAATCTGGCCTCCTTCCCTGGGCCTTCAAGGTGCTGTGTGGCCTGGCCCCTCCCTGACGGCAGTTCCAGCCACCCTCCCGCTACTCCCTTCATTCCAGGCTCATTGGCCTCCAAGTTCCTCAGACTCACCGAGCATGACGCCACCTCAGGGCCCTTACACTTCCCTTGGCCTGCAGTTCTTTGCCCTTGATCTTCCCACAACTGCCTCCCTCATGCTCTCATCAGGTCTCTGCTCACTCGCATCCACACCTCCTCAGGGAGTCCTCCACTCACACCTGGTCCCTCTGCCCCCAGAACACTTTCTCTGCCATGCCATTTGTACTATTTCTTCTACGGAGATCTCCCTGAAGTTATTTTGTTAGTTTGCTTACTTGGTGATTGTATTTGTCCCCCATCACTAGAATACATACCCCACGAAGGCAGGGGTGTCATCCACTGGTTTTGCTGCCGCACCCCTAGTGCCTCAAAGTGTGCCTGAAACTCGGTCCATGTCTGGGAGACGGAGGAATGAACAGCTTATGTCAGACAGGATTTGACTTCTGCCTCCTGATGACTTTGAGACGTCATCATTCTCCTCCTAAACACCTGGGTTGATCCCAGCTGGACCACTGGCCATCTTTGTGACCCTGGGCAAGTGGTGTGACTTTTTTGATGCCCTCTATGTAAAAGGGGGATGATGCCAGGGCCTGGAGCCTGGGGAGCCCTTCCTGCAAAGCTCCTGTTATTACAAGTCCAGAAACATACCCATGCACAGGAAAACTGGCTTGCCTGCACATTCTGGTGCCTAAACAAACAAACAAAAAAAAACCACCACAAAAAACCAACAACAAACAAACAACCATCTTAAAGCCTATCCATAGATCCTGGACCTCAGGGCTAGCCCAGTGCTAGCCCCCCATTTTACAGATGTGGAGAATGAGGCTCAGGGGTCCCAGGCAAGACAGTGGCAGAAACTCAACATCTCTTGGGAGCCATCAGGAACTCTACATCTGTTCCCCCCTCAATTATTCCTCTGCTCTCTGCTTGCGGGTGCACATGGAGTGAGGGTGGGGGGCTTTTGTCTTGTTCCCTCCCCCTCCTGAGGAGTCAGTAACCAACAGTGTCCGTGCCTGGAATATTAATGTCCCAGGAGCTTTTGTTTCGGGGTTGGGGAGTTGGGGGGTGGTGAGGCGGGACTTTCTGGTCTGAGAGGGCGAAGCTTTTGGGACTGGGGCACTGGCCCTTTAAACGGTGTTGACAGCCTGGAGTCGTCATGGGGATGGTGCCTGGAAAAAGGGACTGGGAGGACCTGGGAAAGAGTGGCCAAGCAGGTGATATGTAGAGACCCAGAATCCAGCCCTCTCTTCCCTTAGATCCGGGAATCCAACCTCCCACTGCCTCCTCCTGGGATCCAGGAGTCCAGGCTCCTAGCCTCCTTCTCCAGTCAGGATCCAGGAGTTTGGGTTCTTAGCCTCCTCTTCCTCCTGCAACCCTAGAAATCCTGAGTCCCAATCTTCTCCCCCTTCAAACCCAGGAGTCTGGGCTTCCAGCCCCCTCCTCCTTCAGGACCCAGGAGCCAGGGGTCCAGAGTGCACAGCTGCTGGATGTTTCCACGGAGACTAAACGGGGTGGGGGGAGCACTTCCTGGGTCCTGAGTCAGCAAATACCCAAGGGAGTCTCAAGGTCATGGTTCCGGGAAGGTCACAGCCACCCCCTCTGTATCCGCTCCCCAGGGGGCTCATGGCTTCATGCCTCCTTCCCCCACTTCCTCCCCTAGGGAGGTGGTACATCCCTGCCTCCTGAATGAACCCCCCCTTAGCCCCCCATCAATGGCGGAGTCCGAACATCCTAGCACAAAGCGTCAATTCTTCCCCAGCTCAGCCTTGTGAAGGCGCCTGTATTCGCAGGACCTAGGCATCAGGGTCCCAGCCCCTCCTCCCTCAGAAACCTGGAGTGGGACCCCCAGCCCCTTCCTCTCCCAGGAGTCCGTAGTCTGTACTTCTATTGCTAGGCGTATGGACCCTCAGGTCTCTTCTCTCCTCAGACCCAGGAGTCCAAGCCCCCAGCCCCCTACACACACACACACCGCCCCCCCCCCCCACACACACACTTTCAGGACCCATTGCCTTCTACCTCAGACCCAGGAGTCTAAAACCCCAGCCCCTCCTCCCTTGGACCCAGGAGTCCTGGCCCCCAGCCTCCTCCTCTCCCAGAAACTTGACTCCTGGTCCACAGTCTTCAACCCTCAGAACCACAGTCCTGCCTTCCTCCCAGCCCCCTGTCCCTCTCCAAGGGGGACAAGGGACCAAGCTTCAGGTGGGGGCGTAGGGGTGAGTCAGCAGCCTCACACACAAAGTGTCCCCTGTGGCCCCCCTCACGTTCCTGGGATATTCGGAACTCCCTAGATTCTGGGCCTCGGGCCCAGCCAGGGGGTGGGAGGTTCCCCCTGGGTGTGGGGTCATGGGGGAATTCCTGCTCCCTCTGGGAAGGGTGCAAGCCTGCACTGAGCCCTCACTGTCCTATCCTCCACCCCCAGTCCCCTCTATTCACCCCCTCCCAGGAGAGCCCAGGCTCTGTCCCTGCCCTCTTGCCCACTGAGAGCCTGCAGAGGAGCCTTGGGGCCGGGCTCCCAGAGGACTTAAGGGCCTGAGACAGGCTTGGGGTCCACACTGGCAGGAACCAGTGGGTGCTTGGTCTTGGTGCCACAGGCCATTGGGCGCTGGCAAGTCTGACTGTCTCCAGGCACCCCCCCACCTCCCCCACCCAGAGAGAAAGCTGCCTTTGTGTTCCCCAAGACGGGGACAGGCCAGGCTCGCACGACATTAACCCACCCCAGGCCCCAGCCCTGCTGTGTCTAAGGTCTTGGAATCCACTGCAGAACCTGACCCCTGCTCTGGGGACTCGGGCATCTGGCTCATGGGTGGGTGGGGGTCAGGAACAGAAACGTCCCAAGACCTGCACCCCAGGGTGACTCATACTGGATGGAAGGTCCCCCTGATCTCAGAGGGGCCGGTCAGAACTTTAGCAGGGAAAAGTGAATCACTTGGGAGGAAAACATTTGGGATCAACAAGCCCCCCCCACCCCGCTTCTACAGAGCCCCCCTAACTCTTAACAGTCTCTCTGTCTTGTCTTTGTATCTGGATATCTGTTTTCTCTGCCCCTTTCAGTTCTATCTGATTCTGGGCCTGGGAATCTCTGGTTCTGCCCGCGTGCATCTGGGCGGCAACACATCTCCCTGTTTCTCACTTCCTTTCCGCTGCCCGCCCTGGGCCCTTCCTTCCTTTGGCATAAATCTCATCATCCTTCTCCGGTGTTCTTGGCAGATGTGTAAGCCAGGAAAGACAGAATTCGTTTTTGAAAGGGCACAAAGGGACCCCATCTTCCAGCCCCATTCCTGCTGGCTGGCCAAGGAGAGAGAGGAAGGGGGGTGACAAAGAGGAAGATGAGGTGGGGACCATGGGCTACCCCCTCAGATCTGGTGGCCAAGGTCATTCAGAAATACCCAGTGAGAAGGAAAGCAGGCAGGGCCCTCTGACACCAGGTACTCTGGCTCCCTAGCGCATATGGTACAGAAGGGGAAAGTGAGGCTCAGGAAGGGACAGAGGCGAACATGAAATTACACCAGAGAGAGGCCGATCCCTTGGCTCCCCGTCCAGAGGGCTCCCCAGGATACCCAGCTCTCTCCCAACTTGTAAAGCCCTGTGCTGTTTAATTTAGAGAAAGTTTACCGAAGGGATTAGGGTGCCAGGACACAGTGACTTTAAAATGAGAACCAAGCCTATCGAGCTACCTTCCCAGGAATGCTGGAGAAAGGATCCCTGAACTGGGTAGGCCGTCATCTTGGTCCACCTCCTGATTCTGAGACTCCATCCCATGACAGTCTAAGCTGTCAAAATTCTAGATATCAGAGGCGTCAAGATTCAGTCGAGATCTCAGAATTTTAAAGATGTCAAGAGGCTAGAATCCTAACGCTATCAAGGTCCTAGGATTTTAAAGGTGTCAAGATTCTAAAGACTTTGGGATTCTAGGATCCTGAAGGTGTCAGTGTTTTAAGATACCCTCAGGTTCTTTGTTTACTGGACTCATTGGTTCTAGGATTCTAGGAATCTGGTTTTGGGGCCTAAAAAAGAAAGAGAGAAAAATAAAAACTGGATGGCAATGTGGTACCAAAGCACTCATCTGGGAAACTGTGGCGTGTCTGCTGCAAAGAGAGGAAGAAATGATGAAAGTTTCAAGCAGTGGCAGAAGACTGTAGAATAAAGCAAGGGGCGGCAAAAGAAGTCAGCTTTGCCCCTCACCTGGTCTTGAGGAGAGGAAAGCTCTGCCTCAAACTCTGCAGGGGTGGGGCGAGGTGAGGTGGGGGGGCTGTTGTAACCGCACCCAACTTGCTAGAAACCCCTTGGGAGGTCTGAGCTGGAGTTCCCTTTCAGGTCACTGAGTTCAACATCCTCACTTTACAGAAAGGGGTACTGAGGCCCAAAGAGCGGAGGGTGCTCAACAGCCCCCACTGGGGTGAATGGCAGCAGGCGGGATTTAAATAAACTCAGCCCCCCAGCCCTGTGCCATCTGGCTACCCGCCTCTCCCAAATCTCTACACGGCTTCCTGCCCTTCCCGCTTCCCGGTGCTGCTCTGGTGCTGCACTCCCCCTAAGAGCAGCCTTCCCCACCAGGGAGTTGGTGGGGGGGCCTGTGGTAGGATCGAGGCACACACGCACTGTGGGAGTGTGAGTGTGTGGGTGACGTTTCCTGACCTTGTCCCCAGCCTCAGGGTCACCCTCTCTTGGAGGTCCCCGGTTTTTCACAGAGTGTGATGAGGATATGTGGACGGCTCCCTGCCTGTCCTGGAGGGGGTCTTCTCTAGAAGTTATGGCCTGGGTGTGTGAATGGTTGGGGATGGGCAGCGTTTGGGAGGCAATTGCTGAATCCACGTGTGTGCCCACATGCCAAGGTTCCTCACACACTTCCCCACACACACACATACACACACATTTCCCTCCAAGGCCCTTCAGGGTGCCCTGTCTGACTCAATTCCTCTCCAGGGGGACAGAGGGATAAAGGGATGGAGAAATGAAGGATGGAGATGGGGGAGGTTGTAAGGGTAGAGAGGGGAGGCAGAGAGACAGGGGACAGGGACACCCTGGGACAGGGATGGGGGTGGGGGGTTGGGGGGTGGGGTGGGAGGAGGATAGACGGTGGGGGATGAGGAAGAGAGGTGACAGAGGGGGCTAAAGAAACAGGCAGGAAAGACAGGGGATAGAGACAAGGGGATGGGACAGATGAGGGACAGAGAAACAAGGGTGACAGTGAGACAGGGACAGAGGGAGAATGGGGGCAGAGCGAGAGGGCAGAAATATAGAGGGGCAGAGAAGAGGGAATAGAGATGATGATGGGGGGACAGAGTGACCCAGTAAAAAGGGACAGAGACCAAGGGACAGAGGTGGGGGACAAAGACAGGATGGAGAGGTGGGGGACACGGAGGCAAGGAGAAAGGGGGACAGTCAGGGGGACAGGACTTCCAGACTGAGGGACAGAGGACAAGGGTGGGGGACAAGGAGAGAGACTAAGGGACTCAGAGACAGGCGGACAGAGGGACGCAGAGACCGGACAGAAGGACAGCGGGACCGGCCCGGAGAAGGCGGGCTTGCGTGTGTGTGTGTGTGGGGGGGGTGGTCTCCGTCCCTTTGTCCCCGCCGGGATCGGGGCCTGTGCAGGGTGGGGGGACTGCGGCACAGCGGCCGGGGCCCGCGTCCCCCTCCCCCGCTCGCGGCTCCCAGCTCCCGGCTCCCGGCCCGCGCTGCGCTTTGTCCCGGGGAGGGGGCCCGGCCCGGCCCCGCGCGCATTGTTCGGCCTCTGCGGCCCCGCGGCAGCCGGGCTGTCACCGCAGCGCGCCCCCCGCCCCGACCCGGCCAGCCGACCCTGGCCCTCGACCCTACCTGGCCCCGCCGCGGCCGCCCACAGCAGCAGCAGCGGCCACTGGAAGCGCCGGGCCCGGCCCATGGTGCCGCCGCCGCCGCCGCCGCCGCCGCCGCCGCCGCCGCTCGCTCCCGGCCCGGCACCTGCACCGCCCGCGCCGCCCGCCCCGCCCCCGAGCCCCGCCCCCTGCCCGCCCGGGGGCGGGGTTCCGGGGCCGGGGCGGGGCCGGGGCCGGGGCGGGGCCGGGACCCGAGAGGCGGGAGACCCAGGGGGACCACGGGTTGATGGGGGTGGGGGATGGTGGGGGTGCGACCCCCAAGAGCTGGGGAGATGGGGGGAGGCGTGCAGGGGGTGCGGGAGAATGGGAAGGAGCTGGGTGTTGTGTGAAGAGGTGAGCGTGAGGATGTTGGTGGAAGGGCGTGCGAAGGTGCAGGTGTTGTGTGAGGGGAAAGTAACCGTGAGGGCTGTGTGTGAAGGTTTGGGGAGTGCGGAGAGGAGCGCTGTGTGAGGGTGTGAGCACCGAGGGAGGAGGTGTGTTTTGTGGGAAAGGTGAATGAGAGAGGTGTGTGCTGCGGACAGGTGAGTGAAGGTGAAGGCGTCACATGACAGGTTGTGAACTGAGCCACCTCGAGATCCGGGAAGACAGCAGAGGGGTGCCTGGGCAGGTCCAAGAACTCCCGGGGCAGGGCTGGGCGGGGCTGGGGTCAGGCCCCACCCTTCCAGACCCGGGAATCCAGTGTTTCCACATCATGCATCATTCTCCCAAAAGGGGCCCCTGAAAGCGAACCAGCTGGAAGGAAGCCTGAGTCCCGAGCCCCAGAGAGGGAGAGGCTCCTGTGGACGCTTCCCAAGCCCTAGGAACCAGCTTCCCCACCTCGCTTCCCTGCTCTTCTTGCCCTAATCTCTTTGTGTCCCCCTCTCTCTATGTGCCCTTCCCATTTTGGTCCATCACCCCTCCAGACTTGGGTCCCCTTTCCCTCCTGGGAAGTGGGTCTCCCTTAGCCTACTTCTGTGGGACATCATAGACCTGGGCCAAGTTTATCACCCATAGGACCCAGAAAGAGTGAGAAACCCTGGAAGGTAGGAGATCTCAACCTCTCCCATGCCCTTTTGACAATCAGATAAACAGATATACTATGAAAATTCTTACTCTTTATCCCCGCCACTACCAAAACAGTCTACATCCTGTCCCACCAGGGGATTTCAGCTCCAGATCCTCTTTCTGTCCTCAGTGTCCAGTTCCCAGCATCCTGTCTTTGGGACCCAAACTCCCTCAGGACCCTAGGATCCTCATGGTCCTCCAGACCAAATCTCCCATCATCCTCTGTGTCCCCAGGACCACAGCTCCAAGCAACTCCTTTCCTTTTCCATTCTCAGGTTACTCTTCTGGAAACCAGGGAAAGAAGCCTCACATTTCCTGTCTAAGGATAGGTGCAAGAGAGGTGTCTGACCTGGATGTGGGATACTGGGTTAGGGGGTAGGAACCTATAGGTCTCCTTGCCCATGACTAATCAAATGTCTCCTGCTCCCGCTGAAGGGAAATCAATACCCAGGAGATACTAGTTTGATTCTCAGTTGTCTTCTTTGGGACCTACCATTTCTCCCTTCTGAGGACACCAGGAGAGTGGTGGTCCTGACCCCATCCCGTCCTAATGGGTACTTTATCCATTAGAGTTTTCATGCAGGTGACAGCAAACCCAACCCAAGTGGCTTAAGAGAATGAGAATTGGGTCACATATTAAAAAAAAAAAAAAAAAAAAAAAAACCTGTCAGCATGGCCTGTCTGTCTCTCTGTCCTAAGGGTAAATGGCTGCCCTCATGTTGCAAGATGGCTGGCAAGTATGCCTGGGGCCACACCTTTCCTTCTCATCTGAAGAGGGGCAGAGAGACAAAAAGCAAAACTGATGGAGAGAGCCAGACTGAAGGAGACTGAGAAGGGAAGATAGAAAGGGGGAGCAGATCTTTAAGAAACTCCTCTAGCAGAGTGGGGAAATAACTTCCCCCGGAAACTTCTAGAAAACCTTTCATTGGGTTTCATTGGCATAGATGATGCCATCTGCCTATCACTGAACCGATATCAAAGGTCAGGGGATGAGATTATGCTGATTCAATTAGACATGAATCACAGGCTCCCCCCACCTTCTGGCCAGAGGTGTCAGTTTTTTAAAAAAGAAATGATACTGGGGAACCCACTCCTGGCCCTGCTATGGGGGGATAGATGGGATGGGCACACCATGTGTTGACCATTCTTGAATTTTTAAAGTGTTGGGATAGTGCAGACTTTGTTAGTTGTTTACTCAATATCATTCTGGGAGATACTAGAAATATGTATTTGGTCTCTGCCCCTGGTTCCCGGCACAGAGCTCCTGAAATCCTTATAATTTCCTTGGGAGATAGGAGTGTCTTTTATTTTAATGAGGTGACTCTGGGTGAGCTTCTGGACGTCTCCTGGATGAGAGCTGGTCACCAGAAGGAGCAAATAGTTTATTAGAAGCTTGGAATTTTCAGCCCTGCCCCCATTCTCTTGAGAAAGGAGAAAGGTGGAAAACGGAGTTAGAGAATGATTATGTTTATGGGATGAAGCCTCCATAAAATCACAAAAGTTACAAGATTTAGGGGGCTTCCAGGTTGGTGAGCCCATGAAGTTGCTGGGAAAGTGCTCCCCCTGGAGAAGCTCCGTGCCCCTTCCCACATACCTTGCCCTACACCTCTAGCCTCGCTTCAGTCTAGATGTTCATCTGTATCCTTTGTCCTAGCCTTCTACAGTGAACTGGTACACGTAAGCAAACTGTTTCCCTGAGTTCTGGGAGCCACTCTAGCAAATTAACCCAACCGGGGGGGGGGGCGTGGGAACCTCTGATTTTTTTTTAGGATTTTATTTGTTTATTTATTTGACACAGAGAGAGAGATCACAAGTAGGCAGAGAGGCAGGCAGAGAGAGAGAGGAGGAAGCAGGCTCCCTGCTGAGCAGAGAGCCTGATGTGGGCCTCCATCCCAGGACCCTGAGAATGCAGGGCTCTATCCCAGGACCCTGAGATTATGACCTGAGCCGAAGGCAGAGGCTTAAACCCCCTGAGCCACCCAGGCACCCTGGGAACCTCTGATTTTTAACTGGTGGCTCAGAAGCACAGGAGACAGCCTGGCCCTGTGACTGACATCTGAAGTGAGGAGAGGAGTGTGCTTGTGGGACTGAGACCTTCGTCTGTGGGGTCTGATGCCATCTCCAAGTAGATTGTGCAGGTAGATCGTGTCAAAGTTGAGTTCAGTGGTAGGACATCCAGCCCATGTCCCAGAGAGCTGCGGGGTGTGGGGAAACTCCTCCACATTTTGGTGACCGAAGTGTTGTGAGTGTGGCAGTGAGGGTAAAGGAGGCACATAAGAGAAGGAAGAGCTGGGTCTTTCCACTATGGGAGGAAGACTGGGTGGGTTTTCTTTTTTTTCCCTAATACACATTCCCTCCCCCCTTTTCCTTTTTTTAAATGATTAGTTATTTTTTTAATTCTTTAAATTTTATTTATTTATTTATTTATGAGATAAATAGAGCAAGCAGAGGGAGAGAGAAGCAGGCTCCCCACTGAGCAGGGAGCCCGATGTAGGACTCAATCCCAGGACCCTGAGATCATGATCTGAGCTCAAGGCAGACGCTTAAACGGTTGACTGAGCCACCCAGGTACCCTTCTTTGTTTATTTGAGAGAGAGCAAGAGCAGGAGGGGGCAGAGGTAGAGGGAGAGAGAATCTGAAACGGACTCTGTGCTGAGAGCTAGCTCAATGCAGAGCTTGATCTCATGACCCCGCCATCGATCAGGACCTGAGCCAAAACAAAGAGTCAAAGGCTTAACTGGCTCCACCACCCTGGTGCCCACACCCCTTTTTCTTTTAAGAGAATCCTGATTTTTTTCAAGCATCTACCTTTTTTTAATAGCCAGATGATGTGAAGGAAGCCTCAGGAGTGGGATCTGAGTATATTTTGCTCAATATGGTGATTCCCTGCCTCCTGCCAGCAATTGTTGTAGGCATAGGTGAATGAAAGAAACCAGAAAAATAAAATGTGAGGGCAAGTTGGCTTGGAAGGGTTGGGTTAAGCTTTCTTTGTTAAAAAGGAAAGACCCAAGAAGAGATGGCCTTTTGTTATTGCCTCTGAATGTGGGTGTGATGTCTGGAATTGCAGCGGCCATCTTGGGGCCATGAGGTGGAACAAGACTGAATGGACCCTTTAGGGCATAGCAGAAAACATTGAATTAGTCAACTCAAAAACTGCCCTAATTCATGATCTCTTGTCATTTAAATAATCAATTTCTTCTTTGTTTCAGGCATTTTGAGTTGGGTGTCCTGTTCCACACATCCCTGGCCTCTGTGTTGCCTCTGATTCATATAGAATACAGGGACACCACCCTGCTTGCAAATTAAAATACTCCAAATGACAGTTCACTTTTTCAGTTGGTACCCTGTCCTTGTGGTAGGATCCTGCACGGAGTTTGCTCTCCCAGCTCAGGCTAAACGGGCTGCATACTACGGGAATTGCAAGGACAGTAGATGCCTGTTCATGATCTGAACAACTGTACTAGCTTCCTGACTTAGGGGTGAACTTCCCTGGCATAGCAGAGAGGGTCAGAGCCAGAGACCTGACCCCAACTAGACCCCATCAGTCTATCTGCTAGCTCGAGTTTTAGAACTGGGACCCAAAGAGTTCTTGGACTTGACATTTCAAGGGCATATTTGGCTACTCTGTGTGAAGTAGAAGAAGCTGGGGTGGGGGGTCTGTGGGGAGACAGAAAAATAAAGTGGAAGCCCATGAGGGAAACCACACATTCAGCGAGAGAAAGAGGAGAAAGAGAGACAGAGACAGAGATTCTGCAAAAGGGAGACAACCTTGGTTTCACACAGCTTTTCAGTTCTCTTTCTTGTCCCTCATGAGGCCAAGAGACTTAGCTCTTGCTTGGACTGTAAACCTCCAATAACATTGTCATTTTGCTTAAGTCAGCTTAAACGGATTTTATTTCTTGCGACCGAAATCCCTGAACAAAAACTTGGGAGCCATTAACGATGAGGTCCTGATCGCAAGCTCTGGTGTAGAACATTATGAGAAATGTATCCTGAGCCTCAAAATATCTGCTGGAAGACATTGTGGGACATGTATTTCAAGCCTCTGATCCTCACTGGAGGGCATGCTGGAAGATGTAATCCTAGTTCCCTATCTCTGCCACAGGGTCTCATGGGAGATGCAGTCCCAGCCTCCACGCTTGCTGTAAGGCATCATGGGAAATGTATTCCTAGCTTCTAGTCTCTGCTGGAGAGCATCGTGGTGGACGTAATCCAAGTCTCCAACCTCTGTGGTAGCCAACCATAGGAAAGGGGAGAAACTACCCTCAATTTTAATTGTAGAGTAGTTCAGAAAATGTTATCTTGGCCTCATCTCTGCTGTAGGACATCAGGACAGATACAGCCCTAGCCAGTTTTTGTTTTAAGATACTAAAGATGTGATCTTTCCTTCCTTCGGTCCTTCTTTTCCTCCTTTCTTTCTTAATTACCTGCCATGTTCCAGGCATTATTCATCTTGGTACCGCACATCAGTAGTAGTGAAGAAATAAAGGTCTTGCCCTTTATGGAGATTATAGCGGGGAGAGTTTGCAAACTACCAAACAAATGACTATTCCCATTAACCATCACAGCATTAAAAAATGCCCCAAAACTCATTGGCGTGAAACCATAACCTTTTAATTTTATGATTCTGTGGGTCAGGAATTTGAGCAAGGCATGGCAGGATCAGAGTGTTATCTATTCCACAATGGACCCCGGCCCAAGGTGGGGCTGGAACAGCTGGAGGTGGGGGGGGTGGTTCACAGGGGGCTATATTGAAACCTTGGCTCTGGCTGCTGACTGAGCTTGTGGAATGAATTCTGCCTCCCGCTACCCTATACACTGAAGTTCTAACCCCCAGGACCTATGAATGTGAGCTTATTTGGAAATAGGGTCTTTGCAGATGAGATTAAGATGAGGTCACCCCGGATTAGGGTGGGTCCCTAAATCCAATGCATTGGTGTCCTTATAAGGACAGGGAGAGATTTGGAACCACACAGCGGGATTCACTGAGAAGAAGGCCACATGAGGACAGAGGCAGAGATTGGAGTTGCGTGGCTGCAAGCCCAGAAACACCAAGAATTGTCAGCAACCCCCAGAAGCCAGGACGAGGCCAGGAAGGATCCTTCCCCCAGCAACTTCAGAAAGAGCATGGCACTGCCAACATCTTGATTTCAGTTTCTAGCATCCAAAACTCTGAGCGAATACATTTCTGTTGCCGGAAGCCCCCCAGTATGAAAGTTGGTAGTGACTATGGCGGTCCCGGGAAACTGAAGACAGCCAGGCTTCCCGACGCTCCTGTGTGTTACATCTGGTGGGGGTGTGACGTCTAGGGCCGCCCCTTCACCCACTTGTCTGGTGTCTGGGCTGAGATGGATGGAACATCTGGGGCTCTCTCCCCATGTGGCATCCATGCCTGAGTAGTGTGGGCGTCCCCAGAGCACGACAGTCTCTCCGCGCAGGATTGCGACATGGCAGCTGGCTTCCCCAGAGCCAGTTTCTTAAAGCCTCCTGGAACGTGCCATGGCATAACTTCCACCACATTCTATTGGTCAAAGCAGTCCCAGAGCCACTCATGTTCGAGAGGCAGAGACACTGAGCCCACCTCTTGAAGCGCCGTGGTGACTCTATGTTAATGTGATTTGAGGAGGTCCTAAAAAGAAACCTGTCCCTTGCCTGCCCCCATATACCATGGAAGATGTCTTATCCTTTTCTTCATTAGCCATAGGGTCCTGGGGAATGTAATTTGGTCTCTTTGGGCTTGCCTCAGCAAATCAGAGGAAACATGAATTCTTCAATATTGTGCCCTAAGAGTGTCAAGGAAATGAGAGTTGTCTTTTTTATTTAAAAAGATTTTTTTTAAGATTTTATTTCATTTATTTGACAGACAGAGATCACAAGTAGACAGAGAGAGAGGAGGAAGCAGGCTCCCCCAATGCAGGGCTCGATCTCAGGACTCCAGGATCATGACCTGAGTCTAAGGCAGAGCCTTTAACCCACTGAGCCACCCAGGTGCCCCAGAGAGTTGTCTTTTTCTCAGTCAGTCTGAAGGCATCCGAGGACAAAGAGCCCTGCCTTTATCTCCTGCCAGGGCAGTCATCAGAGGAAAGGTAGTCCTGTCTGATTCCTCAGTGGAGGGCCCCTAGGGAGTTCTGGCCATCAGATTATCCCTCCCATTCATCTGAGGGTCTCAGAGCCCCTTAGGAAATGCAGATGCCTCTCCCTGGAACAACAGAGCAGTCTTGACCTTTGGAGCTTGGGAGGAGAGACAGGAAGGTTAGTGCTTGGATGAGTGAATTGGAGCCCAGAAACAGATGTGGAGGTAGCTTAGGATGGAAGCCCATGGACAACTGCTCCCAAGGCTGGGGCCCTAAATGCTAGGGTCCTACAATGTGACAACTAATTCCAGGAGCTGGATGAAAGATGCCTCCCCATTCATCCTCCCAAAGAGAGATGCTACAGAGTAGAGAAGATAAGGCCTTCCTCAGTTCACTGGTACAAAAATCTTTATTTAAGTATAAAATATTAAATAAAACAAATATTAATTAATAATAACAACAATGGTACAAAAACGCTAACATAACGAGACCTCTCCTGCTGGCCTGCAGTCTTTCTCCAGCTTTTCTCCTCTGGTTCTCCAACTCTGTGAGACAGCTGGGAAAATTGAGACCCAGAGAGAACAGTACACTGGCCTGAGGTAACACAGCAATTCTGAAGGGCTGGGAGCTAAGGGGAGGGCAAAGGGCTCCCCTGGATCCAGCCAGGGTAGGGGGAGTGTATGAGGGGGTCAGGTCCAGAGAAGAGTGCCTCCCCATAGTCTGGCGGTTATAAGCAGGGTGGTGGTGAGGCTGAGGTGGGCAGGACCAAGCCGGGGAGCACTGTTACAACCGGTTCCAGTACAGCAGGAGACGTTGAGATGGGTCAGGCTGAAGGCTTCAGCCACATGGAGACTCTGGCACCATGAGGGGGTCGCACAGCCTCGTACTGTGTAGATCGGGTTGCCCAGCCCTGAGGAGAGAGAAGACTGCTTGAGACTCCCAGCTCCTGGGGCTGGGTCTGCAGTGCTCACTGGGTGACCTGCCACCTGGTGGTGGATGCTACCTGAAGAAAGCAGCAGTTTCAAGTGCGGTCCCCCAGACCCTTCTTGGGGGAACCCAGAAGTAAAAATAATTCTAATAATGCTAAAGCATCATTCGACTTTTCCACTCGTGTGAGTGTACAGCGGGGGGGGGGGGGTCCAGAAACCCTGGGACATGTGAGCTTGCAGCCAACTGAATGCAGAAGCCGATATGAGGATCCAGCTGTCTTCTATTAAGCCAGACGTGAAACAGATTTGCAGAATGGTAGAACAACAGCAGTCTTCTTGTTAAATGTTTTCATTTTGGAAAATATCATTTTTTTAAGTAAAAAATATGTTATGTTCATATGGAATGAGGTTTTATTTTATGTTTTTATTTTAAATCAATTTATTTTAGAATAAATTAATAGGGGCGCCTGGGTGGATCGGTCTGTTAAGTGTCCAACTCTTGGTTATGGTCTCAGGGTCATGAGATCAAGCCACGAGTCCGGCTTCACGCTGAAGCCTGCTTAAGATTCTCTCTTTCCCCCACTCGCCCCCCCCCCAAAAAAAAAGAAAAAGAAAAGATTCTCTCTCTCCCTCTCCCCATTCCCCACTCACGGGGTCTCCCACTTTCTAAAAACATAAATAACAAATAAATTAATAATTTACATCTTAAAATATCTCATTTTTAACTTCTTTTTTTTTTTTTAAGATTTTATTTATTTATTTGACAGAGAGAAATTACAAGTACACTGAGAGGCAGGCAGAGAGAGAGAGAAGGAAGCAGGCTCCCTGCCGAGCAGAGAGCCCGATGCGGGATTCGATCCCAGGACCCTGAGATCATGACCTGAGCCGAAGGCAGCGGCTCAACCCACTGAGCCACCCAGGCGCCCCCCCCCTTTTTTTTTTTTTTTTTAAGATTTTATTTATTTATTTGACAGAGAGAGATCACAAGTAGGCAGAGAGGCAGGCAGAGAGAGAGGAGGAAGCAGGCTACCTGCTGAGCAGAGAGCCCGATGCGGGACTCGATCCCAGGACCCTGAGATCATGACCTGAGCCGAAGGCAGCGGCTTAACCCACTGAGCCACCCAGGCGCCCTCATTTTTAACTTCTAATGCAGTAAATATCTATAGCTATAACTGACATAAGTAATAATTTTTAAGAGCATGAAGGAATTCCTGGATGAAAAAGTTTGAGAACCATTGGAACAGACGAGACGAGCCCCGTATGGCCCAGGATGGAAGCCCGCCATGGCCACAGGAAGTCCCACCCCCCTTTTGGGAAGCCGCACCCCCTCGTGGAAGTCGCCCCGCCCCCCCCAGGAAAGTCCACATTTCTGTGGCTGGAACGCCCATTTCTTAACGAAGTCCCAATTCCTGAGGACACCTGGCACCCTCCTTGAAGTAAGTCTTACCTTCTCCACAGGTGGACCCACCTCCGTGAAGTCCACCCGTGGCCCACAACCCTCCCCGGCAATAAGCATTCTCTCCCGTCCTCCTAGAAGGGCTCACCATTAGTGCCCGTGGCTTCCAGACATTGATTCATGGGGCCTTGGCAGGCGGTCAGGGAAGACTCGTCCGCCGAACATCCATGGGTGCTGTTTCCCTCACAGCTGTAACACTGGAGGCCATTCAGAGGCAGGTTTTGAAGCTCCACGACTTGGGAAAAGACAAGTGACACAAAAATCAAGGAAATTAGTATGGGGGTGCGGGCAGGTGGGGTGAAGGCGTGTCCTTCCCTGTCCTACCTCCCCTAGAACTGTCACCTCGCAGCCTGAGATGTCATGGAGCCACCTTGTGGTCAGGCTTGGAACAGCACTCTTTTGGTGGTTGGGGGGGTGCTTTTTTTCCTCTTTAAGCTTTAATTTATTTGAGATCTCAAATAAGAGTGGGAGAGAGAGCACAGACCAGGGCGTAGAAGGAGAGGGAGAAGCAGACTCCCGCTGAGAAAGGAGCCAGATGTGGGACTCAATCCCAGGACCCTAAGGTCATGACCTGAGCCAAAGGCAGATGATTGACTGACTGAGCCACCCAGGCGCCCCTTCTGGGGGATTCTTTATTGTACCACCTCACCGCCCCTCCTGAGCCCTTATCTGATCCTATGTGGCAAGTAGCTGTGGAAGAGGAAACCGTCCCTGCTCTACAGCACTTACCACTTAGAGCTACACTGTCCAACTGTCCAACGTGGTAGCCACTAGGCACTGTGGCGGTTTACATTTATGCTGAAATGAATTTGTATTCACGAAAACTCAAAATTCAGTTCACATTTCAAGTGCACAATAGCCATATGAGTCAGTGGCTACCATATTGGACAGTATGGATAGAGAACATTTCTATCACCATGGAAAGTTCCATTGGACAGTACTGGTTTATAGAGACAGAATAACACGAAGGAGCGAGATTATAGTGGCGGGGAGGGACAAGGGATGTTTCCCTGCGGACGGTACTTTAAAGCTGAAACCTAACGAATGAGAAGCAGCCAGCCAGGTAAACTCTTGGGGAAGATGTGTTCCTGGTGAAGGGTACTGGTTGTGCAAAGGCCATGAGGCAGGATGGAGTTTGGCAGTTGCAGAAACTCAGCGTAGACCACAAGACAGACGGATGCCAGATTACATAGGGCCTGGGATGGTCTTTGGATTTTATTCTGAGAGCAAGGAAGAGTTGCTGGAGTGCTTGAAAAAGGACAGTGACGTGCTCTGGTTTACATTTGTAAGAAGTCACTCTTGCTGTGTTGAGCATTGGCTGTAGGAGGCAGGTGTGGAAAGGGGGACCGGTGGCATGGACCATGAGCATGAAAGGATTCAAGGAAGTATAAAGCGTGGGTCTTTGGTAAAAGTTGGATGGGCACATCGAATTTCCACAGAAGCCTTCTTTGAGGAGGGGTTTTCACAGGAGACAGACACCTAGAGAGGAGCGGCCACAGCCTGGGTACACCTCCCTGCCCTGACCCCAGGTCATACACTGCATGGGTCCCCTGCCCCTCACCTGAGCCCCCGTTGCATTTGGTGGTGTTGCAGCACTGCAGGAAGTGGAAGGTGTGGTGGTTGTGAAAGCCGGTGGGGCCCGGGCAGCCCGGAAGGTTGCCACAGCCACGGGTGTGGTGCTCATCCCTTGGACTGCCTGTGGGGGCCAAAGGAGAGAGGTCAGGTTGTTCAGGGGCTGAGACTGGCTTTGCCCACCACCACTGCAGTCATCTGTTCATTTCCTGCCTCACTGCTCATTATAGTACCTTCATTTCATTTGGGGCAGCCATATATCTAGGCCAAAAAACAAAAAACAAAAAACAAAAAAACCAAAACCAAACACATTTTCCAGCTTCCATAGGTATAATCATGTGGCTAAGTTCTGGCCAATGTGATATAAATAGAAAGGTTTTATGGGACTTCAAGAAAGGAGAACCCTCACAAAAGGAGGGGATTCTGTCTTTTGTTCCTTTTCCTCTTTCTCCTTCCTGGAACTTGGACATGAGATTTGGAGCTCTGGCAGCCATATTGGACTATGAGGCAATCTTCAGAATGGAAGCAATATACAAGATATGAGAAAGCATCTGGGTTCCTGGTGACTGTAGAATTGTCTAAGTGGCCCAGGACTTCCTATCATTAGATTTTTTGTGTGTGAGGGCCCTAACTTTCCACCTTTAAGTCCTTGTTATTCTGGGGTCATTGTTAAGGGCAGCCTTGGGGAGAAGCAAAGTCATGGGGGAGGAGGTGCTGTGAGGTTGGAGCTCACCTTCCAGGCTCCGGTGGGTCACCACTTCCACACACTGTTCTGTAGGGCTGCGGCACTGTAGGCTCTGATCCCAGCCCCTCTCACAGCTCAGATCTGAGGAGGCGCAGGAAACACATTCGAGGTAACGGTTTCGGGTTCGGGGAAAGGTGGAAGTCCGACCTGTTTGGGGAGGGGCAGGAGGATGACTCCATGGGGAGAGTTCTGAAATTCTAGCTCCCTTGAAGACTCACCGTAGCATCAATTCCTCCTTATCTCACTTTCAGCCGATCATCAAAGCCCTGCCCATTCCACCTCCTGAATCTTTCTAGCATCCATCCCCTCCTTTCCAGCCCCATGACCAGGTCAGAACTCCTTCAATGCCAGGTTCCTCTCTGGCCTCCTGGTTTCCACCCTTGCCCCCCAGCCCTACCCAGTGCATCCCCAGATGGCCCTAGAAAGAGGTTTCTTTTTCTTCTTTTTTAAAAAATTAACATGCAATGTATTATTTGTTTCAGGGGTACAGGTCTGTGAATCATCAGTCTTACACAATTCACAGTGCTCACCATAGCACATACCCTCCCAGTGTTCATCCCCCAGCCATCCCATCCCTCCCACTTCCTCCCCTCCAGCAACCCTCAGTTTGTTTCCTGAGATTAAGAGTCTCTTATGCTTATGGTTTGTCTCCCTCTCTGGTTTTGTCTTGTTTCATTTTTCCTTCCCTTCCCCTATGATTCTCTGTCTTGTTTTCCTCATTTCAGTGAGATCATATGATAATTGTCTTTCTCTGATTGACTTATTTTGCTTAACATAATACCCTCTAGTTCCATCCATGTCGTTGCAAATGCAAGATTTTTGGTTTTTTGATGGCTGCATAATATTCCATTGATTCCATTGTGTGTGTGTGTACACATACCACATCTTCTTTATCCATTCATCTGTTGACGGATATCTAGGCTCTTAGAAGGATGTTTCTAATATTTAAATCTGGCCCTGCCTGTGCTCTGTTCAAAATCTCTCCATGGCTCCCCAGTGCCTTCAGAATAAAATCCAAGCTACTCCATGTGGCATTCAATGCCCACCAACCTGGGTCTGGGCCACCTCTCCTGCCTCACCTTCCTCCACTAGTCCCTCAGACTCCACTCCCTCTGACTTCCCACAGCCCCTGAATGTGCATGCTGACGGGCATCCAGCCTTTCTAGAATGCACTCCCTTGCTCCCTTGGCTCCCTACTTTCCTCATCTGCTCCTAATAATTCTTCGGGCATCATCTCAAATCTCACCTCCTCTAAGAAGTCCTCCCTGACCTCCCAGACTGGATCAGTGTGCCCCTTGGGGCTCCCCAACCCCAGCCACACCCACTCTGGGTCATCCCTGTCTGCCTGGACTCTGAGCCCCAGGAGGTAGAGCCAGAGCTGTCTCAATCATTACTGTGTCCAACACCACCAGCACAGGGCCAGAGCCAGAGAAGACATTCAGTAAATATTTGTTAAATAAATGAATGAAGATTGTTTAAAACCCTGCTATTGTTCTCTGTGGTAGCCAACCTCTGAGACGGCCCCCGGTGACCCCCGCTTCCTGGCACGCACGCACAAAGAATAGGGCTGACCTGTGTAACTAATGGGATATTGTGGAAATGATGGTGTATGACTCCTGCACTAGGTCATAAAAGGCATCACAACTTCTTCCTGGCTCTCTCTTGGATTACTTGGTCTGGAGGGCGTCCAGCTGTCATGTGGCTAGAACATTCAAACACCCCATGGTGAGGTCTATGTGGCAAGGAACGAGGCCTTTGTCCAAGCCACAGGAGGGGTCCATCCATGTGAGTAAAGCTCCCCTGGGAGCCTTGGAATGACGACAGCTCCGCTGGCGTCTTGACTGTAACCTCATGAAAGATCCAGAACCACCACCTTAAGCCACTTCCAGACTTTTCAGAATCTGACTTTCAGAAACTTTGTGAAATAATACCTGCTCATTTTTGTTTTTAAGATTTGGGACAATCTGTGATGAGGTGATAGGTAATTAATGCACTACCCGATGTGTCAAGGATCCAAGCCTAGCTTGATTAATCTGTGATCACACTGTCTCTCGCACCTCCTAGTCCAGGCCAAGGGGGTGAATTATTTGCCCCTGGAAACACTAGAGTTCCCTGGCCAGGCCTTGGCTCACTCAGACCATTCTGAAGCCTGGCATGCCCTCCCCTTCCTGACCCCAAATACCCAAGTTGAGTTGGGGCCAAGTACTACATGAGGGAGAGGGCTTGTCTCAGCCACTCCCTCAACTCAGGCCAGCTGCTGGAATTAGGCAAATCATTTACGTCCAAGGCCAAATCTTCCCCAACCCTAAAGAAAAATAATTAAAATGTCCCAACAACTCATGTCTTCTCACACGAACTTCCACGAAAAGGAAACATGGAGCGCCGCCACTGCCGTTATACCATCCTTGGGTCCCCTCATGAATTCTACTTCTTATGCTGCTCTTCTAAATGTGGGTGATCTTCGGGGTTCTGTCGCAGGCTCTTTTCATTTCACATGGAGCACATTCTCTCCCATGGGATGTTATCCGTTGACTTGGCTTCATTTCCACACGTTGGCTGGAAACTCACTGCAGGCAGGACTTCTCTCTGAGCTCCACACCTGTACACCCAGCTGCCTCTGGAGAGGCCCCCTGACCATCCCTCAAACACCTGCATCTCTACCTGCCCCGAAGGAAGTTCTCCATCTTCTCTAAACTAGTCCTCTCCTCAATTCTATATTTGTCATGTGGTCCCATTCAGTCCCCCACGGCAGAAACCTGGCAGGTTCCTTGATCCTCCACATCTAGGCACCATTCTGGAGACTTCTACTGCCTGTCTTCTCGTTGTCTAATCCTTTTGCCCCACTGCTTCTGGTCTCTATGAAGCACATCTATCAAGTTCTTAATTCCAGTCACTATTCTGTGTTTCCTGTTTGACTCTTAAAAAACAAAAACAAAAACAAAAACGGACTCCACATTTCTGCCAAAGTTTATCCTTTCCTCTATTTTTTTGGACTATATGGATCATGGCTATTTTAAATTTCTCTGTCTAATAACTCCACTATCTGAATCATTCTAAGTTTCTACTGTTGGATTTGTCTCTAGGGGTCCTGTTAATTGGTCCTTTCAATTTTCTTTGGGGTACCTTGTAAGTTTTGATTAGATGCCAGATACCACAATGAGAATTTGGAAAGGCTCTAAATAATGTTATTTTCTTCCCAAGAAGGTTAGGTTTTCTTCTTGCTGAAGATGAGATGTAGGCATCTTTGGGGGGGGGGGGTCTCTTTCAGTTTTGCCCTTACGCCTAGGGTATGGTCTCAGAGTTAAGTGTGGTGTGGTTACCAAGTCCTCTCTCTCCAACCTGGCAACTTTGTTTTCTCCAGCATCATATGCCTGCTGGAATTGTTCAGTTCTGCAGATTCCCAGATACTATTTTCTGCTGAGTTTCTTGGAGTCCCACCCCATGCACGTACAGCTTGCCAATAACTTAAAGGAAATCTGCAGATGGTGCTATACGTTTCCGGACTCTACCTCTCATTTTCCAGATGCTCTGGCAGCCCTAGACTCTATCTAACCTCTGGCTTCTCCATCTAGCAAAGATATCTCTTATTTGGGTTTTATTTCCCCTTCACAGCGTGAATTAGAAAG
The DNA here is from genome assembly GCF_030435805.1 of Mustela lutreola. Taxonomy (NCBI): domain Eukaryota; kingdom Metazoa; phylum Chordata; class Mammalia; order Carnivora; family Mustelidae; genus Mustela; species Mustela lutreola. Next base: position 59,713,167 of record NC_081305.1, on the reverse strand, counting down.
TGCACTCCAGGATAAAGCAAACAAAGAAAAACTCAACCCTTTTATGACCTCCCCCTGTTGCCCATAGGGTCTATATTCCTCACCATAACCTGGAAAGCCCTGTGTAATGTGACCCTGCCGATTTCACCAGCTCCTCTGTTTTTTCTTTCCTCCAGCCATATCACTTTCAGCCACGTTTGGGCCTTGGTGTCCACTGCTTTTCCTAGAAAACTCTTTCCACTGTTTTTTTTTCCCCCCACAGTCTGACTCCTGCTCTTTTCTCAAGATCCAGCTTATCTGTTGCTTCCTGGAGGAAAACTTCCTTGACCTGAGTCCAGTGTCTCTCCGAGGGTCCCACAGCCCCTACTCTTCATTCATGCCAGCCCTGATCACTCTGGCTGCTGTTTCCCTTATCTCAGTCCTGAAAATTCTGGACTGTACTTCCTGACCACAGCTCTGAGCCCTCTAAGACCAGAGGTCTCATGGTCCTGACCCTTCTGCTTCTGCTTCCCCATCCTGGCTCTGACTATAATTGGAGGGGTCACTGTTTGGTGATGGGTCCATCACCCCCACTCACCCCACTGACTGTAAGCCCATGGTAAGGCCCCAAAGCTGTCTTGGTCACTTCTGTATCCCAGGATCATGCAAATACAGAATGTGATTTAACCAACTATCCCAGTAACCACAGGTGGGGTAAAAATGGCCTGAGAAATGGGGGCTGATATCACTTTACCACTTATTAAATTACTGAATGGACAGTGGCTGCCCCAAGCTTGGTGGTGGACCCCTGACCACTCCCAACTCTCTTTAGAGCCCTATGTCTCCAAGATCCATCAGCTAAAGAGGGGGCTCCAGGAGGGTTCTGATTGGTCAAGGCCTTGACTGATGTTAAATCTTCTGAATATTGGGGCACCTGGGTGGCTCAGTGGGTTGGGCCTCTGCCTTCGGTTCAGGTCATGATCTCAGGGTCCTGGGATCAAGCCCCACATCAGGCTCTCTGCTCAGCGGGGAGCCTGCTTCCCCCTCTCTCTGACTGCCTCTCTGCCTACTTGTGATCCCTGTCTGTTGAATAAATAAAGAAAAAATCTTTAAAAAAATTTTTTCTGAATACTATCTATGATTAGAAGAATTACTTACACTCGACTATCAGTGCTTTCCTAAAGCACATCTAACAGAAAGCTGAAGCCAGTGTCCCTTCTCTTGGTACTTCCTTAAAAATCAACATCTGAGTCAGTCTCCGCCAACAGACAGATGCAAAGTCTGGGGTCAGCATGGATGAATGAGAAAGAGGGCTGACGTAGGGGGTCTGCTCACTGACCTCACTGGGATTGGCCTGGCCTTAACCAACTTCCTTCCTCACCAGGCTCTGAAAGAGGAAACTGCACGCACGACCATGCAACACGGAGCCGTGACTTCCCACCCTCTCCTGCGGGAATTGGAGAACCTGAGCCTTTTCAAGTCTTTTTCTTAAATCGGCATTTGAGAGAAGGGGCTGGTGGGATGTGGTGGGATGGGACCAGGAGAATGACGGGTGACGATCAGGGAGGATGAGGGCTGCCCGACTCACCAGGGCTGGGTTGGTTGCACAAGTTGGTAGCACAAAGGGCCTCTGTAAGAGTGATGATCTGCGTGCCTGTCCGATAGCTCATGGTCCTGTTGCTCTTCTCGGGGTGGGCACAGCCTCTCTCCACCACCTCCAGCTCTTCACCTCCTGGGAGGAATGCATCTTTGTCACCCCAAAAGTTCCCCTGGGCCCAAAAAGCCTGACGCTCCCGGTCCTAAGATCACCCACTTCTAAGGCTGATCCCTGCCAGGCCTCCTCTCTTGGGGTCCAGCTGTCTCCCCTCCTTACTCTCCCACCATGGCGAGCCTGTTCTCTCTTAGTGACTGCATTATTGCCGAGGCTGTCTGGATCCATCTATCTCTCCCTCCCAGCTAAGTGATTTTAGCAGGGAGATCCCTCTAACAGGAATTTTCAAAGGCAAATATTACAGGCTTGCCAAAAAGCACAAGAGAATGATGCAATAAATACTGTGCATTCATCACCAAATTTTATAAACTATTAGAAAATTTTGCTCTATTTGTTTCAGATATATTTTTTTAAAGAATTTAAAATTTAAAAGACAGAGTTAAAGCCTCCTGCTCACTCCCCCAAATCCCATTCCCCTTATGCTCTGTCCAGAAGCAACCACTGGCACAGGTAATTCTCACACTGGGGACACATAACAATGTATACTATTATTTATTTCTACATTATTTATTGTATATTATTATAGACTATTTATAGTAAAAGGTATCATACCCTGAAACATGCTTTTCTCCCCCTTTCAACCTGGATTTTTGAGATGTGTCCACTTGAATACCTACAGCTTAAGTTCCTTCATTTAAACTGCCGTGAGGCATTCCACTGTGTGATTATACCATAATGTTTCTCCTCCACTGATGACTAACCTGTATCACAAACATAACGGCCAAAAACATTCTTATACCTGTGTCTAAGGTTCTTCTGGTTTTTTTTTTTTTTTTTTTTTTTTTTCCTAGAAGTTGAACTGCCGCCTGGAGGGTATGCTGATCGTTATCTGTACTAGATTTTGCTAAATTGCTCTGTGCGGTAGATGCACGAATTTATCCCCATTAACAGGGGCTGTAGCTCCAAATCCCCAAATCCTCATCCATCCCACCTTGTCGGATTTTCAAAAAAGTTTGTTTATCTGATGGGTATGAAATAGGGTCCATTTGTCTTTTTCTTTTGCATTTCCCTGATTGCTGGTGAAATAAGGTTTCTTGGTCGCTTGAGTTCCCTGTGGTGGTATAGGTGGGGAGCTCACCTTCCCATATGCGCAAGGTCGTGGTCCTGCAGAGGTCCTGGCCACGGGCACACTCTTCCACCTGGCACTTCCCGGTCCTCCCACACAGCAGGCACTGCAGGCTCCAGGAGGCTGGGGGGTGGGGGCGGGGAGAGGGAGGAGAGGAGAGATTGTTATAGCTTCCAGTGGGGGATCCCCCCCCTCCATGCCACAGTATCAGGACCAAGTCTCCACGCCTTGTGCATTCAGGTTCGTGCTTCACATTCTGTCCGCCCTTCGGTTCCAGCACGGGCTTTGGGTCAGCAGAACTTCCGGTCTATCTCTAACCTCACATTTTACCTATACCCCCTACGCTAAAATTCTATCTCCTCCCACAATCCTTCCCTAAAGTCCCGCCCTGGCTTATTTTCCTTTGAATTGTGTATCAGTGCCGGGCCCATCCTGAGTCCAATCCCCACCCTCTCTGTCCATCTGGATATTCTAACCCAGCTCCCATTTCCGTCCCTTCCCCCATTCCACCGGCCCTAGGTCCGTCCTGCTTCGCAAGCTCTCCTACGGGCGTTCCGCCCTCACCTGATCTACAGGTGATCTTTACCCCACTTCCTGGTGATCCCCACTGACTATACCCCCTATTAATGCCCCCAGACTCTACCCTTTTCCATAGCCTCTCCCCAACATTCTCTCCCCTCCCAAGAGTCCGGGCCAAAGTTTTAACTTCACCCATGAGGCCTCGGGAAGTTCTGACCCCAACTGCAGGAGCCTCCCCCAAGGTTCTCTCCCCGCCCACCAGCTCTTCCCGAGGTTCTAGCCCCGCCCACTAGCCCCTCCTGCGGTCCTAAATTTGCCCGCTCCCCCCGCCCCAACACCTTTACCAGCCTCCCCGACCTCCCCTGCTGGGGTCCATTCCCCACCCCAAATTCGCAGTCTCCTGGAGTCATTACTCATTCTCGGCCGTGAAAGATCCGGAGACCGTTCCGGGTTATTCATGGTTGAGCCGCCCCGCAAGCCCCTGTTCCCCGCCCCGCCCTGACTCAGTTCCTTCTCCGTTTCCTCTGGCTTTTCAACCCTCTCCCGCACGTTTCCTAGGAAAGGAGTTGAGCAGGTAGCTGGGGGGTAGTGAAAGAGAAGCGTCCTCCGGGGACAAGGCCTGGATCCCCAGCCCCTGTTTCTGCGATGGTCCGCCTCTCTATTTAGATCTTGTAAAACTAGGCTCGCTGCTCCCTGTCTTTCAAGGGGCTGGGTCGGTGCGGGGGGTGGCGGGGAGCCCCGCGCGAGTGGAGAGAGCGATGGGACGCGCCCGCGAGGCCAGAATCCCACTTAATCCAGGACTGGATGGAGGTTACCGCTCTGATCCTGTTTCCTTCTCCGTGAAACAGGGTTGAAATGCTTCTGCCTGTCCAGTTTGAAATTGCAGGGAAGGGGCTTGGAGGAGCGCCCGAAATGAAGAGCGCACTCCACGGTGGCTGCTGTTCAGTGCCTTCGCTCCACTCTTATTTCCTGAGCACCTACTGCTTGCCAGGTACTCTGCTGTGTGGGGCTGCAGACGGCTGAAGGATCGCTACGTGAGGGAGAGGGCTGGGGACTGAGCCCCCCTCCTTCCACTCCTCCAGCTCCGAGCCCCCCGCCCCTCCCCTCTTCTCTGTGTTCAGGACCCAGTTCCCCGCGCAGGTGTTTGGGTGTCGAGTCCCTACCCGGAACGCAGGTCTGAACCAAGAGCAGCAGCAGCGGCAGCAGCCTCGGGCGGCCCATGTCTGGCAGCAGATCCCGTCCGTGTGGCTCCCTGCACCTCTCAGTCTGGCCCGGGGAAGGAGACAGTTTTGTGCCCCCGGGGCTCCTCCCAGAGAGTTTGCGAAAGAGCGAGTCAGCCCCAGATGCGTGGGTGCTTCCACCTACCCGCCCTTGACCCCTCCTCCTCAAAAACTTCCTTTGCCGGGGCGCGGCCAGGAGTGTGTGTGTGGGGGGGTGGGTCCGCTCAGCTCTGACTCATGTGGCCGCTGTCAAAGCTGTCTCCAGGCTGCCTGGGTGCAAATTCAGTGGCCTTCCACAGCTCACTTCCCAGAGCCAGAGTCCCAGCCAGAGGCAGGGCCTGCTGACGGACACCCTGCAGCGCCAAGCGAAGTCCTTGCAGCAGCGGCTGGCCTGATACAGACAGCACCAAGCGGTGACTGCAACAGACACATCTTCCTAGAGCTGCCCAGGGTCGCAGGGACGAAGATCGAAGATCGTACAGATGCCACAGGGGCTGGTGAGCTAAGAGCAGTCCGGACCAGCCCCTGTGGCCTTTAGCAGCTGGTGCTGAGCATTCCCCCCGCCTTCCTGTACTAGTATAATTGAAATAAAATATATTTTGTTGTGTCAAAAAAAATACACACACACACATACACCAAATTCTAATTCTCCCTCCCCCTGCTGTGGGACCTTGGGGGAAGGACCTCTGCTCTCTAGTTAATATTTGTCCTGATAGACTCAAAGAGGGAGACAAACCATAAGAGACCCTGAACTCGAGCTAAAAAACTGAGCGTTGCTGGAGGAAAGACGGGGTAACTGGGTGACCGGCTTCATTAAGGAGGGCACCTGATGTGATGAGCACTGCATGTTGTATGCAACTGACCAAACACTGAACTCTACCTCTGAAGTAATAATACACTGTATGTTAATCAATTGCATTTAAATAAAATTAAAAAACAACAACAACAACTTGTCCTGATGGGACATTTGTGGCTGATCGTTAATTATTGTTAGGAGTTTTTTTTTTTTTCCTCTTGGAAGTCTTTTTTTTTAAGATTTTATTTATTTATTTGACAGAGAGAGATCACAAGTAGGCAGAAAGGCAGGCAGAGAGAGGGGGAAGCAGGCTCCCCAATGAGCAGAGAGCCCGATGTGGGCCTGGATCCCAGGACCTTGAGATCATGACCTGAGCCAAAGGCAGAGGCTTAACTCGCTGAGCAACCCAGGCGCCCTAATTGTTAGGATTTTTGTTAGTTTTGTTAGGAGGGATAATGGTGTTGTGGTCACATGGGGAAATGTTTTTATCACTAGAGATGCACCCTGGAATATTTGGGGATGAAAGAATATAACGTCTCTAATTTACCTTCAAACACTTCAGCCAAAAAGTAGATATTGCTGTTATGAAAATGGTCCTGTGGTTATGTGGAAAGCTGTTCTTGGTTTTTACAGACACTCACTGAAGTAGCTAGAGGTGAATGTCAAGGATGTCTGCATTTACTTTAAAATGCTTTAGGAAAAACTGTAAGGCAGTATCTCAGGGTAACTTCCATGCCATTCTGTCTCCTTTTTCTGTGCATTTGTAAAGGTCCTCATTAAGTTTTTTTTTTTTTTTAAGATTTTATTTATTTGACAGGCAGAGATCACAAGTAGGCAGAGAGGCAGGCGGGGGGGTGGGAAGCAGTCTCCCCACTCCCCAATGTGGGGCTCGATCCCAGAACCCTGGGATCAAGACAAGAGCCGAAGGCAGAGGCTTTAACCCACTGAGCCACCCGGGTACTCCCATTAAGTTTTTTTAAAAGTAAAGTAAAATGTAGGGGCGACTGGGTGGCTCAGTCAGTTAGGTGTCTGTCTTGACTTCCACTCAGGTCATGACCTCAGGGTGGTGAGATGGAGCCCCCCATCGGGTTCCACGCTGAGCATAGAGCCTGCTTATGATTCTCTCTCTCCTTCTCCCTTTACCCACCCATCTCCTCCTCATGTGTGCTCTCTTTCTCTCCCATTCTCTTGAAAAATAAAAAGTAAAAAAATGTAAAAGATAAAATTGTCTAGACTCTCCATCTCTGCATGCTTCTGACCCACCAGAGCAATTTAACGCTGGTGAAGTTGCCTGAAACAGTTGTTGGCCCACAAGGAGGGCTCAACAAATTCCTTCAGCATTTACCAAGAACCTACTCTGTACCAGGTACTGGTCCAGGAGGAGCTGGGGACATAGCAGGAAACAAAGCAAAGTGCCTGGCCTTGACAATGAAGAGTCAATATGTGTTACGTAGTCTGTGGATGTCAGGCAGCAACAAGTAAAACAGAGAACAGCAAACCAGGAGTCAGGAAGTACAGGATACAAGTGAGGCATGGTTGGTTTCAGGTGGGATGATGCTGCCCGGCTTCCCTGAGCAGGTGGCATTTGAGCAGAGGCTGAGCGTGGTGAGGGCAGAAGTTGGGTAGATGATCCAGGAAGAGTTCCAGGGATAGACAACTGCCAGTGGGTGCAGAGTGGGGTGTCCTGACAAGCTCTAGGAACAGCAGAGTGACTAGTGTGGCTGGAACAGAATAGGGGAGGGAGAGGATAGTAGGCAATGAGAAAGTAGTAGCTATCTCTACCAGTATAACAATGAGTATAGTATTATTACTTTTACTAATTCACTGAAGCCTTAAGGTAATAATTTTATGGTAAAGTATTAAAAGTCCCCCCAAAATCCTCCCTTCTAAGAGGCGGTAGAGCCTAGTGATTAAGATATGGGGCTGGCACCAGACTAGAAGGGTTCAGATTCCAGCTACACCCTACTCTGTGGGTTTGGGCAGGATATTTAACCTCTCTGGGCCTCCAGCTCCTTCACAAGTGCCTCTCTCCCAGGGCTGGTGTGCTAGGGACATAAAAAAATGGGGACACCTGGGTGGCTCAGTTGGTTAAGCAGCTGCCTTCGGCTCAGGTCATGATCCCAGCATCCTGGGATCGAGTCCCACATCAGGCTCCTTGCTCTGCAGGGAGCCTGCTTCTCCCTCTGACTCTGCCTTCTACTCTGTCTGCTTGTGCTCGCTCTCGCTCTCTCTTTGACAAATAAATAAATAAAATCTTAAAAAAAAAAAATGCCCCCAGGGCACGTGCCACCATGCCTGACGTGTGGCATGTGCTCAGCAGAAGGCTCTAACTGCCACCGATCATTGTTGGACGGGCTCTCCAGAGCTTTCTCTCCATGGTGGGTGGGGAGAGAGGTGGAGACATTCTAAGGGTTTGAGGTCAGGGAGGTCATGCCCCTGGCTCCAGGACTAGACTACTCCTTGGTCACCCTGGGCCAACAGATATCTTCCCTTGAGAGCCTAGGGTTCTCTCATGTGGAAAGTGGGGCCCCTCTTGCAGGTGGCATGAAGACTGACTGAGGTGGGGAAATACACAGTTGGGGTGTTGGTCCAGAAATACACAGTTGGGGTGTTGCGATCCAGCCTCCTGGCAGGATGACCTTACTGCTCTGAGGTCATCATCTTTTATTATTATTATTTTAAAATTTATTTAAAGAATGAGGGGAATATTTTGGAGCCCACCCATCCCCACCTCAGACTGCTCTAGTCTCTTGAAATCTGTCTGCTGTTCCCCTCCTGTGTCTGTCTTTTTCTTTGTTTCTCTGTTTGTCTCTCTCAACCCGTGTCTCACTTTCTCTGACTCTGTCACTCTGTCTCTCCCTGTCTCTGTCTCTATCTTTTTTCCTGTCTCTTCCCGTCTCTTTCTCTGCTTCTCTTTTCTGTCTCTCCATCCCTGTTTTTAATGTCTCTCTAGGCTTGTCTGTCTGTCTCTGTGACTCGTTCCTTCTGTCTCTCCCTCAGGTGACACACACCTGTGAGGTCCAGTGACGTGGCACGGGAGGGGGCGGGCAGGAGGCTGGGCCCGTGCACAATCCCAGAAAAGCGGCAGGAATGTCCGCTCTTTCCTCCTGGTGACTCACCTGGGCCTCACCCAGCTCCTACCTGCCTGCTGGGTCCTGAGGGAGGCCCACAGGTTTCGGGGCTTCCCTGGGCTGAGGAGGGGAGAATCTCATGCAGAGTCAGAGAGGGCGAGAGAGTCAGAGAGACAGAAAGGAAGAGGCAGTGAGAGAGGAAGAGGGATGGAGCCAACTGACAGACTGACGCCAGGGCAGTCAGAGAGGGAGAGAGATCTCTCCACCTGAGAAAGGGACAGAGACAGTGAGAAATGGAGGGGACAGAGACAGAAGCAGAAGGAGCTGGAGAGAATGACCCCCGATGGACCTCAGAGAGAGCAAGTGGAGACGTGGAGAAATTGTGCACCTCCATCCAGGACGGCCTCCTGCCACCTCCCTGAGGAGGGGACCACCTCTGGCCTGGCTATTGGTGGAAGGACAGCTGTGGCCATTTCCTCCCTGGCTCCAGGGGACACTGATGTGACGTTCCCATCTTGGCCTTGGCCGCCTCCCGGATGCAGGGACATCTTCTCTCAGGGCCTCCCTCTGAAAAAAAAAAAAAAAGAAAAGAAAGAGGGGGACAAAAGAGGATCCCCTCCCAGGGAGCAAAAGAGCTGGAAACCCCTGAACTCCACACCCCCTGCTTCCCCATTTTCCAGGTAGAGAAACTGAGGCCCAAGGAAGAAACTTTATTTTTATTTTTATTTTATTTTTATTAACAAATTTTTTTTCAACAAGGAAACTTTATTTATTTATTTTATTTATTTTATTTTTTTTTAATATTTATTTATTTGAGAGGCAGAGAGAGACAATGAAAGAGAGAGAGCATGAGAGAAGAGGAAGTCAGTGGGAGAAGCAGACTTCTGCTGAGCAGCAAGCCCGATGTGGGACTTGATCCCGGGACTCCAGGATCATGACCTGAACCGAAGGCAGTCACTTAACCAACTGAGCCACCCAGGTGCCCCTATTTATTTTTTTTAAAGATTTTATTTATTTATTTGACATAGAGAGAGATCACAAGTAGGCAGAGAGGGAGGGGGAAGCAGGCTCCCTGCTGAGCAGAAAGCCCGATGCGGAGCTTGACCCCAGGACCCTGAGATCATGACATGAGCCAAAGGCAGAGGCTCTAACCCACTGAGCCACCCAGATACCTGCAAAGAGGAAATTTTAAATGAGGCTCCCCTTTATTGAGTGCTTGTGACATGCCCCATGATATTCTGAGTGCCTTCTCTAGATACACTGGTCACCCTCCCAGTACCCTATTTTATAGCTGAGAGAACTGAGGCTTTGGGAAGCATGGTCAGCTGAATACTGGCCCCCAAAGAGCTCCAGGTCCCAAGCCCTGGAAACTGTAGGTGGTACTGTATGTGGAAAAAGGGTCTTTGTGGATGTGCCTTTAAGTCAAGGATTTCAAGACTGGGACAGTATCCTGATGATCTGCATAGACCCTCCATGCAATCCTCAATGTCCTTACAGAGGGAGGCTGGGGACATTTGACTATGGACAGGGGTAGGAAAGCGGGGTCAGAGAGACAAGACGCTTTGCTGCTGGTTTTGAAGGTGGGGGAGGGGGCCAAGAACAGAGGGATTCTGGGAGTCCCGCTCTGGCTGCTGGAAAAGGCAAGGCAACCTTGCTCTCTAGAGGAAGCACTATCCTGTCCACACCTTGATTTTGGTTCCTGAGAATTCACTTGCGATTTCAGATGTCCAATGCCGTAGGAGAATACAATCCTACTAAGCTACTAAGTGAATGCTAATTTGTTACACTGACCACAGGAACCAATACAGGAGGCTAAGTCCCTTGCCTGTAATGGCCTGTAGGTGCAGAGTCAGGCTTCAAACCCAAACAGTCTGGCATAACTATCACCCTGAGTGTTGCCACTCTAGGGAGACAAGAACCAGGGGCTGGAAGACCCCAGCCTCTTTCCATCCTGTCCTCCACGGGTCCCTCTGGCTTCAGTGGGTGGAGCTGACCTGCGGAGAGGAGGGATCCAGAGGAGAAAAAAAAATCTGTGCAAAGAAGAAAGGTGTTCCCATCTCTGACCCCTTGCAGCTCAAGTTCCACCACTTAGTTGCAGTGTCAGAAATAATCACCGCAATTCAAGAGCTAGTGTTGCTAACATCTAAAGAGCTCTGGTTAAGGGTTGAAGGTGTCCTCCTCCACCTTCCCAAACTCCGCCCCCTAACTGGAAAAAAAAAAAAAAAGAGCTATGTTGAAATCCTAATTTCTAGTACTCAGAATGTGACCTTACTTGGAAATAGGGCTGCTGCTGATGTCAGTGTTTGGGAGGATGTCACAGTGAGGTAGGATGGGCCCCTGACCCAATGTCTCTAGCGTCTTTTTTTTTTTTTTTTTTTTTAAAGATTTATTTATTTATTTGACAGAGAGAAATCACAAGTAGACGGAGAGGCAGGCAGAGAGTGAGGAAGGGAAGCAGGCTCCCTGCTGAACGGAGAGCCCGATGTGGGACTCGATCCCAGGACCCTGAGATCATGACCTGAGCCGAAGGCAGCAGCTTAACCCACTGAGCCACCCAGGCGCCCCTCTCTAGCGTCTTCATAGGAAGATGACCATGTTGGGGGCTCCTGGGTGGCTCAGTCGGTTAAGTATCTGAGGTCAGTTAAGCATCTGTCTTTGGCTCAGGTCATGATCTGGAGGTCCTGGAATTGAGCCCCGCGTGGGGCTCCCTGCTCAGGGCTGAGCCTGCTTCTCCCTCTCCCTCTGTCCCTCCCCTCAACCCCGCCCCCTGTGTGTGCTCTCTTTCCCTCTCTCTTGTTCTCAAATAAATAAATACAATCTTTAAAAAAATAGTTATAAAAAAGAAAAAAAAAAACATGTGAAAATAGAGACAGGGGAAGGCGGCCATGAGATAGTGAGAGCAGACACTGGAGTTAGGGAACTGTAAGCCAAAGATGGCCAGTAAAACCACTGGAAGCTGGCAAGGGGCAGCCAGGACTCCCCCCACGGGTTTGAGAGACAGAAGTCCTACCTACACCTTGGTTTTGGGTTTTCAGCCTCCAGATATGAGACAGCGCATTCCTGTTCTAAGCCACCTGGGTCTGTGGCACTTTGTAGTCATGGGAAACTATGTCCAGTGAATCAACAGAAACATTAGTACAGGACAGAAGGGGAAACACGAATGGCTCCTCTAAAAGTCGAACGACAATGCTGTTTGTATTGTTTGCATCAGCTCCAAGCCTCAAGGTTCTGGGCTTTGGCAGACCCAGTTGGTCTCAGATGGCCTCCCTTGTAGGTCCTGGCCGGGCTGGCTGGGAGGCCCTGGGCCTCCTTCTGCGTGGTCCTCCAGGCTGCAGGAGGCAAGCTCATTCCCACTGTGACAGAGGGGTCGCAGCGGCAAGGCAGGGACCGCAGAAGCCGCAAGTCCTCTTGCACCAAGACTCCCAACTCACGCAACATCGCTCCTTCGGTCTTCTCTGGTCAAAGCGAGCTCCAAGCCTGGCTCAGAGTCAAGGAGGTGGGAACTGACTCCTCTCTCCTCTTTTTAAAGATTTTATTTATCTACCTTAGAGAGAAAGAGTAAGAGAGAGAGCACGAGAGAGGGAGGGTGAGAGGGAGAAACAGACTCCCCACTGAGCAGGGAGCCCCACACAAGACTCGATCCCAGGACTCCAGGACGATGACCTGAGCTGAAGGCCGATGCTCAACCGATCGAGCCACCCAGGCATCCCTCAGACTCTACCCAGGCATCCCTCAGACTCCATCTCTTGATGGTGGGAGCTAGGCAGAGTTCACAGCCACTGGCGTCTTGCCACGTGCCTTTCACCTAGAAGCTGACAAAACTAGGACAGCTGGATGACACCCAGAGCTGGTGAATTGGTGGGGAAGCAGACACTCCCTTACGCGGCCGGTGGGAGTGTGAGCCGGGACCGTCCCAGGAAGGGTGATTCTGCAGTTGCTATCAAACATGACACACGTAGAAAAACCTCTGACATCGTAAAACCACTTACCCCTTGCGGGAACTTGGAACACGGCTCAAGTGACACCGGCGAGAAGTTCTTCATTGCGACACCGTCTGTAACACCCGGCGATGGGAAAATACAGAACCGCGGAAGGGTACGTTTATCTACCGGGGCAGGAGGGGAGAGGAAACTGTAACTCGGGTCACATTATTTCCCAGTGGAGGGTTTTAGGGGCCGAACAGCGCTTCACTATGCGCGGGAGGGGATGTGTGGCTTCGAAGGCGTGTGTAGGCCCATGCGCCTGTACGTGCGTGACATAACCCCCACCCTGTGCACCTGTATGTGCGTGGCGTAACCCCTCCCGTGCGCCTGTACGGGCGTGACGTAACCCCTCCCGTGCGCCTGTACGTGCGTGACGTAAACCCTCCCGTGCGCCTGTAGGTGCGTGACGTAACCCATCCCGTACGGGCATGGCGTAACCGCACCCATGTGCCTATATGTGCGTGACGTAACCCCTCCCGTGCACCTGTACGTGCGTGACGTAACCGCTCCTACGGTCCCTGACCTTCAGGTTTCCGGCGAAGGGCAAGGACGCGTGCTTTGCTTACGTTTCTACCCCTTCCCAGGCTTCACCTCGCGTCTGTGCGGGCCTCCAGCCTGTTTGCCCAGCGGTGTTATCAGCTGACCTTGAGGACACAGGCTTCTGGTCACGGAGAACCAAGAGCCGCTCCCTGACTCCAGACTCTGGACTCCAGACCGGTGGACTTACCTGTTTTCTCTTCCTCCCACTTCTCCTGGACCAAAGGGCTTTGGGTCCACCCGGGAAGGTGGTGGGCCTCCTCCCTAAACTTCTCCCTACCAGAGCACCCCACGGCAAAGGCCACCCGCAGGATCCCCCCCTCCTTTAGGCGAAAGCTCCTTGGTTGTACCTGCTGATTGAGGGCTCCTCCCCTGGTGTCTGGGCAACCGGACAGGCCTGGACTGACCTTGGACAGGTCCTTTCTCTCGTTTAGGGTCACTCCTCCGAGCCAAGGGGAGAGGTCAGTGCCAGCTTTGCCCGGTGCCCTGCTGAGGGATGGTGAGAGCAGCTATCGTCCTCAGCATTCTGCATACATTGACCCATTTAATCCTTTGACATAGGTCCTCCTACTTTAGGTGTTGGACAAAGGAGGACACTGGGGCTCTGGTAGGTGACATGATTTGCCCAAGGCCACTGAGCTTGAAGTGGGCAGAACTGGAACTTGAACCTAGGCCATCTAGTACTAACGTGCTCATCTTCTTCTGGGTGGGCGTGTGGTTTCCTTAGAGCCTGAGTGTCACGATCATGAATCCTCCCAACACACGTAGCCGCCGCAGATCCAGCATTGGCGGTAGACCCCGAGGTATGCCAGTTTAGCGGTCCTCGCACTGAGGACCAAAACAAGGGAAGGGGTATCCTTAGAGTTACACCTCCAAGGAGAGGCAAGTGGGGAGTCAAAGCAGTGAAGGGGTGACTCTGATGGAGATCAAGTCCTGGGGCTCCTCATGGGGTGCTTGAGATCAACCTCATTCCCACTGAACAGATGAGCAAATCAAGGCTGCCCAGTCTGAGGCAGGGACAGGAGAGGAATGCCGGCCTCCTCTGGCTGGGGCAGGCCATTTTCCAAGTAAAGGTAGGGGGCTGTCTTCCCTCTTCCTTCGAGGTGAAGCCAGGCAGTCAAGTTTGAGAGGCCTGGGTTCACATCCTGGTTATGCCACTGTCCTCACTTTGTGGCTTTGGAGTTGGGCCTTCCTGACTCTGATACTTGGTTTCCTTCCCTATACAACTGGGGGGTGGTGGGGGGAAGTTCAGGGCTCATTTCAACTGTACCAGCTGTTAAAATACTGAAATACCTCCAGATCTGGTTGGTAAAAATCTGTTATCCTGAGACCCTGAATGCCCCCCCCCCACGCCTTGGCCTATCTGGGCCCTCCTGTGGACACCCCCATGTTCCAGCAACTCAAAATTAAACGCCAGGTCAGTAGAGACCACCAGGCCACCGCTCCAGCAGTCGGCCAAAGCTGTTACTGCCACAGCCTGTTCTGATGGACAGCTAATATTTGGGAATACTGTCTTGCTTCTGGGAAGAAGGGTAACGGCTTGTAGGACTGTGGTAAGAATTCAGTGGGTTAACATCTCTCTGGAATGACCAGGAATGACTCTCTGAATGACTTGTTAATAATAGGAATAACAATAACAGCACACCCATCTGTCTTTCTTTGACCTCAGGAGCAGTTCAGTCTTCTCCCGTGTGCCTCTCAGGACTCAGTTTCCCCATCCCCATGCTCCCTAAGCCCCTGCCCCCGGCCCAAGTGTCCCAGGGGCCAGGAGGGCAGGTGGGGCCACTATCTCCCTAGGCTGTTTGCTCTCTCTGTCTCCCAGGGCTGCTACCCTAGCCAGAGCCCTTGAATAAAAGGCCAGGTCACCTGTGTCCTGCTTCCTCCCTCCGGCCGGGATCATGCTTCCACTCCTCACTGCTCTGGCGCTCTGGGGGACGCTGGCCACCCCAGCAGGTCGGCACGATGTGTGTGGTCCCTGAGAGCAAGTGAGAGCCATGAGAGACAGTCCAGGTTCACATGTGTGAATCTAGCTTCAGAGTCTGAGGTTCAGCCCCCTCCCCCCTTGGCTTTTTGTCTAGCAGAGGCAGTTGAACTGGGCTTGAGACCATGGTTTGGGAGTCAGGCTACCAGGGTTCAAATCTTGGCTCCTCTGCTTCTTCACTGTGTGACCTTAAGCAAGTCAAGGAACATCTCTGTGCTTCTATTTTCCCATCTGTGAAATAAGGGTGATGATCCCCCTGCCTCAAAGCCCTGTTGGGGAGGGGAAAAAAAAGCTATGAGGGCATCCATGGAATTAGTGTGTTTGAAGAGCTTTTTTAAGAGCTTAGAATAGTATCAGGCCATACATAGCCCTGTCCAAAGGGACTCTTACTACGAGCGGAGAGCAGTTACCGTTCCTTACTTTGCCTAGCTGCCTCCCACTTTGGTTCTAGTTCTGCCTCCATTGGCCCAGGCTGGGGATCAAGTGGCCTGGCACTTAGCCAGGATCTCACTGCGTGACCTTGAGGGAGACTCTGAGCCCACCTGCTTTCAGTTTCCTGGTCGTATTTTCATCCATAAGCGGCAGGTGTATGAGATGAGGTTCGCTGTTTTCAAATCACGCGTCTTCGAGCCTCGAGGTTTCTCGGAAGAGCCCTTACATGCCTCTCTGCAGGTCAACAAGAAGGCTGCCCGGTCGGATGCAGTTCCTCCCAGCTTAGCCCAATAGGCACATTCCATTTTTATACGTTCAACTCCAGGCTTGTGAGGGAGATCCCCTGGTGAGAAGTGGTAGATAGGCTGGGATCACCCCCCCATCCCCTCCCCCACTCCAGCTTAGAGATGCTGATCCCTGGCTCTGAACTTTGCCCATCTGGAACAAAGGTCACACACTTCTGGGAAGTTGCCCTCCCACCCCAGCCCTTAGTCCTAGTCTTGAAAATTGTGTGTGTGTATGTGTGTGTGTGTGTCTCTCTCTCTCTCTCTCTCTCTCTCTCCTTAAACCACAGGCTCTGATCATACCTCTCTCCCCACAGGGACGTCCAAGGCATGTCCAGCTTGCTCTCTGCTGGGAAACTGTACCGAGAGAACCTGTCCTGCTGCCAAGGAAGCCTGCTTGTTCAGCCAGATGCAGCTGGGTGGGGGTGTCAGATGGGGACTGGGTGGAGGACCAACAAAGTGGGTGGGCAGGGGTTGGGGCAGGGGAGGCATGGAAGAACCACCCTGGGACTAGAGGTTGCAGGAATTGCCTCATAGCTCAGTTTGGGGCCACTGGGGTGGGGCTGGAGCTGTGGGGCTCCAGCTGCGGGGGCTTCCATGCCAGCTGAGGTCCCTGATCGACCTCTGGGGACTGCCACAGATGGGTCTGTGGTCTGGGGTCGGGAGAGGCAAGAATCTCTAATCTCTCCGCCTCAATGTCGACCCCCAGAAAATGGGACTGTCATCAAGAATGGGTCATGTGTCATCCCTGGGGAATGCCGAGAAGGTGTCTACTCCCTGACCTATGGCCCCCACTGGAGTCTCTGGGTCAGCACAGCGTGTTGTGAGATCACCTGCAAAGGGGCCACACGACAAGGTTTGTTGGCAGGCCTTGGGAGGCACACCCCCAGGTAGAGTGTTGTGGGAACTTGGCCTCAGTTTCCAGCTCTGCCTGGCTGACCAGGGCAAGGAGAACCTCATTATTCTCAGCTGGAAAATGGGTATGACTTGAGCTTTTCAGGGGGTGCCTCCCAGCATAAGGCTAGCTGGTAGCAGGCACTGGAGAAATTATAGTTGTACTCACTGAGCTACTGGGAGGCTAGAGAGGAACCCCAAAGTTTTGTTTCTCCTTGGGAGAGGAGCTCCCCCGAGGGCTAGCCAAATGGAGCAAGCAATGTAGGACTGGCAGCAGGCCCAGTCTAGGGTAGGCCAGCGAGGCCCCAGGGTGCAAAATTTAAGGAGGCATTCACTTTCAGGCGCTGACTCTGCACTTGCATGACCTTGAGAGGGAGCGGCTCCTTGCTGGCCTCACTCCAGACCCAGCCCTGAGTGGCGATAAAGATCACTTTTTGCTGCTTGGTTATTTGTCTAAAGAAAGAATTTGTATTTGGCAGGTGTAGCAACAGGGGGAGACCCGAGTCAGCTCCACACTCGGGGCTCCTGGCCATCCTTTCAGCCAACCGGGATTTCCCTCCTCCTAAAAACTGTGCTGCTCATTAAATAAAACCACCAGTTCCAAGCTGAGAGGTTGGCATGCTGCGGGGTGTAGAAAATGCCGGTTATGATTGTAACTTCGTTAGACGAAATTTCTACGTATAAAGAAAGATCAAAGGGACTGTCTCGGAATACCCTGATGGAGAGTCTAGAGCAGCCGCTACCCAGGAGAAATGCAACATGTGCCATAGGCGAGGGGAAAGGTTTTCTGGTAGCCACATTACAAAGTACGAAGAAACAGGTGAAATTGACTTTGATAATGTATTTTATTTACGGTAATACGGCTAAAACATTCTTTTGACCTGTATGTAATCAATATAAAATTAAGAACGAGATATTTTATTGTTTCAAACTAAGCCTCTGAAATCTCGGGTGTATTTTATGCTCGCAGCACATTCCGAAGGGAACCCACCACATGTCTGTCTTTCTTTTCTTTTCTCTTTTTAAAGATTTGTTTATTTGAGAGAACGAGAACACAGGGGCAGAGGGAGAGGGAGATAGAGAGTCTCCAGCAGACTCCCTCTTGAGTGCAGAGCCCCACGCAGGGCTCGATCCCATGACCCCGAGATTATGACCTGACCTGAAGTTGAGAGTCAGACGCTTCATTGACTGAGCCACGCAGGTGCCCCTCTTTAGTCAACTTTTCTGTTTGCCAATATTACCATATAAACCCACATGAAAATGATTGGTGGCTTAGTTTTGACTCCGGAGAAATATGCTTAAGCAGTTTTCTCTTAAACATTTCAGATATCTAAGAAAGTTCTGGAATTGATCAGGTGGTGGAGAGCCTACAGGCCACAGCCCTGCTCTTTGGCGGAACACCACAATGTCTTAAAACCTAAAATAACATGATCGCTTTTTCATGGCTTTTGGAATTCAGTGTGTTCAAGGGAGGGCTTTTTTTTTTTAAAGATTTTATTTATTTATTTGACAGAGAGCGAGAGCAGGAACACAAGCAGGGGCAGTGGGAGATGGAGAAGCAGGCTTCCCATTGAGCAGGGAGCCCAATGCGGGGCTTGATCCCAGGACCCTGGGATCATGACCTTAGCTGACGGCAGATGCCTAATGACTGAGCCACCCAGGCACCCCTAAGGGAGGGCTTTTGTCATTGTGGTCAGTGCTGTGTCTCCAGAACAGGGCCTGGCACACAGTCGGTGCTCAATAAATGTTTGTGGAATGAATAAAAGAACCTACAGGATCCAGCCCGAAGGTTCATTTAGGACAAATGACCAGTGTGGGGCAGCCACACCTTCACCTCTGTTTGCTGAGACTATGTCTTCGGGGGTGGAAGGAAGTGACTGAGACCAGACTGGTCTGACTTTGGAGGAAAATGCTCTGGACTGTGGTGGGGGTGGTGGTGAGAACAGAGGGCTGTGGGGTTGGGGGGGGATGTTTCTTAGCCTTCATCCCACCCTGACCACACTCCCCCCCACCAGATGTGGCGCCTGAGGCCCCGCTCAACGGAGTGAAATGTCACTACTGTTTCGGGGATGAGTCAGCCTCATGCGAGTCTCGTTTGGTCATGAACTGCACCGGTGATCAGACCATCTGTGTCACCCTCAATGGGACGTGGAATGGAGGTAAGGGTTCCTTCCCTTCAGGAGATACCTGGGGAGGCAGGCCTCCCTCCCACCTGCATGAATTAGAGGAATAAGTGTTGAGGTCCATTTACACATGCATTCTGGTTACCTACTGCTGTTTCACAAATCACTCAGAAATGTAGCGACTTAAAATAATGGTCACTGTTTTATTTGCTCTTCCAGTTTCTGTGGGGTGGGAATTGTGGAAGAGCTCAGCTGGATAGTTCTGAGGGTCTTATGGGATCCCGGGCAGAAGGTGGCCGGAGCTGAAACGCAGGGCCCAGAGCGACTAGGGGCTCGCTGAGCATCTCACACCTGTAGACTCTGGGCCTTTCCAGTGTGCTTTCTCCGCACTGGGTAGACTAGGCTTCCCCACATCATGCCTCAGAAGTCCCATAATGTCATTTTACAGTGGTTGACACTGCCACAGAAGTCCATCTGGCTTCAAGGGGAGGAAGTGTAGACCCTCACCTCTTCGTGTACCAAAGAGTTTGCCGGTGTGTTTTAAAATCACCATTATGTGTTTGCAAATGGTTGGAACAGAGGCTGTTTGAGTGAAAGGCTTGAACTAGGACCACACTGACCAGAGGAGAGACTATTAAACCAACAAAGTGAAAGGGAGAAGTCTGGGGTTCTGCTTCTGGGAGAGTGGATCCCCTGCAGGGTCTTCCTGCTACAAACAGTGGCATACAGGGAAGGGGTGAGGTTGGGGGTGGGGAGACATAGGTGGTGGGAGTAGTCTGCTGTGGGGGAGAAGTATTTTATCACTGCCGTGATATGCTGAAAAATGCTGGAATATGGTGATTAAAAGAAGAAGATTGACATTTAGTCATTATTATTTTTAAAAATTTTTATTTATTTGACAGAGAGAGCAAGAGAGGGAACACAAGCAGGGGGAGTGGGAGAAGGACAAGCAGGCTTCCTGCTAAGCAGGGGGCCTGATGTAGGACTTGATCCCAGGACCCTGGGATCATGACCTGAGCCAAAGGCAGATACTTAATGACTGAGTCACCCAGGTGCCCATATTATTATTATTAAAGTAAGCTCTACGCCCAATGGGGGACCTAAACTCAGGACCCGAAGATCAAGAGTCCTATGCTGTACTGCCTGAACCAGCCAGGTGCCACTAGTCAGATTTATTGTTGTTTTTAACTGCTTCACAGAGAGTACACCTCCTTAGAGCCTGCTCCCATTCCTGTCCCCCTTGGTAAGCCGCTGTTTACAGATGAAGTAGGTGTTATACAAAAATATTTTTCCATGCATTTGGGGGCATATAGGAAGTTAGGGGAATTTCCAAGTGTCCCCAAACAAGGTAAAAATATGAGCAGAAACCAGAACAAGAACAGTAAGCAAACACAAAAAGCACAGTAGCCCTGGGAATAAATGCTGGCCACATGCTACTTTGGGTGACTAGGTCTGGGCTCCAAGGCATGGCTGGGGAGCTGACTCTTAGAGTCCTGCCTAAGCCAGGGACCTTGGAAGGTGACTGAAATGATCCCTGGTTGGTGGTACCATTTAGTTCACAGTATAAACAAAGACAAATCCTTTCAAGTGAAAAGCCCCTGGGAGCACCCACCCCCCAAGATCAACATCAACCAAATATGAGCTCACAAGTCAGAGCTCTTGAAATGCACAAGGGAACAAGTCACCATGAGTGAGACCAGAAGCAACAAACAAGAGATGTGGACTCAGAAGGAGGTCAGCTCTTGTAATTATCAGATGCAGAACATAACTATATGCGACATATTTGAAGGAATAAAATTAGAATCGCAAAAATGAGCTGACATCAAGAGATTTTAAGAAATGACCAGGCATGGGATGCCTGGGGGGGCTCAGTCCGTTAAGTACCTGCCTTCAGCTCGGGTCACGATCCCAGGGTCCTGAGATCAAGTCCCACACTGGGCTCCTTGCTCAGCGGGGAGCCTGCTTCTCCCTCTGCCTGTTGCTCCCCCTGCTTATGCTCTCTCTCTCTGACAAATAAATAAAATCCTGAAAAAAAATGACTAGGCAGATTTGGAAACAAATCATACAGAACTATCGAGACAGATGGGAATTTTCAAAGAAAGTCTGAAAATCAAGGTGGGAAGGCTCTGGTTCTGAGTCTCCCCTTGCAACTTCCCCCTGTTTCTGCAGGGGTCCCCAAATCTTGAAGGGCTGTGCTACCCCAAATGTGTGCCACCTACAAGTGAATACGATGCTGGGCCCGGAAGCATCTGGATTTCATCTCACCAGCAAGCCTGAATGCGACTATGTGGCCACTCCCAGCCCACCAGGTGCCTTGAACCCTAAATTCCTCCGTTTCTACCTTCTCTGCCCTTTCCAATCCTGTGTGTTTCCAGGGAATCCACCCGCCCCCCCCCAACCAATATGCCCTCAGAAAGCACAGTTACTCATATACAGCGTGCCCGAATGCATGGTTGCACAAACACACACACACTACTTAGCACATCTAGAAGCAGAAAATCATGCTGGCACATCCACACACCCACAGACATCTACATCTATGTCCCGGTGCCCAAAACATACCGACAGAGAAGCACACGTTTCTAAACATGAGCATCCTGTCATGTAAGTGAGATTAGAGGCACAACTCTGTTTAAACAAGAAATCTTGTGGTCTTTTTTCTTTCCTTCACTTCCTTGTTTGTGAGAGAAGACAGATTTGCCAACCGTCTTTACTCGGCTTAGCAAAGAACACGGACAGTTAGTTTTGTCTTCCAGAAAAGAGAGATGCTAATTGAGATTGTGTTTACCAGGGCAACAGTTTTTTAAGTGAGACAACTCAGCAGAATCAACAGACGTTTCAGAGGTAAGAAAGGCAATTTTCGAAGCTGGAGAGAGCAGCATTCCCTCAGCTCTGGGGTTGTGGGAGCCTCTTTTGTTAAAAACCGCACCGCGAAGTCAGATCTGCGATGCAGAGGAGAATCCCTTCTCCCCTTGGCTTCCTCTGATTACCAGCTGTTGGAGTTTTGCTTTTAAAAAGTAAACAGTGGGTTAAATTAATGATTACAATGAAGAGGGAAAAAAAAAAAAAAAAACAACCAGTGGACCCAGGAGCTCAAAATTTACACTATGACAGGAGAAGGGACAAAACAGGGTAACTAACAACCAGAAGACAGGATATGGAATTTTTCCATATATGGTCCCTATGGGCTTGCAACACAGCCAGGCGGGGACTCTCTGTTGTCAGGTCCATGCACACAGACAGGTACAAGCACACAAACATATAAAAGTACAAAATATACACATGCTGAAACACTGTAGCAACATCTGTGGAGACATTCGCATCTGTACTCCGACATCTGTATCCAAGCACCCTAAACCTTGCCGGGAACCCAGACACAGCCAGATGCAGAAACACGTTCAGACCCCCCAAAACCAGCCTTACGTATATCCCCGTAAAGAGGTGCTCTGTTCACACAGGGAGGCACCCAGACTCCTCACACAGGGGCCCACAGAGCCGCAAGTGAACATCCCCACCCTGCCGCAGACAGTTCCAGAACACACAAGAGACACACAATCACGTGTGCACTCAGGGAAGCGGGTGTGTGTGCTTGTGTGTGCAAACTGCCTCATAACAGATGCGCACACACGCAGCATATTTATATCCATGTGCCCAGAATGTACACACACACATGCACACGCGCACACACACATGTCATTCTCCAGTGGGCTTATCTTCCTCTTTCCCTAGGTCCCCCTGCAGCTGCGACTCTGACCAAGGATGAGGTCACCACCTGTTTCACCTGCTTGAGCCTCAATAGTTGTGAAACTCTCCTCTGCCCAGCGGACAGACAGTACTGCCTTCAGACTGCGGGCATCCTGAATGAGTGTCCCTGGAGACGGGCTTGGCAGCAGGGCCCAAGGCACACCAAGACCTCTCATTGCCTCCCACTCCCCACCCCCCCAGACTCCCACCCTGCCCAGTATTTGCTGCCCTGACTCCAGCCACAGAGGCCAGTGGCAGGGGAGCCTGTGAGTTTAAAATCTGACCAGCACTGCTGTTGTTGTTTATGACTGAAGAACAAATCAGCCCAAGACCTAGAGGCCTAACCAGTTACAAAAGAACTAATCCCATACCATATGACTCCTCTTATCTGAGAAGCCTAGGGTAGTCAAAGTAACAGAATGGTGGGAGTTTCCATTTTACAAAATGAAAAATTTCGGGAGATGTGTTGCATAACAATGTAAATACAGTTAACACTTAAAAAGGCCTAAGAGGATAAATTTTATTCTGTGTGGGGGTGGGGTTTTTTGGTGGGAGGGCCACAATGAAAAAAAAAATACCTTGTGGCTCAAAAAACTGATTTATTGTTCTCCCTGTTCTGTGGGTTGATGAGGTTCAGCATTCCACCGAGAACCTGAGTGGAGCTGGAACGCTCAGTCCAGCCTCTCACCTTGCGGGGTCTCTGTGCCTGTGGTTGGTCATCGGTCAGTAGCCTCGCTGAGCTGCCTTAGAGTGTGGTGGCTGGTTCCAAGAAGGAAGAGGTGGGAAGCATGGGCTTCTTAAGAGAGAAGCCTAGAACTGGCCCCATGTCATTCTGGCCGCAGTCTCTTGATGAGAGCAAGTCACAAGGCTGGCTCAGATTTGAGGGGTGAGGAAACAGATCCCACTTCTTGGTGGGGGAGTGAGTGGTAGGGTAAGATACAGAAAAGCATGGGGCATGGGAGATACGGTTGCAGCTATCTTGGTATTTAGGAAAACATTCTGGGCAAGGAGGCCCCTGTCAGTCTGCCCCATAAAGAAAAAAACTGGACTCTTCTGTAAACGGGAAGGGGGCGTTGAACTGGAAACTGGCTCTTCTCTGTCTTCTAGCAACATGAGTCAGCATAGTAGGGAGAGTGTACCAGGCTCAGTGGTGGGCATTTCTGGGATCCTTCAGAAATTTCTGGCTGAGGCCTTGAGGTACTCTTAGATAGGTCAAGAGACATCACAGGTACAAAGCCACCCTGTTTGTTGGATCCCTGGCGGGAGAAGACAAAGGAAGGTGTTTTGTGTCTTGATGAACAGTGATAGGCTTCAAGCGTTTTAGGGGGAATCTTAAGCAAAGTGAGAGGGTTTTGGGGGGTTTCTAGTTAGGGGCTGGCTCACGATCACCTTTACTCACCTGTGGATTGACTTCCACATCTCTCCAGCCTCAAGGAAAGGTGACTCTGTTGTCTGGAGAAGTGGCTCCTGCGTGGCCTCCAAGGACTGCAAATTTGGCAGCTCTGTCTCTGCCTTCACCTACAGTGTTGACTTTGGCTTCTGGATCAACTCCACCTGTTGCCAAGGCAACTGCCAAGAACTCACTCCTCTCGGTACGCCGTCACCAGAAAGCCGTCACGAGTGGCCAAGGGTGGTGGTGGGGTGATTTTGGAGGAGATTTTGCCCCGAGTTGAGGAAGGCAGGCTGGCAGGAGCATCCCCATTCCCCAGCCAGGCTGCCTGAAGGCACCCTGACCCCAGCTATGTGGAAAATCCCAAGAAGGTCCTCCCCCTGTGGGAGAGTCTGTGAGTACAAGGAGGCCCTGGAGGTTCTGAGAGTCCTCCTGGCTGACTGTCGCCCTCCCTTCTACAGAAGTTTTGCCAACCTCACACACCCTGAGTGAATTCCTGTGTCCTACATGTCCTGGCGGCCAGCCGGGGCCCTGCAATTCCTCCTTCTATATGCAGTGTCCCAGTGGGGAGACGGAGTGTGTCCAGCTGGACCTGGTGCTTGTAGAAGGTAATAGACGCGTGTGTGTGCATGTGTGTGTGCCTGTGTGTGTATGTGTGTACACGCACGTGTGTGCTTGAGAGTGAGCCTGAGCACGTCGGTTTTGGATTCGGGCATGCCAGAGTCGGGGGTCTCTAAGTCCATGAGACTTCTGGATGGGTACTGTCCAAAAGGAATAGAATGCAAGCCACATGTAGAATGTAAAGTTTACAGGGGTGCCTGGGTGGCTCAGCGGGTTAAAGCCTCTGCCTTCAGCTCAGGCCATGATCCCAGGGTCCTGGGATCGAGCTCTGCGTTGGGCTCTCTGCTCGGCGGGGAGCCTGCTTCCTGCTCTTTCTACCTCCTCTCTCTCTCTGCCTGCCTCTCTGCCTACTTGTGATTTCTGTCTGTCAAATAAATAAATAAAATCTTATAAAAAATAGAATGTAAAGTTTCCAAAGAGCCACATTAAAAAGTAAAAAGTAACAGATGAAATTAATTTTTTATTTAACCCAGTATATGCAACAGTTGTGATTTCAACATGCAGTCAGTATAAGAAAATCTAAGGGAGGGCTCTTACATTCATCTTTTTCCTGCTAAGCCTTTGGGATCTGGTGTGGATTTTACACACACAGCCCATTCCAGTTCAGACCAGCCACGTCTCTGGTGTGCAGTAGCAATAGGTGGCTAGTGGCTACTGTAGTGAAAATTCTAGAACAGGAACACCTGGGTGGCTCAGTCACTTAAGTGTCCAACTCTTGCTTGCGGCACAGGTCATGATCTCAGGGTTGTGGGATTGAACCCTGTGCTGGGAAGGAAGGCTGCTTGAGGATTTTCTCCTTCTCCTCCCCCCACCTCACTTGCACTCTCTCTCTCAAATAAATAAAAAAATCTAAAAAAAACAAAACAAAACAAAACAAAGAAAATTCTAGAACATAGTAAGTGCCGTGTATAGCACTTCAGTGAATCTGAGACCATCATGACCGCAAGGAAACATACTCTAGTTCAGGGCAAACAGAGACAAATACAGAGGGTGCTGTAAGGCTTTAAAAAAATTTTTTTAATGGAGAGGATCAAAGATTAATAAGAGTGAACACTTTAATAGCTGCCATGTGAATAAATCCCCTTCACCCAACCCCAGTAATTATGCACTCGTGGCCAGTGCAGTTTCATCTTCACCCCCACCCCACATTATTTTGAATGGAACCTCAGATACCATCTCTCTTGACTCCTACAGATTTCCATACATTTCGTTAAAATGTTTTGTTAAAAAACAAGCCCCAGTTACAGTGAGGTGTTCTTTGTTGGTAAAATAAGACTGGATTGCTTTCAAATCCCCCACCAAATCCCCAATAAACCAGTTACGTTGGGATAGTTATATACAAATGTATCACATCGTGCCATCTTCCGTCATAAATATGGCTCTGAGGAGGCAAAGGAAGGAGAAAACTGTTCGCCAAGTCCGTTGGAGGGGTGTGTGCAATCGAGTGGCCTCCGGGGTCATGAATACATTCAGTCATTAAAACATCCAGTATTATGAGCACTGAATACAAGTAAAAGAAAGCCTGCAACACACGTGTAAGATACAAAGAGTAACAATGGAAGACACGGAGGGACCAGGCCCCAGCCTGAGGATCCCAGCATCTTCTGGTGAGTTTTCCCGAAGGACAGGAGTCGGAGGCCTCCCTGGCCTCCAGGGCTGGCCCGCTCGCACATTTCCTGTTGGATGGGACAGTCTTGTCTTTTACGAAAACTTGGTGTCGGTGATGCTGGCACATCCCTGGGCTCTGTCCGACCTGGGGAGACAGGAGGACCCATGGGGCTGAAGAGAGTTGCAGGGAAATGGTCTTGGTCACAGGTCCCCTCAAACTGCAGGCATGGGGATGGGGGGACGTGGCGTGCAGTGGCAGGTACGCATGGGCACCGGAGACACCTGCCTGTGTGTGTCCTCATGCACATCCTCCCCTGCGTTTCCACAGGCGGCCAGAGCGTGAGCATGTACGGCTGCGGCTCCCAGGACCTGTGCGGTGCCCCCGCCACCGAAGGGCTGCTGGAGCTGCCCGGCCACTGGCTGGCCCTCCCTCCGCACTGCAGCACCAGCCAGCGGGCTGTCATGGCCTCCAAGTGCCACTCTGGCGTGCCATCCGGCCTCTGTCTTGCCCTGCCTGTGCTGCTGGTGGGCCTGGATGCCGTGACCCTGTCCTGAGCAGGCCTGGCCTACACCACCCTTGCCCCACATTCACTTAACCCTGCTTGTGTCCCACGTCGCTAGATGGCACCCTGGCTTCCCCCTACTTCCAGTATTTCTATGTCTGGAAGCTTCTGGTGAGAAATGTCAAAACCAGAGGGGGTGGGTAAGCCTCCTCCCTCGGACTAAGGGGTTCCCTAAGGCTAGTCCTCTTTCTTAACACCTGGGGCCCAAAGGCTATACCTCCTCCCTCAGACTAGGCTGTGCTTTCTCAGACCTTAGACTAGAGACAGCTCCCTGGGCCCCAAAGACTAAGCCTCCTTCCTCAAACTAGGAGGTACCCAACACCAGCTTACTCCCTCAGACTAGAGCTGTGTTTTCCTGAGGATTGGGAAGCAGCTGCTTCTGTCTCCCTCTTTAGGCTCTAGCAAAGTCTTGGGCAGCCAAGATAGAGTTTGGGACCAAATACACCCCCTTCCCAGGGTTCCCTTCCCAGGGTTTTAGAGCACCCCTTCCACCCCCACTACAGGCCCTCTTCTGTCTGGGCTCAGTCTCCCCGCTGTCACCAAATCTGAATGAATCAAATCCTACAATGCCAAGTGGATTGGGTTTCCTTCTTCTCCATCGCAGCCTCAAATGGGGCCCTGATTGTGGTCTGCTCTCTCCTCTGGGGATGTCGGGACCCGAGGGGACCTCCAGATGACGGTGTCTGGGAGCCAGAGTGGGCATGAGAGCAAATGCTCAGTCTGGAGTGAGTATCATTTTTGAGCCAGCATTGTACCCAAGGATTGAACCGAGAGGTAAAAATGGGGAACTCAGCACGAGGCGGGAGGCCAGGAACCACCTGCTTTCAGCCGAAAGTAATACAAAGTCCAACAAAAAGAACCGAAAGCAATCCCTCTGTGCTAATTGGACAAACGTTTATGGATCACGTGCTATGTGACAAACACAGTTCTAGACACCGAGGATACCTAGTAAAGAAAGTTCTCTGCTCGCGAGAGGGTTATGTTCTGGTTGGGGGTGGGGACAGATAATAAACAGCACAGGGAAGAGGAATGGGGAGGCCCCCAGAAGGGGTGTGTGATGAGGCTTCTGGAAGGAGACCTCTGAGTGAAGACCCAAAGGGGGTGAGGCAGAGACCATGCAGGTGTGTGGGGTGTTGATGGGGGCATTCCAGGCAGAGGGAACCAGAAAGGCAGAGGCCCCGAGGCAGCAGTAAGGAATCGCTAATATATATCGAAACAGAAAGAATGGAGGTACAGGTCCCCAGGGGTCATTAATTCAGCTGTTCAAAGGGGTCACTGAGAACCTAGCTTGCTGCCCGGGCACCCTCAGCATGCTGGGGTTTGGGTGATGGTGGCTGGGGTTCCGGCGTCATAGCCTCATATGACCATACCCCAAGTGGAGGAGGTGGCCTCCAACCTCGTCTTCCCAGAAACCCTGTCCCCTGGCTGCCTTTCCTCATTCCCCAGGTTTTCAAGGGAACGGTAATCCTGATTGACTTCACCTAATCGAGATTCTGTCTCTGGGGTTGGGAGAGGCCCCTGCCTCTCATAAGGCACGCCATGTTAAGCTTTCAACGGATGGAAACAGTCACCTCCTGTGGTGTTAATCAAGAGACAGCTGTACTACGTATTCTTTGTGTGAAAGAGACAATGGAGGCTCGCAGGAGAGAGTGCTATTAAGTGGGAGCCATGGGATTTGAACCCACATCTGCCTGATTCTAGAGGAGAAACTTTTGCCCCCATTAAACATGTCAAAACACACGCAAGAGTAAACAGTACAACGAACCTTCAGATATCTATCCCCTCCTCTACCGCCCGTGTCAAAAATCACCCACATTCTGCCGATTGTATCCCCTTTCCCTTCCTCTTTCTACTTTCCTCCCTCCCTCCTCGCCTCCAAATCTTTCTCTCTTCCTCTTTCCTCCCGCCATCTGTCTTCTCTTCCTTCCTGCTCCCCCTCCCTCCTCCCTCCCTGCTCCTACCCCTCCTTCCTTTCTTCTGCTTTGTGCCAAGAAGTTTTAAAACAAATCCCAGATGTTGTATTTTCCACAGAAATACCTCATTGTGCATCAGAGCCTGCACGCATAACCTCTGTATTACGTGTCCTTCCTGGGAGGGAGAACAGACTGAAATAAAGCCGCTGACAGTTTCCCAGACCTGCCCTTGTCCCTGTCCATTAGCAAAAGGCCCTGGAGTGTCCCAGCCTTCAGGGGAGATCTCCCCTTACCCCCGGGGGCTGCGATATTCTTCTCATGTCAGAAGTGCCTATCTCGATATGCAGATGGAAGTCGCACCAAAGAGAGAGAGAGTGGTTAAGAGTGTGGACTCTGGGAGTCCCTGGGTAGCTTGGGCGGTTAAGTGTCTGCCTTTGGCTTAGGTCTTGATCTTAGGGTCCTGGGATCCAGCCCCCCAACTTGCTCTCTGCTCAGTGGGGAGCCTGCTTCTTCCGCTCCCTCTGCCCCTAACCTGTGCTCCTGTTGTGCTCACTCGTTCTCTCTCTCAAATAAATAAAAAATTTTAAAAAGATTTTATTTATGTATTTGACAGACAGAGATCACAAGTAGGCAGAGAGGCAGGCAGAGAGTGAAAGAGAGAAGCAGGCCCCCTGTGGGGGCAGAGAGCCTGATTCAGGGCTTGATCCAGGGCCCTGAGATCATGACCTGAGCTGAAGGCAGAGGCTTTAACTCACTGAGCCACTCAGGTGCCCCTAAATAAATAAATTTTTTTTTTAAGATTTTTGTTTATTTATTTGACAGAGAGAGATCACAAGTAGGCAGAGAGGCAGGCAGAGAGAGAGAGGAGGAAGCAGGCTTCCTGCTGAGCAGAGAGCCCGATGCGGGACTCGATCCCAGGACCCTGAGATCATGACCTGAGCCGAAGGCAGCAGCCCAACCCACTGAGCCACCCAGGCGCCCAATAAATAAAATTTTTAAGAAAAAAAAAACACAAAAGAGTGTGGACTCTGGAGGCACCTGGGTGGCTCAGTTGGTTAAGCGTCTAACTCTTGATTTTGGCTCAGGTCATTATCTCAGGATCATGAGATAGAGCCCTGTGTTGAGCTCCACACTGATCGTGGAACCTGCTTGTGATTCTCTCTCTCTTCCTCTTGCTCTGCCCCTCCCTGCTTTCTCTCTCTAAAAACAAACAAAAAAAAGAGGGTGGACTCTGGTACCAGCCTGTCTGGGCTCAAATGCCAGCTTTGCCAGTTACTAGTTTTGTGACCTTGGGTGAGGACGATATGTGCACAGAAATCAGAATTCAATACAAGTATACAATAGCCTTTAATGAGTAACCTTGGGGAGGCTGAGCGCCCTTTGGGTCACATGGCCCAGATATGTGTTTAACTCCCAAAGCCCCTTTCTTTCTGCACCTAGTATGGCCTCCTGTCTGCCTGGCTGGATGCCTGCCTTAAGGTGGGGTGCAGAGGAGCCTGGGGTGGCGAGGAAGGAAAGAGACACGTTTCTGTGAGATTGGAGGCCCAGGGGGAGGCAGCCAGGATGTGATCCACCTTGGCTGAGATGGGAGCCCGCAGAGATGCTCAGGAAATGCTTGCAGGCAGAAATAGCCATCTGGTGACCGTGACCCTGGGGTCCGTGGGGGTGGGGGGTCGTGGAGGGGTAGGGTGGAGGGAGTCCAGCCTGGGCAGAGAGTTTAATTTTATTGTACGTTCCTACTTTTCTGTAAGGGCACCGATGAGAGCACATTATTCAAGTTTTTCACATTTATTACAAAAAGCATACACAAACAAACACAGCGTAAGCTGTACTTCTCAGCACTCAGCTGACAGGAAGCCTTGAAACAGCTTCAGTCCCCGTCGGCCCCTTCCCTGACCACTGCCTTTTCCTCCTTCCTCTCCCAAGATAAGTGCTACCCCGAACACCATACCTGTCATTTTGCGACAAATGCACATGCTTTGAATTTTTTCCCTTTTCCTTTTCCCTCCTCCCCCTCTTTCCTCCCCATAGACTGTCCCCAGGGAGAGTGCCCCTCCCTGGGATTTCACGTTAACAGCTTCCCGGAGCTCCTTGTGTTATTCTCCGAAGTCAAACAATCCTGTACAGACGTTTGATGCGTAAACACGTACAGATGCGTTCATATGCCTGCCTTGATATCAGCATGTGCGAAGATACATATACACGGGCACATGTATTTTGGTATATAGGGGTGTTTTTATGGGATATTGGGTCTTTAATAGGGTATTGACTGCAGCTCTCTGCATCTTGCTTTTTCTCCCTCAACAGCGCCTCATGGAAATTCTCCAAGTCTTTTGATTCACCCCCGTTCAGTGACTGGATGGCGTGGTCTTCCCGGCCTGTGGAGTGGATGTACCAACATTTATTCATTCGGGGTCCCACTGAAGGAATTCATGGTTCCCATCCTGCTCCTCCCCACCATTGGAGCCAGCAGTAAACATGCTGACAGCAGTGTTTATGTTTCTGTATGTCTTTTGAAAATGTCAGATGCATTTGAAAAGTTTGGATGACATAGGCCTTTAATGCATTGAAAGTTACTTCTAAAATGTAAATGAAATGGAATGGGGCACCTGGGGGGCTTAGTTGGTTAAAGCGTCTGCCTTGGGTTCAGGTCATGATCTCAGGGTCCTGGGATCGAGCCCCGCATCGGGCTCCCTGCTCAGTGGGGACCCTGTTTCCCCCTCTCCCTCTGTCCCTCACCCTGCTTGTGCTCTCTTGCTGTCTCTCTCGCCACCCAGGCGCCCCATCTTGGGGTTTTGACCAGTGCCATGCTGAGCCATATTGAAACCTGATGAAAAAGGCCCTGTATACATACTTTGGCTTCTTTTTTAGTGGTTTTAATTTTTTTTCCAGAACACTAAAGTAGTTGGGAAAAAATACTGAAAAAAATAAGAGGGGCATATAAAAATTCACATTAGTTTTAAAGTATTTTATTTATACCAAGAAAAGAATTTAACATAATTTTATTTCAGTCAGTTAAAATTTGTTTAACATCATCATTTGGCCAAAAGAAACTGTCAAGCATGAAAATTCTCTTGATCGAAAATGTGATAAGGGGCACCCAGGTGGCTCAGTCAGTTAAGTCAGTGAAGTTAAAATCCAGTCGTGATCTCAGGGTCATGAGATGGAGCCCCGTGTCAGGCTCTGTGCTCAGTGCAGTCTCCTTGGGGTTCTTTCCCTCTTCCTCTCCCTCTGCCTCTGCTCTCTCCCACCACTTCTGTGCTTGCATGCACACATGCACATGCTCTCTCTCTCTCTCTCAAAAAAAATTCTAAAACAAAATGTGATCAGCCAAGATGCAGATTAAAAAAAAAAAATCATTGATGAGTTGGCTTCCTGCAAAACCAGGAGTGGACAGTTTTCCTTCTGCTTCAAGCACCAACATGGCTCAGCATGTTGCTGGCCTTTATTTAAAATTTTGGGATCCTCTTCATTAAAATATGGATTGGGGTGCCTGGGTGGCTCAGTGGATTAAAGCCTCTGCCTTCAGCTCAGGTCATGATCCCAGCATCCTGGGATTGAGCCCCGCATCAGGGCTCTTTTCTCAGCAGGGAGCCTTCTTCCTCCTCTCTCTGCCTGCCTTTCTGCCTACTTGTGATCTGTCTGTGAAATAAATAAATAAAATCTTAAAAAAAAATAAAATAAAATATCATGGATTTTTGCATTAATTTTTGTTTTTTAAAAAATATTACATTATAATATCATTTATCTCGATAACAGTTTTTTGCCCCCCCCCCCCATATTTTGCACCCAAGGCCAGTGTCTCACTTGTTTGGCCATAGTCCTGGCCCTAGTTCTAACCAAATTGTGTTGCTGAGGGCAGAATGATCCCTGCCTCATCCCTGTGCTCCTCTCACGACACTCTTCAAAAGGCCTTCAATGCTTTCAATGAAAGCAACAGGTAGCAGTTATATACATCCTCAGTGTGGTCTATCATGAGATCTGGGCCCTGATTGCCTCTCAGACCTCATCTTCTAGCACTCTCTCCTTGGGTCACTCTGCCCCAACCACACCAGCCACTGGGATTCTCCCCCAGACACACAAGACTCAGTTATGCCTCAGGACCTTTGCATATCCATGCCTTCTGTCTGGGCATGTCTTCCCCCTGATGTCCACATGGCTTGTTTCCTTACTTCATTCAGACCTTGGCTCAAACAGAATGTCACTCTCGGGCCTTCCTGCACCACTCTTTCAAAAATAGAACACTTTCTCCCCCAAGTCACTTGGCTATTTGGTGGCCTAAAACAATGCTTGATTTCCCACAAGTCTGTCCCATAAGTGGGAAATTCTAAGCTCAGCTGGTTCTTCTGTTTCCATGTGGTAGCAGCTGGGGTGGTTCTTGCGGCTGCATTCATTTGGAAGTCAGTGGGGACCCGAATGTGGTGGGTGGCTTCTGTCTTTCCATGGGATCTCTCCAGCTGGGTAGGAGGACCTCTACTTGGTAGGTCACTTTCTGAGAAAGAGAAAGCAGAAGGCGCCACCTCTTAAGTCTAAGCTTGCAAGTCTCAGCAAGTCCCTTCAGCTATATGTCATCGATCAGAGCAAGTTACAAGACCAGCCCAGGTTCAAGGGGAGAGGCCAGAGACTCCCACTCTTAGTGGAATAGTGGCATGCACCACCCAACATTACAGGCAACCGACTTGATCCTTGCTTTCTTGTTCTTTTTTCTTCTCACTATTGATACTACCTTATTTTGGTTTATTATCTTTATCTTTCAAAAAAATATAAGCTCCACGAGAGTAGGGGTGGTCTGTATGTCAGTGCCTACAACTGTGTCTAGCCAGTACATACTGGAAGGAAGGAAGGAAGGAAGTCAGTCAGTCAGTCAGTCCTTGGGGACCAACTTCCGGTTTCCTCAGGACTGTGGTGACTGGAGACAAGGTGAAGACCACATGTGTCGACGTTCCTAGGGAATTGCTTTAGGCTTTTGAAGAGACACGGGGAGGACAGGGAGGGAAGAAGGATTGGGAGCAGTCAGGAGAAATGGGAGGAAGAAGAGGAGGCAAAGGGCTGGGAGTTCTGTGAGGGAGGCAGGGCCTGGCACAAAGCAGGTGTTCAGCAAGTGTGTGTTCTGTGAATGAACTTCCTCCAAGAAGCCCTCCCTGACTCCACCTTCTCCAGCGCTGGCTCAGGCATCCCCTTGGTTCTCACACTCATCCCGGGACTCCAACCCTACTTTACCCCTGTGGGTTGTCACTGTCAGGGGAGGGTTCTATTTCCCTCACCGGACTCCTGTGAGTCCTATGCTGGGTTCCGAACATCAACCAACAGGTCCTCGGTGCTCAGCAAGCATATGCTGCGGAAACTGCCCCCCTGTAGGAAAGGGCTATTGCTGTCATTGCTGTTCCCAGCCTGGCAGACACAGAGTGGACACTCAGGAATCACCTTCATTGATTCTAAGATGCACTCCCCCTGCCCTGCCCCCACATTTTGACGATTCTGAAATCAGGAAGAGTCACCGGGCATGGCACTTAACAGTCACCGTGGGCCAGGCCGCCATTGTGACGTAGCCTTCACTGCCTGAGGTGATAATGAGCTGCTTTTAATAGCATCGTCCCTGCTCCTGATGGCACGGGAGGGTGTGGTGTGTGGGAAAGCAGGGGTGTCCGCTGCTCAGAGGCAGGAGTGATCCAACAGCGTCAGACTCTGTGGTTAGCAACAGCTTAGCCAATTTATTTCCCTTGTATCTTCCTAGTAAGATACACCCACAAAGTGATGCACAATAAAAAAAAAAAAAATCGGTACTTTCTACGTTAGTCTACAAAGAGTAAGTGTAAAATAAAAATTTTAAGTGACAAGGAAACGTCGTGTCAGACTTGTATTGGCAGCAATTTGTCCCCTTGTTAGGGGAATGGAAAATGGTGCGACTGACACCCAGTGACACCTTCGATCTGATTATACAGGGAACCCGTGGAAAGAAGGAATGAATAAATGCGTTCATCTCATTTGTCTCCGTCTTCCTCTCGATCCCAGTCTCAGCTCCTGGGTTTTATGTCTGTCTGGGGATGACAGGTGGGAGAACAGAATTCTAGTCCCAGTTAAATGAGCTACCTCGTCTGACGGGCTTCCCACGGCGCCTGGCACTTTGGAAACACCCAGTCCGTGGGCGCTCTGCCTCGTGTGTGGCTGTGTCAGCCGCCCACAGCAGCCTGTGGGGCCTATAAGGGCAGGGATGAGTTTGAGTCTCACCTCCGGACCAGTACAGGGACTTGGCTATTCGGTTTCAGCAGATGTTCGTGGAATGACCGAATAACCGTGTGAATTACAGGGTAAATGGGAACTCTCTGTCGTATCAGGGTCTTTGCACCAGCTGGTCCCTTGGCCTGGGAAGCAACTCCCTATCAGGCCGTCGGGCTCACAGATCTCAGCTCAGCTGCCCTCTCTTCCAGGAAGCCCTCCCTGACCCCCAGGCGGGGTCAGGTATCCCCTTGGCGTTCCCACAGCCCTCTGGAGACCTCCGTTGCAGTGCTGGGTCATCACTGTCTGCGGATGGATGAGACTCCCACATGGGAGAGAGCCCAGGGCGATCTTGGTCACTGCTGCCCAGGCTAGTGTGATGAATGAGCAGGAATGAGAAGGCTTGGCAGACAGGCTGCAGCCTCTCCCTGGCGGGCACCCTCAGGAATGGGTAGCGGCGCCCCTGGCAGCATGCGAGCCTGCATCAGAGGCATTTCGGCAGGTGTCCGGCTTTGTCTTGGCCCTCGGTCACCCGGGGCCGAGGGCAATCTTCCTTCCCTCTGACCTGGAGCCCCTGAGGGCAGAGCCTGGGGCTGAGCACTTCCGGGGCGCTGGCTCGTGGCTGGCTGGGGCCTGGGGATCCGGAGCGGGGGCTGAACGAATGAGGCCCATGAAGCGGGAGGTGGGCTCCCAGGGCCACGGCCCGTGTGTGTCGTCCACGTGTATTGGAGTCTCTCGTGGCCGCAGGGCTGTGTGTGCCTGAACGTGTATGGCTGCACGTCGCCTGACTGCCGCTGTCCTGTAACAACTATATTGGGGGGTCTGGGTCTCTGCTCTCCCTCTTGGGCTGGTGCGCGTGTCTGTAAATTTAGGGAAGAATCCAGGTCTGCGTGCTTGGTGTCTGGGAACGTCCGCAAATATTTTTTAATCTCTTGACCTCCAGCTCCTTCCCTGCGCTTCCGTCCCATCCCGTGGCTCTATACCTTCTCGTCCCCTCCGTAACCGGTTCCTCTGACAGGTCCTCCCCCGGCTCTCTCTGAGGTGGAGACTGGTCCATTCTGTCTTCCTGCTGGCCTCTCCCTCTACTTTTTCTAGGGGCGTCTCTTTCCCCAACCCCAACTCTGCCTTGTCCCGGGGCCGTTGCCTCAGCCTCGCTTCTCATTCATGTTGCTCCCTACTTCCACCTCACCATTTGTCACAGTGCTGCCACCTTCAGTGATCGAGAGGAAGCAGAGGAGGCAGAGGGACCGAGGGGACCAGGATGTCACACTCGATTGGGCAGAGAGCTGGGATTTGGACGGGCTGGGCTGGGCAGGAGAGGACGGAGGACGTTAACGTGCGGGGCAAGGAGAGGCCTGGACACTGGATAGTGCACAGAGCTGTGGCACTGCGTTAGTCCTGGCCAGGACCCAGCAGAGCCGTGCTGGCAGTGACCTTGTGGGTGTTGCAGACCTGGCCTGTCCCCGCAGCCAGCACTGGCGAAGCTAAGCCAGCAGCCTCAGAGTACGCACACCGTGGGACAGTAGGTGAGTAGATGGTGTGGAGAAGAGAGCGTGAATGGCTTTTTGGGCAATAGTCCCCTGAAAGGAGAAGAAATAGAGGGTGGGTGGTGAGCAGGGTCAGGCCCTTGGATATGAGGTGGCAGAGCTGGGACTGGGTCCTATGGGTGACGGAGAGCACAGATGGGTGGTCCTCCCCTTGTTGAGGGGGGACTGAGGGCCCAATGTGACCAAGAGGGGGGCCGCAGGAGCAGCTGGGGGAGGGGGTCCCTGCCCCAGAGTGGGACCCCGCCCCCTGACATCACTGTCACATTATTGCGCTAGGGTTGGCTGACCAATAAGCTGCTGCTTGCTCTTATAATGGGTCCTAGCAACGGGTCTGACCTTGGGCTAACAGGAGAGGAGACCCCACCAGCGGGGAAAGTGTGAGGGGAGAGGGAGAGCCTGCAGGGCGGGTGAGTCTGGCTGGGCCCTGTGGATGAAGGGAGGCGGGGGCTGCCAGGACCAACCCGAGCTCCCTGGCTGCCTGGCCCTGGCTGCTGGGACTTGCCCCCGCACCTGCTTTCCTCTCCTTGGGCCATATCGTTCCATGGCTCAGGGGGACAGGGTGCAGGGAGAGTGGGCATAGCACGGGAGAAATGTCCCTATCCGGGATGGGGGTGCAGAGCTGGCGGGAATAATGTAATAAGGAAAATTTCTGTGGGGCGTACACAGGGACAGCCAGGAGGCAAAGAGGGAGGCAAAGACGCGTAGCCGAACGGAGAGCTCCGGAGGGATGAGGGAGCCCAGGGAAATAAGCTTGAATCCTGGCTGGACCTCCGTGCAGGGACCTCACTTGGGTGGTCTGAGCGCCTCGGTCCCTCTGTCTGATGGGGACAGTGATCTCTAGTGTGAGCTTACCTTGGCCACCGGGGCAGGGCTGGGTGTTTAAGGAGAGGGACTCCCAGTGTCTGGGCATCTCCTCATGCCAGGCTCCGTCCACCAGCTGAACCCCAGGACGTTGCCTAGGGCCAGACGGGTGAGCTCACGACCCTCACAGGCCGCCTTAGCCCCGTGAGATAGCAAGGGTGTCTTCCGCGTGTCTTCCTCGGGGCACTCGAAGTCTCACAGCTTGAAGTCACCC
This sequence comes from Mustela lutreola, assembly GCF_030435805.1. NCBI lineage: Eukaryota > Metazoa > Chordata > Mammalia > Carnivora > Mustelidae > Mustela > Mustela lutreola. Next base: position 59,675,855 of record NC_081305.1, on the reverse strand, counting down.
AGCTAGGAATGCTAACCAGGCTGAGAACGCTTACTGCCTGCTGTGAGCCACGCAGTTTCAAAACACTTTCTATGTATCAACTCACTTAATTCTCGAAGACCTGAGTAGGGGTTTGCTATTAACCACAGTGACTGGCTTCATCTTACAAATGAGGGGAAGGAGACGGAGTGTTTCAAGTCACTCAGCCCGTACGTAAGGGAGCCAGGATTTGAGCCTGGGTCTGGCTCCAGGGTCGGGGTCCCCCTCAGCACCCCTTCCCGCTGCCCCCCCATGGCAGTAGGGGCAGGAGCCGAGTGTGCTCAGCCTCGGCCCAGGGGCTGAGCTTCCACCCTTTCCTTCGGAGGCCAGGCTACCACATTCGTGCAGCCTGGTGCCCAATGAAAACACAGGCCCCTGGCTCAAGTATCTGTAAGAATTTCAGTCAGCATCAGCAGAGCGTTAAGCTGAGAGCTGAGCCTTCCAAGCCTGGGGCTCTGTGTGACCGCCTGGGTCACAAGCAGCCATCAGGCCCTTTCCCTGAAGACTCCTGCGCACCGCAGGAGGCACTCGCTATGCCTTTTACGCAGAGGAACAGGCTCAGAGAGGTGCCTCGCTCTGCCCCAGGTCACACAGCAAGTCAGAAGCAGGGATGGGATGTGAGCCTAGGTCTGTGAGACCTCAAAGCCCCCCACCTCGTGCCAGATCTGTACCCGGGTTTTTTGAGAAGGGGTGGGCCAGAGGGACTGCCCTTATGTCCTTGGTGTCTCTCTCTCCCTACCCGGCACCAAGGCCTAGGAGAAGTGAACGGCTCCCTTCTACCCCCGCAGACGCTGAGGACCACGCGTCCTGTGACTCTCCCCCAGCTCCCGTGCCCTCCGAACCGCTGGTCACCATGGCTACTTCGAAGTTGCCAGCAGTGCCCGGGGAGGAGGAGACCACCATCCTCATGGCCAAGGAAGAGCTGGAGGCCCTGCGCACGGCCTTCGAGTCGGGCGACCTCCCGCAGGCGGCCTCTCGCCTCCGGGAGCTGCTGGCCTCCTCGGAGAGCATCCGCCTGGAGGTGGGAGTCACAGGCGAGTCCGGCGCTGGCAAGTCCTCCCTCATCAACGCCCTCCGCGGCCTGGGCGCCGAGGACCCCGGTGCGGCCCTCACAGGCGTCGTGGAGACCACAATGCAGCCCTCGCCCTACCCACACCCCCAGTTTCCCGACGTGACCCTGTGGGACCTGCCGGGGGCCGGCTCTCCGGGCTGCCCGGCTGACAAGTACCTGAAGCAGGTGGACTTCGGCCGCTACGACTTCTTCCTGCTGGTGTCCCCCCGCCGCTGCGGGGCCGTGGAGACCCGCCTGGCCTCGGAGATCCTGCGCCAGGGCAAGAAGTTCTACTTCGTGCGCACCAAGGTGGACGAGGACCTGGCGGCCACACGCACCCAGCGGCCGTCGGGCTTCAGCGAGGCAGCCACCCTGCAGGAGATCCGGGACCACTGCGCAGAGCGGCTGCGGGCGGCCGGCGTGAGCGACCCCCGCATCTTCCTCGTGTCCAACCTGTCGCCGGCCCGCTACGACTTCCCGCTGCTCATGTCCACCTGGGAGCACGACCTGCCAGCCCACCGGCGCCACGCCGGCCTGCTCTCTCTGCCCGACATCTCGCTGGAGGCCCTGCAGAAGAAGAAGGACATGCTCCAGGAGCAAGTGCTCAAGACGGCCCTGGTGTCGGGCGTCATCCAGGCCCTGCCCGTGCCCGGGCTGGCGGCCGCCTACGACGACGCCCTGCTCATCCGCTCGCTGCGCGGCTACCACCGCAGCTTCGGCCTGGACGAAGACTCGCTGGCCAAGCTGGCCGAGCAGGTGGGCAAGCAGGCGGGGGACCTGCGCTCCGTCATCCGCTCCCCGCTGGCCAATGAGGTGTCGCCAGAAACAGTCCTGCGGCTCTACTCGCAGTCGTCCGACGGTGCCATGCGGGTGGCCCGCGCCTTCGAGAGGGGCATCCCCGTGTTCGGCACCCTGGTGGCCGGTGGCATCAGCTTCGGCACCGTCTACACCATGCTTCAGGGCTGCCTCAACGAGATGGCTGAGGACGCCCAGCGGGTCCGCATCAAGGCCCTGGAGGAGGACGAGCCGCCGTCTGAGGTCAGCCTGGAGGCTGCCGGCGACAATGGCGTGGAGAAGCGGGGTTCCGGGGAGGGGGGCTGTGAGGAAGCCCCGCTCTCGACCCGCCGGAAGCTTGGCCTCCTCCTCAAGTATATTCTGGACAGCTGGAAGAAGCGGGACTTGTCGGAAGAGAAGTGAACGTGCAGACCCACCCCCTGCCTCACCCACAGACCAAGCCTTAACAAAACCAGCTTAACAAAGCCTGTGTGCTGGAAATGTGTACGCCGAGGGCCTGAGCTTGTCACTGGGGGGGGGGGGGGGGGCGGGAGGCGGCGCAGAGGAGCCCCGGGAGGCCTGTGGGACACACTGAACCCGGATGGGACTTGCTCGGGGCGGGGAGAGCTTCAGGGTGTGGATGGCAGGCCAAGGGCGCCTTGGTGGGGTCTCTCTCCCTGGTCCCCTGGTAGCCAAGGGAGATTTGTGGGGCAATGGGACAGCCAGGCCTGGATCCAAGACAGGCATCAACTTAGTGGAGACTGGGGCTGGCAGTGGTACTTATTTTTGCTGCCATCTTCGGTCCCTTTCCGGGAAGCCCCGCATCCCACAGGCCTCCTCTGGAGGGGGAGGGGCAGCCAATCGGTGCCCAGGATGGGCACAATGGTGCCTGGCAACCGGTCAAACAGGGTGGGGGACATGCAGGACATCCTGGGTCAGTCCTGCTGCCAGTGAGTGATGGTGGGTGTGGGGGGCCGGGGAGGTGGGAGGCCCGACGGCTTTGTGCTGGCCTCCGTGGGGAGCCTGGGGCAGAGGGAAGCTGGTGGTCCTTTCTCTGCCCATCGGAGGAGAGAAGGGGCTGAGGGTGAATCCTGCCACCTAGAATGGGTCGCGTTGGAGAGCGTGCAGGTGTGTGTGTGGGAACCTGTGTGGTGATAAGCTTTCTGGTGTGTGTGTGAATGTGAGGGGCCTGGGTGAGCGTCCAGGATTCCAATGCTGTGGGTCTGAGGTGGTGGGCAGCCCGCTGACTGGAGTTGGACCTGTCGTGTCTGCCTGGCTGTGTGGGTGCACGAAGGCTGGGGTTGTGCTGAAGGCCAAGGGGCCCAAGCCAGGGTGACAGCGGGGGGTGGATGGGGAGACTCTTGAGAGGCACATGGCTGCAGGCGTCCCTGTGTGTGGGCAACATGAGGCAAGGGGATCCGTGTCTGCAAAACCAAACCCGGGGCGTGCGCTCACTCTGCCCTTGGCTCTTCGGTGGGAATGCAAAAGTGAACCTGACCCCTTCTACACGCTCAAGCCCGACCTCACATGCCAAGTCAAGGGTCACATATTTAGAAAATTTAAAACTACCCGATTAGGGGCTCTGGACAGGACGGGCTGCCCCTAGGGCTTCTGTGGTCTTGGACAAGCGGTCGGGGAAGGGCTGGATTTAGGTGCAGAGAAAGATGAGTTTCCAGGAATTTACAAGGCAGCTGTGTGCAAGACCGGTGGCGGAGCAGGGACTGGAGGGCAGGGGAGATGGCCTCATCCCTAGGTACTCACGAATACTGCCTATGGATATTCCTAGATCTGGGGAGGGTTCTTGCCTTCCTTGGGGGCCTCAAATGACCTTGAACCTAGGAAACAGGTCCAGACAAGGAGGGGCCACTTTCCCCTGGGGGATTAAAGAGGGTGCCAGTCCCCTCTGCTGCAGAGCTCTGGGTTTTGCAACAGGATTCTTCCTTTCCTGGAAGGCTCTGTCAGGACTCTGTTTGGGTTCACCTGGACCTTTCTGCACTCAAGAGGATGTGGGGATGATGGAAATTATAATAGTAGAAATCCCAGACTCCCAGATATGAGGTCGGGATGGTCCACTCCAAATCTGTTCTCAAAAACACAGCCCACATCCCTATACCTGTGCACCCTCAGACATCATCCTAAACACAGGACCCCTGGGCCCGAGTGGCTGGGATGGAAAGGTCAGGCGTGAGTAGTGTTGCTCCCCACACAGATCCCAAGGTTAAGACCCATGGGTCACCCTGTCCTGTCCTTCCTGCCACCATCTCTGCCTCTGCCTCATCCCGCAAAGGCCACTGGGGGCGCTTTCAATGTCCACCACGCACCTCTCCCTTACCTGTTGAAAACCCATGGCTACCCACAGAGAAAGACCAAGTGCAGCCTGATTCTCCAAGCTCTTCCCAAGCTGGCCTCCGAACCTCGTCGACAGTAGACCCTGAGTCTTCCTAAAACAGAGCTGGAGGGCCCTGGGGAGTCATCGACCCATTTCACAGGTGAGGAACGGAACGGATGGGGGAAATAAAGGCTGCAGAAGGGGACAGAAGCCACCCAGTGTAACCCAAGTCCCTAGCATGGCTGGGACTAGTCGCTGTCCTGCGTTCAGTGTCCGCACTGGTTACCCAGGCCGTCACACCAAAGAGGACTCGGAGGCTCAGAGGCTGGGCGGGGTGCGTGGAGGCGCGCACTGCGGTTCCCGGGCAGATGGGGGTACTGGGAAGCCAGTGACAGTGGGGGCGGCATCTTCACACATGCTCCAGGCCCGTCCTGTCGAGTCTCTCTTCTTGGTGTTGGAGCTGCAGTGCCCAAAGAGGTCCTGCCTGGCCCACAGTGGGTGACCGGCTGCGCAAGGATGGGGTGGGGAGGCTGTATGGCAAAAGGATCGGAGGGGGCCGGTCCATATCCTGGCTCCAGGGCAGGCTGGAAGACATTTGGTGAGTGGCTTTTACCTCCCTGAGCCTTGGTTTCCTACCCTGCATAGTAGGGACTTCATCAAATGATGCTTGTGGTTAGAACAGTGGCTGGTCCTGGGTACACAGTGAGCAAACATTAGCTGCTGTCAGCAATGATGACAGGTCTGGCCCTTCATCACTGCCCTATATTGCTGATCACGGTGTTTGGCCTCTTGCTTGATCTCAGGGTTGTGAGTTCAAGCCCCATGTTGGGCAGAGAGATTACTTAAAACTAAAATCTTAAAAAAAAAAAAAAAAAAGAATTTGAATTCTACCATCGTAAGACCCACTTCCCATTCCCAACACTTCATGCACGAGCTGGGGGCCTTGGGCATCTGATTCCTCCTCTCACTGCCAAATGCAGATAGTCAGGGAATCTCCTTTACCGGCTGTTGGGGTTTTCGGAGATACTCCAAGGAGGAGAACCTGGCGGTGATGAATCAGAGTGAACTGAACTCAAGCATTTAGCACCAGGGCCTGGCATATGGTTGCTCTCTCAGTACGACTGCCGGCGATGCCTCAAGGACTGGGGCGTGCTGAGGGGTGAGAGAAACGAGGGCAAACGCTCCCTCACCTGTCCTGTTGAAGGTCGTCGATCCTGAAGACGGACGCCTGGATGTCGGGGGGCCCATGGCGAGCAGAGTCTTCCCGTCGAGCCTCAGCCAGTCCAAGATACTGAAGCTATGGGGGGACAGCAGCACTCTGAAGGGAGTATTCGAGGCAGGGGACATGTCATCAGTAGCCACCAAGCTCCAGGCCACCCTTTACTCGCTGGAGAATGCCAGGCTGGATGTAGGCATCACGGGGGACATGGGCTCAGGCAAGTCGACCTTTGTCAATGCCATCAGGGGGCTGGGAGACGAGGACCCCAAATCGGCCTACACGGGCGTGGTGGAAATGACGGTGGGGCCCACGCCGTACGCACACCCGAAGTACCCCAACGTTGTCATCTGGGACCTGCCGGGCATTGGCGCACCCACCTTCCAGGCTGAAAAATACCTCCAGCGGGTGCTGCCAGCCCGTTACGACTTCTTCATCATCATCAGCTCGGAGAGCTTTGCTGCCCACCACGCCCAGCTGGCCCGTGAGCTCCGGCAGTGCGGCAAACGCTTCTACCTCATCCGCTCCAAGGTGGACGTGGACATCGCCGCCTCCCGCAGCCGGCGCCCCAGCACCTTCTCGGAGGAGAGGGTGCTCAGCCAGATCCGGGATGACTGCTGCCGGCGGCTGGAGGGTGAGGGGCATGCGCTAGGGGCCAGGGCGGGTGGGTTCTGGAGGGGTCCCCTGCCCCTTCCCCTGCCTCTGCCAGCCAAGGCCCGCTGAGAGGAGAGAGGTCGTCCAATGTCACACTGTGTGACCGAGCTGGGCCCCGCGGTGGGGTGAGGCTCACAGCTGCCATTCATTTACTGAGAGTTGGCGCTCTTCAGGCACAGGTGACAGAGACCAATCACCTGCATTAAGGAAACGGGAGGTGGGCTGGCTCGCGTATTTGCCAAGTTAGAGCCGTGCAAATGCTACGTGCCTGTGGGGCATGGGCACCTGTGGCTGAGCACAGCTAGTGTTTAAAGGATTACCACAGGCACTGCTTCCATGCACTCACTTCACCAACCGGTTTCCCCCTTGTGTGGTTTGGTAACTTGCCCGAGGCCATTCGGGGGGGGGGGGTGTGGGGCGGCAGGGAGCAAGGCTGGGATCCGGGGCGGAGCCCACACTCTCCAGCAGGGCACTACACGCTCCTGGGAAGTGCTCGGCCTCCTGGGCAGCTGTAGGGACCTCGGGGCCTGCTCTGGTGCCAAAACGGCATGGTGCTCTTGTATTCTGCAGTGGGGGGCCTGCAGGACCCCAAGGTCTTCCTGCTCTCCATGTTTGAGTTGGGTAAGTATGACTTCCACCTGCTGGAGGAGATGATGGTGAAGGAGCTCGAGAGCCACAAGCAGCATGCGTTTCTGCAGGCCCTGCCCAACGTCTCGAAGCCCATCCTGGAGAAGAAGGCAGCCTCGCTGCGGCAGCACATCTGGCTGGTGGCCGCGGTGGCCTCTGGCATCAACCCGAGCCCCGTGCCAGGTGTACGGGATGTGGCATGTGACCTACACATGCTCATCAACTCCCTGCAAGGCTACCGCTGCAGCTTTGGGCTGGACAAGGACTCCCTTGTCACGTTGGCGGGGCAGACGGGTCAAGCCCTGCACAAGATCCTGGAGGCAGCACGGGGCCCAGAGACCCAGGTCACCGAGGCACTGGTGGTGGAACGACTGGGCCAGGCCTCCCGGGATGCCTCTGCTTTCACCCAGGAGCTCCTCAACGTGCCCATCCTTGGCACCCTGGCCAACTGTGGCATCTCCTTTGCCACCATCTACCAGATGCTCCGCACGTCTCTGGATGAGGCGGTCAAGGATGCCCAGAGACTGCTGCTTCAGGCCTTCCTCGACGACTCCGAACACGAGTTCCCAGACAGATCCAATCCGTGATCCCAGCCCTGAGCCTAGGCCAGCTGGAGGTGGCAGCGATGGACTGGGAGGATACGGGTTCTGTCCCCAGGCAGGGTGGTGCTGGGGGAGGGAAAGAAACTCAAGCTCTAGCTCTCCTGGACTGAGCCTGTGTGCCGTGTTTGTGGTTTTGAGCTCTGGGTTTCACGCCCTCTTTGGCCACTGCCCCCACCTTCCCTGCTCTGAACCCCCGCGTCAACCAGCAGTCCCCTGGGATGGAGAAGGAACAGGCAGGACACGGGACAGGTAACCTTTGACAAGGTGGGGAGGAACACCATTGTCTAGCTAGAGAGGGCACTTTGGAAGGTGTTGGCATAGGTCAGGGCAGTGGGGCAAAGGGTTCAGAAGCATTTCCCTAAGAGGACAGTGAATGTCACAGCTCGGAAACGGCCAGTGAGAATGATTGAGGTTCTTGCCTAAGGTCTCGGTCAGCAAGTGGCAGGGCTGGAGCCTGCTGTGGGTCTCCTGCCCAAACCTCAGCCCCTCCCTCTTGGGCTACTCCTGGCCCGTGTTTTCTTCCCCATGCCCAGGATTCCAACGACCAGGACACCAGGACTGTGTGGGTATGCCCAAGGGCAGGAGAAGGCAGGGAGACCAACGGGGTATGGGGCAGCTGGCGGACAGACTCAGCTGGTGACTGAAACCAGCGGCATCCGTGAAGAGAGTGGAGCAGCAGGACTGGAGGGTCACGACTAACTGGGGATGGGTGGGATGGCCAGACCGATTTGGAGACAAACTTTGAGAAACAGCAAGCTAAGACGTAACAGATTGAAACCGAGCAGATGAGGGCAGGGCCTATACTGAAGGCCATGGTGTATCTGACCGAGGGTCCATTCTGGATTTAAAGGTAGAGACTACTTTTCAACAAGAGTAGGTAAGGTCTAAGGGGAAAGGAGGCCTCCATATTTAACCAACAGGAGGCATCGTGTGTAAGGGTAAGGTCCTGTTTGCATAAGGGTAGAAGCTGTTTCAACTCAGGGTAAATACTATGTTGAACTAGAACATGTCCTACTTTTTAACCACGTACTGAATTAGGTCCTGCATTTAACTAGGCATTTCACCAAAGGCAGGCACTGTCTTCAACTGAACGCAGAGGACATGAGGGTGCAACTGCATTTAGCCAAAGGAGGGCATGGGATTTTCCTATCAGTAACACGGAGATGGGAGGCTTGATGTCACCCCAGGAAACAGAACAGCCATTCCTAGGGGCTTCCTCCTCAGCAAAGACTGGTTTCCATCTGCTCCTGACAACTCTATGACCTACAGTGGATGTGTCCCCGTGGGAAGGTCACTCAGGCTCTAATGGTGGCTATAGGTAATGTGCCCCCAAAGGCTGGGACCCCACTTTGTTGCTCCCATGACAGCTCACCGAGGAGGTAAAGAGAGAAGCACCAGAACAGGCTTGTGTGATTGTTTTTATTCAAACCACCAGGTCTGCCCCAACGAAGAGCTCCCCAAGACCCTGCTGCACCTCACAGGAAAGGGCTCAGGGTCAGGGAAGAGGGACCTGCTGCTCCTGTCCCTGCAGAGGGAGGTCAAGATGGAACCTGGGATGCTTGGGGACCATTCAGACTACTCCCACTGCCTGTCCCTGCAGGGAACCGAGGATGGGCTGCCCTGTCCCAGATTGGGGGTGGGATCTCAAAGTTGCCCCCCTGAACAATACTCCATTTAGGGTGGGGGGCCTAGCCCTGGACACCTCATGTCTCTGGGCGAGAATGTCGCGGTCCTTCATCCATCAGGCCTGCTGCCACTCTCCACCCACGGTGGGGCGGGGGGCAGGACAAGTGTGGTCCCTCACCAACCATGGGGACCCAGAAGGGGGTTCTCCACATGACGCTCCTTCCCTCGGCCTCAGGCCAGCAGGCGGCTGTACTCTGCCAGGGCAGAGGACTTTTTCACGCCGTCCCAGATCCGGGCAGCGTAGTGGAACCTGTGGGAGGAGGTCAGCAGTCAGCTGCCCCGGCTGCGGCCTGTCAGCCTTGCACTGACCTTGCCGGGTGGGAAAGCAGGCACTGCATACGACCTGCACACCCTGAGACCAGAACCTCCGCGGCCCGGACACATGGAAGACAGCAATGCTGATGGGACTGGCCAGGCTCACCCCGGGTGAGCCACACTGAGGGTGCCTGGTCTGGAACCCAGGCCTCAAGCCCCAATTCCGAGTCCAACTCCGAGTCGCCCCACCCCACACAGTGTTGGCCTCTGTGAACTCCCTCCAGAGTCTTACAACAGTTAGTTGTTAACAGCTACGTGACCCTTGCCTCCCTGGGCTCTGCCACTGACAGTGAGAGGAACAGAGCTCCCTGTCCCCACCCCTGAATGGCTGTGCTGCTGTGTGTGCTCCCCAGAACCCCTTCTGGCCCCAGCTGACCACAGACCCAGGGGAGCCACGCTAGAGGCTGCACCAAGGCCAAGCTAGTTCCCTCTCAAATGTGTGGCTCCTGGAAACGAGATGATGCCGACCTGAGATGCAGACCTGCTGTGGGCTCCGGACACAGTCACATAGAGTTGGGGCTGGGGAGGCTCGGGGCTCTGTGAGAGCAGGTAGGAAAGCCAGCTGGCAGAGAAGGAGTGAAGGTGGAGGCGGACAGTGGGAATGTGCCGTCCAGCGAGAGCTGGAAAATGCAGCTGCTCTGGGGACTTTCCAGTGTCTTCTGGGAGGCCACACTTTCTGCCCTCAGGGCCTCAGAACAAACACTCCTCGAGCCTGACTGGGATCCCTGTTCCCACTCCTCACTGTCAAATGATACCTGGCCACAGCTGCTGTGACAGAGCTATGTGACATCTCCTGTCTCCAAGCCTAGATTTCCCCACTAGTAAAACTGGTGACAAGACTTCAACCTGCTGGCTACTTGGGAGGACTCAAGATCCCATGGAACAGCATCCTGCCGGGCATGGAAGCCATCAGCGATGTTTCCGAGAAGGAAACCGAGCTGTGGAGGGATCACAGAGACCTTCCTCTTGCCTGCACCAGGGTGGGGCCCTCACACTGACCCCTCTGCCAAGAGCTCTTACCAGTTCTTCTCAGTGAGGATTGTGTGTGACAGCTGTGGCCGGGCCATGGACATCACTTGGCTCCGGAGCTTGCTCACCAAGGACTGGAAACTGGGGTGGCCCCGGTACCCAGGGAGCAGGGAGAAGAGCGGGCTGGAGCCGGGTCCTAGAACGATGAGGTAGGGAGGATAAGGGCGCCAGCCTGCCAAGAGAGGGCCTTGCCTTTCTCCTGGCCACCCAGCTTCCTGGACTGGGACACCAGGAGTACGGCCCCGTTCAGACCAGTCCTTCCTGTACTTCCACAACTTGGACACATGCTCCTAAGAAAGGCTCCAAGCACCTTAGGGACAAGCCAGAGTCTCCCCTCAGACCAGTGTGGGTCCCTACCACCCCAGACCAGGGCATCCTGTGTCTCCCTCCAGACCAAGGAAGAACTGGCAGCCCTTGGACCAGATTCCCTCAAGGAGGAACCGTACCTGCCCTTGGTGGGTTTTCACTCTCTGCTTCGCTGTCCATGAAGGGCACCAGGAACAAGTTGACCTCAGAGTCCAGGAAGTCAGGTGGGAGCCCAGGGAAGACATTGCACTGTAGCATGGACAGGGTACCTGTGGGAGAGAAGCCATCAGCCTGCAGGTATGATGCCCAGGGGCAGGGGAGGTACACGGATGATCTTCAAGCTAGGGGCAGGAGGCCAGTCTGGACGCCGGGCCATGGGACCAGACCAGGAGTCAAGAGGCCGCTGGCCAGCGTTGGCGTGGTTCAGGGACCCTCACCCTTGTAACGTAAGTGCGAGTGAGCCATGAGCTGGTCAATCATCAGGTGCATCTGTCGCAGCTTTCGAGGACAGAAGTCTTCTCGACGAGCTTTGTTCTGCAGGAAGACTGAGGGGCGGGAGGAGAGACGCAGTCCTGTGAGGCCGCTGGGGCTTGGCTGTGTGGACTTCCCCCCTCATGCCAAAGATCTGCGGTTACCCTGGGTTCGGAGTACTCGTAAATATTTACGTGACATGTTACTTTGCTTCCAGGCTCTGCACCAGGCCCTGGGGACCCAGATACGAGTCAGATGTGGTTTCTGCCCCCAAGGAGCCCCCAGTCTGATGGAAAAGACAGAAGAGGAAGATAGGCACGGGATCAGGAGTGAGACGGGAAGGCACCAGGGGCTTGGTGAGACAAGAGGAAGTAGGAAGTCCCGGCCTAGGGCAGCATAAATGAACTAGATCTTTGTGGAAGAGCAGTGCGTGGGCAGAGCACAGCAGAGCGAGGACGGAGCAGGCAGTGTAGGCAGAGGGAGGGTGAGCAGGGTGCCCGGGGCCACTCAGGTTAATGGCAACTCATTCCGAGTCTATGCTGGAGATGTCACGGTCAGAGAAATGGGCGGATGTGGGTCCTTTCTGCAAAAAGCGATCATTCTGATCAAGGAGCTGGAGCCGGAGCCAGACCCAGACTTAGGCTTTGTGCTCTTGGTGGCCAGGTGGGACCCTCGAGGAAGGAGCAGCTACTCTGCTCTTTCTTCCTCCCAGCTCCCCACTTACCCAGTGCTCCTGGTTTTTGCCCCTCATTCCTCCTCTGCCCACCCCTCCAGCCCCAGAAAACCTCTCACCCAGGTGGGGGTAGTACTCAGTGCCTTCATCGGAGCCTGAGGAGCTGCTGGACTCATGGCTGGGGGACGGGGTGGACGGCTTCACCATCTCGGCTGTCTGGAGGAACCTGGGGTTTGGGGTGAGAGGTTGGTGCTCTGGCACCGGCACCCCCATCCCACAGCCTAGGGACAGGGCTCTCTCTGTGGATCTGGTAAAACTACAGCCACACTCAGATAAATGAATACACACCCTCTTTTGCAAGCAATTTTAGGGAATTCATAGACAACTCTCTCACACACCAATCCGTGGACCCATGCTAGATGTACACATTTTTTAATGAGCTTATGCTGTTAAAAAATACTTACACAAAAACAAAACAAAACAAAAAAATACTTCCATTTTTTAAAGCATTTGTACGATCACAGCAAAACTGAATTAAATACAGGGATTTTCACAGACACCCAGCCCCCACACATGCACAACATCCCTCTACTATCAACATTCCCACGGACCTATGACCCATTATCATCACCCAGTGTCCGTGGTTTACACTAGGGTTTCCTCTTGGTGTTGTATACAACCTCTTGGTCATGTGTCCACCACCCAGTATTACAGCACTCTGTGCTCTGCCCTACCCACCCCTCCCTCCCCTCCCAACCCTTGATCTTTTTTCACTTGTCTCCACAGTTTGGCCTTTTCCAGAATGTCATATAATTGGAATCATACAGTAGCCCTTTCAAACTGGCTTCTTTTACTTAGTGGTATGCACTTAAGGATATATACTTTCTCCATGTCTTTTCATGTAACTAATATTCCATTGTCTGGATGTACCAGTTTATTAATTTACCTACTGAAAGACACACTGATGGCTTCCTAGTTTCGGCAATTATGAATAAAGCAGATTTGAGAGAGAGAACAGGTGCATGAGCGTGCAAGAGTGGGGAGAGGGGAAGAGAGAGAATCGTAAGCAGACTCCACGCTCAGCATGGGGCCCAATGTAGGGCTCAATCCCAAGACCCTGAAACCATGACCTGAGCCAGAATCAGGAGTCGGACACTTAACCGACTGAGCCAAACAGGAGCCCTGTGAATACAGCTGCTTTATAAACATCCATATGCAGGTTTCTATGTGGGCCTAAATTTCAATTTATGCTATTTTAAAATAACTTTTCCAAATACATAAACAAAATACAACTGCTATCAGAGGTAAGGGATAATGAGACCCAATAAAAAGCTACGGATATTCTCCTCACACAGACACATACCCAAGTATGTCATTCAGTTTCAAGGGGTTCACCTGCCAAGAAGCGCACCGCGAGGCTCTGCCCCGTGCCGTCCTGCATCTACGCCCCCGTCAGAACGTGAACCACACAGGGCAGTGTTTCATTCACACCTGTGTCCTCAGTGCCCAGAACAAGGAATGGCATCCATAAATGTTCAATATCTTTGTCATGTGAATGAATTCAAATACACAGTGGTGTGTGGGGGGGTACAGTTTCAGAAATAAGACACTTTTATCTGGTCACAACGGCTGGATGTCCCAGAAAGTCATTTTTACTGCTGGCCAGACCCACACTTCACCCCCACGCCCAGGGTCATCTGTAGACGCTCAGCTTGCAGTCATCAGCTGCTCACGGTGTCCAGATACGACGCGATCACTGAACACTTTCGAGTCTTCCACTCACTTAGTCTGAATAGAACAATCTGCTTATGAGTAGCCAAGGAAAAAGAAGCCACTCCCCTAGTAAAAGCTGGGGTTCAAACCCAGGGCTGCCTCACTTTGGAGACACCTGCTTCCCTTGGCTCCGCTCTCCCCTCCTCAGGAGCTCCTGCTCCTTCCTTCTGTCTGGGCCCTGTGCCCAAGGCGGCTGGCCTCCACACCACTATGCTCTGGGGCCTGAAGCCAAGAGGAACCCTCGTGCCTCAGGTTCTAAGCCAGTTCTGTCTTGGGGGGTGGATTTCTAGAACCTCCAGCTGCTTCAGGTAGGCCTCCTGCCAGATCCCAACTCCTTCCCCCTCTTCTTGCCTGCCAGGGCAGCGACAGAATGGTACGCATGCCTGCAGGGGATGGGCAAGATGGCCAAGCTGGATCCCGACGATGTTCTCCACTCAACGAACGTGCATTAATTATCTAGCTTGGGCCAGGCACTGTGGGAGGCACTGGGGCTCCTGGGGCATACATTCTAATGGGGGAGGCGGACCATAAAGAGACCCACAATGTCCTGTCAGGGAGCGATGAAGGCAAATGAAGGAAAACACAGTGGGCTAAGAAGTGGAGACTTCAAACGACATGAGAGAGACTAAGGCTCTCAGAAGAGTATTTCTGGCTGAGAGATGGAGGAATAGCCATGGAGTCACTAGGGCTTTAACGGAAGGAGCGAGGGAAAGCAGTGAGAGTAAAGGTCAGTGAGGTGACCGGGACTGTACCACGGAGGACCCTGTAGGTCATACTTGGGAAAGACTTTGGATTTTATTCTGAGTGATGGAAAAAGTCAGTGGAGAGTTGTCAGCATGTGTATATATGCTGGATGGTGGTGACCCACTCCGGCTCACATTCTAAAGGGGTCCCCATCTCTTGCCTGGCTCCCCCTCCCCACCCACCCGCTCCTCACCTGTACAGGCTGAGGTCTGTGAACCAGTCCTGGACGACGATCACCACATGGCAGACCGTGAAGAGGAAAGCAGCAATCTGGAGTGACTGAGAGTGGGCAGGAAGAGACGACAGAGTTGAAGGTCCCCTCTGCCCAGGCCAGGGTCCCTGTTCCCAGGACTACACTAAGTGGGCAGCAGGGCAAGAGCCTGAGCCTGAGCCTTGAAGCACCTCCTGCATGCCCAGGCTGTACTGGCTCTTCCTTTACGACCATCCGTAGAGTGACCACCCCCACCTCACAAAGGCAGGTAACAAGGCCTGAAGGGGGAGGGGGCAGGAAATGACTTTTCTGAAGAGCAGGGCCAGGAGGTGAGCCAGACAGGACTCTCAACGCTATTCTTTTCTACAGCTCTTGGGGCCCCCAAGGCTCTTTATGAAGCATAAACTGGGTAAACCCACATCCAGCTCCCCATCACAAGTTGAGGGGAAGGATGCGACCTCTCCTCTAGGATGGACTTGGCCCCCTCACCTGCATCTCAACGTAGGTGTGGGGCAGGTTGTACTCCGGCGGCAGCTTGCGGTCATTGTTGATAAGGTGGTCCAAGATGGAGGGACTCAGGATGGGCTGCAGCAAGGGAGAGAAGGTGTCAGGAAAGGGCTGGTGGCTGGGGCTCTGAGGGTCGCAGCCACCCAAGTTCCACACGTTGAAGGCAAATACCTCGCCTCTCTCAGGACAAAATGAGCTCAGGAACACGGGCAGTTTCTAATGAGTCAGTGCGAGTGAGCAAGAGGAGGTGAGAGCAGAATGTTTCAAAGCAAACACACTTCCCCCAGCCCTTTCACAAGTCGTCACTGCTTTCAAGTGCCTCACGCTCGAGAACTCTCCTAGTGCTGCTAACCATAATGTTGACTTGAATGACAAATGTCCTTTCGAGTGTCTTTTTCTTCCCTTAGTTGTCTCAGAGGCTTTTAAAACTTCACTAAGATAATTACTTTGGTCCAGAAACAACGATTAGTGTGAAAGTTGGCGAGGATTTAAAAATTACATCCGTGGGTGTAAAACAGTCAGTAGTGAATGAGTTCATCACCTTGTCTCTAAGGAACACTCCATCTCAAAGGGTTTTGAGAAGTCTTCTTGACTTCTTACAGCCATGAGTGGAATTCTTTAGGTAAGAGGCTCTCCCACTGCTCGCTTTCTTGGACTCCCAATGCTGCGTGCTCTATTCTGCCTTAACTCCTGTCCGTTCCACATGGGTCCCGGACCCAGCTTACAGCGCCTCAGTTGGTCTCTAGCACAGAGACGAGCCCCTGCACAGGGCCTGGCTCAGATCTCATGCCGCATTTGTAGGTTTTCCACTCTCTGCGTCATCAATGCCTATGAGGACTTGAACTCTGTTCCATCAACACTCAGTGAGCACCAAGCATGGGCCAGGCCCTGACCAGCAAGCTGCTCCCTGAAGAGCACCCGGCAGGTGGGGAGGGGGAGCCCTCCACATGCAGGGGGCTGCGACAGAGCAGTGCTGTGATGGAAGGTGCATGCGGCACTGGCGGGTGCTCGGAGGAGGGGAAGTCCTCTGGGAGGAGAAGGCACTAGCCAGGCAAAAAGGCAGGGGAGAGAGAACTTCTCACGATCACGATACCACCAGCTAAGAGGAGGAAGTATGTACTTCATGTCCGGCACTGTCATTAGGACTTTACTCGTCTTCGCTCACTGAAGCCTTACATAACCCTACCCGGTAGGCAATAGTATTCTTCCCACTTAAGAAAACTGGGGAACAGGCAGTTTCAGATAAAGGGAACAGGCTGGGGACACCCCAGAAGGAGAGAGAGATCATGACCTTGTGGTGTGTGTGGTGGAGCTAGACACGCAGCAGAGAGGGCAGGCTAGAGTCCGAGAGAGGAAGCTCCACAAGCCTTGAACACCATGCTAGGGACGGGGACTCTGCCTGAGGTCAAGGGAGAAGATGAGGAAAACCACCAGTCACACACATGACAGGTCAGCTCGAATGACAGTGACGGGCCTGAACACTATGGGACAGGTCCAATGCCAAGCACTCCACTGGACTGTCCTACTAAATTCCTGCAATGACCTAGGAGGCTGAGAACAAACTATCATCCCCTTTTATAGACAAAGCAACTGAGGTCTAAGTGGGTAGACACATGGTTCAAGTCACCCAGCCCGTAAGAATTAAAGGCCAAATCTGGACATACACAGACCGACTTCAGGGCCCACACATTTAACCACTCTGCTAGAAGATTCTTTAGGCTACTGTGTACAGGATGGATGGGAGGGTGGGGAGGGAAACATGAAAAGAGACTAAAGCCCAAGAAAAGACATGAATCATTCTGGGATAAAGCTGAATGCGGAGGTTGGAGGTTGGCACCTGTGTGTCCAGGAAAACGATCCGCTCTTGGGTAATAAAGAAGTCGATGCCACTGGTCTGGTTGCCCCCACGTTCCTTCATTTCAGCACTCTGGGCCCGGAAAACATATGCCCTGTGGAGAGGGGCAGGCGGGGTGTGTTAGAGGTCTGGTTCTTAGCCTTCGACGCCTCTGGAGCACGACGCTGCGAAAGGAACGTGTGAGTGATGGTGCCCTGCCTTTCCACAAAGCCTTCCATATGTGGCCCCTGCCGTCTGGGGGCTTACATTTTATTCCGCATGACTTTACCCTCACTGTTAAGATCTGTCCACCACTGAATGAAGTCAGTAGCCTGAGGTATTTAAGAGCAGGGACTTTGCTCGACTGCTGGGATTTCCAGTGCCAGCTCTGCCTCTTCCTGGCTAGGTGGCTTTGGGCAAGTCCTTCATCTCTTTCTCCTCTGTTTCCTCACCTATGAACGGGGATAACAACAGTCTCAAAACTCTTGGCGTTATGATGAGGCTAATGTACGGGAAGCCCCTAGGAATGTGCCTGATGCACAGTGATGTGTATCTGGGAGCCATTAACTACCAACTGCACCTGCCACAGGCCAGACGCTGCAGACACAGCACTGAGCCCTCCCCACCCCCAGGACAAGAGGCCATTTGGCTATAGAACTCGGTTCCCAGTTCCTCCCTTGTGAGGAAGTCTCCCTCAGTTCCACCTGCGCTGGACGGTGAGAAGAGACCAAGCAAAGCAGGCAGAGCTGAGCCTTGCCCTAAACCAACTAAACTAACTTGGTCATATTCTGTGGCTCGGACAAAGAGATTTCCTCTTTCCATCTGTAAAATCAGGGTAATGGTACCTAGCTCGCCAAAGGTACTCCCCGCCTCCCTGAGACGCTTAGTATGCAAGGGCCTCCCGCCTCAGGAACACCGCCCTGAAGGCCTCGCATGCGCGCAGCAGCGCGGACATCTCTGCTCCCGTGGAGCTCCTGGTCTACCTCTCAAACCAAGAGAAATCAGTAACTTCGAGCGGCAGGAAGAAGAGGTGTGAGGCCTTCTGAGTGGGGGTAACTCGGCTGGTAGAGCTGGGAAGGGATGCCATAAAGACGTGAATGACCACACTGAGAGTCAGAGAGAAGAGAGTTAATTATGCAACTTGAATTAAGTAAAAGGGAAGGTACAGGGGGGATGGAGGATGGAAGCGAAGACGGTCCCAGGCAGAGGACAGGTGGTGTGTATGAGGCATCAAAGCCGAGTACGGTGAGAGCAGAGAACAAGGGGGCTGGGAGCCAGAAGGGGGTATGCAGGCCTGTGAGACACAGTAAGGAGCTGCGGCTTTGGCTAATGAGCCTGGAGAAGCCCTGAAGACGTTTAAGTGGAGAAGTGAAAGGACTGGATGTAGGTTTTAAAAAGCTCCCCCTTGTGCCGTACGCTGAGGACCGTAGTGTGGAAAGAGTAGATGACAACTTACAGGCCCGACACCCTAGGCCTCTCTTACCACTCCCCCCCTTTTTTAAAAGATTTTTTTATTTGACAGGGAGAGAGAGAGAGAGAGCACATGTGCACACAAGCAGGAGGAGGGGGAGAGGGAGATGCAGACTCCCCGTGGGCCTGGGAACCAGACACGGGTCTCCACCCCAGGACCCTAAGATCACGACCCGAGTCAAAGGCAGCACCAGAGCCCCTCCCTTAACCTCTCTGACCAGGTTGCCTGTGACTTCCCATCCTGTTCACTCTGCTCCAGCCCCACGGCCTCCACGCTGTGCTGCACGCACACCAGGCAAGCTCTAGCCCCCGAGGCCAGCTTGTACCACTCCACTCCCTGGTTAGAACGCTCTCCCTCCTCCAACTCTGCTTTTTCTCTATGTCCTGCTTGGGAGGCATCCCCTGACCACTCGAGTTAGGACTGTCATCTATCCCCCATACTACTTCCTTAGAACCCCTTCCCCTGTGATTATCATCTTCTAACATCTCCAAGAACTTATCTGTTTGCTACGGACAGAGGTTTTTGCCAATTTTGTTTGCTGCTGTATGCCCAGCATCCAGAACAGCACCTGGCACATCATTAGCACACGATAAACACTAGCTCAACTGAACTAAAGCAGAGAGACCAGTTAGGGGGCTCTTGGCATCCTCCAGGGGAGGGTCAGGAGACAGGAATGAAGAAGGGAAGAAGCAGATGAGTTCTTAACATAATCCACAGACCCGATGGCAAGAGCTGAAATCAAAATCCACCATGCCACAGGCGGACGTGGCTCAAAAAAGACCAGCTAGGCCTGTAGAATTCTCTCTAGCTCAGGAATCTGAACTCAGAGCTGGGGGGAAATTTCGCTGGCTGGGGGAAGCGGAGATGGAAAGAATGCTATCTGAGAGCTGGGGCTGCTCCCCAGCGGAGCCAAGGTGAGCCGAAGTTACAACTGAGTAAGTTACAAGTTATAAGAGAGGAGATGGCGTGGACTGGGAGGAAGGGCAACCCCACAGCTCTGGTTCTAGTGGATGTATATGCTCACAACAGTGGTTCTTAACTTGTTCTGGGTCTCCCTCAGACCCCTCTAAGATCCAGTGGAAACTGCAGACCCTTTCCTTAAGAAGAAAAGCCTGACTGCCCATACACGTAAAATTCTGCATTTTACTGTTAGGAGGTTCGTGGAACCCCTGATGCCAATCCATGGAATGCAAAGTAGTATCGCCTGTTTCATTAAAAAACCAAACCCCTGTATTTTTTAGACAATCCCAAGTGGCTACTACCCTTTTACCTTCCCAGTTTGAGTCTTCTTTAATCAGACTATGTATGGTCCCTCCTTCCCAGTCCCTGCCTTTCCCCCTTTCCTCCCCTGCCCTCAGTTTTGGTCCCTAGTTCTTAAGCTCCCTCTTCCCCTACATCCTCTCCTGTGATTTCATACTTTACTTTACAATCATGCCATCCTTCTTCAAGAATGCAGAACTGAAGTTGGTTTAGAACCCACGCCCGACATCTGGGTCTCTTTCCCCTTTCTATTTACCATGCCTTATCAACCAATATCCCACAAGCATTTGCTCTGTGTCAGGTTCTTACTAATGTTTGCCTTCCTGATCTCATCCTTCAAAAGCCCACTTTACAGGTGACAAAGTGAGATCTTGGGAGGTGAAGTAACCTGGACAAGGGCAAACAGTTGGTGAGTGGCAGGGCTGAGAGACTGAGGTCAGCCTAAATCTAAAGCTGGGTTCTGTACCATTCCTGGAGCAAGGCAGGGAGGGAGGGAGGGAGAAACAAGATTGGTTTCCCTGGAGCTACACAAAGATTTAGTCCAGCCCCTAATCACCCCCATCTGACAAAGGCATGGAGGCCATGGGAGGTAAAACATTATCTCTAAGTCCTTTTGGCAACACCACTTGCTATACCTAGGCCCACCCTTCCCCATCCCAGGTGGGTGCCCACCTCCCTCCTGGCCTTCCACATCCCTTACCTCTGGTCCTCCTCAGGAGTATTGGCCGACAATAGTGACATGACCATGGACTTGCCTGTCCCCTGGAGGCCCAGGACACCAACCACCAACACGTCAGTCTGATCCAACAGGTACTGTGGGAAGATGAAGGACTGTGACCCTCATAAATGTGTCAGTTGCTGGAGTGGGAGTGAAACTGGGGTGGGGTGGGGTGGGGTGGGGTGGGCAGAGACTTCCAGACAAGGCTGGCCTGATGAAGAAAAACTTCCATGGCTTGAATCCTGAGCTGGGCAAAGAGCCTGTACATGTATGTGGCGGCACAAAGGATAACTCTTGTCAGAGATCCCAAGTAGTAAAGAGCCTGGCATGGTCAAGAAGCTGACAGGAGGGGTGCCTGGGTGGCTCAGTGGGTTAAGCCTCTGCCTTTGGCTCAGGTCATGATCCCAGGGTCCTGGGATCAAGCCCCACATTGGGCTCCGTGCTCAGCGGGGAGCCTGCTTCCCCTCTCTGCCTACTTGTAATCTCTGTCAAATAAATAAAATCTTTAAAAAAAAGAGAGAAGCTGACAGGAGATCAGTGTGGCTGGAACACACTGGCTAAAAGGGGAACCTGACTTTGCTGAAGAGAAGGAGAAGGGTACAGGAATGAAGGACGGGTGGAGGAAGACAGGTCTTGTTACTGAGGGCTACTGGAGCAGACTCCTGCAGGGCTTTCGGCTTAGGGAAGGCCGGGAAAACATATGGAAGCATGAAAAAGGGGAGAGAGTACAGGAAGGGTTGCTCAGTCTGTCCTGGCTCCCGTCTGTGGGATTTAAGGGTCTCGGAAAATCCTGAGGCCTTCACCCCTGGCCCACCAGTGCTGATGCCTTCCACCACCAGGGGGCGTGAGAGGCACTCCTCAAGAAAAACAGGGACGTCCTCAACTGGCTCCTGGGAATCACCTGGAGTTTTTTAAAGGGAAAAAAAAAAAGGCAGCTAATCTCGGGCCTCACCCTAGACACATTAGAGCAGAAAACCTGCCCAGTTCAGTAAGGCAGACGCTGTCCACACATGGCCATTTAAACTTAAGATTAAACAAAGCTATATTGGCCACATGTGGGGTATGTGGACTTGTAAGTGTCCACGAGCCACACCTAAGAAGAGTGGCTACCACACGAGATGGTGCAGATACACTCTCAACACTGCATAGTGTCCTACCTGAAGAGCAGGCCTGGACACTGGCTTTTGTTCTGTTTTGTTTTAAAGCTCCCCAGTTGGTATCCGTAAGACAGTGGACACAGAAAGGCAGCAAGCCAGGTAAGAGATGGGCCTGGCATGTTGTTTTAGTAACTCCAAGCTGCCAGAGAAGGAAAAGGGACACATCTGGGGGAATCTGGGCAGGGATGGGATGGGAAAAGCAGCAGAAGAGAAGTGAAGCCTGGGAGACCGGAGGCAGGGCAGTCCAGGAATGTGAGGTCTGAGCTAGAGCGGGGGCCACCGTGATGGACAGGGAACCTCTGGGGAGTGAGATTCAAACCAGTTAGCACTGGTACAACATGGGTTTCACTCAGAAATGGAACTGGAGCAGGGTCCAGGAGGCTGCCCTGCTGTGGGATGGCATCTGGGTGATAGTGGGAGTCCCTCCTTGCCAACCAGTAACCAGTGGCAAACCATTTCAGTATTTTAACAACCAGCACAGCCGATCTAGTGGAAGCTGCTGCCATCCAGCCCTGGCTGAGGACTCTGATTCCTTCTGTCTCATTGTTGCAACTGCCGGAAAGCTGGCCAGGCTCGTACTGCCTGCCAAGAGGGTGGCGGTGGGGAGTGGGGTGGATGTGGTGAGATGTGGCACCTAGGGACGCTCAAAGCGCGGAGACACGATGGCCCCCTCAGTACCTCAATGGCGCTGTCACACCAATTCATCTGGTCGTCCACCAGCTTGATGCTGTGCTTCATGCGTTCTGGGGGCAGTAGTTTGGCCTGGCCCACGACCGCTGGAGACGGGGAAAGCAGGAGACAGGATGTGGTGAGGCTCCGTGAGGGCATTCCGGCCCCCAACCAGATCCTGCCCGGCCCCAACTCACGGTCCATGGCTGCTGGTGCGGCAGTGCCCATGCCTCGGTTCTGGATCTGGTACACAGGCTGTGTAGGCCTCTGCCCCTCCTTTTCTCCCTTGGGTGGTGCAGGGGCTGCAGGGGGCGCGGGGGCAGTGCCCTCGGGGGTGGAGGCATTTGTTGCAGCCGCAGGCCCTTTCCCCTCTTCCCGCGGCTTCATGAGGACGATGGGCTTCTCCAGAGGGGCTGGGGCAGGTGGGGCAGCAGGGGCTGCTGGAGGTGGTGGCTGCTTTGACTATGGGAGAGAGAAGTTTCCAGTCAGAGGGAGGGATCCTTGCCCTAACTGCTCCCAGCCTCCCCTTCAGAAGATTCTTCCCCGCTCACCCGCTCTGCTGGAGGTTTTGAGAGGATGATGGGGGTTTTCTGCATGACCGATGAGCTGGTCTCTTCGCTGCCATCCTGTGGTGAGGGAGGGCAGTTACTCAGGAACGGCTCCCCTGGCTCCCCTGGGACACTCCCAAAGGCCGTCACGTGCCAGGTACAATTCTAAATGCCTTCATATATCAACTTCTCAATTCCACCAACGACCCCGGGAGATAGATACGATTATCCCCATTTTACAAATGAAGAAACTGAGGTCCAGAGAGGTTACTGCCTTGCCCAAGGTCACACAGCCAATAAACAATGGAGTCAGGATTTAAACCCTGGCAGCCTAGCTCCAGAGCTGCACTCCGTGGCCTCTGCCAGACAACAAGCCCAGGCAGAAGGAGCCAGGGCCCAGGAGCTCGATGTGGGTTCAAACTTGGCCATGCCATTTGCTGGCTGTGTGAACTTGGATAAGGAACAACCCTCACTCCAGACTGCTTCCTCATTTCGCGAACAGGGATAGGAATTTCTTCATGGGACTCCCACAAGATTGAAAGTAGATGAACTTGCAAACAGTCCGTGTGGCAGGAGCTCAGTGCCTGCCGGCTGCGATCCTGCCCGCTCCTCCGCTGATTCCCACACCTTGCCCTTCCACCCCCGACCGGCCTAAATGGAAAGGGGAGAGATCCAAGTTTGAGTCTTGTTCTTTTCTGGCTCCCTGACGAACCTCAGGAGAGCCATGAACCTTCACCGGGTCTGTTTCTTCACCATATACTGGGGATACTGGCCTATGGTGAGGAACAAACAAAAGGGCACAAAAGTGTTCTAGAAAGAACAGTTATGACAGAACTACAGGAGAGGCCGTGGGCCTTCAGAAGGCCAGGGAGGAGGGGAGGATATGTGGGGCCGAGGCTGTGAGGGCAGCGAGAAGATGGTGGACAGGAGATGTACTCAGGAGGCACAATGTCCAGCCAGGGTGTCGGACTGGCTTGGGGAGGGGGTGTCCAGCCAGGATGAGGCCCGATGGGCTGTCACGGATACTGGGAGAAGGAGAAATGGGAGGGAGCTGCTGAGATCAGCAGGGGACACAGAGGATGTGAGGAGTCCACTGACCAGTCAATGCCAAAGTCAGAGACAGACCAGAGACTCTGGAGTTGCTTATCCCCCTAGGAAGATGGTAACGTTCCCCAGGATATGTGTGGAAGGAAGAGAGATGCTCTGTTCTCTCCTGTGCTGCAATTCAAGGGAAGGAACAAGCAAGAGCTGAGCTTACTGTGAAGAAATTATTCTTCATGTTTGCAGTTTTATGGTTCAGAAACTGGTCCCAATTGCCCCTTTCTTCCCTCCCCTCCCCACCCAACCCAAACCTCTCAAAGGTGGAGAAAGAACCTCAGTGGGGAGCAGCTTCTGGCAGTGACTCACCTAAGCACACGAGGGGAGCAAGGCAGGACTTGCACCTGTGCCAAGGCTCCGTATTCCCAGCCCAGGACACTCGAGCAGAGAGAATAGGCTGGGCTTGGGCTCAGCTAGATCTGGCCTTGAGTTCTGGCCCCAAAGCTTACTGGCTGTGACTTTGGGTTAGGTCTCTTCTCCTCTGAGACTCATTTTCTTCATTAGTGAAAATCAAACCTAGGTTCTATTTCATGCGGGTAGCTCTAAGGGTTCAGGGAGACCCCAAAGGATGTTAAAGCACTTTGCGCAGCACCAGCATACCACATGCTGCCCAACACAGTGACAGCTGCTATTGTTAGGGGGCGCCTGGGTGGCTCTGTTGGTCAAGCATCCACCTCTAGATTTTGCCCCAGGTCATGATCTCGGGGTCATGGGATAAAGCCCTGCATCAGGCTCTATGCTCAGCGCAGAGTCTGTTTGTCTCTCTTCTCCCTCCAACAACCTGCACGTGTGCTCTCTCAAAAAAATAAATATCTTAAAAAAACAAACCAAAAACCCCAAACAGCTGCTGCTGCTATACAACTCTTTAAAACACGAGCTTATGGCACCTCTCAGCTCAAACTCTCCAATGTCAGTTTCATTTGGCAAAATCCAAAGTCCTTTCCCAGGTCTCTCAGGTGATCTCCTATCACCTTTCATTCTTCACCCACTGCAGCCACACTGGCTTCCTGGCTGCTCCCGGAATACACCACACTTAAGGCTCAGGGCCTTCACATTTGCTCTTCAGATTTCGTTATGATGTATTTCCTCACCTCTTCAGGGAGGCCCTCGCTGTCCACTTCATCTACGACAGCCACCTCTGTCTCTCTCTGCCATTACTCCAAGTTTTGTTCACAGAGCCTCAGCATCTAGATTAGTGCCTGGCACATGGCAGGTGCTTAAAAAACATTTGTGCAACGAGTGGATACATGATGTTGCCCTTGGGCCCACTCACTCACCCGTCTCTCTCTCTCCCATGGGGCAATGTAGTCCCTCTCCCGACCACCAGGCCCAGAGAGGTTCTGGGGGCCACCAGGGCCAGGCTCCTTCCACCGTCGCCGCCTCTCTATCCCATAGAGCCCAGGCTGACTGTGGCCAGACTCAGACATGGTTGCCTAAAGAAAGAAAGAGGTTGATTTCAGGGTAAAGAGACGCTCTGCCATCTGTCTGGCTCACTCTGGACTGTAAGAAGGCACTTTGTTTTCAGAGACCTCTGTGGCTGTGGCAGTGACTGCCAGCTGCCTCTCAGGATCTACTCTTTTCTCACTTCTTCCAAAAAATATAAAACTCTCAGTTCTGAGCAGGGCACTTGGCTGTCCAGAACACACTTCTCAGCGTAATTTCCAGGTCGGTGGTCATGTGACCAAGTTCTTTCTGGCACTGGTAGGACACCAGAAGTGTGTTTTGGCAGCTTTCAGAAACTTTCCTTCACAGACAACGGCACATGCCTTTTGCCCTCCTTCTAGCTGAAAATGTGATGTGCAGGCTGGAGCTCAAGCAGCTACCTTGGGCTGGAAGGAAGGAGAGAAGGCGTGGTAGAAAAAGATTCAGAGATCCCCTATTAACCTTATATTGTCTACTTCTGGATGCAGTGAGAAACAAATATACTTCTCTTACCTGTAGCCAAAACTATTCCCAACTATTAATCACTTTGCCCCAACATAAGCACAACTCACAGGGGAAGGGTCACGTAAAAATGGGACATGTTCTTTCCCAAACTGCAGCAAAACATTTCCTTACACATCAGTAACATGATCCTCACTCTGACAACTACTGTTTTGATTATGAAATACTGGCATACACGGGGCACTCAAGGGCCTAATTTCATCTGGTGTCTCATCTGGCATCAGTCTGTTTACCTTCCATTTCTGATGGTCAGCTATCCCTCACACTCCAAGGTCTCACCAGTGGTTAATCTAAGGTGTTATAAAATGTACTGCTACCCATATGATCCACCCTACCATTTAACGAACTTTATAGGTTCCTCTAGGGAGTTTCCCCAGCTGTTTACCAGACTTAACAGTCTGTCTGCAAGACTGTAAGACCATCTACTATTGAGCTCACCGATCAAGCTGGCAAACTGTAGCCTATGGACCAAATCAGGGCTGCCTTCTGCTTTTGTAAATATGTTTTACTGGAACACAGCCACGCCCATCAATCTATAAACTGTTTATAGTTGCCTTCTTGATAGAATGGTAGAGCTGAGTAACTGAGACAGAGACACTATGGCCTGCAGCATCTCTGGCCCTTTATGGTTTGCTGACCCTTGCTTAGTGCTTAAGTGCCTGTGAAATCATTCTGCGAATCCCCCCTCCCACCCAAGCAAACAGTGACTAACTGGGCCCAGTGCCAGATTCTTTCTCCAGAACTGCAGTGTTTACAGGATGTGGGAGCAATTTTGCTAGCCAGGTGGGGCTTATCTAGCTCCTTTCTCCAAGTGCCTTCTCTGCCTGCCACAAACAGCTCTAGACGGCCTTGGGAGACAGGAGGGCAAGGCCTGTTTACACACGCTAATGGAAAACGATCCACTCAGCACTTCAATGACTGTTTACAGTCTTGGAGGGAGATTCCCTCAGAAATCGGAACTCCTGCCTTCCTTGCAATTAAGTGTTGGTTTACACATTATTCCGGAGACAGCGCCACTCCCCCACCCAGTGCTTAAGTGTCTCTCTTCTTTCCTCAATGGGGATTCTATCCCAGTGCTCCAGCGTCCGGTTAACCAACCAGAGGACCCTCTTCCCAGACTAAGTGTCCTCTCCCACGTTATTCTGGGAACTTCCATGGTACCTGCGTCTGCTTGACAGCTCTTTGGGGGAGCTCCCCAGAATTTGAGTCCACCTACATGCAATGTGGGGACCCCCAATATTTCCAGGCTCCTTTGAGGATTCTCCCAAAATGCCTGAAGCCAGTCTGTGTTCACAGGACTCTGACGGACACCTCGCAGATGCCAGGAATCTAACTAGGCATTCTCCGGGCAGCTTCGTCAGCACTAGTGCATTTCTCCACATGACCCTTTCCGGGACTCTCCCAGAACCCAAGTGTCTATTGGCAAACTCCTAATTCCTAACCCCATATTTATGCCCGCCCACCCCCCGAACCTAAGGGCCGATTCACACTATTTTTCTGAGGGCTCTCTGACACTCAAACACGTATATTTACAAGTTTGTATACGGGGTACCCCCCCCAAGAACTTATGAGTCTATCGATTACTCAGAGGGCATCCCCCTTAATTAGGCACCTGCTTGCAAACCTCTTATGGGGAACCCTACAACTTAAGTTTCTTTTTACACAGTATTTGGAGGACCTCCTGGGCATATAGGGTCTGTTTGCAGACCCTCTGGCGAGCGTTTTCCCAAAACTTAAGTTTCTCTTTACACGTTCTCGTTGGGACCTTTGCAATACTTAGACCCTCCCAGAACCCAAGCTCCTATTTACAGATTACTTATCGGTCTCCACCCCAAGCCCGCAAGCCCGGTATTTTAACGGCCGCTCCCCCCTCCCTACTCAAGTTACGCGAACCCGCCAGCCGTCCCAGCGACTGTTTAACGGTCGGAAGGGGGGCGGGGCCCCGAAATGCGCCCCGCGCCCCGCCCCCTGCCGGCGCACGAGCCTCGCGCGGGCTGGAAGGACCCTTACCTAAGGCGGCTGCTGATTGGCTCTTGGGGCGCAGCGCTACGCGCGCTTTCCGTGACGGGGCTGGTGGGGGGAGGTTCCACCACAAGCCACGGGCTTGTAAATGGCGTCTGGGGGACAAGGAGCGTGGGGTAGACCGAGAGAGCAGGTACCGGTCACTCCGGAACCGGTCTAGGAACCCCGGAAGCGGCCCCCTGGGGAACGCGGGGCCGAAAGAGGAAGAGGAGGAAGTAGCGCGGGACGGAGCTTAAAGCAGGACCCGCGGGGTGTCGGCTTGGCGCATGCGCTGAGGGCTAGGCGCGGGAGAACTGAGCGTCAGCCCTGGGCTGAGCATGCGTCGATGGACGTGGCTGGCCTCAGCGCGCATGCGGATGAAGGAAGGGAAGGAGGGAGAACACCGCGGTTCCGCCTTAGTGCGCGTGCGCATTAGTGGGGCGGCCCCTCTGTGGGTGTCTAACACCGAGGGAGAGAGGGCGGTTACTGGGATAAGCAGGTTCGAGTCCCGCCTCTTCAGTGGCCTAGGGGTTCAGTGGGGGTGGGGCGGAGGGGAGGAATTTCAAGGTCCTGGGCCGATAAATGAGAACACAGGAATGAATCGAAACTGGCGTGAGCGCTGGAGGCTTCCCGCTTTGTGATGGGAGGCAGATTAAATCACACATGGAAAGGACCCAGGTCCGGCTGGACCTTGAAGCACGGCTAAGAGCACCCCAAGCACAGGGAAAGGTTTAGACGGTCTCGCATTCAGAGATCCCCCGGGGTGGAAGGTGAGGCAGCACCGATGGGCAGCTCAGATTCTGAAGGGATTTCGGGGCAGGGTCTGTTGGGAGATGGGGACTGTGGGGAACCTTGGCGGCCGCAGCAGAGGAGGAGCCCAGGACTAAAGATCGAAAATTCAAGACTAGCCCGTGGCAGAAGCCCCTGCGCGCGGCCCGCGGAGAGCGCATGCGCAGCGTCTCAGCGCGGGCGGGAGGTTACCGGGGAGGAAAGTTCGCTCCAGAGGAGAGTGATTCATACGTATGTCGGCGACTGGGGGGAATTTACCACTTTTCATTTGAAATCTCAAAGCGTTTTCCTTATTTCTGTTTGAACAGGGAATACAAGTACATGCTGACGGGTTTCAAGCAGCCAATGGGGTACATAATAAAAATAAGTCTCCTACTCTTGATCCCATATAACGGTACTAAAGCACCGGCTCCTGGTATCCTTCTGGAACTCCTGTTAAAGCATTGGCGTTAAGAGCTTGAGTTCCCATAAATGGGTGTTCACATATATGGCAGCCGACCTTAACCCTGTCTGCCCGTGTCTAAAATGAAGCTGGCATCAGAGTTACATGGATGAAAGTTCCTAGAACAGTGCCTCGTGCATAGTAGCTCTGTGCGTCATGTTTTGTGGTTTACGATGGGAATGATAGTGACGGATTCTGAACTGCCCTCTCCCCTCCAGGCCTCATCCCTGCGGCTATTTTCTCAGCACCTGTGCCAGGTGGAACTGTCTCCAGGCTGCCACAGGCTGGTTGAAAACACCAGTCACTTAAGGCGAGAGCCCTGTATAATGATTCTCCAAAGACTGTTTCCCAGAGACACACATGACAATCAGGCCGTCTGCATTCTGTCAGTCAGTGTCCCTCTTTAGCATCTTCACCTCAGTTAGATGAGTACCAGTTTTTCTTTCTTTCTTTTTTTTTTTTTTTTAAGATTTTATTTATTTATTTGATAGAGATCACAAGTAGGCAGAGAGAGAGGAAGGGAAGCAGGCTCCCTGCTGAGCAGAGAGCCCAACGCCAGACTTCATCTCAGGACTCTGGGATCATGACCTGAGCAGAAGGCGGAGGCTTTAACCCACTGAGCCACCCAGGCACCCCTGGTGATTACCAGTCTTTCTTAACTAAATTTCTCAATACCAGAACACCCTCCATGCCGGTTTCACAGCTGAGCAGCCCTCAGGTGGAAATGACTTAAAAAGGAAAAAGAATGGCACTGACATTGGGCCTACTGTGTACCAGGCTGTGTTTTATATACATCACTACAACCTTTGCCTTCCCCATTTAACAGATGCAGAAAATGAGTCCGAAAGAGAAGATCCTTACAGAAGTCCACTAGCCAGGAAGCAGCAGGGCCTGGATTCAAATGCAAGCCTATCTCACCACAGAGAAAGCCCACATTTTTCCCCCTGACAACCGGCAGCCTGCCTAGTGGTGAGTCAGTGGTGCAAACAAGCACCCAGAGACCTGCCTTTTTTTTATATTAGTGACATGGTTGTGTGGATGTACCATGCTTTAACCATTTCCCTATTGATAAACATTTAGGCCGTTTCTGGACTTTGGCTCTCACATTTGCTGCAGTTAATATTGTTGTACCTCTGATGGTATGCATATGGTAGTATTATCAGTGATATCTTATTTGAAAGTGGAATTGCTGGGTCTGGGCTACAAGCTTGGGAATGTTGAGAGCCATTGCCAAAGGATCTATGTGTTTCTTCATTCACTTCTCTGTTCATTTTATTCATCCATCTACTGAATGAATTATGGAAGTCTAGTCAGCTGCCAAGCATGGCTGTAGGCCAGAGATCCTACAGTGAATAGGAGAGAGCACCTGCCCTCTAACAGATATTCTAGTAAAGCAGATGATGTCAGGTAGAAGAGACTTGGAAGGAAAAGTCAGGGTAAGGAAATTTCGAGTGACAGGGGTCAGAGAGTGACAGGTGGTCAGAGAGGGCTCTCTGAAGAGATAAATTTGAGCAGAGGCCTGAAAAAAGGTAAGGAAATGAGCCATGTGCAGATGCTGAAAAACAGTCAGTGGAAAGACCACTGGAGGAAGCAGGAGTGGAGCCAGCTGTTGAGAGATTGTCAAGGTGACCAGGTGACTAGAGCGGAGCCGGGGGAAGAGAGGAAGGGTTGTTTAGGAATGGAGCTATGGAGAGGGGCCAGGTTACACCGGGTCTTGTAGGCCATGGTAAGGGCTTTAGAAGTTACTTTCCAAGTGACAGGAAGCCATTAGAGGGCCGCGAGCAAGGACCAGCATGTTGGAATATTTGTTGTATGAAAATTTCTCTAGTGAACACACCGAATTAATGACAGTGGTTGCTTGTGGGGAGGAGGGTCATAGACCCGTGGATCAGAGTTGTGAGGGCGACTGCTTAAGACTTCTGCATTTATGAGCCATGTGACTGTTTATGCACAAAATGGTTAAAGCAGTGCTGGTTGCTGTGGGGAGGATGGCCTGCAGCTGGGCAGGCATGGACAAAGGCCATGAGGAAACCCATGTCCCTGCCTGGATGGGAGATGATGGTGACTCAGGATCAGGATTGTGTGAGAGGAAGCATGAATCAGGGATGACTTAAAAGTTATCCTAAAGGTTTCTGGTTTGAGCAACTGGATGAAGAGTGATGCTCTTTTATGAGGATGGGTTAAGAGTCATCTTGATGGGAAACTGGCAAGCTTTGAAGTTAGCCTGAGATACTCCCTAGGTATCAAGTAAGGAGTGACAGTTTGGGGGAGAAGCTAGGATTTGTAGATACACAGTGTTTACTGACTTGATGAAATTGTATTCTGTTAAAAATTTTTTTTGCTCTATGAAAATTTAAAAGCAAACACAAAAGCATTGTGGTGTAAAGAATTCTCACATACCCGTCACTCAATATCGATAGTCATTTATGTTCCATTTCTGTTGTTCTATTTTCCCCCCTCCCACACATAAGCACAGTTTTTACTTGGAGTTTCCTTACTTTTTTAAAGCAAGTCTCAGATGTCCTGTAATTTTATTTTTATTTATTTATTTACTTTTAAGATTTTATTTATTTGGGGTGCCTGGGTGGCCCAGTGGGTTAAAGCCTCTGCCTTCGGCTCAGGTCATGATCTCAGGGTCCTGGGATCGAGCCCCGCATTGGACTTTCTGCTCCACAGGGAGCCTGCTTCCTCCTCTCTTTCTGCCTGCCTCTCTGCCTACTTGTGATCTCTGTCTGTCAAATTAAAAAAAAAATTTTTTTTAATTATTTATTTGACACAGAGAGAGAGATCACAAGTAGGCAGAGAGGCAGACAGAGAGTGGGGGGGAAGCGGGCTCTCTGCTCAGCAGGGAGCCCGATGCTGGACTTGATTCCAGGACCCTGAGATCATGACCTGAGCTGAAGGCAGAGGCTTAACCCCATGATCCACCCTGGCGCCCTGTCCTGTCATTTTATTAGCAGGTCTACAAGTATGCTCCATTTGGAGCTTTTAGTGTGTAGATGGTACTTAAAGCCCTGGAGTTGGCCGAAACCATCCAGGTCGAGTGAGTAGACAGAACAGAGATTAGGTCCTGGGCCTCTCGCATCTAGGAATCAGGGGGAGGACCAGCACCCCAGAAAGGGGCTGACAGGGAGTAGGAACGTCAGTAGAAGGGATGACCTAGAGCCAAGGGAACAAAGGGTTCCAAAGAGACGGTGATCAGCTGGGGACCAGAGGTCTGGAGAAGTTGTTAGGGGTAGGTGTGGGGTCCATCATGAAGAAGACATGGCTTTTGGGGCACCTGGGTGGCTCAGTTAGTTAAGCTCTGCCCTCAGCTCAGGTCATGATCCCAGGGCCCTGGCTCCCAGCTCCCTGAGGGGTTCTCCCTCTCCCTCTCCTCCCCACCATTTGTGCTCTCTCTTTCTCACTCTGTCTCTCTCAAATAGTAAATAAATAAATATATAATAAAAAAAGAAAAAGCATGCTTTCTTTTTTGTTCCCAAGTCTAACTGTTAATGGAAACTTCTCAATATTGTAATACACATTGTGTGAAGAAAAGTTTGAGTACTTTTCTTTTTTTTTTTAATTTAAAGATTTTATTTATTTATTTAACAGAGAGATCACAAGTAGGCAGAGAGGAGGAAGCAGGCTCCCTGCTGAGCAGAGAGCCCAATGCCATGCGGCTCTATCCCAGGACCTGTGCCGAAGGCAGATGCTTAACTGACTGAGCCACCCAGGCGCCCATGAATACTTTTCCTCAGCTTTTTTTTGATGAGATGGAGCTTAAGTATGGTCAAGTGCATAAAAGGCACAGACCTTAAGGGTACAGGTCAGTGAATTTTTACAAATCTGTATACTGATCTAACTACTAACTAGGTCAGGGTAGAGGTCATTTGCAGCACCCCAGAAATTTGTTTGGTGCGTTTTCCTGTCCGTTCCCCTGCCCCACATTGATCTGATTCTGGTCCTAGACAAGTTCTGGCTGCCCTTGAACTTCATATAAATGAAATCTTACAGCAGGTCTCCTGTGTGTCTGGTTTCCTTTGCTTTTTTTGTTGGTGAAAATCTCCCATGTTGTATGAAACGGCAATTGGTTCTGTAAGAACTTACTTTAAAGGACTTCTACCTCCTGATTGTTTTACAATATCTAAAATCTGAACTTGAATCCCAGATGTTTTGTAGTTCAGTGAGTTCATAGTGAACTTTAAACATAACACCGGATCTAAGGTGCTAAAAGTTCTAGTGGGATGTTGTGTTTTTTTGTTTTTTTGTTTTTTAAGATTTTATTTATTTATTTGACAGACAGAGATTACAGGTAGGTAGGGAGGCAGGCAGAGAGAGGGGAGGAACCAGACTCTCTGTGGAGCAGAGAGCAGGGCTCAATCCCAGGACCCTGGGATCACAACCTGAGCCGGGATCACAACCTGAGCCGAAGGCAGAGGCTTTAACCCACTGAGCCACACAGGCACCCCTAGGGGGGTGTTTTTAAGGTGGTAGACGTTTCACCATGTTTGTATGCTTTGGAACGGTCCTTAAGGAGGTAGAGGGTTTGCTGACAGAGGACAGGCGGAGAGAGGAATTAGACTTGAAGTGAAGAGGGGCCTGTTCATCCTGGTAAAAGAAAAAAGAAAGGAAAGCCGTGCCATCTGACATCCCTTCCAGATTGTAAAAACCACTCTCTTGCATTCTTTGTTGGCAGCTATTCCAGTCAGCATAAAAGCTCAAGATGGGTCTACAGTCTGGTGTTGATGTAAATTGTAGGGATTCCTTTGTGAACCATAATGAAGAAGTGGGTAAACGCTGGTGACATTTGTTCTAAGTGGATGGGGCAAGAGGGAGAGGACAGTGGTGGGCAGCTACAGCAAGGAATGTTGGGGAAGAGGAGTCCCTGGCAGGAGCAGGGGATTTTTTTTTTTTTTAAGATTTTATTTTATTTTAAGATTCTAGTTATTTATTGGTCAGAGAGAGAGCAGAAGCACGGAGAGCTACAGGCAGAACAGGCAGAGCAG
Source organism: Mustela lutreola (assembly GCF_030435805.1). Lineage (NCBI taxonomy): Eukaryota > Metazoa > Chordata > Mammalia > Carnivora > Mustelidae > Mustela > Mustela lutreola. The sequence goes on along the minus strand of NC_081305.1, from coordinate 59,641,950 downwards.
GCAGAGGTAGAAGCAGGCTCCCTGTTGAGCAATGAGCCTGATGTGGGACTTGATCCCAGGACCCTGGGATCGTGACCTGAGCCGAAGGCACTTAACTGACTGAGCCACGCAGGCGTCCGGATACTGTGATTTGTATCATGTATTTGGTATGCATCCCATTTCTGGCTCCTAGTACCTAAAACCATTGGAATTTTCTGTGGTGAGAGCAGGTAGCTGTGTCTTTTGTGATGTTAATGAGGCGGCTTTGGGAAAGTACCCAGGTAAAGTACCGAGGGCTGGGGGCTGACTGCCAGGGACCCAACCTTGTGAATAAAGATTAGAATATCCGGTCTGACCCTTGGCCTTCGGGGGCAGGGAGAGGGGTGTTGAATCAGTTGCCAGTGGCCAGTGATTTTATTAATGATGACTATGTAATGAAGCCTCCATCAGAGGACAAAAACCCCCTCCAAAACCGAAAAGGACAGGGTTGCAAGAGCTTGCAGGTTGGTGCACATGTGGAGATGTGGGGAGAGTGGGGCCCCTGGAGAGGGCATGGTAGCTCCCACCCTTCCCCATACCTTGCCTGCGTGTCTCTTCCCTCTGGCTCTTCCCAAGTTTTATCCTGGCTTATATCCGGTTAATAAAATGTTTCTCTGAGTTCTGAGAGCTGCTCTAGCAAATTAATTCAGCCCAAGGGGGCATTTGTTGGAACCTGCGATCTATAGCTGGTTGGTCAGAAGCACAGGTGTCAACCTGGACTTGTCATTGGCGTCTGAAGATTCAAAGGGGTGCAGTCCTCTAGGACTGAGCTCTTCACCTGTGGACTTGAACTCTGTCTCCATGTAGACAGTGTAGATGAGCTGAAGTGCAGGACACCCAGCGGATGGCTGAGAATTGCTTGGGGTGTGTGCGGGGGGAGCCCACACACTGGAATTGGGTGCAGAATCATTAGCAGCCAGGATGGGGTTGGGGGAGACTGGAAGAAGGGTGGGGCCGGACCCTAAACAGCCCCCCAGGTGAGACCTGTGGGTATAACACGATGTGATACTATTCAGCAGTGAAAAAGTAACTGGACTGGATGGAGCTCATGGCCACTGTGCGGAGCCCAGGAAGCCAGTACACACCAGCATGTAGAGCAGGGTTCAGAGTTGGGCACAAGAGGTCAGGATGGTGGTTACTGGGGAGGGAGGAGGGTAGGTAGGGACGGGACAGCTTTTAGGGGGCCGGAAACTTCTAGCTTGATCTGTGTGGTGGCTGCTCAGGTGAATAAATTTGTAAAAATTCATTGAGGCTGCATTTAAAATGTGTGTGCTTTAAGTAAAATGGGTCTCAATAAAAGAAAAAAAATAAGCTGAGCCAAGGAGCCAGACTTTGACAGAGAGCGGGTGGGAGCCCCGGAAGAGTTTTGGGCCAGGGCCAGACCGGGTCATATCTGAATGTTGGGAGAGTCCTCGGGGTCTGGTGAGGGGGTGCATGAGAGGGGCCAGGGTCTGCCTCAGCCTCAGCTCCTGACTGGCTTTTTAGCCCTGGTAAGCCCCCACCCACCCCTTTCTGGGCCTCTTTTCCCCATCCAGTCATCTCATGGGCATGGAGGCAAAACAAGCAGGGGAGGGAAGAAGCCCAGAGCACAGTGAGACTGAGCCCCTTGACAGAGCTCTCTGATTCATGCCTACAGTCCCAGCCCCTGGTGCAGGGCCTTCAGGAAGTGCCGATTTTATGAGGTGCAGTGCAGAAACTGCTGGGAGGGGGGCCTCAGGATCGATGCCCCGCTTTGGGGAGCCGGAGCAGGTAGGCGGGGGCAGATGCAAGGTGCTTCAGAGCAAATCTCCCATGTGTTCTCTAAGTTTCTTTCTCGCTCTCTCTCTCTCTCTCTTTTTTTTTTTTTTTTTTTAAAGATTTTATTTATTTATTTGACAGAGACATAGCGAGAGAGGGAAACAAGTGGGCCGGGGGCAGGTTGTGGGAGAGGGAGAAGCAGGCTTCCTGCCCACCAGGGAGCCCGATATGGGGCTCGATCCCAGGACTCTGGTATCTTGATCTGAGCCGAAGGCAGATGCTTAATAACTGAGCCACCCAGGTGCCCCGTTCTCTTAGTTTCTTAGTGAAGAGCCCGTTCTAACCAGTTCCTACCTCGTCTCAGCAGAAACTACCGTGGTAGAAGGTGAGGAGTTTGGGCCACCCCAGGTCTTCAGTGTTTTCATTCAGTGATCTTCACTGAGGCCCGGCATGTGCCAGCCCTTGACATTGAAGACACAGTAGAGAACAAAAATGAAAATGTGGTGCCGTGATCTCTGAGCTAATGAATGGGCCTGCTGGCTACGTGCTGGGGCTCTGTGGTGCCGTGATCTCTGAGCTAATGAATGGGCCTGCTGGCTACGTGCTGGGGCTCTGGAGCCAAGCTGCCTGGGTCAGATCCCAGCCCTCCCCGCCCCAGTCTGTACGGTGACTGGGCCGGTTTCTTAAATCTCTCTCTGCCTCAGTTACCTCATACATAAAACGAGGCCACAATACCTACTTCGCCTTCTTTTAGAGATTTTATGAGGTCATTTATATATAAAGGGCTGAGTGTGATGGTGGGCTCGAAAAATATTGTGATAAAGGGGCACCTGGGTGGTTCAGTTCAGTGTCTGCCTTCAGCTCAGGCCCTGTTCCCAGGGTCCTGGGATCGAGCCCCACGGTGGGCTCCCTGCTCAGCAGGGGGCCTGCTTCTCCCTCTCCCTTTGCTGTCTCCCCCCCCCCACCCCGCTTATGCTCTCTCTCTCTGTCAAATACATAAAATCTTTAAAAAGAAATACGGTGATGGAGACAAGATTCATGGGACTGTGAGAACTTCAGAAAGGGCTCGCTAGAGAAGGGGATATCCAAGCTGAGGCCTAAAGGAGTGTGCGGGCAGCAGTGGGGTGTGACCAGGGGGAATAAGTTTGGTAGGAGATTGGCAACACTGTGAGGAGGCCTTCCTGCAGGGGGAGGGGTGTTGGAAATGTCATCAGAGATCCCATCTAGTTCCTGTCTCCTCTGCTCCCAGGTGGGCTGGCGTCCAGAGGAAAAGGGCAGTCTATGGCAGTGGGTGGTACAAGCCCCAGTTTAGCTCTCAGGGCAGTGCATGAGACTTGCTGTGGATTTGGAGGGAAATCTAAAGATAGCTCAGCAGAAAAGGATGACTCGAAGCCCGGGCTTCCCCGCAAATCGAAGGAAGCAAGGGTGAATCAGCTTCTCAAAGTATAATGAAGTGGCTGTGGGAAGTGAAACCTCAGTTGGAAGGCCTCAGTCCAAGGCCACTCTGTCTCTGACTCACCTCAGACAGGGCAGAAGGAGGGCGTAGCGCCAGGGCAGGCGGGCTGTGAATCAGGGGCCTGCAGCCAGATTCCCCGGCTCTAGACCGGGCTCCTCTTGAAAGCTCAGTTTCTGCATCTTTACAATGGGGTGGGGCAGGGCGGGAAGTCATCGTGGTGAATTACAGAAGGGAGGCACACAGTAGGACCTTCAGAAGTGCCAGCCCCTTCCCTTTTCCTGTTTGAGTCGTAGCAGATAATGAAATGAGTATGTGGGGTGGTTTGGGGTTCTTGTTAGTCTCCTGATGGGTGAGAAGTCATCTAGGTTCTGGTGAGATGAGTTGGGGGGAGAAGGCAGCAGAAGAAACAGCAGCTGCGTGTTGTGTCTGAAAATCAATAGCAATAATAAAAATGATCAACTGTCTCTTGAGTGTTTGGTTCTTGCTAAATACCCGATCCTCTATACCACTCTGTTGCCGTCTTCACAGCAGTTCCATGGGAAGGTGGACCCATCTCAGAGGTGAGGTAAATTGTTCAGAGAGGTGAAGCCACTTGCCCAGAGTCACACAGCCAGTGGATGGCAGAGTTAGGCTTTGGACCCTGAACCAAAGCCTGGGTTTGAAGCCCTTGCTCTTAGCCTCATATCTGTAGGGTGGGGGCTGTTGAGGGCTTCATGGCCTAGTTGTGGCCTATGGAGCTGGGAGGAGACTTGGAGTAGGTGTCTGCTTTATAGATTGGGAGATGGACAGGGCAAAGGCCTTACGCTAGATGACCTGCCTGTCGGGAATGTACATATGTTTAGAAAGAAATAGCAGCTCCTTCTGGCTTTGTTGAACATTTATTACAAAGTTAAGAGCAGAGACTGGTGAGCTGTACCCCCCACCCCCCTTCTCTGCACCAGATACTCTGCAGCTCTGGCAAACTGTGTCCTCCCGGACCTCCCGCCAGGGGGCGCTGCCTCCCGCCACCTCAACCTCAGGCCTGGTTCCATTAGCTTGGCAATTCCGTGGTCACTAAGGCATCCCAGGATCTTGGACTCTGGGACCCAGGAGTCTCAGCCCCCAGGCACCTCCACTTCTAACTGAAAGCTGGAGGCCATCCATAGCAGCATAGTAAGGATGTTTCTGTCCAGGGTATGTGGGATAGTAGTGAGACCATTTTCCCTTTTGGGGCAGGGGTTTGGGTGTATGTGGCCACAGCCTTTCTCCTTGAGCCAGTGTCTCCTCAGTCAGTCAGGGAGTGAGACCACCCTAAGGTGGGGCCCCTTTGGTCCTTGCACTTGAGGTGCTTTATTCATAGGGCTGGGTCAGGAGTAGCAGGGACAGTGTCCTCCACCTCAATCCTGGGGAAAGTAGCTTGGTTCTTCCTCCATGGGTCCTGGGGAGACAAGCAGAGAGATGGATAGATAGGCCGGAAACCAGAGGGAGGGAGAGCAAGAGCAGGGACACTGAGGTGGAGACAGACAGACACCAGTGGACTAAGGGGGAAGAAAGAGGGTGGGTGTATCTGCCACCAAGAGACCAGGCATCTGGACAGAAACTAGGAACATGCCCAGAAACAGGCATGGAAGGGAGAGGGTATTGAGGGTCAGCCAAGGGGAGAAAGAATGTCTCCTTCCTCCCAGGACTGCCAGTCCAGCCCCAAACTTGAGTCCTCTCCTCCAGATAGGCAGAGCAGAAGAGAAGGAGTAGCATCATCTCCAAGGCCATCCCCTAGTCCTTTGGCCACGAGCGGAGCTATCTACAGGCACCGTTTCTCCAGGATGTTTTCCTGCCCGAGTCCCAGCTGCCTCACCAGCTACGTGGCCTCCTGGCTTGGTTCTGGAAGCTGCCTCGACCCCAGGGCAGTGCTAAGCAGCTCAGTCAGCGTGTCCAGCTTCCCTGCCAGGGCGTCCATCCGCTTCTCCAGGGCCTGATGTGAGCTGCTCAGACCCAGCTGCAAGTCACACAGGATCATGTGCATCTGGGCAGAGAAGAGGGGGTGGGAGGTAGCAGCAGGCTGCGCTCGACTTCCTCCTCACCCCAGCTGCCTGGCTCAGTGCTTTTCACACATGGTGTAAATCCTCTTAAAAGCCTGGGGAGTGAGGATTCCATTCCCGTTTTTCACAACTACGGAAATGGGCCTGGAACAGTTAAATGACATGCCCAAGGCGGCTCCTCCGGTGAGGCCTAGCGTTTGTGGAACTGATGAACGACTTCAGGATCTACATAGCCCTTTCATCGGCTTCTCGGACTAGGAGCCACAGCTTTATGAGAATTCTCGAACTCTCAGTTTTTGGCTGGATAATCTTCAGAAATTATGACCTGCCAGTTCTGGCAGATCTAGGCCCCCACCTCCTCCCTGAGACCTGCCATGCAGTTTAGGGGCCCTGCATCTGTGACTGCTTGCCATGGCCTTGGTGCCAAGGGCCACTGTTTGAATTGTCTTGGGCTAATAAGAAAAAGCAAAGGCGGCTTAATAAGCAAAAGGTGCTGTGAGCCAAGCCAAGGGGTGTGACGTTACCGTCCCCAAGCGCCGGCGAGTCCGGTGGTCCCAGCCGGAGAATGACAAGCTGAGTCAGCCCCGTGGCCCTGGGCCCCTCTTCGCAATAGCAGCAGAGATTGCCTTTTACTGAAACAATGTACCCTGTCTGTGTCAGAGTTGTTAATTTGTGTTTTATTGGTCTTGCCATTTGTGTTTGAACTTGGTTTGTATATTTGCTTTGGTTTTATTGCTGTCTAAGAGTCATAGTTGGAAGGAATTTTGTATCCGTCCACATTAACTCGACAATAAAAATAATATAAAACCAAACACTAAAGTTCTTTGTGTGATTTCTTTTTCTAAGGTTAAAAGGGATCGGTCCCCTCCATGAGTTTAAGAAACTGTCCTATCATTCATTCAACCACAAACCTTTGTTGAACATGTGTGTGTTTGCCAGACCCCTGCCAGTGTTCATTATGCTGGGGCCGGATGTCCCTGCCAGCTGCCCTGGCCTCCCTTTTCTTCCAGACCCTTCCTCCCACAGGGTCCTGGTACCTTGGAGATGTCCACCATGGAGTTCACTTGTTCCCGGAGCTTTCTGTGTTTCAGTCGTACCTGGCGGAACCTGTGGGAAGAAGCCAGAGGTCAGAAGTGATCCCAGCTCGGGGATGGGCTAAGCGGAGGAGAGACTCACATAGATGTGGTCCGGTGAGGAAGGGTTGCCAGAGCTGAAACCCCCCTAAGCCCATCTCTTAGGTAGAGCCCCAGGTATCCTGACTGCACCCCCATACAGATTGGCGCGGACCCACAGACACAGACGCACAGGACAAGCCATCACAGAGTCACTGTGAGGTCTAGGTGGACATCTGTTCAGCGGGCCTGCACGCCAGTGTCCCAGCCTGGCCGCACACGCACATTCGTTGCCACACACCATATGGAAGGGAGGTGATGCGCACAGAAGGAGGCCCTCACCTGTTGATGGCGGCCAGCAGCCTGCGCTGGTGCCTGCGGGCAGCCCCGCGCTCCTTCCTGCGTGTGTGTTTGTAAAACATCCAGGCCTCTTGCAGCACTCGAGCAGCTGATTCCTTCATCTGGGGGTGGGCACAGTGTCAGTGGAGGCAGACCCCTAGGGCTCTGGGAGGAGGAGGGGGTGGCGTCTGGACTCCTGGGTCTGAGGGAGGCGGGTGCCTTGGGTGCCATGTGCCCATCCTCACCTCTTTGGCGTACTGGATGTCCATCATAAAGTTGTGCACGTGCTTCTCTGCCTTATTAAACTCCAGCTTCCGGGCCACCACGGCCACCAGCAGGGCTGTGCAGCAGACCCCCTGTGGGCACAGCAGACACTATGATGGAGGGCGGTGGGGCTCTGGAGCCACCAGACTCCCTCCTAGAACCCTCCCAACAGCCACAGAAGGCAGGCCAGACCGCCCCGGTGGACAGATGAACAGGCCCAGAGAGGGGAATGGGGGTCCCACACACCCCCGAGGGGGTGGAGCCAGGATCAGAGGTCATGTGTCTGAGTCCCACTTGTGGATGTAGTGTTTATACCACCAGAAAGCTCTTGTTAAAGGTATGATTGGAGAAGAGGAGAAGGGCTGATCTTGGGTGAGAGGTAGAGCTTGGGCTCCTGCGAGAGCCCTTCCTCCCCACTGCTCACAGCCTGTTGGCCATCAGGTCACCAAAGGTGTCCCTCCCCCTCCTTCTGCCCCTGTGGCTCCTGGCCAGTTCTGGCCCCATCCTTTCCCTCCTGGACCATCTCCTGACCCAGACCCGAAGGAGATCTAACATTATGACCCTGCCCCCTTACCCTACTGCCCCAAACTTTTTACCCTCACTTTCAGAGCCTTCAGACAACTCAGCCTGACCTCAGTCTGCCATAGCTTCCCGAGCATCTTGGACTGAACACTCCCCACTTCTCCCAAGACTTCTGAACCATCAGCTGCTTGGCGCCATCAACAGATTGGCGCGGACCCACAGACACAGACGCACAGGACAAGCCATCACAGAGTCACTGTGAGGTCTAGGTGGACATCTGTTCAGCGGGCCTGCACGCCAGTGTCCCAGCCTGGCCGCACACGCACATTCGTTGCCACACACCATATGGAAGGGAGGTGATGCGCACAGAAGGAGGTGGTACCTGCTGTTCTTCCCTGAGTTACAATGAATTTTCTTCTGAAGTCTTCCCCTTCCCCAGAATGTGTCTCAGCTCAAGAACACTCTGAACAATTTACTGGTTATAAACACCATTTCTAGGAACACTTGTGTTCCAAGGCCAGCTCTGAGCATGTTACTTAATGTCTCGGGGGCCCACTTTCTTCCCTATAAAATGGGCATGCCCTCACAGAATTACTCTGTGGGTTCCTTAAGTGAACACCTGGAAAGGGTTCAGCGCAGAGGCTGGCACAGAGTCTGTACTTGATAAAGTTACTTATGATTATCCCATTGTGTCAGGGAACCTCCCTGCCAGGAACTGAGCTGTGAGCCCAAGTGCGAATCGCCTGATCTCTCTAGGTCTGTTTCTCCTTGTGTCAAATGCGGGAGGAGGTCCCAGGCATCCCTGAGGATCCCTGACCCTTTGGGAGTGTTTCCCTGGCTGAATCTCTGCTCCTCTTTCTTGGTCCCAAAGACTCACTCCTGTGGGCAGGGGATCACACTTGCCCATCACCCCATCCATGACCAGTGGAAATGTAGCATATCTTTTTTGGAACAGCGTCAAGACTGGGGGCCGCAGCCCTGAGTAGGGGGAGCCAAACTGCAAGGGGAGGTGAAGCCAAGGTTTTGGGTGCTGGGTCCTGGACGAGGATAGGGGCTAGGAAGGGGGAGCTGGATTCCTGGGTCTATGAAGGGAAGGTGGTAGATGTCTGGTTTCAGGAGGAGACCAACTCTGGGCAGCCTCTGCCACATCCTTGACATGAGCTAGGGTGGGCAGCTGGATGCTTGCGGCTAGTTACAAATAACAGCCTTCCCACCCCCACCCCTTGACCCATTTACCAAGAATTTCCTATGTGCTGGGTGCTGAGACCCTGTGTGTGGTTTAACTCATCTCAGGAACCCCAGGAGGAATACATTAGTACCAGCATCCCCATTTTATTATAGGCTTAATCCCAGCTTGGAAGTGGCAGAAGCAGGATCTGAAGACAGGCAGCCTGACCCCACAGGCAGGCTTTGGATGAAGCCCTATGGAGGCTGGAGACTAGGTTCCCGTGTCCTGGAGAAGCTGGGAAACCAAGGGCCTGTGTCCTAGACTGAGAGGGTAAGGGCGTGAGGAGGAGGGTGTCTTCATGAGGATCAGGGTGGATTCCTGGATTCTGGAAGGAAATGGGGTTGGGAAGTCAGGGGCCTGTGTTTTCCAGGATGGTGAGGTCTAGGGTCCTAAGTTCCAAGGAGAACAAGGATTTAGGGATGGGTTCCTGGATTTTGAAAGGAAATGGGGCTGTGGGTGTCCAGATACCCAAGTTCCTTGGGGGGTGGTGTCCTTGAGCCCCTTTGTTGGCTCCATGATTTCTTTGGGCCCAAGAGATAAGCAGTTGGGGGAAGGGGTAGGGTCCTGTAGGGGGCTGTACTCACCATGACTCCAGTGCAGAGACAAACAATCTTGCCCCACATGGTGCCTGGCACCACATCTCCATAGCCAATGGTCAGGAATGTGATGGGGATCAGCCATAGTGTGTCTGAAAGGTGTCCGGTGGCATTAACGGCCTGCCTGTGGGGAAGGATGGGTTAGTTCTAAAACCCTACCCCAGGGCTTCCCTTGATGTCTGATATTCTCCTTCCTCACACACCCACAGTCCCCAGAAGCATTCAGAGAAAAAGACTGTAAATTCTGGGCTTTGGAGAGCCTGCCTGGCTTCCTCTCTGCTGTGCGAGCTGGGCAAAATGTGCTCAGCCTCTCCGGGCTGTGGTATTTGAACCTGGATTCAGCCAGTTCCAAGGCTTGTTTGGTTTTCGTTAGGTTTCCAGGACTGCTGCTTTCTGAGCAGGTTGAGAGGTTGAGAGGGGACAAAAACCCAGCCCAGAGTCCCCACACCCTGGCAGGGATCTGTGTACACACAGAGGAAGGGGTGATTTTTTTCTCTTCTCTTCTCTCTCTCTTTCAGATTTTATTTATTTTTTTTTCAGATTTTATTATTTTTTTAAATTAACCTCTACACCCAACATGGGGTTCAAACTCACAACCCCAAGATCGGGATTCATATACTCCGCCGACTGAGCCAGCCAGGCACCCCAGAGGTGCCTTTTTCTAATGTTCATAAAGATGCTTTATGGCCTACAAGTGGTCCTGTCAAGACTAAAAAGGCAGGATCCTGCCCTCCCTTCCCCCCACTTCATAGAAGGGGACATTTAATTTGAGCCATGGAAGGGACTGAAAATCCTGATTTGTCTAAACTTGAGTCCACAGACCCCTTGTATAAGAGTCAGCAAGGAACGCTTCATTTGTGAGGCCCCAGACATGTCAGACCCACTACACTTGTGTTTGGATGTGGGGACTGAATTTGCACTGTTAAGCCCTACTCCCCTCATCTGGAAGTACATTCAAGTTTGAGGACTTCTGCCTTGGGGTTGAGAAATGTGACCCCCCCTTGCCCACCCTCCCATTTTTCAGACGAGAAACATGGTGGCAGGAAAACAGAGCCTACAAGATGTATCAGTTAAAAATCCTGAAAGAGGGGTACCTGGGTGGCCCAGTGGGTTAAAGCGTCTGCCTTCGGCTCAGGTCATGATTGCAGGGTCCTGGGATCTAGCCCCCGCATCAGGCTCTCTGCTCTGCTCTGCGGGGAGCCTGCTTGCCCCTCTCTCTGTGCCTGTCTCTCTGCCTGCTTATGATCTCTGTCTATCAAATAAATAAATAAAATCTTAGGAAAAAAAAAAAAAAAAAGAATCCTTTGCTAGATGTACTAAACCAGATGTCCCAAACTTGAGCTGGGGTCAGAATGCCTTGTTAAAACAGACTGCTTGGCCCCCACCTGCCAGAGTTTGGGATTTGTTAGGTGTAAGTAGGGCCTGAGAATTTGGATTTGCAGCAGGTTCCCAGGTGATGCTGCCGGTTCTGGAACCACACCTTAAGACCAACTGGCTAAGATTAATGTCACTTTCTTTATCTGTAAGAGAGAGGACCTGAGGCCCAGCTTGCAGTCTGTCCAGTAGGCAGCCTAGAATCCTGCATCCATTCCCTGTAGGAAATTCCCTTCCAGGGCAACCTCAAATCACCACCGTCCCAGGATGGCGGGGGGGGGGGGGGGGGGGCCGCACCCCAGTTCATCTGTGCTAATTCAGAAAAGGTGTCCATATCCTCCAAGGAGGCAGTTGCAACCTTTGGCCAGGCCCCAGTACCTGGGTTTAGAGACTGAACAAGTGTCCCGAGACCTAAGACAGGACAGGTGTGGAAGCGGGGGAAGGAAGGGCTTGCTAGGGTCTGTGTGTGTCTGGGGAGACTGGAGGCTGCAAGCGGAGGAAGGGCGGGAGCTGGCCCGTTGGTTCCTCCCTGCCCAGTGGATGAGTGTGGACCCCGGGGGGCAGCTGCGGCTGTGAGCGGCTTCTCCAAATGCTCCCCCACCCCTCACCGCAGCACCCTCACCTCTCAGCCACCGACAGCACCCAGGCGGTGGTGAGCCAGAGGCCAAGCGTGAGGCAGAGCAGCAGGCGACCGGGATGCGTGTTCATGTACAGCTTGGCCACGAACCAGTGGCGGAAGCGGACCTGGTTGAGGGCACCGATGCTGCGGTAGGACGCGTTGAGCAAGACGCCGCTGCGCAGGAGGACGGCGCGGGGCACCAGGTAGAGGCGCAGCAGCATGGCCAGCGACAGCAGCGCCTCGCCCTCATCCAGGAAGCCCGGCCAGGACTGCGTTGCCGCGGCCGTGGGCCCGGACCCCAAACCCTGGGCGCACGGCGGACCCTGCACCGGCGCGGGATGCAGCGCGCACACAGCCAGCTCCAGCACGATCTGCGCTGCCTGCCGCCCGGTCAGCGCCACGCGCCAGTCCCGGAGCCCGTTGTCGGTCATGAACAACTGCGGGGAGGGGACAGACGGGGGAGGGGGTCACAAGAAGGTCAGGTGGCCGCCGCCTGCCAGAACCAGGAGATAAGGGGGCCCGTCCACCAGGGTCAGGGTGGGTGGGGTTGGGGAGAGTGGGGAAGGAGTGGGGCTGGACCTTGAAGAGGACCTCTCTCCACTTTCTTCCTAACGCCCTCCCCCTCGGTTTCGGCCCGCTTTCAGAATTTCCTGTGTACCCCCACATTGTTCTATATATTGAAGGTACCCGTGCACAGAGCAGAAAGCCCTGCCTCCTGGGAGCCTACAGTCCTGACGCACGAAGCCATCTCCTCCTGTTTCTGGGGCCAGGGGAGTAACTAACTGAAAACCGCGCCCCACTGGCAGTGCAGATAGCCAACATTTACAGGGCACTTTGAATGGGCCAGACACTGCTCTATCTGCTTTACATGTTATGACTCAGGGAATGCTCCCAACACAGTGAAATTGAAAGCATTTTACCCCATTTTACAGGTGCAGAAACTCAGGCCCTGGTCTTTCAGCTGTGGCGGCACAGCTGAGCTACAAATCCAGGCCACTTAACTGTTTGACTAGTGATGATAATGTGTACTTTCTACTGAGCAGGTGCCACAGCGGGGAATGACTACACATGATGGATAACCCCCATTTTGTATACAGAGGTTCTGGGGGAAGGGGTAGAGGCAACAGGATCTAGGGGTGTGGGGGATGGGATGAGGGGAGGGCGCTGGTAGAGAGTTGAGTGTCAGGATGAGACAGGACATGGGAGGGGGGTGATGGGTGGAACGCCCCCCCCCACCCCCGGAGTCTAGGGGGTAATTGGCACAGAGGTGGGGAGCTCAGGAGTAGGGAAGGACCCTCAGGCACATAGCCTGGATTTCAGGTTACTTGGAACTGGAGTAGGTGGCGCCCCAGGCAGGGGTGACAGAGATCTGGGGGGCTGGGCCTGGAGTGAGGCTGCCTGGGGGTGGGAGCCCTCAGCATCCATGAGCATGCGAGGGGAGACAGGGCTGCAGGGGAGCATGGGACTGGGTTGCTCCAGGAGGCTCGGTCTGTCTATCTGTGGTTCTTCTCATCTCGGTGGGTGAGGGTGTGGACAAATCTCAGGGTGGAGAAACCTCATTACTCAGACCAGGAGGAGGAGGGTGGAAAGTGTGAACTGACAGGGAGCCGTGGGGGCTGGGGTGGGGGCAAGGAAGGGGCCCAGGGGTGGGGCCTGCCCTACCTGGACCTCTTTGGCGTGAAATGCCACAATAAGACAAAGGAGCAAGAAGGTGGAAATGCTGATGGTGCATTTAACCAGGAACAGGTAGAGCGCCCACTGTTGGAAGGGACAGAAAAAGGGGTAAGATCCTAGGTTCCCAACTGGTCAGTCCCCTCCACCTTCCTCCCATAATGCCATCTCTTCTCAATTCCCTATTTCCTGGCCTCCGCCACCCATTCCTCCTTGCCTGTCCTCCCCCCACCCCCATCCCCACAAAACCTGGTTCCACCCAGTGTCTCAGTTTTGGGGAATTCTCAAAACCATCTGGTCCCCAAGGAAAGTGGTCCCTTCCTTCCCAGCCTGACAACCCCGGCTCAGAGGCCGGTGTGTACCCTCCTCTTCAGCCTTTCTCATAGGATCCACACCTGAGGGGAGACCTTACAATTCACAGCCCTTTTTAATTCCCGCATCCCTCCCCCACCAAAAATAGTTCCTCAGTTAGGGGGTGGGGGAGTGGGGAGGTCTAGAAACAGACATCTGGCCTCGAGAAAGTTCCCCCGACCTTCCCTGACCACACAGCTGGTCCAACCCTAGAAAGCAACCTGCCCTAGAAGACCCTACCACCTCCCCAATTACCCAAGAAGCCTAGAAATGATCACCCAATACTCAAGAAGTGAATGACACCCTCCCACAACCCCACCCCATCCAGGACACTGGGTCCCCGAGACCCCAGTCCCAGCTCTGTGGAATGCCCCTGGGTCCTGGCCCCTGCATCTCCTTCCCCCTGCCCTCTCTCCTGGCTCTAAGCCCAGGGCAGATCTAGCCGGAAGCACATGGCCTCCAGAAACCACGGAGAGACTTTTTTTTTTCCCTCTCTCTTTGTGTGGCAATACCTTGGAGAGATCTAGAATTCTGGAAGAAGAGGTTTAGGGGGGACTGGGACTGCTGGATCCCCTAGGAGGAGTGGGGAGGGGTCCCCGCCTGACAAATGTTGTTGGGGAGGAGGATCCACCTGGGCTCCCCTGCTGAGCTCAGCACCTGTTTCTCCAAAGATGTCTGCCAGCTCCCCCAGCGGGCCAGGGCCCCACCTCTATGCAGGGGAAGAGGGCCAATTTCCTGCCCCAGGGGACCTGCCCCCCCAACCCTCCCCAAACAATGGTGCTGTTGTTCTTAGCCCTCCCCTACCCCCTTATCCTCCTAAGGCTCCCTGGTTCCCTGCCCCTTTCTTTAGTTTGTCACAAACGCCACTCCGCCACTCCGCTAGACACACCCCCTGCCCACATAGCACCCCACTTCTACTTTGCTGGTTCCTCTTCCCCCAAACTCCTGACTCAGTCTCTGAAATTTCCCTGTCTCCGGGGATGCTTCTGTTTCGATCTCTGTTTATGTCTGAGGGTCTCCGTTTCTGTCAGACTTTCCATCTTTCTGTGTGTATCTCAACTTGGGGAGCTCTGTCTTTCACTGTCTCTTACTGCATCATTGTCTCTGTCTCACACCATCTTTGTCTCTCAGTGTCTCTGTCTCTCAGTCTCAGTCTCTCTTCGCCCCTCCTCCTGCTGATTTCAACAGCTTGTTCCCCTGCACTTCCACAGCTGGGCACCTGCCTCTCCTTCAACCCCTCCCCCTGGGGAGCAGGTGTCTGGGTCCCTGCAAAATGGGTTCCTAAGACTGAGATGGCGGTGGGGAGGAGGCATGGATGTTGTCAAGGCACAAGTAGAAAGGGGGCTGAGGAGGACCCTTAGGGCCACATATCTCAACCCTTACCCCCAGTTTACAGATGGGGAAACTGAGGCCCAGAAAGCTGCAGCCGCTTTCCTAGAGTCCAGCTGCTGGAGACAGCAGACTGGCAAATGGCAGAGGGCAGGAAGAAATGAGAGGTGAGAAGGGGGAGAGAGGGAGTAAGGAAGGAAAGACCCCCTGTCCCTTCCCCTCTGCAGGGAGCTCAGGCCCCACCTCCCCTGCTGGGTGGGGTTCTGAAGCGTGGGAGCGGCGGGTAGGCCCTGGCCATGCTTCCTGTTGGCATGGGCTCCGGTAGCCCCACCCCCCCGTGCCCGCTGCCCTGGCCTCGGCTCCCCGGCCAGAGGAAGCTGGCCTGCCCTGACCCTCCATGTGGCTCCTGGTCACTTTGGAACTGCGCTTCTCTGCCACCACCCCCAAATCCAAGCCTGAACCTCCCTCCTCCAGGAGCGGCCCCCAACCCAGTCCTCATGTCAGCGTCCCCAGCCAGCCCAACTCCACATCCCTTACCCTAGACAGTTCTCCAACCCCTCCTTTCCGGTTAAGCAACTCTGTTCTGTCCTTAAACCACTGATTCTGACCCCTGTCCTCTGTCTGCCCCATCTCTGCCCAGACTGGGGCTGGAATGTGCCGAGAGCCTGCTCAGGCCTGTCCTGGCCCCACCTGTCCTTTTCCTCCCCACCGACTCTATCCTCGGTCAGGCCCCCCTTCCCCCAAAGACACTCTAAGCCTCCTTCAGACCCAGGAGCCTGGGCTCCCTGCCCCCTCCCCTGGGACCTAGGAGCCCAAGACACTGTACACCTACTTCTGCATTATGCCCCAGAATAGCGTGCAGACCCTGGGGAGGCTAGGCCTGATGCACATGGGAGGGGCAGGGGCTGTTTTCCATTTCCCATCCCCACCCCAGCCAGTTTTTTTGGTCTCTGCCCTCCGCTGCTGAGGCACTGGGTAAACCTGCGTTTAGATAAGGACCAAGAAGCCGCCGCCTAGTTGGAAGAAGTTAGCCTTTCTCCCCACCCTTCCTTCACTGAACCTGAGGCTACCCCTCCCCTGATCTCTTCTTGGGAGACTACAGGATCTGGTCAGCCAACCCCTGACCTCACGGGGTCCCGGGCTTCCAGCTGTCCCAGACAAACCTTCAAAGACTGAGGCACTGAGACCCATGTTCCCTTCTTTTTGCAGAGAGAGCCCTGAACATTTACCTCCCTTGGGCCCCAGGAGTCCAGACCCTCAGCCCCCTCCTCCTTCAGACCCAGGAATCCAGACCCCTAGCTCCTCCTCCCTCAGAGTTAGGGGTTCAGGTCCCCAGGTCCTCCCCTCTCAGACTTAGGACTCCAGCCCCTCCTCCCTCACACTTGGGTCCCGACCACCAGTCCCTCCTCCCTCACACCCAGGAGTCTCAGCCCCCAGCCTCCCGTGGCCCAGGATAAGAGCTCCACTCACCGGGCACCCTCCGAACCACAGCATCTCCGCGTGCAGCACCATGAGTCCAATGCCAATTCCCGCCAGCGCTAGCGCCCAGCCGGCCAGCCACTTCTCCTGCTCCAGCAGCCGCTTTCGCCGCTGTAGGGCCCCCAGGCCTGGCACCAGCTCCCCGCCCATGGCCCCTGCGGTCTTGGGGCTCAGCCAGCTTCCTGCCCAGGGTCCCCCACCTCGCAGCACACAAAGGGCAGCCACTGTGGCTTGCAGGTCCTCGGCCTGCTCTGCTCCTCGCTCTGGGGCTCTTGCTTTGAGGCACAGAGGAGTCTGTGCCCTCTGGGGGTGGTGACGGCTGGGCAGGGCAGGGAGGGGCTGGCGTGGCCCTTGGGCAGAGGGAAGGCTCCCCAACCACCCTTCGCAGCCTGAGGAGGGACTAGGGTGTGTCTTGGGGCAGAGCAAGGAAGAGGCGTGCATCCACGTGGATGAAGACACATACTGGCACACAATAGATTGTGTCCCACACAACGGTCTGCCCTCTCTAACACACACCTATATTCAGCCACACCCAGACACCACAAGACACCCGGTGACAAACCCTCACACACCACGGCCGGAGACGGGACCGAACACACATGGGGCACACACCACAACCTACAGTGAGTGACTCACAACTCCCCGATGAGCTCTGCAGCCCACAGCCACACCCGACACCACACAGATGGTGTGACACACGCCAGCACTCAGCACGGCAGGCAGTGCCCTGTGGCTCCCGTGACCACCCAGACCGTTCACACACAGGCACAGAAAACTGCAATCGAAACTGGGACAACATCCTCTTGCCCAGACAGTCACCCCCGGGCTCTCTTGCTCCATTAGCATGACACACACTAACGGTTCCACGGACACACATCAGGTTACTGAGTCACACCCACGTGCCGCACTCAACATCCCTGTGTGAACCGTGCGCTAACAGCACCCCAGACGTGATCCACCTGTGCACTGGCGCCCAACACGTGCGGACACAAAACATTTGGGGACACACCTCAGCAGTCCTCAGGCCCCCAGCACACAGTGAAACGCACGCGGATGGCACGTGACACGTCAAGTATATACACTTGCACAATGATCCACAGCGCACACAGACTCACCAGGACACACAACACGCCCTGTGCCCAGAGCCATTCAAGCGTGTGGTCAGAACAGTGGGAACGGACATGTGTAGAGACCCACAGTGCACAGTGACACACACAGAAACCCAAACAGCCCAGGAAAGGTTTTGGTGCCTCACAGGGACATGACCTAGAATAGTAGCCCTGGGGGTGAGGGTGGGGGGCGGGGCCCCTACCGTGGAAATGCAGCATTGCCTCTGACTGACAAGCCACAAATGGCACACCATATACTCCAACACACGTGGCCACACAAACACCGAGTGACACAAAACATGCTGCCACAGTATTTCCCAACACTACCTTTTGTGAACACCCTGGATCACGTAAAACATCAGGTGTGACCCACCGACACAGCTGACACCTAAGCCTGTAACAACACCACACACCACACCAGGGGCTCCCCTCCGCTGTGGCGCACTACACAGCCACACAAACACAGCACACTCTGAGTGTGGGCACCCACACTGTGTTCTCGGCAGGGAAAGGAGAGCCTGCCCCACATGGACACAGTCCCAGGCATGTCCCATGGGGTCACATCTCTGACTGATAGCTCACCTTCGCACAAAAAAGGCATGTAACAGAGACACAACACACGGTGACGGACAAAACAGCAAATGCAGTACAGGGTGACTCCCGGAGGGACATGTGGTGTGCTGGAATGTCACCGCGTGCAGCTGTGCCAGAAAAGCACATGGGTCGGTGTACCGTACATGGGGACACAGACCCAAACTCTGGGGAGATGCTGGCCGGGTTACACTAAACACCTCGCACACACTGACCTCTGAGACATAGCCGGTGGCCAGGCAGGCACCAGAGGGAGCTCACAGACACGACCCCTCTCCCTCCCGTGTCGGATGTCAGGCAGGAACACGGACCTGCCAGCCACAGGGAAACGAGACACTCACACACAGACATGTCTGGCAATGCACCAACACAGCCCACGCAGACACACCCGGAGACACCAAACCGCACACACACAGACACGCCCGGTGACAGAAACACAACCCGTGCTGGTGCCCCGCCCGGTCCGTGGCACCCATGTGATTCCCAATCTGCGTAGAGACACGCGGGAGAGTGATGGAGACACACCCGGGCACACCCAGACACACCCAGACACCATGCGCGTGCCCGCCAGGAGAAGACGCTGCTGCCGGGCACCCTGGAGGCTGCAGCCGGGATGCCCCCCAGCTACCCGCCACCCCTGTGGCCTGGCACCGGTCTCTCTGCACCTCTCAGGTCCTTGGGCCTTACCTAGGAATCCTCCCTCAGTCTCTCCTGCTCTAGAAGCCACTGGGTCTGTGCTGTCTTTATTTCTGTCTCTGCCTTTCCCTGTCTCTTGTTCTCTCCCCCATTTCTTGACCTCTGTCTCTTCTGGCTCTGTCTCTCCGTATCTCTGACTTTCTCAGTATCTCCTCTCTCTCTGTGTCTCTCAGCCTCTTTGTGTCTCTGTGTCTCTCTTAGCATCTCTATCTCTGTCTCCATCTTTGTGTCCCTATTTTCTATTTCATCCTCTCTCCTTGTCACTGTCTCTCTGTCTCCATCTCTGACTGTGCTCTCTGTGTCCCTGCCTTTTGCTGACTCTAGGTCTCTCTATCTCTGCCTGTGACTCAGTTTCTCTGTCTCTGTATCCCTGCCCCCAGACTCCCTTTGGACCTCTCTCTCTCTCTGGTTCTGCCTC
Organism: Mustela lutreola; assembly: GCF_030435805.1. Lineage (NCBI taxonomy): Eukaryota > Metazoa > Chordata > Mammalia > Carnivora > Mustelidae > Mustela > Mustela lutreola. The sequence goes on along the minus strand of NC_081305.1, from coordinate 59,623,023 downwards.
TCTCTCTGGACCTCTCCATGCTTGTCTCCGCCTCAGCTGCTGTCTTCCATCCACCAGCACAGCCGGGGGCAGCCGTGCCCTTTCTGGTTCCACCAGCCCCACTCAGGGGCATTAGGCCAGAGACACAGGCTGCCGCCGCCGGAGTCAGAGGCCTCGAAACGGAGACTTCCAGTAACAGCCCCTGTGCCGCCATGCCTCAGTGCGGACCCTAGTGAAAACTGATGGGGGGGGGGACAATCAGAGAGACCCTGAGGGGTGCAGCCAGGCGGGGAGAAGGAAGAGGAGGAGAGAATTTGAAAGATCAAAGAGGTGGAGAACAGAGGCGAAGGGAAAGCAGGCGCCGGGATGAGGACAGGGAAGTCAGAGCAGACAGAAGTTTCGTCTCTAAAGAGACCACGACTAAGAGAGAAAAACGGAGCGAAGGCTGGCCATGGGAGAGGCCAGGGTGGGCAGCAATGGGGTCACAGTGGGAAAGGCACTTGCCTCCAAACGGAAGTTCTGGGATGTGGGGGTCAGTCGGTAGGACACACCGCTCCAGAACCAGCTCCCTCCAGCCCAGGGAGGGGCTGAGCCAGGGGGTGGGGGTGACTCAGGGCCCCAGAGCTTCCTGTGACTCAGCCCTTGGTCCCAACCCTGAAGGGGGGAGTGGAGAGGGAGAGGGGTCTCTGTAAAAGAGAGGGAGGAGAAACACCAGAGGACCTCTCTGCCTAGGTTGCCCCTCTCAGAGGAGGGGGTGGGCTGCTGCAGGAGACTTTGAGGGGAGGAGGGGACTGCGGGTGTGGACTCCTGGGTCTGAGGGAGGAGGGGCTGGAGGCCTGGACTCCTGGGTCCGAGGGAGGAGGGGCTGGAGAACTGGATCTAGGGGTCTAAGGTAGGAGGGGGAGGGGGTGTGGACTCCTGGGTCTGAGGGAGGAGGGGGAGGGGGTGTGGACCCCTGGGTCTGAGGGAGGAGGGACTGGGGGCCTGGACTCCTGGGTCTGAGGGAGGAGGGACTGGGGGCCTGGACTCCTGGGTCTGAGAGGGAGGGAGTAGGGGGCAGGACTCTGGGTCGGAGGGAGGAGGGGATGGGGGGATTTGAGGGGGAGGGGCTGGATCACTTAGTGCTGGTCGAGGAAGGCTAGAAGTACCGATCCCAAAGTCCCTGGGACTTTTCCTTGGCCTCGTCCCAGCTGCCCCACCTTCATCCCAGCCCCATCTCCGGGCCTGGAAAGGACCCAGGTGCCTTGGGGCCCAGCCGGAAGGGGCTAAGGACAAAGGGTTGTTTAACTGGGCAGGGTGGTGGAGGGGAGAGAAGAGGGTGTCTCAGGCGGAAAGGTCACTCGTCGCCCCGGGCTTGTGCAGGGAAAGGCGGGGCTGCGCCAGGAGGAAGACATCCTTCATGAAAGTCAGGGACTTGTGGAGGCAAATCCACCACGGCTGGTCTTTCTGATTTAGGCATTTGGAGGTTTCAGGGCACGGGATACTGCCACCTAACGGTGGCTTTGGGAATTGCAGGCACCTGCTTGTCCAGGCTAGTTTCCTGTCTGCATATATTGAGTGCCGACTGAGTGCCATGTCCTGCTGTAAGTATTGAGGGTGTAATAAAAACAAAACAGACAAAATCCCTGCCCTCATGGAACTTCCATGCTAAATAAAGTTTTGTGGTTCCGTCAATCTCTTTCACTCTGTCTGAGTCTTTGCTTCTCTCTCTGTATCTCACTGGTCTATATCCTGGTCTTTGTCTTTCAAGTGCATGCGTTTTTCTTTTCTCCTTTTTGTTTCTCTCTGTTTCTGTTTACTTTACCCTTTACATATCTCTATTCACCACCAATTAAAAATGAGGTATATTAAGTTCAATTAGTTAACATTATTACATCATTAAAAATTTTATATATTATTTTAAGACATATATAAAGTTAAACTATAAATAGTATGTAACTAAATAATTACATCTCACAATTTGGGACTCCAATAACCTTGGTTCAAATATTGCCATGGCCACTGACTATAGCACACATACACCCTGGGTTAGGGATGGACCTGTGTTCACGTCTAGCTCTGCAATCTTAGCTGTGTGTCCTGCAAAATGGGGATGATACCCATGTCACAGGGATGCTTTAGAATTAGATGAATATCCACAGTTCTCAAGACAGGACCTGGTATATGTTTTGTTGTTGTTGTTTTTAGAGGGAGGAGGGGCAGAGGGAGAGAGAGAATCTTAAGCAAATGCCATGCCTAGGGTGGAGGGGGCTTCATCTCAGGACCCCGATGAGATCATGACCTGAGCTGAAATCAAGACTTGGACGCTTAACTGACCAAGCCACCCAGCACCCCCCCCCCCGGAGCTGGTATATGATAAGCACTTGGGGTACATTGTCTCTAAAACTGGCTACCAGTGTCTCCTGTCTGTGCTGATATGTGGCTTTGGTCTGTCTGGTTTGTGACATCTTTGTTGCAGAAATGATGCTGGGCCAGCTCGAAGTCCAGTTGTTCAGAGAACTAGAAGCTTCCACTTTTGTTCTCTCAGAACTCTAAGATGACCACACTGTGAGCAAGCCCATGGAGAGGCCTTGCAAAGGAGAGTCAAGTCCCAGCTGAAGGCCGTGGCATGAGTAACCCCTGGAGAGGTGAGAAGAAATGTCCGGTCAACCCTCAGAATCTCGGGAAATAATATACTTTTTGTTTTAAGACACTAGATTTGGGACATCTGGGTGACTCAGTCAGTTAGGGGTCTGCCTTTGGCTCAGGTCGTGATCTCAGGGTCTTGGGTCCTGCATCAGACTCCCTACTCAGCAGGGAGTCAGCTTCTCCCTCTGCCCCTTCCTGCCTCATGCTCTCCCTTTCTCACAAATGAATAAATTAAATCTTTTTTTAAAAGGACACTAGAGGTGCCTGGGTGGCTCAGTGGGTTAGGGCCTCTGCCTTCGGCTCAGGTCATGATCCCAGGGTCCTGGGATCGAGCCCTGCATCGGGCTCTCTGCTTGGCAGGGAGCCTGCTTCCCTTCCTCTCTCTCTGCCTGCCTCTCTGCCTGTTTGTGATCTCTGTCAAATAAATAAATAAAATCTTAAAAAAAAGACACTAGATTTTGTAGTGATTTGTTACACAATGATAATAAATATCATAGCTTTTTGTTCACTTTTGTGTTTGAAGTTTTCATAATAAAAATATATGTATACATATGAATATTATATAGTTGATCCTTGAGGAATGGGAGGTTAGAGGTACAGATCCCCCCACACAGTTGAAAAATCCACATACCACTTTTGACTCCCTTCAAACTTAACTACTAGTAGCCTGGAACTAATAGTTGACTGGAAGCCTTATTGATATCATAAACCATTGATTAATGCATGTTTTGTAGGTTATATGTATTATATACTGTATTCTTACAATAAAGTCAGTAGAGGAAAGAAAATCATAAGGAAGAGAAAATGCATCTATAGTACTGTATTTATCAAAAAAGGAATCTGTGATTAGTGAATCTGCACAAGCCAAACCCATATTGTTCAAGGATCAACTGTGTAAATATAATGGAAATTGTACTTTATAAATTGCAGATAGTATCATTTTGCCTTTTCTTTTTAACTTCTGGATCTTTCTTGACTCTTTCTTTTTTTTTTTAAGATTTTATTTATCAGGTTGAGAGAGAGAGAACAAGCGGGGTGAGGGGCAGAGGGAGAAACAGGCTCTTCGTTGATCAGGGAGCCTGATGTGGGACTCCATCTAGCAACCCCAGGATAACAACCTGAGCTGAAGGCAGGCGCCTAACTGACTGAGCCACTGAGGTGCCCCTTTCTTGACTCTTTCAATCTCTATCTTTCATACTATCCTCTCTTTCTCCTCTATGTCTATTCCTATCTTGCCAAAACTTTTCCTGCAAATCTCCCCTCCATTTACTTTGCTCTACTACATTGGGCTTCCTGCTGATCCTCAAACCTGCCAAGCCCCTTCCTGCCTCAGGATCTTGGCGCTTGCTTGTCCCTCTGCCTGAGTACTTGGCCCTCCAATTTCCTCATAAATCATTCTCTCACCTCAATCAGTTCTTTGCTCAAATATAGTTTCTTTCATGGCCACCTCTTTAAAAATGGTCCCCTCCGTCTCCATAAAGAATCCTGTATTCTGTTTAATTGCTTTGTCCTCATGGAACTTAGGATTCTCTAAATAATCCTATTTTCTTTTTTTTTAAGATTTTATTTATTTATTTGACAGATAGAGAGATCACAAATAGGCAGAGAGGCAGGCAGAGAGAGGTGGGGGAGGCATGTTCCCTGCCAAGGAGCAGAGAGCCCGATGCGGGGCTCGATCCCAGGATCCTGGGATCATGACCTAAGCCGAAGGCAGAGGCTTTAGCCCACTGAGCCACCCAGGCACCCCAATAATCCTATTTTCTTATTTGTCTAATTGGGACAGGGATCTTGTTGTTCCCAGTGTTCAGAACAGCGCTGGCAGCAAGAGATGCCCAGTGGATATTTGTGAAGGAATGCTCTTATTCAATGGTACCAATTGGCCATCCTTTGACTCTACCTTCTTACCCTGTTCCACACTGTCCTGGAGATGGGAAGGATGTCATTTCTCCATTTCTCGGTCCTTTGTCCCTCCACCCAGATAGTTGAAGTTGCTGTCTGTGGTTCTGAGATCCAATGCAACAGATCTGTCCTTGGTGCTGATTAGGGCTCCCACTTCTATTAAGCTGGAGAGGTCAAACAAATCTTGGGCAAGGAGTGATGTGTGTGTGATCCATCCAGGCATCACGGAGAGAAGGCAGACATCTGAGTTCCAAAGGGAGGGAATACCTGGGTCACTGTGTGTTCAATAGGTATCTGTCCTAACTATTTATGTGCTCATCTATTCATGTATACATACATTCATGTATATCCTTTTTATTTTGGAAAACATCAAAGATACAGAAAAGACGAGTATAATAAACTGCCATGTACCCACTTAACAACGACCAGCTCATGGCTGATAACATTTCACCTCCACCCACTTCCTCAGTTCCTCTATTATTTTAATGCAAATCCCAGACATGATATCATTTAATTATATGTCGTAGTTTGAATTTTGTTTCTTTTCATTGAGGTATGGCTTACACATTGTAAATCTTGCAAATCTTAAGTGTACAGATTGACGCTGTTCTACCTGCGTATGGACACGTGTGACCAGCACCAGATCAAGCCATGGGGCATCCCTATTGTCACAGCAAGGTCTCTTGTACTCCCAACTGACACACCAGGAATGTTCACTATTCTGACCTCTATCACCAAAGATTAAAAAGCCACAATATGGAAGTCCAAAGACCTGGACTCTGGCCTTAACTTTGCTGTTAGCGTTTTTTTTTTTTTTTTTTGTTTTGTTTTTTGTTTTTTTTTTTTGGTATGAAATGGGCCATATGTGCAGAAGTACCTAACATTCAGAGGTATATTTTGGACAAATAATTGTATTGTGAATGCCCAAGAAATCAACCTGGACACCCAGAGAGAATACTGCTACTCCTCAGAATCTTCCTGGATGCCCCTTTATGACAATGTTCCCTTCCCAATTTCCAGAGGAAACCACTATCCCCACTTACAAGGAACTTGACTCCTCCTACCCCACAGCCCTCACACACGGTGCTTTCTTTGTTCTTCTTCTCTCCCCAACCCTTCAACCCTATGTGGCCCCTGGCCCTTTGACCATGAGTGAGAGACCACCTCTTCTCTCTTCTCCCTGTCTCCAGTCTCACTCTTCCTGGTCTGTCCCCTGCATGGTCACAGGAATAGCTTCCCATCACTGGGCTTCCATCCTGTCTTTCCCCTGCTCTAAGCCCTTCCACTGATCCCCACTGGTTGTAGGGAAAAGTTCAGGGGACTTTATCTTCACCTGACATTCCAGGTCCTTCAGGGACCCTGCCACCCCTTTCACCTCATCCTCGTTCCTCACACTGTATACACAAACCAAGTCTTTGTGAGTGCTGTCCCTTCCTCCTTGAATGCTTTTCCCCCTGCTGCTTTGTCAGTTACTGTTAGTTACTGAGATATCTGCTCAGAGATTAATTCCTGTCCATAGCCTTCCCTGGTCTTCCCCTTTGGAGTTCCCTTAGACCCTCACACCTCCTGCTTTACCACTCATGAGCCTCTGGGTTTTTCATTATCTTCTTCCACACCAGGGAGGCAGGGTTGAACCTGACTCATTACTGGGTCCCTGGTATGATCCAGCTCAGAATAGATTATGAATGTTTGCTGACTGTCCCTCCCTGCAGGTCTCTCTGTATCTTACTTGCTCCTGCCTTTGTCCCACTATCTTCTCACAATGTAACACACATTTCCTGAGGCCTTGGCATGGGCTTGTCCCTCTGCTTGGATGTTGTCCCCCACTTTGTCCACATGATGACCTTCTACTCATCCTTCAGGACCCAGCACAGGTTCGATCCTCTGTGAAGACACCCTGATGTTTCATTGCCTCAACCCTCAATCAGAAGTTCCTTCTTTACCCGTTAGCCCTTCCAGCCCAAGATCCCTGATCTATCTGGGGACTTATGGCCATCTGGCTGGTAGCCTGCATCCCCCACCAGACCAAGAAGTCCTCAAGGGTAGGAGTCACCAGGATTGCCCAGCACAGAAGAATGAATCACAAATGTTTGTGGATTCTTTCCTGAGATTACTTCTACTTCTGTGTTCTCTGTCTTTGAACTTGCTAGTCCCTCTCCCTGGAATGCTCTTCCCTTCTCTGTCCCTATGGCTTGCTTCAAGACCTGCCATCAGGTTCTTCTCTCTCTGGCACCAGCTTCATTACATCCCTCTCCAACTCTGTCTCCTTTTGTACATGCGGATCCCTCCGCCACAGGCTTGTGGCTGTCTGGGAGTGGACCTACCTCCCTTGCCTCAGATTCGGAGCTCCTCCAGGCCTGGGAGTCATCTCTATGGCCCCTGTAGAGAGGGCCATGATGAATGATGTGTTTCAGTCTAGGTTTCGTGAATTGATGCTGTTCCTTTACTACCTTTCAGCTTCAGTTCCAAGACCCGTGTCTGAAGTGGTCATCTCTGTGTAAGTGGACACTTGGAGGATTAAGGGCTCTCTTTTCTTCTCCCACCTTATATAAACTCCCTCCCGAGGACTGCAGAATGTCTTCCCCTACCCTGAGTGTTGCACACAGTGTTGCTTTTGACCAGGGATCTCTTTGTACAGTGAATGAAGTGTGGCAATGGGCTCATGCCCATGGATATCACTGGTCTCACCTCATATCCCATCACCTAAAAGAAGCTGGACTGAGAAACCAGTGGGGTGACTGAGTCATTGTTGCCCCCTGGGAGTCAACACCCTGAAAGGATGAGGCTCCGTCTTATAGGATACAGGATAAACTTTGAGGTGATGAGCATTTTACAGGGCTGTCTCCCCACAGCCGGAACACATGGGTCTGGGTATCAAAGGGTGGCAGGGGAGGGTTTCCTCTCACTGTTACACCTACTGCCCACTTGCAGAATTTTTATTTCCTGTTCCCATGACCTTGAGCTCTGCTTGTTTGGAGGTCTTTGTTCCCAAGGAAAGAATATTTCCACTAGAGGACACAGCAGTGGTTCCTCTAAATTGAAGGAGAGACTGCCACCTGCGCATTTTGGACTCCTCATGCCACAGAACCAGTAGGCAAGTCTGGAACCCAAAGCATTCTCAGGGACACTTCTTCGAGATTCCATGTCCAATAGTGGGGGCGGGGAGGAAAGAAAAGAAAAACAGGATCACTAAGGATTTAGACCTTTCAGGAATGTGTGTTTGGGTCACCTGCCTAGTTTAAGGACACTCTCCAGCTGAGGGCAAAGGAAACTTGGAATGAGTAACAAAAAAAGGAAATCCTACATATCAACTATGGCCTTGTGACCAGTTACAAAAATGTGAACTATGGATACGCATGTTTTCTTCTTCATTTGTTTTCCCCTCCATCCCTCCCTCTCTTCCTTTCTTATCTTTCCATCTGTCTATCTATCATCTATCTACTAACTTCTTTGAATCTTGTCTCTTCTTTCCCTTTATTATTTCATATAAAGATTCACAGTGGGGTGGTCTTGACGTTCATAAAAGAAAATTTTGTCAATAGCGTCCATACTATGTCTCCACTGCCTTTTCCTTCTCATCGATACCAGCTATTTCTGGGGGCGCCTGGGTGGCTCAGTGGGTTGGGCCTCTGCCTTCGGCTCGGGTCATGATCTCAGGGTCCTGGGATAGAGCCCCGCATCAGGCTCTCTGCTCAGTGGGGAGTCAGCTTCCCCCACCCACCCACCCCCACCGCCTGCTGCTCTGCCTACTTGTGATCTCTGTCAAATAAATAAATAAAATCTTAAAAAAAAAAAGACCAGCTATTTCTGCACTGCAATTAGGAAATAACAATAATTAGTTGTTGGGTGAGTAGTTGAAAAGGGTTAGATGACCACAGATCAAGAACACAGATGTACATGAAGGGATAGGCCGAATGAAGGATGCGCAAATTTAAGTCCATTCAGTCAGAACGCAGATACTAACAATTCTAAACATCATTTGGGTAAGTCACAATCAATCAACACATTTCCCAGACTTATTTACTCAGGCGCTTCTTTTCATTTAACACGTTACCATGTCACGAGATGGTTAACTGAAGTCTTCTTTATCCCTTTGTTCATCAGTTGTAACCAAATAAGTAACTTCCAGAAGGGGGTACATTTTATTCTTCACCACCCCTCATTTGCCATTTCTGCACCAAGAAAGCATTTAAAACTTTTTTCAACCTTTTATGGAAAATTATATACATAGAGAAAGGACACAAATCATCAGCAAAGAGCAGGGTGAATTCTTGGATCAAGAAACATAGGACCAGGGGCCCCTGGGTGGCTCAGTCATTAAGTGTCTGCCTTTGGCTCGAGTCATGATCCCGGGGTCTTGGAATCGAGCCCCGCGTTGGGCTCCCTGCTCAGCAGGAAGCCTGCTTTTCCCTCTCCCACTCTTCCTGCTTGTGTTCCCTCTCTCACTATGTCCTTCTCTGTCAAATAAATAATAAAATCTTAAAAAAAAAAAAAAAGAAAAGAAACTCGGGAGCAGATCCCAGAAATCCCCTTGTCCCCTCTTTCAGTCACTGAGTATCCTGACTTCTTTTTTTAAAAATTTTTATTGATTGGTTGATTTTAGAGAGAAAGCAAGCAAGAACACACACAAATGGGGAGAGGGGCAGAGGGACAGGGAGAGACTCTCATGCAGACTCTCCACTGAGCACAGAGCCTGATGCGGGGCTCCATCCCAGGACCCTGGGATCATGACCTGGGCTGAAGACAGTCTCCCTAACTGACTGAGCCACCCAGCTTCCCAGACACAGGGATCTTTTTAAAACATACACAAGACGACACACCGTATGATACTCCATTTATATGACGTCCAATATTAGGCAGAATTGATGTGTGATAGAAGTCAGAATAATGGCTCCCTCCTGGTAGAAGTGCCTGTGAAGGGCTACAGGGAAGGCTTTGTGGACAGGAACAGGAAATGTTCTGTATCTTGATCTAGTGGAAGTTACACTGGTGTTTACATGGGAAAAATGGCACATTGCGCATTTTACTATGTTTTACATTTCAGTGAAAAAGTTATATATTATATGTAATTATATACATATAATTATATCTGTATAATAACATTATGTGCACACTACGTAAGACATAATAATATAGTCTACATATACTATTAGATGACCTGTATTTATGTGAAATGTGGCATCTCCCTGCTATAAATTCTCCAATAGATTCTGTATCAGAATGGAATCAACCAGAAAAGCAGAGCTAGCCGGAGATATAAAGATAAAGGATTTATGGCAAGGCTTATGTGATTGTGTGGGCTGGCCAGGCCAGTCCAGAATCCACAGGGCAGGCTGGCAGGAGAGGTGGGCTGGAGCTCTCGGGCACCGGCAGAAGATGCTGTCCACGGGTGGATTTCTCTTTCAGGCAAATCTTAGCTCTGCTTTTAAGGCATTTTTTGGCTGGCTGACCCAGGTCCACCCAGGTGATCTTGGATAATCTCCCTTGTTCATAGTCACCTGAGCAGGGACTATAATATCCACATCTACAAAATACCTTCGTACTTACACTGAGATTAGCATTTGAGTGACTAAGAGATGGAGCCTAGCCAAGCGGACACATCAGACTGACTTCAAATCACATTTGTAATAAAACCCAAAGTCTGCCTTCCACACTAGAAAGGTCAGTTTCTTGGGGCAACCAGGTGGGTCAGTAGGTTAAGTATCTGCCTTTGGTTCAGGTCATGATCCCGGGGTCCTGGGATCAAGTCCCATGTCAGGATCCTGCTGAGCCTGCTTCTCCCTCTCCCTCTGTAGTTCCCCCAGCTTATGCTCTCTCTCTCCCTGCCTCGGTCAAATAAATAAATAAATAAAATCTCAAAAAAAAAAAAAAAAAAAAAAAGGTCAGTTTCTTGAAGGTGGGGACTTTTGCCTGTTTCCTTCACTGTTGTATGCCTGGAAACTAGGACAGTGCCTGGCAAGCGGTAGGTGCTCAGTAAATGTGATGAATGAATGGATATTGACATTCAGCTTCTCCTTCTATGTTAGGATGTGTAGACATCTAGAGCACGTCTCCCCTTGACCTCACAGGAAGGTAGGAGCATCTCTGAGACGACTTCCTTTTCATTAAGGAAATTAGACGATGTGGGGATTGCTTTTGCCACTTACTCTGAAAATCACTGCCTCTGACTGGGTCTTGGGCAATTTGGCTGCCAAACGGGGATGAAAATCCCTTTCTTGAGTGCCTCTCTGGGTCATTGGGAGGGTCAAGTGGGGGACAGGATGTGGAAGGACCTTGTAAAGCACGGGGACAAGAGGACACACTGTGGGATCCCATGTTTATGTATACACATCTGCCTGCCCTGTGTTCCTTCCTCCCTCCGGATCTGTGTCCAGGCTGTCTCCTCCTCCTGGAATGCCCTTCCTCCGCCTTCTCTTTGCCAAGACCTCTTTATCCTTTAAGAGCTGGCTTAGGAATCACTTCTTCCGGGACATCTCCTCCAGTCTCCACAGATTGGAGAATTTATCCTGGTTCAGCTTCGGCTCAAGTGCCTTTCTGTCAAATTCATCAACAGCTGTGTGTTTGGGCAGTAGCATTGTTTAGCGGCTAATGGGGCTGGGAGTCACACTCCCGGTTGCCCATTCACTAGATAAACGGGCGCAAGTACCTGCCTTCACCTCTCATTTGCTCATGGACTTTGTGATAATAGCCCAGCCCATGCTGGGTGGCTCTTGTGTCCGAGGTAGTCCACAGTCGTGTCATTAAATTCTGAACACAACCCCTGCAAGGTAGGGCTTGTCATTAGTGTAGGTTTTATTATCGCCTCTGCCTTATAGGTGAGGAAACAGGTGCAGAGAAGTTGAGTAACTCACCCCAGGCTAGACGGTAGAGCTGGGATTTGAACCCATGCAGACTGGCTCCAGAGTCTGAGCTCCTAGCTCCGAGGATATGCTGCCTCTCGAAACTCTCTCGTGATGATACGCATAAAGACATCACTGTAGCTCCACGCTGGCTCCAGGGGGAGGAAACTGGGTCGTTGGGTGCCAGGGTGTCACTAGTGTTCGGTAAGAGCCATTGTCAGGGTGGCCCTTCGTGTGGGCCAGGATGTGGCTGTTCCTCCCCACCCTGGGATGATGGGGACCTTTCCCAATTTCTCCCAGGCCTGCTGATCAGGTTTGGGCAGGGCAGGGGTAGGGAAGAGGGGGCGTGGTGGTGGCCGAGAGAGACAGGAGTGCAACTCTTGGGTGACACCATTTCCCAGTGAGCCACATTACAGAGGCTGACGTTTGTAGAAGCAGGTGCGTGCCTACCCCCAGCAAACTGTTCAGGAAGAGGCTGGAGGAGCTGTCTAAGGGAGGGGAGTGAGGGGTCCTCCCACAGTGCCCAGCAGCAGGGAGACCACGAGGAGTGGCGCCATGACGAGGGCTGCCTGGGAAGGGGCAGTGGCCGCGGCAGTGCTGAAGGACTGGGTCACAGAGTCCCTGTTGCAGAGGTGTCCCTCACAGCAAGAGCCCTGCAGGTCGATGTTGGTCCAGGGGCTGGAGGTGCCCTTGATGGTGCAGGAGGGCCGGTGGCAGGTTCTGATGTACACAGGGACTGAGAAATTGCCTAGATGGGGGACGGTGAGGAGGAGGTCAGAACTGAGGGAGGCAGCAGTACCTGAACCTCCACCTCAGAGGCGGGGGCCATGACTGGGTCCTCAGACTTGCCTCTCCTCAGACTAGACCCTGCCTCCTCCCTCAGAACAGGGCAGAGCTTCCTCCTTCAGAGGAGGCCATCCCTTTATCCTTCCAGACCAGGGCTCTGCCTCCTGTCTCAGACGTGAGCCATGCCTCCTTCCTCTGACCAGGGCCATGCTTCTCCCTCAAAGGAGAGCCATGTCTCCTCCCTCCAGCCACGCTTCCTCCTTCAGACCACAGCAATGGCTCCCTGTCAGGCCTGTCCCGCGCCTCTACCCTCAGGCCTGCCCTTCACACCCTTTGCCCAGGCTCTGCCCTGCTCCCAGCCTCTCACCAACAGTCATTTTGCCATTGCCCTGGAAGCAGACGCTTTGGTCCTGGTGACAGTGGACCCGTCGAGACTTCTCCGGGGTGCAGTCCTCCGGGTGGATCCCCAAGCAGGCATAGCACTGCAAGCCGCTGAGAGTTGGCGGGTTGGGCGCTGGCAAAAGAGCGTAGACGCACACTCAGGTAATGGTTACGAGGTAGGTCGGTCCTGTGGGCTGCGCACGGCGTCGCGTGCCGGCCTGGCCTGATTGAGGTGAAGGCTGAAAGCCCAGCGCGAGGGAGGAGGTGCCCGGTGGAGGCCACGCCCCTGCCCTGCCCTGGCCGGCGTGGAGGGGGCGCCCTCTCAACCCACCGCGGGCCTTGCCCTCTGGCTCACCGGGGCTCAGATTGGGGATGGAGTCGTGGGTCATGAGGTCGGTGTTGCACAAGTCAGTGACGCAGCCGCGCACCACCGAGTAGTCTGGCGGCAGCGCGTGGTCGTCGGACAGCATTCGGCCCGTAGGCGGGCCTGTCCAGCAGCCCTTCTGCACCATGGTCACCGAGGCGCGGTACCCTGGGGGCAGGAGGGGACTGGGGCCTGCTGCGCTGCCCCGTCCCAGCCTTCCTCCCCCGCTCCTAACTTGCAGGCTCCGCCCCTCTAGGTTTCAATCTCTCCCTCCTCCTCAGCTCTTGTCTGGCGCTCACCTCCCCTCTCCCTGCTGCCCTTCCCTTTCCTCTCTCGGCCTGTAAACTCCATTTCCCCTCCTCTCCCTACGCCTTTTCCCCTCACCAACCCCTTCCCAGCCCCCCACCCCCACGTTCTCCCCTCCAGTCTCCTCCTCAAGGCACCCACTGTCTCCTTCTGCCCCATCTGACACCCCTCATCCTTCCGGGTCTTTCTCTCTCCCCTCCTTCCTCCTCCCTCCCTCGACCTCCGCTCTCGGTCCTCAGCTCTGCCCTCTCTAATCTCTAATCTCCCCAAACCCTTGGCTCTTCCCCTCCTTCCTCCCCCTCCTTAATCTCTCATCCCTGTCTCTGCCTCCACCCCTTGGCCTTTTAGTGCCACTTCTTGTCCCTCACCAGTGTCCAGAGACAAGACAGCCTCAGAGCATCCATGGGGACAGGAGACATTGTGGAATTTCATGCCGTTGAGGTCAAAGGGCCCAAAGTAGATGTGTTGAAAGTTGTAGCATTGTCGGGCCTGGGATGCTGCGGAGAGAAGCAGGGTGCGTGGGGTGAATGGAGCTCTGTTGGGTGTGGGGGGGGTGGGAGAGGAGCCTGTTCCAGGAACTCCCCCAGAGCTCCCCCTAACAAATGGCCATCCCACCAGCTGTGTTCTGAGAGGAGCCAGGCCTTGCTGCCTGGAGAACTAGGCACACTAAGATTCAGGCCTTCACGTCAGTCAGGCTAGGTGGGCAGCCCATATGACTGTACCTCACAACCACTGCTGTGGTTGGTCATGGCAGTGTCTACCTCCTGGCAGAGTAATGGCCTCTGTGCACCTGCCAGTCCTGTTTCCCTCCCCCAGCTGTTCAGGATCTCCACCCTCTTCCAGGAAGCACACTAAGATTAAATAAAGGAGGAAGTGATTCACTCCTGCTCTGCCTGTCCCTCTCCCAACTAAACTCAGGATGTCCAGCAGCACTAAAAGGCCGTGGGTAGAAATCAGACTCCAGCACAGGCAATGGGATGTGCAGTCTCGCACCGTGCATACGGAGCCAGCCCCAGCAACACTCACACGAAATACTTAAAACACTGACATAAGCCCCGAATAACAAGATAGACACAGGTTCATGCCAGTCTCACACCCATGCACAAAATATCCCGAGCATGCATGTGGAGTTCTGTATTCACACATAAAATAAGTACCACCCAGACCCGCCCATGGAACCCCCCCCCACACACACAAGACACATGCAAGATCACACCAAACGGAAGAGAAGGATGTGGATACAGAAACGAAAACAGCAGGCAGAGATCCAGGGACACAAGAAGTCATACCCAGAGAGAGACAAATATGGCCTCAAGAATCAAAAACATAGGGCGCCTGGGTGGCTCCGTTGGTTGAAGCCTCTGCCTTCAGTTCGGGTCATGATCCCAGAGTCCTGGAATCGAGTCCCGCCTCGGGCTCTCTGCTCTCCTTGGGGAGGCTGCTTCTCCCTCTAACCTTCTCCTCTCTCACGCTCTCTCTCACTATCTGTCTCAAGTGAATAAATAAAATCTTAAAAGAAAAAAGAATCATAGACACACAAACAAAATCAGAGACCACAATCCTGTGAAGTTAGAGATACTAAAACGAGACACACAAAAACATACAATTTTAAACCACAGACAGATCCAAGACGCAGAAAGACAGACACGCTGCAGTAGCCAGACACATGCGCACAGACACAAACGCCGGCCTGCCCGTCACAGGGTTCGACAAACACAGAGACACAGACATGCAAAATTAAATGCACGTCTCTTTTAAAAAGAAAATAAAACTCAAACAAAAACAGACCCAGAAGCATTTGTTCAAACACCTGTTCACACATGAAATCTGGTGCAGAGAAACACACGGACACACACAGAAATCAGACTTTCTTCCGTGGATGGGCACACACACAGTGGGTCGGCCGCAGGCTTAGTTTCCTCTCTGGAGACACTTCGGTCCTGACATGAGTATGACTCTGTCTTTTCCCAAACTGAAGGAGGCGTTGCCTGAGGGTGAGGGCCAAAGTTCCCTGCCAGTTCTGGAAAGGGCCCCCAGGGTGCCCCAGAAGTACCCTCAAACAGAGGCATGTGGAGGATGCGAGGCTGCCGTGGGGGCAAGAGATGACTGATGGAGAACAGAAAAGAAGATACATGAGAAGGACATAGTATCCAAGCAGCTCCTCCACCAAGATCCGAGGTCCAGGCCCCCAGACCCTCCTCCCTCAGACCCAGGAGTCAAGACCCCCAGCCTCTCCTCCCTCAGACCCAGGGGTCCAGGCCCCCAGCCTCTCCTCTCTCAGACCGAGGAGTGCAGGCCCCAGTCCTTCCTCCCTCAGACCTAGGTGTCTGACTCCTTCCCCACTTCTTAACACTGTCTCCAAAAGTCTGGGTACCTGTCAGGCAGAACACAGCCCCGAAGAGGCAGAGCAGGATAGTTCTGGGGACTCCCATTGCCGGCTTGTGGAACTGCGCGAGACACTGAGGACAGCTCCTCCTGCTCTGATTTCTCTCTGGCTGGTTCTCCTTGCTGAGCCCCAGGCATCCCGGCTCTCCAGCCTGCTCAGGATTCCTCCGCCCCCGCCCTTCCTGGTCTCCTCCTAGGTAATCATGATGGGGCCATGATGAAGTCCTCGGTGCTGGGAGTGGGATTGGGGTCTGGATTTCTGGGGCTGAGGGATGAGGGAGCTAGAGTGCTATAACCCTTAATTTGGGGGGATTTGTTATTTGCAGGCTTTCTTGATTTCTCTTCTCTATGTCTACTGGAACACACATTCTGCATAAACACTCACACACACACACACCCTCCAGTGCTGGGGCCATGTTTCCAGACCCAGAGACACAAACATCACCTCCTCCTACAAGCCTCTTCTGATCCCCATCTCCCCCTCTCATCCACCCACTCTTAGCCTCAGGCACCTCCCTGTCTCCCAGCCATGGTCACCCTGGCTTAGACTGTCTGTCTCCTCCATCGGGCTGAGAACTCCTCAGAGGACTCAGGGATGTTTGCAATGTATGAACGAATGAACCAATTAATGTACAGAGAACCAGAGACAGACAGATGGAGAGGCAGTTAGACAGATCCAGAAAGACAGTCACACTCAGTGTGGACAGATGTAAATGTAGATGCCCAGACAAACCCAGACATGAGGGGGGGCACCCTGATGAACAGAACATGCCCTTAATGAATGTTTATTAGATTAGTAAATGAATGAATAAGAAAACACCGGAGGAGATAGAGAACTAGGCAGACAAGCAGAGAGACCAGGTATCCCCTGAGGACACAGATCCTTGTGGACAGCAGACACGGGACAGTGGGGACATGCAGACGATGGCCCTGCAGGCAGCTGAAGCTGGGGCAGAGACCCCATCAGTATCTCCTGACCTGCCTCACTTAGGTCCCTTGGTGGAGCTGCTTGCTGGGACCTGCTGGGATCATACCCCTCCCTATGCTGCACAGGGTGGGCACCAGGTCTATGCAGAGACCCTCGGGTGGATGGGACAGAGTTGACATAACAGCAGGGATCAGGATGGCCTCTGAGCATGACTAAATTTTACACAGCTTTCTTCCTGACTACAGGCCCCCAACCTCCCTTTGAAGGGGCGGTGGGTGGTGGGAGGTTGGGGGAACAAGGTGGTGGGTAATAGAGAGGGCACAGATTGCATGGAGCACTGGGTGTGGTGCAAAAACAATGAATGCTGTTATGCTGAAAAGAAAAAGAAAGTTGGCATTGCATATTCTTTCTCTGTCTCTTTGAAATGTAGATAAATCTTCTCCCAGCGTCTTGGCAGTTTTGCAACCCTGGAATGTCTTTCTCAGGGACCTGGGAGCCATCCCTTTAAAAAGTCCTCGCTGGGCACCTGCGTGGCTCAGTGGGTTAAAGCCTCTGCCTTTGGCTCAGGTCATGATCCCAGGGTCCTTGGATGGAGCCCTGCATCAGGTTCTCTGCTCAGCGGGGAGCCTGCTTCCTTCTCTCTCTGCCTGCCTCTCTGCCTACTTGTGATCCCTGTCTGTCAAATAAATAAATAAAATCTTTAAAGGAAAAAAAAAAGTCCTCGCTGAGGAAGATAGCAGCGCCCATCCCTCCCCCACTCCCCACCTGCCCCCCCATGTCCCAGGCTCTGTGGCAGGGTAGGAGCTGAACTTGAATAAGGGACAGTTAACAAATGGCCTTATCACGGAGAACAACACTTGCAAACTCAGAAATAAGTCAGTGCTGGATGCATCCCATAGACCAGCTCTTCCATCAACCACTAACACCCTGCCACTTACCTGTCCAGGCCTTAAAAACCTTCCCCTATCTTGTTTTGGTGGAGTGAGCTCAGTCTCTCTCCTCTATTCTCATAGGGTTTGTTTGTTTGTTTGTTTGTTTTGTTCCTTTAAGTAGCTCCACATGGAGCATGAAGTCCAACAGGGGACTTGAACCCATGACCCTGAGACCAAGACCTGAGCCAAGATAAAAAATCAAACGCTTTTTCAACTGAGCTACCCAGCAACTCTGCCATATGGAATAAAGTCTCCTGTGGCCTTTTAACTTTGGTGAAATTTTTCAGTGACAGCAGACACCCAGGCAGTGTGGACACACAACACATTCTGAACTCTCCTAGGCGTGGTTACCCTCTTGCCAAATCGCTGTCCCTCCCATCAGGCATCACTTCCTCAGACCTGTTTTGTATCCAAATTCTTCTTCCTGCTGCTCCTGTTCCTGGCCCGAGCTTTCGGTTGGGTACAGGCCACACAGGAGCAGGGTGGAGCTGAGGGCCCCTGGAGAGCAGAGACAGGCCAAGGAAGGAGCTGGGTTTTCTGAAGCCCTTGTGAGAGGTAGAGGTTTGGGAGGTGTTCACATTGGTACACAGTTTCAGAGACTGAGGCTTGAAGAATTGTCAGACCGGCCAGTTTAGCATGTGAGTGTTTGTGTATGTGTGAGATTGTATGTAAGTGACTGTGTGAGTCTGTGGCTGTGTACATGTGATTCTGATTCTGGTCACCTTTACGTTTCTTTGGAGGCTGTGACATATTAGGTGGGAAGCTCTCCATTGCAGGAGGTAATCAAGGGGAGAATGGCAATCTAGGTCTAGGGATTTTGGCAGGGCTCTTACATCCACAGGGGGCTATACAACATGAACTCTGAGCTCCCTGGGAACCCAGGGATTTTTTTTTTCCAGTAATTAAACTTTAGTGACCAAGTAATTAATTATTTAAGAGATTGGGAGGAATTTGAGGTTGTTTGGTGGTAGATATTTTTATTTTTTTATTACTTTTTAAAAAAGATTTTATTTATTTATTTGACAGACAGAGATCACAAGTAGGCAGAGAGAGAGGAGGAAGCAGGCTCCCCGCTGAGCAGAGAGCCCAAGGCGGGGCTCGATCCCAGGACCCTGGGATCCTGACCTGAGCCGAAAGCAGAGGCTTTAACCCACTGAGCCACCCAGGCGCCCCAAGTGGTAGATATTTTTAAAACTTTTTACTGTTAGGAATTTTCATCTATACAAAACCTACAGGGAACAGCATACTTGCCACCAAGATTCAGCAATTTTTAACCTATCACTGATCTTGTGTTATCCTTTCTTCCTTTGGTGCTTTTAAGGGCATTGCACTGGATTCCTGCATTATTTTGTCCAAAATAATAATTGCACTTAAAACACCATTTAAGAGTAGATGATTTTCAAAGTGCACCTTTGGCTTATGTTCTGAGTTGCAAATCTTTATGAATGCCATGAGCAGTTTCTAAAAGGGTGCCGCTTGCTACCTCAAATTGAATTCCTAATATCTGCAGGTTCTGTTGAATGCCATAGACTGTTTTCAGGGATCTTCTGTTGTTTTCCATAAGCTTCCATGCACTTCCCCCTTTTCAAGCACATATGCAAATACCTGGCCTCTGAAATGACTCTCCCCCCAAGATTTGGTTTGTGTAAGCAGTTTAGTAAATGTGCCATCACCTTTCTCCCCGAGGTGGACAAAATTTCCCAACATGTTTACGTACAGGGAACAGGAGCAGTCGTGAAACCTGCTCATCTAGCAATAACTATTAACTGATTCATTAACTACAAGCAGGCTTTGTAGCCAAAATAATTGAGAAATATTTAATATTCCTCATTCAAAATGATTCCATTAATCAAACATGCTATGATTATAATGATTATTTAAATGCCATTCCCTAGAAAATGTGTAACACCACATGTGATCAATCTTTTTTTTTTTTTAATAAGATTTATGTATCTGAAAGAGAGAGAACATGCATGCACAAGTGGGGATTGGGGGTGCGCAGTGGGAAAGAATCTCAAGCAGACTCCCACTCAGCATGGAGCCTAACAGGGGACTGGAAGGAGGGCCCAATCTCATGACCTTGAGATCATGACCTGAGCCAAAAATCCAGAGTCAGAAGCCAACCAGCTGAGCCACCCAGTCGCCTCTTAAGGCCAATCTTTATTTCTGCATAAGTGTGTTTCCATAAGTTGTCAGAATTGTGGACTTTCCCTCTGGAGTCTTAGTCATGGCCTTTTCAGAAACGGAATCATGGACATCGTGTGCCAATATTTTCTTTTGTTATTTCACACAGATGCTGCCCGCAACATCAATATATATATATATATCTTTATATCTGATCTTATTTATTTTTACAGTTCAGCAGTGTGAAATATAGTATTCACACAGTTGTGCAACCCATCTCCTGGACTTTTTCATCATGCAAAACTGAAACTCTAGGCAGGCCTGGTTTTGGGGGCCACCTCGGTCCCTGTTGTTACCTAAATTGGGGGAAGGGGTTCCCTGAGGATTACCAAAGTAAGTGTACGATACAGTATTGTCGACCGTAAGCACCCACCACCCCCTCTACATGTTCTCTTTTTCTAGTTTAGTTTAGTTGTTGTTGTTGTTGTTGTTGTTGTTTAAGTAGGCTCCATGTCTAGCGTGGAGCCCAGTGGAGGGCTTCAGCTCACAAAAGGAGATCAAGACCTCAGCCAAAATCAAGAGTTGGTGCTCAGCTGACAGCCACCCAGGCACCCTTATGCTCATTCTCTTTCAAGTGTGTTTTTTCCATCTCCAGAGAAACAGATTAATTACAGCATCCTTTGAGATGAAATAAAGTTACCTGAATCTGGTCATTTATTCCCCAGGTGGAAGAATCCATGTGAAGTGATGTTTCCGTCTGCCACTATGTTTTTCAAAAGATAAAATTTCTTGGGGGTGCCTGGGTGGCTCAGTCAGTTAGGCTTACATCAGATCTTGATCTCAGGTTCCTGAGTTCAAGCCCTTTGTTGGGGTCCATGTGGAGTGTGGATCCTACTTTTAAAAAAAAAGTTAAAATTTCTTATTGAAAGTGGATAATTTTGGGGCAACTCTCTTGGGTCCCCTCCCTTTTTGGGAGCTTTGTATTATCAATAAACTTTGCTTTGCTGCCCACCAAAAAAAGAAAGAAAGAAAGAAGAAAATCATTTTTAAGATTTTAAGTGTTTAATTTTCAAACACTGACATTTTGGGGCCCCTGGGTGGCTCAGTGGGTTAAGCCTCTGCCTTCAGCTCAGGTCATGATCTCAGGGTCCTGGGATCGAGCCTCGTACAAGCTCTCTGCTCAGCAAGGAGCCTGTTTCCCCCTCTCTCTCTGCCTGCCTCTCTGCCTGTTTGTGATCTCTCTCTCTCTGTCAAATAAATAAATAAAATCTTAAAAAAAAGAACTTAAATTTAGGAGTCTAATATCTGAATTAGATCAATGGATTAGCAAAAAGTATATTAATGAAAGGATTCTTCATCTTCTTTCTTCCACTTATTTCTTGAAATTTTTCCTTCATGAATTACTAAGAGTTAATTTTTAGTAATTCATGCCAAGTGAAAGGATGTGTGGACTTAAATTTGGAACTCAATAATTCTAGTTTGAACAGTAAATTTATGTCAATAATTAATGGTTCTATATTTAGCTACATTCTGCTGAAATAACCCCTGTAGAATTTTTTTTCTCCTGCTACCTAGTTTTTTGCAAAAATTTATTCAATTATCCAATTAGTTTTATTAGCTATTAAAGCAGTGAGCTTTCTATTTTCCAATCCTGATTATTTTTCCTTCTTGATAGATGTCAAATAGGGTTAATATTTTACCCTAGAATCTTAACATCTTAAAATAATATGTAGATGACAAGTTATTAAATTTTAATAATTTCTATACTGATGAAATTGTTAGCAATAATAAACAACTGGTATAATAATATAATTAACAAACTATTGAGTAACCATCTTCAATTTCCACCCACATACATTCTTTGTGGATTACAAAGAGTAATTGAGTATTAATTATTATATAGCGATTCATGCCAAGTGAAAGGATGTGTGGACTTAAATTTGGAACTCAATAATTCTAGTCTGTACAGTAAATAATTAGAAAATATGAACGGCAATATGAAATATTAAACATAGCCAAAGTGCAGACACCAAGAGGGATTTTTTTTCTCATTAAACTTTTGTTTTAATGGATCTCAAAATTCTGTGACAGATTTTTGGTCATAGTGTTTTCCATTAAAAAGTACTGATCCTGGGCGCCTGGGTGGCTCAGTGGGTTAAGCCGCTGCCTTCGGCTCAGGTCATGATCTCAGGGTCTTGGGATCGAGTCCTGCTCAGCGGGGAGCCTGCTTCCTCCTCTCTCTCTCTCTCTCTGCCTGCCTCTCTGCCTACTTGTGATCTCTCTCTGTCAAATAAATAAATAAAATCTTAAAAAAAAAAAGTACTGATCCTGGGGCACCTGGGTGGCTCAATTAGTTAAGCATCTGCCTTCAGTTCAGATTATGATCCTGGAGTCCCAAGATCAAGGCCCACAATGGGCTCCCTGCTTAGCACAGTCTGCTTCTCCTTCTCCCTCTGCTGCTCTCCCTCTCTCTCTCCGCCTGTCAAATAAAATCTTAAAAAAAAAAAAAAAAAAAACTGATATTAGGGATGCTTGGGTGGCTCTGGTTGAGCTTCGGACTCTTGGTTTCAGCTCACGTGGTGATCTCAGGGTCATGAGGTTGAGCTCTGGGTCAGGCTCTGCCCTCAGCAAGGGGATTTTCCCTCTTCCTCCACCCCTCCCACTTGTGCTCTCTCTCTCTCTCTCTCAAATAAATAAAATCTTTTTAAAAAATAAAAATTCCTTCATAAAAAAGGTACTCCCTTTTTTTTTTAAGTTTTTATTTATTTATTTTTCTGAGAGAGAGAGACCGAGCATGAGCAGGGGGGAGATAGAGAATCAGTCTCCCCACAGAGCAAGGAGTCCAATGTAGCACTTGATCCCAGGACCCTGAAATCATGACCTGAGCTGAAGGGAGATACCTAACCAACTGAGCCACTCAGGTGTCCCAAAAAAGTACTGATTTAAAAAACTAATAACTTAAGGGGCGCCTGGATGATTCAATCCATTAAGCTTCTGACTCCTTATTTCCATTGGGGTGGTGACCTCAGGGTGGTGGGATTGAGCCCCTCAATGGGCTCTAGGCTCAGTGGGGAATCTCGTTCTCTCCAACTTTTCCCTCTCTCCTCCCTCCCCCAAAATAAATATATAAATCTTAAAAAAAAAAACACAAAAACTAATGACTTTAAACTGTCATACCAAACAGCCCAGTGGCCTACAAAACATTCTCCTTTCCTTTTGAAGACTTTATGATCTATTGTTATCCTAAATGAGTCTTTTACAATTGAACTTGAAAGGTCAAGTGACGGGGCGCCTGGGTGGCTCAGTGGGTTGAGCCGCTGCCTTCGGCTCAGGTCATGATCTCGGGGTCCTGGGATCGAGTCCCGCATCGGGCTCTCTGCTCAGCAGGGAGCCTGCTTCCTCCTCTCTCTCTGCCTGCCTCTCTGCCTACTTGTGATCTCTCTCTGTCAAATAAATAAATAAAATCTTTAAAAAAAAAAAAAAAAAAAAAAAAAAGAAAGGTCAAGTGACACAAATTGTTCAGAGGCTGATCTTCCACCACTGGTTAAGATGGGGATGGCAAGGGGCGCCTGGGTGGCTCAGTGGGTTAAGCCTCTGCCTTCGGCTCAGGTCATGATCTCAGGGTCCTGGGATCGAGCCCTCCATCAGTCTCTCTGCTCAGCAGGGAGCCTGCTTCCCCCCCTCTCTCTCTCTGTCTGCCTCTCTGCCTACTTGTGATCTCTGTCTGTCAAATAAATAAATAAAATCTTAAAAAAAAAAAAAAGATGGGGACGGCAAGTATTGGGAATAATTAGCCCTCTGAGCCTTCTGGGCAGATGTGACGACCTTGCCCGCCCCAGCTCCTTCTTGTCCACTGCTTTGATGACACCCGCAGCAACTGTCGTCCCTTGTCATGAACAGTTAAACAGCCCAGAGCACGATAGTCAGGGAAGCTCTCAACCTGCATAGGTTTGCCAGGAGCAATATCAACAATGGCAGCATCACCAAACTTCAAGAACTTGGGACCATTTTCCAGCTTTTTTCCAGAATGACGATCTATCTTCACCTTCAGCTCAGCAAACTTGCAGTGTGAATTGTGTGACAATCCAGCACAGGTGGATATCCAGCACTGATGGGCCTGAATGGTTCAGGATAATCACTTAAGCCATGAAATCAGCGGCTTCCTCCAATGGGTGGGTCATTTTTGCTGTCACCAGCCACTTTGCCACGATGAATATCTTTTTTTTTTTTAGATTTATTTATTTATTTATTTGACAGACAGCTGTCACAAGTAGGCAGAGAGGCAGACAGAGAGAGGAGGAAGCAGGCTCCCCACTGAGCAGAGAGCCTGATTCGGGGCTTTATCTCAGGACACTGAGATCATGTCCTGAGCCAAAAGCAGAGACTTTAACCCACTGAGCCACCCAGGTGTCCCAGCCACGACGAATATCTTTGAGAGAGGTTTTTGACATTGAAGCCCACATTGTTCCCAGAAAGAACCTCACTCAAAGCTTCATGGTGTATTTTAACACATTTGACTGCATTTGTAACATTGACTGGCGCAAAGGTGACCACCAAGTTGGGCTTAAGAACACTAGTCTCCACTCGGTCCACAGGGACAGTATCAATACCGCCAATTGTAGACGTCCCAGAGGGGCAGACACCAGTGCTTGTCAGTTGGACAAGTCGATGGCAGAATGCAATCCAGAGCTCTAAGCAGCACGGTTCCACCGGTATTGCCGTCTTTGCGGGTGACTTTCCATCCCTTGAACCACTTAGCACTTGGATCCCGCACGTTGTCACCATTCCAATCAGAAATTGGCACAAAGGCTACCGTGTTGGGCTGTAGCCAATTTTCTTAATATAGGCGCTGACTTCCTTAACGATTTCTTCATATGTCTTCTGGCTGTAGGGTGGCTCAGTGGAATTTATTTTGTGAACAGCAATAATTAGTTGATTCACACCCAGTGCGTAAGCCAAAAGGGCATACTCACAGGTCTGCCTATTTTTGGAGACACTGGCTTCAAATGCACCATCACCAGAAGCAACAATCAGGACAGCACAGTCAGCCTGAGATAGATCTGTAATTATGTCTTTGATAAAGTCTCTGTGTCCTGGGGCATGAATGATGATTATGTATTACTGGTCTCGAATTTCCACAGGGAGACATCAATGGTTCGCATTTGGGTTCAGTTTTCAGTTTATTCAAGACCCAGGCATACTTGAAGGAGCCCTTTCCCACCCCAGTAACCTCCTTTTCAAAATTTTCAATAGCTCTTTTGTCGATCCCACATTTGTAGATCAGATGGCCAGTAGTGATAGACTTGCCTGAATCTAGGTGTCCAAAGACAACAATGTTGACAAGAATCTTCTCCTTTCCCCTTTTGATTTAAATGTAGTGGTGGTTTTCATGACACCTGTGTTCTGGCAGCAAAGCCATCGTCAAAGAAAAGGGATTTTCTTTTTTTTTTTTTTTAAAGATGCTTTGCACATCAGGTGAAAAGCAAATCCTTTTTCTGAAGCACAGGCTATTTTAGGTAATATGAGATCAATAAGGTCTTCCCATTTTCTTTTTTTCTCTTTTGTGTTTTTAAAAATTTGTTTTTATGCATTTTTATTCTTTTTTTTTGAGGTATAATTGACATACATTATATTAGTTGCAGATATGAAACATAATGATTCAATATTTATGTATGTTGCAAAATGATCACCATGATAAGTGCAGTTTACATGCGTCACCATACAAGGTCCTTAGATTTTCAAACTGATTTCTCTGTTAAGTGGAAGAATGGAAGCTGCCAACCATGCAGGCCGAGACACTTTGCTGCCATCTGCTGGAACATGATCGCAATAAATTATAAATAATTTACCTCGCAGTCAGCAAAAGAATAACACAATACACAAATATTTACAAATTGTTTCAAGATAATAAAGATGTCTGTGATATGACTGGCACATCCTTGGGTATAGTGCTCTTGTTCAGTGTCCAACATAAACAACTGTACATGGTGACTGTGGGAAGCTACACACAGACAGGGCAGGTGTGGGAAGAGGATTGGTTTATTGGTTCATTGCTTCAAAGTGGAAGACAATCAGAAAGCTTCTAGGAAGAGATCCACAGACAGGAGTAGCAGGACTTGGGGATTAGAAAAGAACAAATTTTAGGACCATCTAAAGGGGTGTTTGAGGTCAGGGGTAGGCAATCAAAGTGAAAGGAGTTGTTGGAAGGTGATTAGGTATGGGACAAGAGACCAGGCTCTACCCTGCCTTTACTGTGTGTCCTTAAGACACACCTTCCTCTTCCCTGAGTTCTTTTGCTCCCTTCAGCTGTAGGAGAGGGGCAGGAGATGTTGCACTGTGGGAGCCCTGCCCTTTTTGACCTTCCAGGTTTCTGAGAACTAAAGAGAATAGGATCTCCAGGAAGGGGTCAGAATGAGGGGTGGGATCATAGGTTCTCATTGTAAGAGAAGGTATGGCTGAACTTCAGGGAGGACTTGGCCATGTTCTGGCCATACCAGTGTATACACCCACTCACAGTCTGCAGTGGTGTGGGGAGGGACCAGAAGAGCTCAGATGAATGCCAGCAAGAGCACTCAGAAGAATCTTCCTGGACTCCTGGATCCCTCATTTCTACACACAATTCTGAATATGCAAATATCCCTCTATATTCCAAACTTCTCTGTCTTTTCCAAGGATCTCATTTTCTGCCCTTAACCTCTCTCCCATCATAGATTTTCTCACTCTTCCTACATCCCCCATCTCTTTCCCTTTGCTTTCCTCCAGCTTCCAACTGTCTCCAAGCTGACTCTCCAGGTCCCCTCTTCCTTTGCCTCTCATTTCCTAGCTCTTCTTTCCTGAGTCCATTCCACTGCCCCCTGCCTGAGGTTGCCAGATAAAATATAGGATGCAAATTTAAGTTTGAATTTCTGGTAACAACAGATAATTTTTAGTAGAAAGATGTCCCAAATATTTTATGGCATATACTTACACTAATTATCTGAATGTCAAATTTTATGAGGTGTCCTGTATTTTTTTAAAAGATTTTATTTATTTATTTGACAGATCACAAGTAGGCAGAGAGGCAGTCAGAGGGGGAAGCGGGCTCCCTGCTGAGCAGAGAGCCTGATGCAGGGCTCGATCCCAGGACCCTGAGATCATGACCTGAGCCGAAGGCAGAGGCTTTGTCCCACTGAGCCAACCAGGCGCCCCTGTCCTGTAATTTTTTTTTTTAATGTCTTGTATTTTTTTAAGAGTTTATTTTTTTAAGTAATCTCTACACCCAATATGGGGCTCCAACTTAGAACCCCAAGATTAAGAGTCACATGCTGTACTGATTGAGCCAGCCAGGTGTCCAGGTGTCCTGTATTTTTATGTATTCTATCTGGCAAGTCTACTCTTGCCTTTCCCCGACTTCCTGGCCATGTTAACTCCACCCCAGCTGGTCTCCTTGGAGACCCTGCAGCTCTTAGGCAGGCAGTCCAGGGCTCCCCCAAAGGCCAACTCTGTCCAGCTTAGCTCCTCACTGGCCACTCTGGGCCTCCTCAAAACTCAGCAATGAAAAAGAGTTTTCACCAGTGCAGGGGACCTACAGGACACTGCACAACTCTGTAGCCAATATTGGTTCTGTTTGGTTGCTACTAGGGCATACTCATTGCTATATGGTTTATTCCTTCAATACATTTGTTTATCCTTAGGTCTTTACCACACTGACTTAATATCTTTATAATAAGTCTTGAAATAAAGTGGTTAAGTGTTCCTCCTTTTTCTTCAAGATCATCAGGGCTACTCTAAGCCTTTCCATATACATTTTAGAATTATCTTGTCAACTGATATTTTAAAAAGTTGGCTGGGATTATTATTGGAATTGTGTTGAATCTATAGATTCATTTGGGGGAGAATTGATGGGCTAACAATACAGAGTCTTCCAGTCCATAAATATAATATATCTTTCCATTTATTTATGCCTTCAATTTTTCAGTTTTATAGCATTTACTGTAGACCTTGCATGTCTTTCATTATATTTATTTTTAGTTAATTTAGTTTTAATGTTTTTAACTGAATTATAATTGACATACAGTATTATATAAGTTTAAGGTGTATAAGATAGTGATTCAATATTTTTATATATTATGAAATGATCACCATAGTAGGTCTAGTCACCCTCTGTCACCGAAGTTATTACAATATTATTGACTATATTCTCTGGGCTGTATATTACATTTCTCTGACTTGTTTATTTTAACTGAGAGTTTAACTGGAAGTTTGTACTTCTTAATCTCCTTCATCTATTTCTCTCCTCTCCCCTACCCTTTGGCAACCACCAATTTGTTCTCTGTACCTGTGAGTTTGTTTCTGTTTTGTTTGTTTGTTTTGTTTTTAGATTCCACATATAAGGAAAATCATGTGGTATTTGTCTTTTTCTGTCTGATTTATTCTAGCCTACTACCCTGTAGTTCCATCATGTTGTCACAAATGGCAAGATTTTTTTTCTTTTCTCTTCTCTTCTTTTCTTTTCACAGTTGAGTAATATTCTGCTCCATATACCATATCTTCTTTATCCATTTATCCATTGGTGGACACTTAGATGTCTCCATATCTTGGCTATTGGGAATAATGCTCAAATAACGTAGGGGCACATATATCATTCCAACTTAGTGTTTTTGTTTTCTTTGGATAAATACCCAGAAGTGGAATTGTTGGATTATGTGATAATTCTTTTTTCAGTGATTGTATAGTAATTCCGGTTTTTTAAATTTTTAAGAAGATTTTATTTATTTATTTGACAGACAGAAATCACAGGTAGGCAGAGAGGCAGGCAGAGAGAGGAAGAGAAGCAGGCTCCCTGCTGAGCAGAGAGCCCGATGCGGGGCTCGATTCCAGGACCCTGAGATCATGACCTGAGCCGAAGGCACAGGCTTTAACTCACTGAGCCACCCAGGCGCCCCCATATTGCTTTTCATAGTGGCTGCACAAATTTACATGAATTTACTGTTACTACCAATAGTGCACGAAAGTTCCCTTTTCTCCACATCCTTACCAATACTAGCTATTTTTTGTCTTTTTGATCCTAGCCATTCTGACATGTGTAAGATGGTATTTATTGTGGCTTTGATTTGCATTCGCCTGATGATAAATGATGCTGAACATCTTTTGATGTATCTATCGGCCATCTGATGTCTTCTCTGGAACAATGTCGTTCAGGTCCTCCACCCATTTTTAATCAGGTTATTTGTTTTTTGCACTGACTTGTATGAGTTCTTTATATATTTTGAATATCAACTCCTTCTTGGATATATAATTTGTAAGTATCTTTTCCCATTTAGTATGTTACTTTTTCAAAAATTTTGTCGATGGTTTCGTTCACTGTGCAAAAGCTTTTCAGTTAGATGTAGTCCCACTTGTTTGTTTTTGCTTTTGTTGCCCTTACACGAGGAAACAACCAGAAAAATATTGCTTGGACTGATGTCAAAGAGCTTACTGTGTATGTTTTCTTCGAGGAGTTTTATGATTTTAGCTCTTACATTTAAGTTACATTTTTGAGTTTATTTTAGTATATGGTGTAAGAAAGTGGTATAGTTTCATTCTTTTGGTTGTAGCAGTCCAGTTTTCCCAATGCCATTTGTCGAGGAAACCATTCCCCCACACCCCCTGCATTGTATGTTCTTGCCTCATTTGTCATAGATTAATTGACCATTTAAGTGTGGATTTATTTCTGGACTCTCTATTCTGATCCATCAATCTAAGTGCCTTTCTTTGTGTATGTGTCAGCACCACACTGTTTTGATTACTATAACTTTGTAGTACAGTTTGAAATCAGGGAGTGGGTTATTTCCATCTTGGTTCTTTCTCAAGATTTCTTTGGCTGTTCTGGGTCTTTTGTGGTTCCATACAAATTTTGGGATTATTTGTTCTACTTCTGTGAAAAATGCCATTGGTATTTTGATAGGAATTGTATTGAATCTATAGGTTGTTTTGAATAGTATGGACATTTAATTAATATAAATTCTTCTAATCTATGAACATGGTATATCTTTTCATTTTATTTGTATTGTTTTTAGTTTCTTTCATCAATGTTTTATAGTTTTCAGAGTACAGGTCTCCCATCTCCTTGGTTAAATTTAGTCGTAGGCAATTTTTTTTGAAACAATTGTAAATGGGATTATTTTCTTAATTTTTTTTGATAGTTCATTGTTAGTATATGGAAATGAAGCATATTTCTATATATACTAATTTTGTATCTCACAAGTTTACTGAATTTATTAGTCCTAATAAGGTTTTCTTTTATAGAGTCCGTTAGGTTTTCTATATATTGTATCATGTCATCTGCAAATAGTGACAGTTTTTCTTCTTCCTTCCAATTTGGATGACTTTTATGTCATTTTCTTGCTTAATTGATGTGGCTAGGACTTCCAGTACTATGCTGAATAAAAGTGGTGAGAGTGGGCATCCTTGTCTTGTTTCTGATTTTAAAGGAAAAGCTTTCAGCTCTTCACCATTGAGTATAATGTTAGTTGTGGGTTTGTCATATGTGAACTTTATTCTGTAGAGAGAGGTACATTCATTTTATATCCACTTTTTGAGAATTTTTGTTATAATGGATGTTGAATTTTGTCACATGTTTTTCCTGTATCTATTGAAATGTTCATATGATTTTTTATCTTTCATTTTGTTAACATGGTGTATCAGATCAATTGATGTGTGGATGTTAAGCCATTCTTGCATTCCTAGAATAAATCCCACGTGGCCATGGTGCTTGATCCTTTTAATACATTGTTGAATTCAGGTTGCTAATATTTTGTTGAAAATTATTACATTTATGTTCATCAAGGATATTGGTGGGTTTTTTTGGTGTGTCTTTGTTTTTAGTATCAGGGTAATGCTGGCTTTGTAAAATGAGTTCAGAAGTGTTTCATCTTCAGTTTTTTGGAATTACTTGAGAAGGGTGGGTATTAAGTTTTCTTTAGATATTTAGTAGAATTCATCTGTGAAGCCACTTGGACATGGACTTTTGTTTGTTGGGAATTAAAAAAAATAATAATGATTCATTTTCACTACTGGTAATTGGTCTATTCAGATTTTCTTTCTTTCCTTTTTTTCCCCCCTGTTTTTGAAAGATTTTTTTTTTAAGATTTTATTTATTTATCAGAGAGAGGGGGGGAGCGAGCGAGCACAGGCAGACAGAATGTCAGGCAGAGGCAGAGGGAGAAGCAGGCTCCCCGCCGAGCAAGGAGCCTGATGTGGGACTCTATCCCAGCATGCTGGGATCATGACCTGAGCCGAAGGCAGCTGCTCAACCAACTGAGCCACCCAGGCGTCCCGAAAGATTTTATTTATTTATTTGACAGACAGAAATCACAAGCAGGCAGAGAGGCAGGAAGAGAGAGAGGGGGAAGTGGGCTTCCCTCTGAGCAGAGAGCCTGATGTGGGGCTCGATTCCAGGACCCTGAGATCATGACATGAGCTGAAGGCAGAGGCTTAACCCACTGAGCCACCCAGGCACCCCTTTTCCTTAAAAAATATTTTATATATTTATTTGAGAGAGGCAGAGATAGTGACAGAAATAGTGAGAAGGAGCATAAACAGGGAAGAGAAGGAGAAGCAGGCTCCCTACTGAGGAAGGAGCCTTATATAGGACTCAATCTCAGGACCCTGGGATCATGGTATGAGCTGAAGGCAGGTCCTTAACCAACTAGGCCAACCAGGTGCCCCTTGTCTATTCATATTTTCTACTTCTTCATGATTCAGTGTGTGTGTGTTTTTTTTTTAAAGAATTCATTTGAGAGAGAGAGAGAGAGAGAGAGAGAGAGCATGACAGGGGGGAGGGTCAGAGAGAGAAGCAGACTCCCACTGAGCAGGGAGCCTGATGCAGGACTCAATCCTGGGACCCTGGGATCATGACCTGAGCTGAAGGCTGTTGCTCAACCAACTGAGCCACCTAGGCACCACATGATTCTTGAAAGATTGTATGTTTCTAGGAATTTATCCATTTTTCTAGGTTGTCTAATCTATAATTGTTCATAGCATTTTCTTATGACCCTTTATATTTCTGCGGTATTGGTTGTAATTCCTCCTCTTTCATTTCTGATTTTACTTGGGCTTTTTTTTCCCTTGATGAATCTGCTAATGGTTTGTTGATTTTGTTTATCTTTTCAAAAACTAGCTCTTAGTTTCATCGATCTTTTCTTTTCTTTTTTTAAGTTCCTATTCCACTTATTTCTATTCTGATCTGTTATTTCCTTCCTTCTACTAACTCTGGGCTTTGTTTTTTCTTTTTTACCTAGTTCCTTTAGGTGTAGGTTTAGATTGCTTTTTTGAGATTTTTCTTGTTTCTTGAGATTGACCTATATTTAATTATGAACTTCCCTCTTAAAACTACTTTTGCTTCATCACACACAAAAAATGGAAAATTGTTTCCATTTTCATTTGTCTCAAAAAAGTTTTTAATTTCCTCCTTGAGGGTAGCTCAGTCAGTTAAGTGTCTGACTTTGGCTTAGGTCATGATCTCAGGATCCTGGGATCAAGTCTGACATCTGGCTATCTTTTCAGTGGGGAGTCTGCTTCTCCTTCTCATTCTTCCTCTGTGTTCTCCCTCTCTCAAATGAATAAAAGCAAGAGAGAGGGGGAGAGAGCATGAGCAGGAGGAGGGGGAAAAGCAGACTCTCCACTTGAGCAGGGAGCCCAATGTAGGACTCAATCTCAGGACCCTGGGGTCATAACCTGAGCCAAAGGCCGACACTTAACCAATGGAGCCATCCCAGGTGCCCCGTAATAAAAATCTTTAAAAAAATAAATTTGCTCTTTGATTTCTTGGTTGATACATTGGTTGTCTAATAGCAAGTTGTTTAGTCTCCATGTGTTTATATTTTTTCCAGTTTTCTTCTTTTAGTTGACTTCTGGTTTCATACCACTGTGATCAGGGACGCCTGGCTGGCTCAGTCAGTAGAGCATGCGACTCTTGATGTCAGGGTTATGAGTTTGAGCCCCATAATGGGCATAGAGCTTACTTCAAAAAATAAGATAAGTTCATACCATTGTGGTCAGAAAAGATGTTTGATATGATTTCCATCTTCTTAAATTTATTGAGACTTGTTTTGTGTTCTAATATGTGATCTATCTTGAAAAATATTTCATTGGACTTGAGAAGAATGTGTATTCTTCTGTTTTGGGATGAAATGTTATATATAGACATATATGTCTATATATAACATTTCTATATATATATATAGACATATATATATATATTAAGTCTATCTAGTTTTTTTTAAAGATTTTTAAAAATTTTTATTTATTTGACAGACAGAGATCACAAGTACGCAGAAAGGCAGGAAGAGAGAGAGAGAGAGGAAGGGAAGCAGGCTCCCTGCTGAGCAGAGAGCCTGATGCGAGGCTGGATCCCAGGACCCTGGGATCATGACCTGAGCTGAAGGCAGAGGCTTTAACCCACTGAGCCACCCAGGCATCCAAGAAACAGACTCTTAAGTACAGAATACAAACTAATGGTTAACAGAGGGGAAGTGGGAGGATGGGTTACATAGGTGATGGGGATTAAGGAGTGCACTTGTGATGAGCACTGGGTGTTATATGGAAGTGTTGAAGCTCTATATCATGTACTGGAAACTAACATAACACTCTATGTTCACTGAACGGAATTAAATATAAAGCTTAAAAAAGCTACTGTGATTCTTTCATCAAAGAAGGAGATGGCTGTTGGCTGGGACACCACCAGTGACTGCCACACTGCAAAAATCTCCTTCACATGCAAGGGACAGAGAAAGACGTGTCAGACCTGGAGGAGCTGAGCAATTATGTCAACCACCTTAACTGTCTGAAGGAACTCTTAGGAGAAAGGGTGCAGCCAAATGATATTTAAATCAGAACTAAGATTTCAGGTGAACAATGGTCAGGGATACTTCTGTACCTCTGACTTTTCAGTTCCTTTCAAAGTCTCCAAGATCTTGCCTTCTTTAGGCCTTTGCAATGCCAGGAATTCTCTTTCCCCTGTCTGTGTCCGAGGCCCTCATACTCATCTTTTGAACTGTAACTTAATTATTAATTTCTCTTACTGGCCTTCCTTTTACCCATATTTAAGTCATGATCACCTACCAGTGGTTCTCAAAAAACCCTCTTCTTTTTGTTCTTGTCACTTCTTATCACATGGGCAATTCTATGGTTTTTATATTCCAACTATTCTATATGTCTAGTCAAATAAAATGTCCACTAGGGAAAGAATTTTGACCCTTTGATTATTCATCGATAGCAGGCATCAAAAAACTATGGGCCCAGGCCAAATCTGGCCCACCACTTGTTTTGTACAGCTAATGAGGTTAGAATAGTGGTTATTACATTTTTAAATGATTGAAAAAAGAAAGATGAACAATATTTATGGACAGTTGAAAGTTACAAGATTCAATTTTTTTGTCCATAAATAAAGTTTTATTGGAATACTGCTACAGTAACTTGTATACATTTTGTCTGTGGCTGCTGTCCCACTGTAGTGGCAGAGTTGAATAGTTGTGACAGAGACCCTTTACAGGAGAAGTGTGCCAGCTCCTGCTCCATACTAATTATTGAGATAAATACCTGGTGGATAATGGAATCTATTGGTCCAAATTCAGTGTATCACTTAGACATCAGTCATTTACCTCAAGAGCTGGACTTTAACAAGCAATCACCTTCTTCAGTAGTGGGAAAATAAGACATCCCCATAGGGCTAACAGGCAAAGGGAATCCCTGGCTGGTGAAAAGTCAAGTTTGCCTCAATTGGTCAGGCAATGAATCTACACTTGCACAGCTGGAGGGATGTGGTGAATCGGTTTTGAAGTCCGAGGAGGAGACACTGGTAAGTGAAAATGTGAGCATGGGGACATGGGGGTTTGTCACTAATCCTTTACCTCTCAGGTTCTGCATTCAAGCCATGCAAATCCCCTCTGCACCATCCTCAAGACAATATCACAGGAAAGTTTCCCTACAAGGTACAATTGGTGTCCGGATTTTCCTCACCCAACTATTGCTCATGTTATTTATTTGTCTTTTTACTGGGGCCGGCAGTTCCTCAGGGCTATTATCGATTCCCCTTGCAGACACTGTCCTTGCTACCAGTAACATTATAATTGCTACACTGGTGGGATCAATTGCTACACCATGAGATCATGGTGTCTGTAACCTTAAATTTGGGGTCAGGTGCTTTCTTACACTCTCAGGCACATACACTCGTGGTGACAGGCTCACCGTCCAGATATCAAAGATCTACTTGGTGAGTTTTTCTTTCTTTTTCCTCCTCTTAGAACATGTTAGAAAAAGTGACTTTCAGTGTTAGAGCTTTATCTTGGAATCCTAATATGCTTCTTGCCTGGGAAGGATGGAGTGCTATATTCAATCTGAAGATTCTAGAGAAATGTGTAGATCCTCAGGAAGACACTAATAATATGTCTTATGTTTGTACTGTATTTAGAGTTATTCTCTTTCCCTTCCTTTCATTTTTGTACTTGGCTTCCAGAGAATTCCTGGCCAGCCTTTCTTACTATTAACTTGCCAGAATATTCCTTTTTTCCTTTGCAACCTTTTAAACACTTTCTTTAAAATTGGGGACCACATCGGGACACCTGGGTGGCTCAGTTGGTTAAGCAGCTGCCTTCGGCTCAGGTCATGATCCCAGCGTCCTGGGATGGAGCCCCACATCGGGCTCCTTGCCCCGCGGGGAGCCTGCTTCTCCCTCTGACTCTGCCTTCCACTGTGTCTGCCTGTGCTCGCTCTCGCTCGCTCTCTCTCTGACAAATAAATAAATCTTTAAAAAAAAAAAGAATAAAAAAAAATTGGGGACCACAGGGATATTATGAGGAATAAATAAAATAACATACGTGTCTGGCTTTAAGCATGGACATAGAGGCCACAGGTTCATTTTTTCTTGTTTTCTCGTTGGTCAAGGCTGGCTTCAGAAGAACGTCCATAGAGAGCCGTCCCTTTGGGTGGTGCAAGGAAAAGGCATAAACCATATTCTTCTCAGGTTCTTCCTAGGCCCCAGGAAAGGAATGTTAATTGTTGACTCTCAGTCTCTTAAGGAGAGATATATTCCTGAATTTATTTCCCAGAATCAATAATGGACATAAAGCCACCCATTGACCGCATCATCAGTGCTGAGCCAGAGTCATAAATGGGCCATGACATTTAGACAGGAAATCCAGAGTTTGGGCTCTAATTCAGGTTAATTCCCTCCCACATGCTCGGGTCCGACCCTACCCTGTCCTTGGTGTGACAGAGGAAATGAATACAAGAAAACGTGCCATACAAGGGCAGGGCCCAGAAAAGAGACCAGCAAAGAACCCATTGAATATTGGATTATTTTCAGCATCAGTTGTTGGTACTGGCGGGAACCATGTGAAGGTTGCCACCGTGCTTCTCCCCACCTGGCTAAAGGCCAATGCCTAAAGAAGGGAAAACCTTCCGTACCTTGGGGCTGCCTTTTCTACCTATTTGACTTCCTGCTATTTCCTCCTTAATGACCGACTCACTTCTCCTTTCTTGCCCTTACATACAGTGCTCTTTTTTAGCAAAGGAAGCCTGGATCCTAAATATTTGGCTGTCCATGTTCTTATTCCATATTAGTTTCATTATCTCATACCTAGTCTTCTTTCTCCACACTAGACTTGTTTCTAATAACTTTGCTTAGTCATCATAACACACTGGAATCTAGGGGCTTATCACAGAGTCTGCTTTGGTGTTCATGATTCCACACTCTTCAACGCCAGATTGAAGTGGGGACCCCTTCAACATGGCTGGTGTACCCATACCCCAGCGCCTTTGAGTGTTGGCTGTTAAAGCCTCACACCGGCACCCCTCTCAGAATTACCCTTAGATGCAATGCAACCCCCCTTACAATGTTACCTGAATGGCCAATGGCCAACGATGACTGAAATGGAGTCTGCGAGTCCAG
The DNA here is from genome assembly GCF_030435805.1 of Mustela lutreola. NCBI lineage: Eukaryota > Metazoa > Chordata > Mammalia > Carnivora > Mustelidae > Mustela > Mustela lutreola. The sequence goes on along the minus strand of NC_081305.1, from coordinate 59,586,563 downwards.
CCTGTTGCCTCGGTGAGACACTAACTATGCTGCCGGGTGTGTACCAGGCCCCCGGGGAATCTGGACAAGCCCGTATCCTTGCTCAGCCTCTTTCCCTTGCCCTACCTGCCTCCCTCCCGCCTCTCTCCTGGGAGTTCTCTCTCACTAGAACACTATGGAAGCTTCCCCATCTGAGGCTCTGCTCCAGGGAAATGGACCTAAAAGAGCAATAGTTTTATTTAATAATGGACATGAGGCTCAACAGAAAACACATAAGGCCTCAAATCTGAGCTGCCGGCATCTGATATTCATCAAAGACACCTCTGAATTAGAGTGTGGGGTCCCTTCAGCACCATGTGCTTGGGGCTGGACACAGGAAATGGAGGCTTTCCCAACGTGCCATTATTCCTGAACCCTTGGAAAGCCATTATTGCCACTGAGAATGACACCAGGTTTGCCTGCCTGCCCGCCTCCTTCTTTCCCACCCTTTCTCCCTTCCCTGTTGGTTGCTTTCTCTTTCCCCGGGTCTCTTCTCTCCTCATCCCACCCCCTTCCCTCCCCTCCCATTTCCTTCCTGCCTCTCTTTCTTTCTTCCATCGCTCCTTCCTTCCTCCCCCCCCCCGCCCCACCCCCCCCCCACCCCCCCGCTCTCTCTCTCTCTCTTTCTTTCATAACTGCAGTGGGAATGGATTCCCCTCTCCCTTCAACTACTTCAGCTCCCTCCTCAGAATCACAAAGGTACCTACTGTACACATCCACAAAGAAAGGTGAGGTGTCTCCTGACTTCTGAGATTTGGGGTTGAGAATCTGTAGATAAGACACTTGCTTACTTCCTTCTCTTCTGAGAAGCCTTTCTGGTTAGATGTAACATAGGACTTGAGAGTAGGAGATCTGGAGACACCATGCCTGGATGCCGAGGTTCTGTGGGGGTGATTTTAGATGATTTTATTAATTTTTTCTGATTTGAAAATGGGCGATGATAGTAACATCTCTATTTTTTTGGAGAGAAAGTAATGTTAGAATATGTGAAGTACATACTTAGAACAGTGGTTTTCTCCCTTGACTCTATATATGTGCTACAAATGTAAGAGCTGGTGATACCTCCCCCAGTTTATGCTTATCATTTGTTTTCCAGCCCAGGACTATTTAGCATAAAAAGGGCTTTAATTAAACTTGGCAGGGTACATTTTTGCCTTTTTTTTTTAAGGTTTTATTTATTTATTTATTTGACAGACAGAGATCATAAGTAGGCAGAGAAGCAGGCAGAGAGAGAGAGAGGGAGAAGCAGGCTCCCTGCTGAGCAGAGAGCCTGATACGGAGCTTGATCCCAAGACCCTGAGATCATGTCCTGAGCCGAAGGCAGAGGCTTAGCCCACTGAACCACCCAGGCGCCCCATTTTTGCCTTTCTTATTGAATATTTCCATGTCTCTTGTTTAGTGAGAATGCTATCTCCCAACATCAACACATTTATTCCTTTGCTCAGTGCAGTAAAACATTTGCTTATTTTTTTAAATGCAGTAAAACATTTTTTAAAGATTTTTATTTTAATTTTATTTCTGTTTTTCTTAGGGTTTATTTATTTATTTGACAGAGAAAGAGATCACAAGTAGGCAGAGAGGCAGGCAGAGAGAGAGGGGGAAGCAGGCTCCCTGCTGAGCCGAGAACCCAATGTGGGGCTCGATCCCAGGATCCTGAGATCATGACCTGAGCTAAAGGCAGAGGCTTAACCCACTGAGCAGCCCAGGTGCCCCTCAGTAAAATATTTTTAAAAAGATTTTATTTATGTGAGAGAGAGAGTGGGGGGAGGAGCAGAAGGACAGGGATAAGCAGAGTATGGAGCCAGGTGCCCCTAGTGTAGTAGTTTTTGAATAGCTTCATCCATGCTACCATAGATAACAAAACCACTAAAAAGAGTTCAGGATTTGTTTGCACTTAGTTTGCATTTCTCTATCTTCTACATTGCCCAGGACTGAGGGAATGTATTCAAATATTATATTCAGAGTTTTTGTTTGTTCGTTATTATTTTTTCTTCATTGTGGTTATGGCAGTCATTGAAAGACAACTGGGTTTATTTGTTTCGTTTCTAGTTTTTTATCCCTTCCCATCCTCGGTGATTTTTATTAAATTTTATTTTTGGAAAATGTAGAACATTAACATGGCCCCCAAACTCAAAAATATATGCAATTTTATTTTCAGAGAAATGTCCTTCTCTCCTTTAACTCTTTTAGTCTGTGAGTGTGTCTTTTCCACCCCTGACTGGTTATCTCTTTCTTGTGGAAATGTCACCACAAGGCTCTGGTTGATGCCCCTGTTGCAGTTGTGCTGCCCAGTGGCTTGAAAGGTCAATACTCAAGAGACAGTTTTTATTGGAAGGGAATTTGAGCTCTATTCAGGAGGCCAGTCACCTAGGGAGAAGATAGGCTCTTGTCCAAAAGCTAATTCCAAGGTTTCTGGCTGGCCTAAGGGTTTTAAAAGGACTTTAGGGCAGTTAGTCATAAAGGGAGTGCAGTAGTCTGTAACAGTTCTTTCTTTTTTTTAAGATTTTATTTTTCAGGTAAAAAAAACCTGCGTAGGGCTCAAACTCACAGTCCTGAGATCAAGTGTCACAGGTTCCACCAATTGATCCAGCCAGGCACCCCTGTAACATTTCTTGATTATGTGCAGGCTCGGTGGTGCCAGCCACAAATACTATCTCAGTGCTGGTTCCTGCTTTGTGATGTGCAGGAGAACTCCTTCCTCCTCCTCCTCCTCCTCCTCCTTCTTTGGAGACTTTATTCAGTTATTTGTCAGAGAGAGAGAACACAGCAGGCAGAGGGAGAAGCAGACGCCTTGCTGAGCAGACTCTCCAGATTTGGGACCCAGTCCCAGGACCCGGGTATCATGACCCAAGCCAAAAGCAGCTGCTTAACCAACTGAGCCACCCAGGTGTCCTAGGAGTGCTCTGTTCATTCTGCAAAGAAGGGCAAGGTCCATTAGTACACAAAAGAAGGTCAGTTAAATAATTTGTGTGACCTAAAAAAAAGAAAAAACATTTTACTAAAAAATCGGTAGGCTAATCAGAAAGCCAAGGTGTCTTCAAACAGACTTGATGGCTTCTGTAGCCTGGGAAAGTTTTGGTTCTTCTTTCCTCAAGGCCAGTGGTCTGTCTCCTACAGATCAAGGCACGGGTCAGCAGATAAGAAGTATGTTAACTTGAAGCCAGTTAACCATTAAGACCAGATGGAGTGCTCTTATAACTCCTCTAGAAAACTTCCCTGGCCTCTAACCACTAAAGAAGAGCAGAACTCGGTGGGGGCAGATTTCTTCCATAATCTGCCATTCTGGGTTTGGTGGAGAAAGAGAGAAGGAGTGAGCATCTCGGGAGATCTGGTAATCCTGTATCTGCTGTCACCATTATCTCAATTCAGCAAGGCTTTTAATCTCCCTGGATAACCACGTGTAATGTCATTCTCTAATTGTCTAGTTCTATGGCTATGGATCAATAAATATCTTCTAACTACAATGTAGAGAAGCAGCATGTGCAGAATATCAAAGCTCTCCAAAATTATTTTCTTTCTTCTGCATTCATCAACAAACGTTTTTTAAAGTTGTGCACATAATATCCTCTTGGGATATTTAAAGCTTATCTATATCTAGTGTAATATTCTCTTACCATTATAAAATTGTTAGTTTTTTCCCTTTTGTCTTGACAAGATTTACCAACGTTAGACTTATTTATATATCCTTTTATATTTTTGTCAGTTATAGAGCTATTTTTATTTCTATTTCATTAATTTATTATATTATCTTCAAGGATATCTTCCTTCTACTGTCTTCAGTAAAATTTAGCAAAATGTGTAGGTTAATTTTAAAATGCTTTTTTTCAGTTTAAAATTATTCCATAAAATCTGTTAAATCAGGCAGGCTAATGATGTTATTCAAATCCTCTATATTTTATCTATTTTTGTGAAGGAGTGGCATATTCAGATAGAAATCTGTTAAACTCCATCTTGGGTCCTTATATATAAAGAGGCAACTGTCAATCCAAAATCCTACAGGGATGAGTCATTAATATGAATAGATAAAGCTGGTTTAATGAAGGCTATTATGAATTAAGGATACCTCCCCCAGTCAATGGAGTTGACATTATCTAGTTCCAACAACCATTTAATATGGGAGAACCCTGGCCAGGACCATAGCATTTTCTAATTTTTAAAGAGAAACAAAAGCTCCAGATTGTTTAAAAGTTGACAAATAATCTAAAATATTTATTTATTAATTATTTTAGATGAGTCCGTAGAGAACAATTTATTTATTTATTTTTAAATCCAATAACCAATGTATAGTACATCATTAGTTTTTGACGTGGTGTTGATTCATTAGTTGCATATAACACCCAGGGCTCATCACATCACATGCCCTCCTTAATGCCTATCACCCAGCTATGCCATCCACTGTCCACCTCCCTTTAAAACATTTAAACTATAGGGGCGCCTTGGTGGCTCAGTGGGTTAAAGCCTCTGCCTTTGGCTCAGGCCCTGATACCAGGGTCCTGTGATTGAGCCCCGCATCAGGCTCTCTGCTCAGCAGGGAGCCTGCCTCCCTTCCTCTCTCTGCCTGCCTCTCTGCCTACTTTTGGTCTCTGTCTGTCAAATAAATAAATAAAATCTTTAAAAAAAAAAAAAAAAAAAAAAAAAACAAACAAAAAATCCCATTTAAACTATAGAGTGGCAAAAGGAAGTGAATTATTGGGACCAATTTCTGCAATTGTATAGCCTATGTTTAGAAAAATGTCATTCATAAATATGCATCCACATACCCTAAATAAAATGCTAGAAATCATGTATACTTGGAAGAGAACCAGTTCACTCTTTCAGAGTAGTTTGAATCAGTATTTGTATATCCAATAATATAGGATTTTGCAAATACGAGTAAAGGTGAAATTTGTTAATATTGAATTTGTCGGGCTTAGGAAAGTAATATATATATTCTTTCTCTCTAGATTATATAGCTTTGAAACTCCTGGGCATTGACATGATGGCTTCTTATGAGTTGGTAATGGGGATTCTCCTCCTCTTCCAGACTATAGTTGGGAATGTCTTATTCCTTTCTTTTTATATATTGACTTCGTTCAGTAAACATACTTGGAGACCCACAGATCTAATCACCAACCAGTTGGCCTCAGCCAACTTTCTAGTCCTTTTCTCTAGGGGAATCCCTCAGGCACTGGCAGCTTTTTATTTAGACTATTCCCTGGGAGAACCTATGTGCAAGATTACCTTTTATATTCAGAGGGTGGCCCAAGGGGTTTCTCTATGCACCACCTGCCTTTTAAGTGGCTTCCAGGCTATCACTATTAGTCCTAATAATTCCGGGTGGGCAGAACTCAAACCAAAAGCTCCTAGGGGTGCCTGAGTGGCTCAGTGGGTTAAGCCGCTGCCTCCAGCTCAGGTCATGATCCCGGGGTCCTGGAATCGAGTCCTGCATCGGGCTCTCTGCTCGGCGGGGAGCCTGCTTCCCCCCCCCCCCCCGCCTGCCTGTGAAATAAATAAATAAAATCTTCAAAAAAAAAAAAAAAAGCTCCTAGATTTGTTCAGCCCTCCTGTTGCCTCTGTTGGAATCTTCATCTCCTGATAAATATTATCGTGCCAGTGAAAGTGACTCACTCAAGGACTACTATAAACATCACAAAAATGCAGTTTGGACTGTGTGCTACAGAAAAATCCGATTCATCCATAAGCTCACTGTATGCATTCCTCTTTACCTTCCTAGATATTTTGTGTTTGGGACCAATGGGTTGGGCCAGTGGCTTCATAGTGCTCTTCCTGCAAAGACATAGGCAAAGAATCAAATACCGTCACCATGCCTATCTCTCTCTCAGAGCTTCCTCAGAGACCACTGCCACTCACACTGTCCTGCTTCCGGTGAGCTCCTTTGTTTCCTTTTATTTTCTATCCTCCATCTTATCACTCTGTAGGACTTGCTTTGTCACCCAAAGCCTGCAACTGGCGAACATAAGTGCATTCCTGGCTGTTTGTTTTCCAGCTTTCAGCCCCTATCTCTTCATCAGCCATGACATTCAAACCTTAAGAATCTACTTTGTCAGTTTTAAGACAAAAATCTCCAAATAGTCTCATTCAACAGGTTTTTAAGTACAAAATATTCAACAGCTGTGGGTCTAACTGTAGACTCATTTAAAATTTATCCTGGTTGTTTTCCAATGTGAGATCTCAGTCCCGTGATTTAATTTTCTAAGTGCATCAATTTTCTCATTGAATATTTCCTCCCAATGCAACAAAATACATTTTCTTCTCTGCAGAAACTGCATAATCCAAGAAAAAGGAATTTTTAATCATATTAACAGTTGGGGTTACCCTAATGATATGGCAAGGCTTACATAATAATCCTAATTGGAAGGCCCACCTGGTAATCTTCACGCCCTATCATGCATGATTTTTAAAGGCCTCATCCTTTGGGGCACCTGGGTGGCTCAGTCAGTTAAGTGTCCAACTCTTGGATTTAGCTCAGGTCACGATCTGTTATGAGGTTGAGCCCCATGTTGAGCCTGGCTGGCATTTGGCTCTGCACGGAGTGTGGAGCCTGCGCGGGGTTTTCCTCTCATCCTCTTCCTCTCTCTCTCCTTCTCTGAAAAAAGTAAATGAAATAATCAATTAAATAAATGAAGGCCTCATCCTTTAATATGGATCAGGCAAAGACCAGTAGGCACCTGAAGAACCATTCAATCTTGAAAGAAAAACACAAAGGCAAACAGATGGGAACAAGGGAGGGATAGTAATATGGAAAAAACAAAGCATATTAAGGAAGTAGAATAAAGTTCTACAATTTGTATTGCATGCATAGGCAAGGGTAGGACGCTATTAAAATGAATGATAGATGACTAAAAGGATCTTTTGGGAATTAGGACCATGACAGAAGAGATAAAGTACTCAGCAGAGTGGATGGAAGGTAATACAGAGCAACCTCTAGGAAATTGAAAGAAGGGAAAAGAACTTAGAAACACCAGAAAAATAGCAAAACTTTTCTGATGGTGAATATCTGAATAACAGATATCCCTAGGAGAAAGAAGTATAAACATGGAGAGGAGAATAATATCAAAAAAGTTAATACAAGATAGTTTGTCACACCCATTTGCAGACTAAAAGGCTCATTTGTTTAATGTAATTGAACTAAAATATGCCAATATATAAATTTTAAATATTGGAAAGAATAATACTCTCTAACTCCATCCATGTCATTGCAAATGGCAAGATTTCATTCTTTTTTATGGCTGAGTAATATTCCATTATATATTTCACTCATATGTGGAATTTAAGAAACGAAACAAATGAACATGGTAGGGGGAAAGAAAGAGGCGAAGCACGAAACAGACTCTCAACTATAGAGAGCAATCTGATAGTTTGTTTGGAGGGGAGGTAGGCAGGGGAATGGGTTAAACAGGTTGATGGGTATTAAGGAAGGCACTTGTGATAAGCACCGGCTGTTGTATATAAGTGATAAATGACTAAATTCTACACCTGAAACTAACATTACCCTGTATGTTAACTAGAATCTAAATAAAAACTTGGAAAGAGAAAAAAATATTGGAGAGAAAAACAGATTCCTAAAGATTCTGGAAAGCAAACAACAGGTCATATTCAAAGGGAGAAAAATAAAAATGGCTCAGATTTCTAAAGAAAAGAGAACAACACTGAAAACTGGAAGGCAATGGAGCAATGCTGCCAAACTTCTGAAATAATGATTTCTAAACTAAAATTGGATACGTGTCAAACAAAACTCAGGGATGATTTAGAATAGAGATATTTTCAAGGAAGGCAAGTTCTCAAAATGTTCTGTTAATGCTTTTCCAGGAATTACTGAAGGCCAAATTCTGTAAAGTAAGTAAGTGAAAAAGAAGACAATATGGACCCCTGCGAACTGGAGATTCAACCCACCCGAAATGCTAATGAGATCTGTTCAATGACAGAGAAAGGCAACCTAGGTTAACCACTATCCAGCCAGCCTAGAAATAACACAGTCAAACTCGTGGCAGAGGCTTGTATTGAAGAAGAAGATTATATTGATAGAATTCCTGATGTGGGGGCGCCTGGGTGGCTCAGTGGGTTAAGGCCTCTGCCTTCGGCTCAGGTCATGGTCCCAGGGTCCTGGGATGGAGCCCCGCATCGGGCTCTCTGCTCAGCAGGGAGCCTGCTTCCTCCTCTCTCTCTGCCTGCCTCTCTGCCTCCTTGTGATCTCTATCTGTCAAACAAATAAATAAAATCTAAAAAAAAAAAAAAAAAAAAAAAAGAATTCCTGATGTGTTCTATTGAAAACTTGGGAATGAATAAATGTTTGTACACAGAGAAATCAAGCATAGTAAAATACATTAATTCTAATTTGGGGAAATTAAAATTGGTATGAGAATAGAAATGTAACATGAAACCTCCCATGTTGAGCAATTAAGTCATAATAGGTAAACACTGATCATTTATTTGACCAAAATATATGTATTTAAGCTAGTGCGGAGGGTTTACTTGCTATTCTGTCAAATGCATCTCTAAATGATACACTGGCAAATATAATTGAGATATATTAGTAATGCCTGAACCCTAGGCTCAGTCCTGTGAGCTGGATCAGGGAGCTCCCTGTCTCCACCTCCACATCCAGCAGAAAGTCATTGCGTGACTAACACATTTTCATCAGACTTCCTCTGATTTACCCAAAGGAATGTGAATGTGTATGTGGAAATGATATGCACTGCCAAGAAATGTGGAATTAGGTTTCAGCCTCCAGCTGTTATCTTCATCTTTGAGAATGAAATAGGGGACAAGTCACCAATGCATCATGCCAGTCTGAAACTTTTCAAAGTTTTCAGATTTCAGCAGAGCTGCTGAACAATTAAAGAATATCCAGAACACGGGGCGCCTGGGTGGCTCAGTGGATTAAGCCGCTGCCTTCGGCTCAGGTCATGATCTCAGTGTCCTGGGATCGAGCCCCGCATCGGGCTCTTTGCTCAGCGGGAGCCTGCTTCTCTCTCTCTCTCTGCCTCTCTGCCTACTTGTGATTTCTCTCTCTGTCAAATAAATAATAAATAAAATCTTTAAAAAAAAATATCCAGAACACAAGAATGACCTGGAACAAGTATCCCTGAGACAGCTAGAGAAGTTATTCTTTTTTTTTCTTTTAAGATTTTATTTATTTATTTGACAGAGATCACAAGTATGCAGAGAGAGAGGCAGAGAGAGAGGGGGAGGCAGGCTCCCCTCCTAACAGAGAGCCCGATGTGGGGCTCGATCCCAGGACCCTGGAATCATGACCTGAGCTGAAGGCAGCGGCTTTAACCTGCTGAGCCACCCAGGCGCCCCCGCCCTTTTTTTTTTTTTTTTTTAACAAGGTTACTTGTGGGGGCAAATTCTGGCAAAAACAGTGGAACAACTTCAACAAGACACAACCATTGATCTTGTGGAAGACTTGAACAAACTAGATGACAAAGAACATGCCAAAAGAAAGAGCGTAATGAACTTTTTGAGAAAAATCAGAATAATGATCCAAATTTTGTTTATGATGTTGAAGCTGAGTTCCTGCGGATGAACAACTGCAGTCTTGTGGCTTGGGCACAGAGACAACTGATGAATTTTGATATAAACAACTCAAAAAATTTATTATGCTAGCAGAAAATCTATACAAATAATGTATAAATACGATTCTAGAAAAATCTGTAAGGAACACTAAATGTACCTGTTGGGTCATGTTTGGATTGACCTTGTTACTTTTCAAAACGAGGACATGAGGAGTATCTAGTATGTAGATGCATGAGGAAGTCAGGGAAAACTGAGTACAGGAATCTGCCTGTAAGGAGTTTACAATCTAGGGATGCCTGGGTGGCTCAGTCTATTAGGCGTCTGTCTTTGGCTCAAGTCATGATCCCAAGGTCTTGGTGTCAAGTCCCACATAAGGCTTCTTGCTCAGTGGGGAACCTGCTTCTCTCCCTGCCTGCCATTCCCCCTGCTTTTGCTCCCTTTCTCTCTCTCCCTCTGACAAATAAATAAATAAAATATTTTTTAAAAGAAAGTGTATTGATTCTGAGGTTCGATTTACTGTATCCATTAAAATAATCAAGAAAAGCTTAATCTAGGAACTAAAGTATGAATGTTACAAAGTATGTTAATATAATTCACCATATCAATTCTGAAAGTGAAAATTTAGATATGTATCTCTATAGATTATTTTTTTAAATTCCAGTATAGTTAACATACAGTGTTACATTATTAGTTTCATGTGTACAATACAGTGATTCAACAATTCTATACAACTCAGGGCCCATCATGGTAAGGGTATTCCCAATCCCTTCACCTATTTCACCAATCTCCCCACCTACCTCTCCTCTGGTAACCAACAGTTTGTTTTCTGTTTTTTGGTTTGTCTTTTTTTTTCTTTATTTGTTTTGTTTCTTTAATTCCACATGTGACTGAAATCATATGGTATTTGTCTTCCTCTGACTGACTTATTTCACTTAGCCTTATACCCTTCAGATCCAACCATGTCATTGCAAATGGCAAGATTTCATTTTTTGTGGCTGGGAAACATTCCATTATATATATAGACATAACCTCTTCTTTATCCATTCATTTATTGATGACCACTTACACTGTTTCCATAATTGGCTATTGCTCTAATTAACATAGTGGTGCATATATCTTTTTGAATTAGTGCTTTCATGTTCTTTGGGTAAATACCCAGTAGTGGAATTACTGAATGATATGGCAATTGTATTTTTAATTTTTTGAGGAAACTCCATACTGTTTTCCATGGTGGTTTCACCAGTCTGCATTCCCACCAAGAGTGTACAAGTGTTCCTTTTTCTCTACATCTTCACCAACACTTGTTGTTTCTCATATTTTTTTATTTTAGACATTCGGACAGATGTGAGGTGATATTGTGGTTTGATTTGCATTGCCCTGTTGATGAGTGATGTTGAATATCTTTTCATGTGTCTGTTTAACAATTTGTATATTTTCTTTCTTTTTTTTTTGTTGTTGTTGTTATTTTTTTTTAATATAATTTTTTATTTTTTATAAACATGTATTTTTATCCCCAGTGGTACAGGTCTGTGAATCACCAGGTTTACACACTTCACAGCACTCACCAAAGCACATACCCTCCCCAATGTCCATAATACCACCCCCTTCTCCCAAACCCCCTCCCCCCAGCAACCCTCAGTTTGTTTTGTGAGATTAAGAGTCACTTATGGTTTGTCTCCCTCCCAATCCCATCTTCCTTCGTTTATTCTTCTCGTACCCACTTAAGCCCCCATGTTGCAACACCACTTCCTCATATCAGGGAGATCATATGATAGTTGTCTTTCTCCGCCTGACTTATTTCGCTAAGCATGATACGCTCTAGTTCCATCCATGTTGTCGCAAATGGCAAGATTTCATTTCTTTTGATGGCTGCATAGTATTCCATTGTGTATATATACCACATCTTCTTGATCCATTCATCTGTTGATGGACATCTAGGTTCTTTCCATAGTTTGGCTATTGTGGACATTGCTGCTATAAACATTCGAGTACACGTGCCCCTTTGGATCACTACGTTTGCATCTTTAGGGTAAATACCCAATAGTGCAATTGCTGGGTCATAGGGCAGTTCTATTTTCAACATTTTGAGGAACCTCCATGCTGTTTTCCAGAGAGGTTGCACCAGCTTGCATTCCCACCAACAGTGTAGGAGGGTTCCCCTTTCTCCGCATCCTCGCCAGCATCTGTCATTTCCTGACTTGTTGATTTTAGCCATTCTGACTGGTGTGAGGTGATATCGCATTGTGGTTTTGATTTGTATTTCCCTGATGCCGAGTGATATGGAGCACTTTTTCATGTGTCTGTTGGCCATCTGGATGTCTTCTTTGCAGAAATGTCTGTTCATGTCCTCTGCCCATTTCTTGATTGGATTATTTGTTCTTTGGGTGTTGAGTTTGCTAAGCTCTTTATAGATTCTGGACACTAGTCCTTTATCTGATATGTCGTTTGCAAATATCTTCTCCCATTCTGTCAGTTGTCTTTTGATTTTGTTAACTGTTTCCTTTGCTGTGCAAAAGCTTTTGATCTTGATGAGATCCCAATAGTTCATTTTTGCCCTTGCTTCCCTTGCCTTTGGCGTTCTTCCTAGGAAGATGTTGCTGCGGCTGAGGTCGAAGAGGTTGCTGCCTGTGTTCTCCTCAAGGATTTTGATGGATTCCTTTCGCACATTGAGGTCCTTCATCCATTTTGAGTCTATTTTCGTATGTGGTGTAAGGAAATGGTCCAATTTCATTTTTCTGCATGTGGCTGTCCAATTTTCCCAGCACCATTTATTGAAGAGGCTGTCTTTTTTCCATTGGACATTCTTTCCTGCTTTGTCGAAGATTAGTTGACCATAGAGTTGAGAGTCTATTTCTGGGCTCTCTATTCTGTTCCATTGATCTATGGGTCTGTTTTTGTGCCAGTACCATGCTGTCTTGATGATGACAGCTTTGTAATAGAGCTTGAAGTCCGGGATTGTGATGCCACCAACGTTGGCTTTCTTTTTCAATATCCCTTTAGCTATTCGAGGTCTTTTCTGGTTCCATATAAATTTTAGAATTATTTGTTCCATTTCTTTGAAAAAGATGGATGGTATTTTGATAGGAATTGCATTAAATGTGTAGATTGCTTTAGGTAGCATAGACATTTTCACAATATTTATTCTTCCAATCCAGGAGCATGGAACATTTTTCCATTTCTTTGTGTCTTCCTCAATTTCTTTCATGAGTACTTTATAGTTTTCTGAGTATAGATTCTGTGTCTCTTTGGTTAGGTTTATTCCTAGGTATCTTATGGTTTTGGGTGCAATTGTAAATGGGATTGACTCCTTAATTTCCCTTTCTTCTGTCTTGCTGTTGGTGTAGAGAAATGCAACTGATTTCTGTGCATTCATTTTATATCCTGACACTTTACTGAATTCCTGTATAAGTTCTAGCAGTTTTGGAGTGGAGTCTTTTGGGTTTTCCACATATAGTATCATATCATCAGCGAAGAGTGATAATTTGACTTCTTCTTTGCCGATTTGGATGCCTTTATTTCCTTTTGTTGTCTGATTGCTGAGGCTAGGACCTCTAGTACGATGTTGAATAGCAGTGGTGATAATGGACATCCCTGCCGTGTTCCTGACCTTAGCGGAAAAGCTTTCAGTTTTTCTCCATTGAGAATGATATTTGCGGTGGGTTTTTCATAGATGGCTTTGATGATATTGAGGTATGTGCCCTCTATCCCTACACTTTGAAGAGTTTTGATCAGGAAGGGATATTGTACTTTGTCAAATGCTTTTTTAGCATCTATTGAGAGTATCATATGGTTCTTGTTCTTACTTTTATTGATGTGTTGTATCACATTGACTGATTTGCGGATGTTGAACCAACCTTGCAGCCCTGGAATAAATCCCACTTGGTCGTGGTGAATAATCTTTTTAATGTACTGTTGAATCCTATTGGCTAGTATTTTGTTGAGTATTTTCGCATCTGTGTTCATCAAGGATATTGGTCTATAGCTCTCTTTTTTGGTGTATATACAAATATACAATTTGTATATACAAATATACAAATTGTATATACAAATATACAATTTGTATATTTTCTTTGGAGAAATGTCTGTTCGTGTCTTCTGCCCATTTTTAAATTGGATTATTTGGTCTTTTGTTGGTGAGTTGTATAAATTCCTTATATATTTTGGATAGTAACCCTTTATTGGATATATCATTTGCAAATATCTTCTCCCATTCAGTAAGTTGTATCTTAGTTGTGTTGATGGTTTCCTTTGCTGTGCAGAAACCTTTCATTTTGATGTAGTCCCAATAATTTATTTTTGCTTTTGTGTCCATTGACTCAAGCAACATATCTAGAAAAATGTTTCTATGACTGATATCAGACTGTGCTCTCTTCTAGGATTTTAATAATTTCAGGTCTCACAGTTAGTATTTAATCCATTTTTAATTTATCTTTGTGTATGGTGTAAGAAAGTGGTCCAGTTTCATTCTTTTCTATGTAGCTGTCTGGTTTTCCCAAGACCATTTGTTGAAGAGATGTGTTTTTTTCCTATTGCATATTCTTGCTTTCTTTGTCAAAGATTAATTGACCACATAATCATGGGTTTAGTATGAGGTTCTCTATTCTGTTCCTTTAATTTATGTGTCTCTTTTTGTGCCAGTACCACAGTATTTTCATTACTACAGGTTTTTTTTTTAAATTTTTATTTATTTATTTGACAGAGATCACAAGTAGGCAGAGAGGCAGGCAGAGAAAGAGGAGGAAGCAGGTTCCCTGATGAGCAGAGAGCCCGACGTGGAGCTCGATCCCAGGACCCTGGGATCATGACCTGAGCAGAAGGCAGAGGCTTTAACCCACTGTGCCACCCAGGCGCCCCCATTACTACAGGTTTTTAGTACATCTTGATATCTGGGATTGTGACACTTCCAATTTTGTTCTTCTTTCTCAAGACTGCTTTGGCTATTCAGAGTATTTTGTGGTTTCATACAAATTTTAGGATTATTTGTTCTAGGATTATTTGGGTAGTATAGACATTTTAGCAATATTTGTTCTTCCCATCCATAAGCATGAAAAATCTTTCTGGGAAGGGTCCAAGATGGTTGAGGAGTAGGGGACCCTATTTTAACCGGATCCCTGAATTGAGCTGGGTATCTACCAGACCACTCTGAACACACATGAAACAGCCTGAAATGTAAGAAGATATCTGTTACCATGTATCATTCAAAGCCACCATTTCCTTTTGGATTTTCTGTTTGGATGATCTATCCTTTGATATAAGTGGGGTGTTAAAGTCTCCTATTATTATATTACTACCAGTTATTCCCTTTATATTTGCTATTAGCTGCTTTAAGTATTTTGGTGCTCCCATGTTGAGCACATGGATATTTACAATTGTTATATCTTCTTGTTGGATTGATCCTTTTATGATTATGTAGTATCCTTTGTCTCATGTTATAGTTTTTTTTCTTTTAAGATTTTACTTATTTATGAGACAGAGAATACAAGCAGGGGGAGCAGCAGAGGGAGAGGAAGAAGTAGGCTCCCTGCTGAGCAGGTAGCCTGATGTGGGGCTCCATCCCAGGACCCTGAGATCATGACCTGAGCCAAAGTCAGACACTTACCTGACTGAACCATGCAGGCACCTCTCATCTTTAGATTAAAATAATTTTGTCCAGGAGAGTGGGGCCAAAAAAGTCTATTTTGTCCAACCTAAATATTGCTACCCCAATTTTCTCTTCTATTTGCATGGTAAATAAATGCTTTGCCTTCTTTTCAGTTCAATCCACATCATGTCTTTAGGTCTGAAATGAGTCTTTTATAGGCAGCATATAAATGGGTCCTGCTTTTTTTTTTTTTTTTTTTTTTTTTGGTATGGAGACAGAGAAAATATTTTATTAAGTAAAAGAAAAATAAATAGATTCTACAACACAAAAATATGACATTCTATGTAATAATTACCATCCAATAAAAGAATATAATGGGAAATGACACCTCACAAGAACATAATTTTACAGTTATCATTAAGAGGACAGGCATCAAATGAAAGAGGTTAAATGCTTAGTACTGACACACATGAGGTGATAGAGCCACTATGATGTGTTCAATGCTGGCATCTAAGTCTACAAATTGTAGTGGAAGAATATGTCTGTCCACAAAACCAGATTCTCAGTATGCAAACTACACATCATAAAGACCAAAGATCTCAAGATAATGTCTGTCTTTAAGTTATTTCAAATAAACAATATCCACTTTATTTTTTAATCCATTCCCTCATCCTATTTTTTTTATGAGAGTGTTCGGTCCCTTTACAGTTGAAGTAATTATTGATAGGTATATTCTTATTCCCTGTTTGTTACTTGTTTTATGGTTGTTTTTGTAGTTATCTGTTCCTTTCTTCTCTTGCTCTCTTTTCTCATGGTTTGCTGGCTTTCCTTAGTGATATACTTGGATTCCTTTCTCTTTATTTTTATGTATCTATTACCAGTTTTTGATTTGTGGGTACCATTGGGTTTACATATAACATCTTATGCATATAGCAGTCTATATTAAGTTGATGTTGCTTAAGTTTGAACCCATTCTTTACTCTATGCCCTCCCCTATTTTAGGTATATGGTGTCATATTTTACATTCTTTTATTTTGTGAATCCCTTGACTGATATCTATAGATATACTTAATTTTACTTTTTTTGTGCTTCCTACTTTTCTTACTCCTGCTTATGGTCTTTCCTTTCCACTCAAAGAATCCCTTTTAACATTTCCTGTAGGGCTGGTTTAGTGATCATGAATTCGTTTAACGTTTGTCTGGGAAACTCTTTACCTCTGCTTCTATTCTGAATGATAGTCTTATTGGATAGAATATCTTTGGCTGAAGGTATATTTTCTTTCAGTACTTAAATTATATCACACCACTCCCTTCTAGCCTGCAAAGTTTCTGTTGAAAAATCAACAGATCACCTTCTGGGGTTTCCCTTGTATGTAAGTGTTTTCTTTTCTCTTGCTGCCTTAAAAATTCTCCATCACTTTTTTTTTTTTTCAATTTTAATTACTGTGTATCTTGGTGTGAGCCTCCTTGGGTTGATTTTATTGGCCTTTTGTGCCTCCTGGGTCTGGATTTCTGTTTCCTTTCCCAGATTTGGGAAGTCTTCAGCTGCTATTTTTTTTTAATATATATTTTTTAAATTTATTTGTCAGAGAGAGAGGAGCGAGAGCGAGCACAGGCAGACAGAGTGACAGGTAGAGGCAGAGGGAGAAGCAGGCTCCCTGCCAAGCAAGGAGCCCGATGTGGGACTCGATCTCAGGACACTGGGATCATGACCTGGGCTGAAGGCAGCTGCCCAACCAACTGAGCCACCCAGGCGTCCCTTCAGCTGCTATTTCTTCAAATAAATTTTCTGGCCCTTTTTCTCTCTTCTCCTTCTGAGATCCCTATAATGTGAATGTTACTGTGCTTGATGTTGGTTGAGTCCCTTATGGGGACTTGTAATTATTATTTTTTTTCTCTCATGTTCACCTTGATTGGTTCCTGTTTCCACTTCAGGTTGCTGAGCCATTCTTCTGTTTCATATTGGTGATCCATTGATGATTCCTGCCTAAAAAATTACTACCACAGTGATTGTCAAATTGTGATTTTTTTGAAGTTTCTCTTCCTTTCTACATTTATTAGTTTGAATTCTGCTGTATAGAAAAGTGTTAAAATTGGTATAATATAATGATATAATATAAATAAATTACATTTATCTATAGTAACATAGGCTCATGGGTTCTTATTTTGCTCAGTGTACCATAATCCATTATTATCATTATTACAAATGGTCCCAGGTGAGATTAGTGAGGGTCCCTTCAAGCTGGATTCTCTTGGAATATACCCTATACTTCTTGAACACCACCTTCTTTACTGACACAAGATGTTCTAAGCTCATCTTGTGCTTTTCATGGTCAAGTTCTAGAGATAGCCATTTCTCTATGAGTAGAGAATGATATTGAGAAACTAACTGGGTGCTCAAGCTCATTACTCTAAGTGGGGGTGGGTAGCACTAGTTCAAGAGGTAATATATGTATATATATACATGTACCCATATATCCATGGTAGAAACCATGCGTTCATACCAAAATCTCCAATTCCAATACATTATAAGGTTTGTTCTAGCTTTCCTCTTTTTCATATTTGGAACTCCCTTCTCATTCCTTGAAAAATCTGGCTCCCACTATCTCCAATATGTTTGTTTATTTGGAAAGTTCTCCTCTAAGTGACTGACCTTTTGACCTATGCTGCTTCGACCTCCTATAGCAACAGTGGCCTTATCCATTCAGTCACCAACCTGGGATTCCTTCTCCTCTTCTTCCTACTCAGATGTCGTCTTTACATGGGCACTGATCCTGCATTGAGCTGGGTCATCATCAGCCCTGTCCCTTTCACCCTTTTCTACCAGATCCAACTAATGGATTTTGGACTGAGAAAGGGAGGACTGACTATTTGATATTAATAATTTACTGTTAATTATGTATGTGTGAGAATATAGTGATGAACTTTATTTTTTAAAAAGAATCCTTAACTTTAAGAGACACTGAAATATGTATGAGTGAAATGTGTTGGATTTTCTTCAAAACAATAAGGGGTTGGGAGAAGTGGGTGGGGGTAGAGGTAAAACCAAATTGCTTATAAACATAATTATTGGTGCTGGTGGTATGTACATGAGTGTTCATTATATTTTTCCATAACAAGAAATATTTTTTAAAGGCCAATAAGCAAATTCTCCCCCTATCATGTAGTTCTCAAAATTGTTGTGGTTTGTCTTTTTTCTTTTTTTCTTCCATTTGAAATATAACATTCTAGCAAATCTATGAGAAAACTATACTTTGGAATATTGTTTTGGGTGTAGTTTTAGAAAGAATTGAATGGCTCTAAATTTGAGTGTTTACATGCAGGTTCAGGGCAATTCTTTCATTAATCTAAGTCTTTTAAAAAGTTTCTTTCAAAAGCAATATATTTTCTGAACTTCCTGTTCTCTGCAGCTTCCTGGCTTCTGGGGCTTCAGTTCCAGTTAATCCAGGGCTTCTCTGTGTTGTAGTTTCTGCTTGCCTTGTACCTGCACCTCTTCAATTCCTGTTGCCTTGCTACCTTGTGGCTCTTACAGTCAGATCACTTCTTCTGCCTCATGGATCTTATCTGTTCAAGCCTTCTGCTGCTTTGTGGATCTCAAATTCAGGACTTTCCCTCATGGTTTCTGTTCCTCATGGATCCTGCTACATTGTGGCTCCTGTTGCTTCATGCTTGTTGGCCCACTGTTGTCTTGATGCTTCATGGCTTTTTGCTGCTTTGTGGTTCTGCATGCTCATGATATGAGGCCCCCAAAGGCCAAAGGCAAGCAAAGAGGGTAACAGGGGGAAAAAAAGGTAGTCAGTAGTACTAGGAGTATAAATACAGCCAAGAAGTTGAGTGACCATTTTGGGAAGCACTAGAGAAGGGAGCAACAGATGCCCACAGCTGAGGGGGTGACAAGATATGCCAGGCTTAAGAGCTGCTTTGGACTGTGAACAATTTCCAAGTTTCTGTTCTTGCAAGAGGCTGCCTGCGTAGCTGACTTTGTCCTCCTTATTTCCCCATGAATGCTTCGATAAATCACCATCACTAAAAATGAAGAAACAAATAAATGAAATAAAAAACATATTTATTTTCTTAATAGAATTTCTTTTTTTTAATTTTATTTATTTATTTGACAGAGAGAGATCACAAGCAGGCAGAGAGGAAGGCAGAGAGAGAAGGAAGCAGGCTCCCCGCTGAGCAGAGAGCCCAATGCGGGGCTCGATCCCAGGACCCTGAGATCATGACCTGAGCCCAAGGCAGAGGCTTTAACCCACTGAGCCACCCAGGCGCCCCTCTTAATAGAATTTCTATTAGCTTATTATTTTTTCTTTAGGTATTTTATATTGCAACTGTGTGTAGCAAATTAACTTTTCCCCCTAATAGTTTCCTGCTTATAGTAGAAACTTTCAATTTTGTTACTTGATATTTGACTGCCACTGATTTTTTTTTTTTTTAAAGATTTTATTTATTATTTATTTGAGAGAGAGACAGTGAGAGAGAGCATGAACGAGGAGAAGGTCAGAGAGCGAAGCAGACTCCCCATGGAGCTGGGAGCCCGATGCGGGACTCGATCCCGGGACTCCAGGATCATGACCCGAGCCGAAGGCAGTCGTCCAACCAACTGAGCCACCCAGGCGTCCCACTGCCACTGATTTTTTAAAAAGATTTTATTTATTTGACAGAGAGAGAGAGTGAGAGCGAGCAAGTAGGCAGAGTGGTAGGCTGAGGGAGAGGAAGGAGCAGACACCCTACTGAGCAGGGAGTCTGATGCAGGGCTTGATCCCAGGACCCTGAGATCATGACCTAAGCCACCCAGATGCCCCATGCCACTGAATTCTTAATAATTCTAGTTTTTTTTTAAGATGTTATTTATTTTTTTATTTGACAGACAGATATCACAAGTAGGCAGAGAGGCAGGCAGAGAGAGGAGGAAACAGGCTCCCTGCTGAGCAGAGAACCCAGCATGGGGCTCGATCCGAGGACTCTGAGATCACGACCCGCACTGAAGGCAGAGGCTTTAACCCCCTGAGCCACCCAGGTGCCCCAATAATTCTAGTTGTTTTACTTGGTATCCTTGTTTCTTTTCTTATCTTTAAAAAAGGTTTTATTTATTATTTATTTGAGAGAGAGAATGAGAGAACATGAGAAGGGGGAGGGTCAGAAAGAGAAGCAGAATCCCTGTTAACCAAGGAGCATGATGTGGCTGTCTGATGGACTGGTATTTGTCTTACCTTAGGGCACTAATGGGGAGTGAGTGTATTTGGGATGCCTCCCGGCCATTGAGAACAAGGGAGAGAGGATAGCTTGCTGTTATAGAACCAGACAACTTGCATTACAAAAACATATACCACAGCGTGCAATACACTCCTATAAAAGAAACTGGCAAGACTCTCTAAGAAATTGCACACATCATCTCAGAGAAGTTGTATTCCTCCAACAAAAGATTTCAGAGGCCTCCAGAATCTCTCACCAGGCTTATTGGCAAGAGTCTTCTATATGAAGCCAGTCCATAAAGACTGGAGAAAATGGTTGTCATCTGAAATGCATAGATCTTAACATAAAGTTATGATACATATAAAGAAATAAGTATGGCTCAAACACAGGAGCAAAATAAATCTCCAGAAATTGAGCTAAAGAAGTGGAAGGATATGACTTACCTGAAAATAGTTCAAAATAAATCTTGCCATTTGCAATGACATGGATGGAGCTAGAGGGTATTATGTAGAGCGAAATAAGTCAATCAAAGAAAGACAATTATCATATGATCTCTCTGATATGAGGAATTTGAGAGGAAGGGCAGGTAGTTTGGGGGCTAGGGAAGGAAAAAATGAAAAAAGATGGTATCAGGAGGGAGACAAAGATAAGAGACTGTTAATCTCACAAAACAAACTGAGGGTTCCTTGTGGGTGGGGAGGTCGGGAGAGGATGGTTGTGTTATGGACATTGGGGAGGGTATGTACTATGGTGAGTGCTGTGAAATGTGTAAGCCTGATGATTCAGACTGTACCCCTGGGGCAAATAATACATTATATGTTAATAAAAATAATTTTAAAAATAATTCAAAATAACCACCATAAAGATGCTGTACATGCTCAAGAAAATCATGCACAAACAGAGACAGAAATTATATATATGAAAAAAGAACCAAACAGAAACTTTGGGACTAAAGAACACAATAATTGAACTGAAAAATTCACTGGAGGGATTCAACAGCTGCCTTGCTCAAGTAGAATAATCAATGAATTCAAAGAAAGATCACTTAAAATTATGCAGTCAGAGAACAGAAAGAACAATGAAAAAAAAGAGTGAAGAAAGCCTAAGGGACTTACAGAATACCATAATGTGGACCAATATATACATTATGGGAGTCCTTGAGAAAAAAGGAAAGAGAAGGGGGCAGAGAACTTATTTAAAGAAATAATGGCTAAAAACTTCCCAAGTTGAGGAAAGGAAATGGATAGCAGATTCAAGAAGCCCTATAGACTTCAACTAGGATGAATCCACAGAAATCCACAGTGAGATACATCATAGTTGAGCCTTGAACAACATGGGGACTGGGAGCGCTGATTCCATCTTTTCAAAATACAGTAAAAAAAATCTGTGTATAATTTTTGATTCTTTTTTTTTTTAAAGATTTATTTATTTATTTGACAGAGAGAAATCACAAGTAGATGGAGAGGCAGGCAGAGAGAGAGAGAGAGAGAGAGGGAAGCAGGCTCCCTGCCAAGCAGAGAGCCCGATGCGGGACTCGATCCCAGGACCCTGAGATCATGACCTGAGCCGAAGGCAGCGGCTTAACCCACTGAGCCACCCAGGCGCCCTAATTTTTGATTCTTGTTTAAACTTAATAGCCCACTATTGACCAGAAGCATTACTGATAACATAAACAGAGGATTAACACATATGTTGTATGTTATCTATATTATATACTATATTCTTAAAATAAACTAGAGAAAAGAAATGTTATTAAGAAAATTAAAAGGAAGACAGATGCCTGGGTGGCTCAGTCAGTTGAGCATCTGACTCTTGATTTTGGCTCAGGTCATGCTCTTGGAATGGTGAGGTTGAGCCCGTAATTTGGGCTCTGCACTCAGTGGGGAATCTGCTTGGTGTTCTCTCTCTCCCTCTCCCCCTGTTTGTGCACTCTCTCTCTCTCGCTCGCTAAGGTAAATAAATAAATCTTAAAGAAAGAAAATTATAAGGAAGACAGAATACATGAACAGTACGGTACTGTATTTATATTTTTAAAAATCTGTGCATACATTTACCTGTACAGTCCATATTCTTCAAGGGTCAATTGTATAATCAAATTTCAAAACACAAAGACAAAGAGAATTTTGAAAACAGCAAGAGAAAAGCAGCTTGTCATGTATATGGAAAACCCTAAGACTCAGCAGATGCTTTGCAGACCAGAAGGGAGTGGGATAATATATTCAACATGCCAAAAAGAAAATGCCAATCAAGAACTAATATATTTTTAACATCCGTCAAAAAATGAAGGAGAAATAGACTTTCCCAGAAAAACAAAAGCTGAGGGACTTCATCACTGCTAGAGCTGCCTTACAAGGAATGTTAAAGGAATGCTTCAAGTTGAAATGAAAGGACGCTAAATAGTAATATTAAAGGGTATGAGGGGGTGCCTGGCTGGCTCAGTTGGTGGAGCATGTGATTCTCGGGTATAGAGATTACTTAAATTAAAAAAAAAGCAAATAAAAGTATAAAGCTCACTTTTAAGTACCAAGACAAACACAGAATATTATAAAACTGTAATGGTGTGCATAAATCACTTTTAATTCTGGGTATAGAAGTTAAAAGACAGAAGTATAAGAAACTATAACTACTAAAACATGTTAATAGATGAAGAATATAAAAAGACACATTCATGACATCAATAACATAAAATGTGAGGGGAGAGAAGTAAAAGTGTTAAGAATTTCTAAGCAACTGAAATTAAGTAGTTGTCAGCTTAATACAGATGGTTATAACCACAAGATGATTTATGTAAGCCTCATGATAACCACAAAGATACTGATAGAAGATACACAAAAGAAAATGTGAAAGAAATCAAAGCATGACTACAAAAAATAAAATTACTGAAACACAAAGGAAGACAGTAAGAGAGGAAAAGAGGGAGAAAAAAGACACAGGACAAACAGAAAATAATTAACAAAATGATAACAGTAAGTCCTTCCCTAAAAATAATTATTTTAGATATAAATGCATTAAACTCCCCAATCAAAAGATATATAGTAGCAGAATGTATAAACATCATCCAACTATGTTGTCTATAAGAGAGTCATTTCAGATTTAAGGATCTGTATTGGCTGAAAGTGAAGTATGGAAAAAGACATTCCATGCAAATAGTAGCCAAAAGAAAGCAGACATATCAATCATATTAGACAAAATGGATTTTAAGTAAAAAATTCAAGCAGGACATAAAAATACAAAGTGAAAACACCTGAAAGCCTACTATCTTATGATAATAATTCTTAATATTTTTAAAACCATCCTTTAACAAATATACATGTAAATAACAGATGTATGTGTTTTATATTTTTAACAAGAACTTTATACTTTAACAAGAACTATACTTTTTTTTTAATTTAATTTTTTATTTGACAGAAAGAGAGCACAAGCAGGCAGAGTGGCAGGCAGAGGGAGAGGGAGCGGACCCCCTACCAAGCAGGGAGCCTGACATGGGGCTCAACCCTAGGACTCTGGGATCACGACCTGAGCCAAAGGCAGCCACCCAACAGACCCAGCCTCCCAGGCACCCCAAGAACTATACTTTTAACAAGACTTTCATTGGTTACCTATCAGTTTCCCCTTTGTACATACATCTTCACAAGTTCCTATACTCCCTCTATGTAGAACACGTTAAAATTCTGGTGTGACTATCCCACATCTTTCTCCATGTTTATACAGTCACATATATATAAGTACACAGTTACACATTCCATTCCTATATCAAAATGTTTTTTTTTTTTTTAAAGATTTTATTTATTTATTTGACAGAGATCACAAGTAGGCAGAGAGGCAGGCAGAGAGAGAGGAGGAAGCAGGCTCCCTGCTGAGCAGAGAGCCCGATGCGGGACTCGATCCCAGGACCCTGAGATCATGACCTGAGCCGAAGGCAGCGGCTTAACCCACTGAGCCACACAGGCGCCCTCAAAATGTTTTTTTTTTAAAGATTTTATTCATTTATTTGACAGAGAGAGATCACAAGTAGGCAGAGAGGCAGGCAGAGAGAGAGAGGAGGAAGCAGGCTCCCCGCCGAGCAGAGAGCCCGATGCGGGACTCGATCCCAGGACCCTGAGATCATGACCTGAGCCGAAGGCAGCAGCTCAACCCACTGAGCCACCCAGGCGCCCCTATCAAAATGTTTTTAAATTTCATCACAGATACACTAATACCTACAACTGATGAGGAATATATCAAAATAACAGTAAACCATTGTGTAAATATAATCCAGTTTAAGAAATACAATACATGAAATAACTTTTTTTGTTGTTAGAGCAACTCAGCAAAATAAAATTCTGGTTTCTTGTTGGACAACATTGTTCTACACAGACATCAAACAGGCCAAAGAAAATAAACAGAAACTTCACAGGCAAAAAAGGGAAAAAAAGAAAACGTTTACCTTTGGCCTTTTCAACCATCTCATAGAAACCGACTACTCATAGTACAGCTACGTACATACACACCAAAAAATTATTGGAAGGCTTGGAATAAGATTTTTTTACTGCTGTTTTGTTTTTTTTTTAATGGTTTTATTTTCTTCTTTGAGATTATAATGAACACGGCCATACCACAAGTAAAGTCAGAAGTGGGGCAGAGAATGCTCACAAGGCTAGTTTTGTCATCTGAGATTACTAAAAATGGCTGACCCCTAACAATATGTACAAAAATATAAATATAAAATACCATGTCTCCTTTAAAAATACTTTTAAGAAAAAAAGCAGGGCCTTGGAAGTTTTGGTTCTTTTTTTCTTCCCTGTTGTAGATTCCTGTTGTGGTTTTGCATTGGCGGAGAATGCGTGTGTCGTTTGTAGGTGGCACTGCCCAGGTGGGGCATGGGTGGGTGGGACTCTCCGCTTGAAAGTGACCACGTTTAGAGTCTGAGATGGGAAATAGGGGCGTGGTGAATAGGATAAAATCCCTTTTCTATTACAATTTCAGAAGAAACCCCCAAATGTCCTGAGGGGGGAAATGTTTAAATGCTGTTAAGTTTAACTTTTCCTTTTTCACTGCCCAGAAATCCTCATAGGTCTTCTGTTTCTTAGTGTGAACTTTGCCATCCTCATCATCTTCTGCCACCTGTGTTCTTACCTGCCTAAGCCTCCCCATCTACCTCTCTATCGCCTTCCTATTCCCCTCCTCTTCCTGCTGCACCATTTTACATCTTCTTCATCTTCCTTCTTGGCCTCCTGCCCCCCATTTTCCTCATAAGCCTTCCCATTAGCAGGTGCATCTCTTCTATTCTCTGCCTCCTCCACAATTCTCCTCTAAATCCTTGGTGGTGATCTCGGAGCTAGTGTCTACAGTTGTCTCGGACATGACCTGGCACACTGGTGATCTGAAGCTCTGGGTTAAAAAGAAAGCAAGAGTTGGAGGACTATGGTGATAAAGCTGCCAGAGTCTGTGGTGGTGGAGGTGTGTGGCAGAGTTGGTTACAATGAACCCGGAGCTAGACCCAGGAACAATGCAAAGATGGCTTTTTGGAGCAGCCAGTGGGGTTATGAAATAACTCTGTATCCCTTTTGCAAACTTATCTTTTCCTGTTTCCTCCTCTCTGAACTTACTACATTCCTGAATTTTATTTACCATATCCTTGTTTTCCATTATCTTCCACTTAAGCACAAAGTATAATTTATTTTGCTTCTTTATAAAATTTCATGAATGGAACACTCTGTATATATATTTCTATGGCTCATTGCTCATCACATACTAGATTCACTAATTCTCGCTGCTGTGTACTATTTCAGTGTAAAGGTACTCTACACCTCCTTATCCATCCTACTTTTTATGGTCATGTTTCATTTCCAGATTTCTTACTGCAATGATATTAGTGAAACCAATGTAACTGTGTTTGATGACAGGGAAAGCATTTCAAGGATTTTTAAGCTATGATGAAACCAGTTAGGAGGAAGTAAAGGAGAGACTTTTGGAAGAGAAACAACAAAAAGAAAAGGTCAAAAAAAGACATTTCCCCCCTCAGGAACACTTGGGGGTTTCTTCTGAAATTGTAATAGAAAAGGAATTTTATCTTCTTTCCTAATACTACATCCATTAGCTCTTCATCTACTTTCAACTACCATTTCAGATCTGAAGAAAAAGTGTCAGAAATGTCAGAAGAAATACAAATATTTAGGTTCAAAATTGCCAACTGCAACAGAGAAATCAGGCACTGTTCGGGAAATGGTAGCCTGGTTTTTGTATAGTCAGAATATAACACAATGTAATTATCACTTTTTTAATAAGACAAGTAGTATTCTAATGGACTAATTATGCAGTCTCAAACAGGTTCCTTGCCTTGCCTGACCTATATACTAGAACATCTGATCCCTTAATGCTGGGCTCTGCTCTAATCTACCTGCTTGAACAAGTAGGAAATTATTTCCTTAGTCTAGGGTTTTCAAAGTTATCTGGTTAAGTACCCTTAATATTACAGAAGATTGGAAATCTACAGAAGCCACTCCATGACCGCATGTTACTTTGATTTCTTCTTTCATATTTTTAAAAAAGATTTTATTTATTTATTTGTCAGAGAGAGAGAGAGAGGCAGGCAGAGGGAGAAGCAGGCTCCCCACTAAGCAAGGAGCCCCATCGGGACTTGATCTGAGGACTCTGGGATCATGACCTGAGCTAAAGGCAGACATTTAACTGAATGAGCCACCCAGGCATCCCTATTTCTTCTTTCTTTAAAATACTGCAGTCTTTCTGATAAAACAGCACTGATCCATTATAAAATATCATTATAAAATCATTTGGCAGAAAAACTGCAAATATTTTTATGCATCTTAAATTTGATGCTACAAGAAGATGTAATAATACTGCTACTCTATTTTATAGATAATGAAACTTGTAGAAATCATGAAACTCACAACAACGGTCATATTTATTCAGTTATATATAATGATTGGCAGTCAGATAATCAAATTAACACATACTAAGCCATTTAACACTGTACTGTTTCTCGATCTCGGATGGACAGTAATCTACCTTCATAATCACCATACTATGCACAGAAAAGAAAAGCTTATTAAAAAAACTCACAAATATTAAATCGTTCTCAGTTACTGATATTAACACACAATGTCACACATCTCATCTCTCAATGCAAAGAGAACTTTGCATATGATCACAGTATCAATCCACGACCACGTATTGTTACTTTTCAACAGTGGTAATAGGCTGTAACACAACCCGCCTTACATCTAAGGAAACAAAGATTCACACAAGCATGAATATAAACAACTCCACTTAAGGTCCCACTCGCCAAATTGGACCCATAAACTCACCTGGAGGAAGACGCACCCATCTGCTCAACTGCCAGACCCTGCTCCAGTCTCTCACAAACTAGATAAGCTCGTGATCTAACTTTTTCAAGAATTTTAAGTAGTGGCCATGAGGTGAGTGAGGTGTCAGGCACAAATTTTAAGGAAGAACTCACTTTCAGGTTTGTATAAGGTTGTGTAAGTCAGTACTTACATAACTCTAATAGTGAATACCTTCTTAAACTTTGTGCCTTAAGGTTATTCCCATGGACCTTACTTGAGACGTTCCCGCTCACTGAAGCCTAAGTCCCTGGTCCCTTCTCATCTGCACCTTCTCGGGAGTCCAGAACGCGTTCCTCCGCCTTCCTTGAGAACCATTCATCAAAGACCACTACCATTCATCCAAGATGTTGACAACAACATAAAAGACAACTGAGCAGCAAGGCTCGCGGAGCCTGGACCTACGCCCTGCAGCAAAGACTAGAACAACACCAAATTGACTTTGGAAAAAGCGCCTTTGCTACGCGAAGCCGAGTTGCATGCTGGGAGCATTCTGAGGGTCCAGGGTCCCCACTCCTGAGTATTTGCCCACGGTGGACTACATTTCCCAGAAGTCTCCGGGCACAGGTCTTTTTCTGGGCGGGGCGAGTTTGCCGGCGGAGAGCTCTTTGGATGGCCAGGTTCCCAGCCTCCGAGGACTTCCCGGCTCTTATTTCCCATAAGTCTGTGGGTCCGTTTCCGGCGGCCTGAAGGTTCTTGGATTCGGCGTGGTGAGTTGCTAGCGTCGGAGGAAGTAATCAGCGCCGGCTCGGAACCCGCAGGGAAGGCAGGGGTTGACTCCGGGCGGCTCCCGAGGTGAGGAGGACCGGCTTGCGGACAGGGCGTGTCGCGTTTGGAGCCTCCAGTCTGCATGCGCGCGAGCGGCTGAGAAGGATGGTGTGGGACAGACGGCGTGGCAGGGCCGGGGCGTGTCTCCGTGATGGTGTGTGCGACTGGGACTGTGTGACGGGGTGATGAGCTGCGTGGCCTTGCGGTTTTGCTTTGGCTGTGCGCTCCAAGTTTCTTCTAGACTCTGTTTGGGCATGCCAAAGTGAAGTGACCGCAAGAGCAGGAGTCCTTCACTGAGCCCTAGAGGGAACGTTTCACGCCCGAAGGCGTAGGTCCAGTCTTGGGATGAGCATTGTACATCCAGAAGTGTCCTCATGACATGCCGCTAGGAAAACGTGCTGGGGGGTTCCAGAGCTAAGATTCCTGGAAGGGGCGCGTCTAGGAGCTCCCTGGGAGCCAGCTCCCTGTTTCAGAGCCACTGCGACCAGACCTCTCTCCCCAATAATTGCTGTCAGCCCCCAGAGAGATTCTAGTCTTCTTTTCAATTCCATTTGGTTTCGTGTGGATGAAGGCAGAGATGGCTATAGATGGCGTTTTGGTTTCCCGGTGTTTCTGGGGTGTGTGTGTGTGTGTGTGTGTATTTGCTACTTCTGTGCTCCAAGCAATGCTGGTGTCTCATGATTCTTTTTTCCCCCTACCGCTGCTAGGTTTCTAAGAAGGACCCTGAGAAGGAAGAAAGAATTGTTGCGTATATTGAAATCAAGGTTCAGGTGAGTTTGTGTTTCTTTCTTTCTTTCGCTCTCTTTTTTTAAAGACAGTTACTTTTGTTTTTAGATCATGAGAATATTTGCTTTCCTCAGCCTGCAGTATCACTGGTAGTGTCTATCCTGGGTTTTCCTTCTGGTGAATGACCCACCTTGCTGATGTATATCTCTTCTTGGTGACCCTCTCTTGCCCTTATTCTCAATCAATAGCTAGCTGTTCAAACGGCAAATTATTCCAATCCTTGGGTGCATTCTCCCTTTCTGAGCATGCTGATGGTGTAGAAGTACACCTCCTAGATTAGCGTTAGAGTTTCATTTTAAAGATTTTTTTTTAAATTTATTTATCAGAGGGAGAGAGGTGGAGAGAGCGAGCACAGGCAGACAGAATGGCAGGCAGAGGCAGAGGGAGAAGCAGGCTCCCTGCTGAGCAAGGAGCCCGATGCGGGACTCGATCCCAGGACGCTGGGACCATGACCTGAGCTGAAGGCAGCTGCTTAACCAACTGAGCCACCCAGGCGTCCCTAGAGTTTCATTTTAGACTATGATTACTTAAGGAGATTGGTATTTACTTGGTATTGTGTGCAAACTATTTTGTGTCTTCTCCACAGTCATGATTTTTAGATCAAGGCAAGGTAGGAGGATTGTTTGAGTTAATAAATGATAATGTTTTAAGACTTTTAGGGGGTGGGGATGTAATTAGGGTTTGAGCATAGGGGTTTGCTGTTTGCACCAACAAAGACAGAGACGTTCATTTAATCTTTTGGTAGAAATCTGTAACATTGTGAGACCTGGGTTATTTCAGGTCCCACTTTGTGAGTGTTGTAGAGGCAGTACTGTGTTATGGGTAAGAGTAAGGCTCTGGACTTAGAGCATCTGTATTCAAATTCTGGCTCTATATGTTACTAGCTCTGTGAGCTTAGGTGACTGGGGCTCTCTGTGTCACATCTACAAAATTAAGACAAGGTAATACCTATCTCATGGGGGTTATAAAGATGTAAAATGAGTCAGTGCATGTAAAGCACCTTAGAATAGGGCCTGCGCCATGATACAGGCATAGTGAATGTTAAG
Organism: Mustela lutreola; assembly: GCF_030435805.1. Taxonomy (NCBI): domain Eukaryota; kingdom Metazoa; phylum Chordata; class Mammalia; order Carnivora; family Mustelidae; genus Mustela; species Mustela lutreola. The sequence goes on along the minus strand of NC_081305.1, from coordinate 59,556,307 downwards.
ATTTGCTGTTACATGGTGATTCTGGATCATTTCACATCAACTTTCCATAACTGAAATTGGAAGAGAAATATGAAGATGATTGTGATAGGTGCTTGCAAGTTTAAAAAAGTGACCGAGATGCTCAAATGGTCTAGTACAGGATACCTTAACCTGAGGTCTTGTTCCATTTATGAGCTGCAAGGTGATTGCAAACCCCTTGAAATTGGGCAGGATTTTTGTAAATATTTGTGAATTTATTTTTCTTTTTTTTTTTTTTTTTTTTTTTTTTTAAAGCTCTATAATGTATTTATTTTTTTTTTTAATTTTTTATTTTTTATAAACATATATTTTTTATATACATATATTTTTATCCCCAGGTCTGTGAATCACCAGGTTTACACACTTCACAGCACTCACCAAATCACATACCCTCCCCAATGTCCATAATCCCACCCCCTTCTCCCCAACCCCCTCCCCCCGGCAACCCTCAGTTTGTTTTGTGAGATTAAGAGTCACTTATGGTTTGTCTCCCTCCCAATCCCATCTTGTTTCATTTATTCTTCTACCCACTTAAGCCTCCATGTTGCATCACCACTTCCTCATATCAGGGAGATCATATGATAGTTGTCTTTCTCTGCTTGACTTATTTCGCTAAGCATGATACGCTCTAGTTCCATCCATGTTGTTGCAAATGGCAAGATTTCATTTCTTTTGATGGCTGCATAGTATTCCATTGTGTATATATACCACATCTTCTTGATCCATTCATCTGTTGATGGACATCTAGGTTCTTTCCATAGTTTGGCTATTGTGGACATTGCTGCTATAAACATTCGGGTGCATGTGTCCCTTTGGATCACTACATTTGTATCTTTAGGGTAAATACCCAATAGTGCAATTGCTGGGTCATAGGGCAGTTCTATTTTCAACATTTTGAGGAACCTCCATGCTGTTTTCCAGAGTGGCTGCACCAGCTTGCATTCCCACCAACAGTGTAGGAGGGTTCCCCTTTCTCCGCATCCTCGCCAGCATCTGTCATTTCCTGACTTGTTGATTTTAGCCATTCTGACTGGTGTGAGGTGATATCTCATTGTGGTTTTGATTTGTATTTCCCTGATGCCGAGTGATATGGAGCACTTTTTCATGTGTCTGTTCGCCATCTGGATGTCTTCTTTGCAGAAATGTCTGTTCATGTCTTCTGCCCATTTCTTGATTGGATTATTTGTTCTTTGGGTGTTGAGTTTGCTAAGTTCTTTATAGATTCTGGACACTAGTCCTTTATCTGATATGTCGTTTGCAAATATCTTCTCCCATTCTGTCAGTTGTCTTTTGATTTTGTTAACTGTTTCCTTTGCTGTGCAAAAGCTTTTGATCTTGATGAAATCCCAGTAGTTCATTTTTTCCCTTGCTTCCCTTGCCTTTTGCGTTGTTCCTAGGAAGATGTTGCTGCGGCAGAGGTCGAAGAGGTTGCTGCCCGTGTTCTCCTCAAGGATTTTGATGGATTCCTTTCGTACATTGAGGTCCTTCATCCATTTTGAGTCTATTTTTGTGTGTGGTGTAAGGAAATGGTCCAATTTCATTTTTCTGCATGTGGCTGTCCAATTTTCCCAGCACCATTTATTGAAAAGGCTGTCTTTTTTCCATTGGACATTCTTTCCTGCTTTGTCGAAGATTAGTTGACCATAGAGTTGAGGGTCTATTTCTGGGCTCTCTATTCTGTTCCATTGATCTATGTGTCTGTTTTTGTGCCAGTACCATGCTGTCTTGATGATGACAGCTTTGTAATAGAGCTTGAAGTCCGGAATTGTGATGCCACCAACGTTGGCTTTCTTTTTCAATATCCCTTTGGCTATTCGAGGTCTTTTCTGGTTCCATATAAATTTTAGAATTATTTGTTCCATTTCTTTGAAAAAGATGGATGGTACTTTGATAGGAATTGCATTAAATGTGTAGATTGCTTTAGGTAGCATAGACATTTTCACAATATTTATTCTTCCAATCCAGGAGCATGGAACATTTTTCCATTTCTTTGTGTCTTCCTCAATTTCTTTCATGAGTACTTTATAGTTTTCTGAGTATAGATTCTGTGTCTCTTTGGCTAGGTTTATTCCTAGGTATCTTATGGTTTTGGATGCAATTGTAAATGGGATTGACTCCTTAATATCTCTTTCTTCTGTCTTGCTGTTGGTGTAGAGAAATGCAACTGATTTCTGTGCATTGATTTTATATCCTGACACTTTACTGAATTCCTGTATAAGTTCTAGCAGTTTTGGAGTGGAGTCTTTTGGGTTTTCCACATATAGTATCATATCATCTGCGAAGAGTGATAATTTGACTTCTTCTTTGCCGATTTGGATGCCTTTAATTTCCTTTTGTTGTCTGATTGCTGAGGCTAGGACCTCTAGTACGATGTTGAATAGCAGTGGTGATAATGGACATCCCTGCCGTGTTCCTGACCTTAGCGGAAAAGCTTTCAGTTTTTCTCCATTGAGAATGATATTTGCGGTGGGTTTTTCATAGATGGCTTTGATGATATTGAGGTATGTGCCCTCTATCCCTACACTTTGAAGAGTTTTGATCAGGAAGGGATGTTGTACTTTGTCAAATGCTTTTTCAGCATCTATTGAGAGTATCATATGGTTCTTGTTCTTACTTTTATTGATGTGTTGTATCACATTGACTGATTTGCGGATGTTGAACCAACCTTGCAGCCCTGGAATAAATCCCACTTGGTCGTGGTGAATAATCTTTTTAATGTACTGTTGAATCCGATTGGCTAGTATTTTGTTGAGTATTTTCGCATCTGTGTTCATCAAGGATATCGGTCTATAGCTCTCTTTTTTGGTGGGATCCTTGTCTGGTTTTGGGATCAAGGTGATGCTGGCCTCATAAAATGAGTTTGGAAGTTTTCCTTCCATTTCTATTTTTTGGAACAGTTTCAGGAGAATAGGAATTAGTTCTTCTTTAAATGTTTGGTAGAATTCCCCCGGGAAGCCGTCTGGCCCTGGGCTTTTGTTTGTTTGGAGATTTTTAATGACTGTTTCAATCTCCTTACTGGTTATGGGTCTGTTCAGGCTTTCTATTTCTTCATGGTTCAGTTGTGGTAGTTTATATGTTTCTAGGAATGCATCCATTTCTTCCAGATTGTCAAATTTATTGCCGTAGAGTTGCTCATAGTATGTTCTTATAATAGTTTGTATTTCCTTGGTGTTAGTTGTGATCTCTCCTCTTTCATTCATGATTTTATTTATTTGGGTCCTTTCTCTTTTCTTTTTGATAAGTCGGGCCAGGGGTTTATCAATTTTATTAATTCTTTCAAAGAACCAGCTCCTAGTTTCGTTGATTTGTTCTATTGTTTTTTTGGTTTCTATTTCATTGATTTCTGCTCTGATCTTTATGATTTCTCTTCTCCTGCTGGGCTTAGGGTTTCTTTCTTGTTCTTTCTCCAGCTCCTTTAGGTGTAGGGTTAGGTTGTGTACCTGAGACCTTTCTTGTTTCTTGAGAAAGGCTTGTACCGCTATATATTTTCCTCTCAGGACTGCCTTTGTTGTGTCCCACAGATTTTGAACCGTTGTATTTTCATTATCATTTGTTTCCATGATTTTTTTCAATTCTTCTTTAATTTCCCGGTTGACCCATTCATTCTTTAGAAGGATACTGTTTAGTCTCCATGTATTTGGGTTCTTTCCAAACTTCCTTTTGTGGTTGAGTTCTAGCTTTAGAGCATTGTGGTCTGAAAATATGCAGGGAATGATCCCAATCTTTTGATACCGGTTGAGTCCTGATTTAGGACCGAGGATGTGATCTATTCTGGAGAATGTTCCATGTGCACTAGAGAAGAATGTGTATTCTGTTGCTTTGGGATGAAATATTCTGAATATATCTGTGATGTCCATCTGGTCCAGTGTGTCATTTAAGGCCTTTATTTCCTTGCTGATCTTTTGCTTGGATGATCTGTCCATTTCAGTGAGGGGAATATTAAAGTCCCCTACTATTATTGTATTGTTGTTTATGTGTTTCTTTGATTTTGTTATTAATTGGTTTATATAGTTGGCTGCTCCCACGTTGGGGGCATAGATATTTAAAATTGTTAAATCTTCTTGTTGGACAGACCCTTTGAGTATGATATAGTGTCCTTCCTCATCTCTTATTACAGTCTTTGGCTTAAAATCTAATTGATCTGATATAAGGATTGCCACTCCTGCTTTCTTCTGATGTCCATTAGCATGGTAAATTCTTTTCCACCCCCTCACTTTAAATCTGGAGGTGTCTTCGGGCTTAAAATGTGTTTCTTGGAGGCAACATATAGATGGGTTTTGTTTTTTTATCCATTCTGATACCCTGTGTCTTTTGACAGGGGCATTTAGCCCATTCACATTCAGGGTAACTATTGAGAGATATGAATTTAGTGCCATTGTATTGCCTGTAAGGTGACTGTTACTGTATATGGTCTCTGTTCCTTTCTGATCTACCACTTGTAGGCTCTCTCTTTGCTTAGAGGACCCCTTTCAATATTTCCTGTAGAGCTGGTTTGGTATTTGCAAATTCTTTCAGTTGTTGTTTGTCCTGGAAGCTTTTAATCTCTCCTTCTATTTTCAATGATAGCCTAGCTGGATATAGTATTCTTGGCTGCATGTTTTTCTCGTTTAGTGCTCTGAAAATATCATGCCAGCTCTTTCTGGCCTGCCAGGTCTCTGTGGATAAGTCAGCTGCCAATCTAATATTTTTACCATTGTATGTTACAGACTTCTTTTCCCGGGCTGCTTTCAGGATTTTCTCTTTGTCATTGAGACTTGTAAATTTTACTATTATGTGACGGGGTGTGGGCCTATTCTTATTTATTTTGAGGGGCATTCTCTGAACCTCCTGAATTTTGATGCTTGTTCCCTTTGCCATATTGGGGAAATTCTCCCCAATAATTCTCTCCAGTATACCTTCTGCTCCCCTCTCACTTTCTTCTTCTTCTGGAATCCCAATTATTCTAATGTTGTTTCGTCTTATGGTGTCACTTATTTCTCGAATTCTCCCCTCATGGTCCAGTAGCTGTTTGTCCCTCTTTTGATCAGCTTCTTTATTCTCTGTCATTTGGTCTTCTATATCACTAATTCTTTCTTCTGCCTCATTTATCCTAGCAGTGAGAGCCTCCATTTTTGATTGCACCTCATTAATAGCTTTTTTGATTTCAACTTGGTTAGATTTTAGTTCTTTTATTTCTCCAGAAAGGGCTTTTATATCTCTCGAGAGGGTTTCTCTAATATCTTCCATGCCTTTTTCGAGCCCGGCTAGAACCTTGAGAATTGTCATTCTGAACTCTAGATCTGACATATTACCGATGTCTGTATTGATTAGGTCCCTAGCCTTCGGTACTGCCTCTTGTTCTTTTTTTTGTGGTGAATTTTTACGTCTTGTCATTTTGTCCAGATAAGAGTAAATGAAGGGGCAAGTAAAATACTAAAAGGGTGGCAACAACCCCAGGAAAATATGCTTTAGCCAAATTAGAAGAGATCCAAAATCGTGAGTGGGGAGAAAGGGGATAAAAAGAGGTTCAAAAAGGAAGAAAGAAAAAAGAAAAAAAAAAAAGAAAAGAATTTTTTTTAAAAAAGAAAACACCTAAGAAAAATGTAAAAAAATATATATATATATTAGATAAACTAGTAAAAAATCGTTAAAAAAGAAAAAGGTAACAGTTAAAAAAAAAAAAAAATTTTACCCGAAGGCGAGAAAAAAAAAAAAAAAATGAAAAAGAAAAAATTAAATTAACTGCAAGACTAAAAAAAATCACAGGAAAAAAGCCATGAGTTCCGTGCTTGGCTTTCTCCTCCTCTGGAATTCTGCTGCTCTCCTTGGTATTGAAACCGCACTCCTTGGTAGGTGAACTTGGTCTCGGCTGGATTTCTTGTTGATCTTCTGGGGGAGGGGCCTGTTGTAGTGATTCTCAAGTGTCTTTGCCCCAGGCGGAATTACACCGCCCTTACCCGGGGCCGGGGTGAGTAATCCGCTCGGGTTTGCTTTCAGGAGCTTTTGTTCCCTGAGCGCTTTCCGTAGAGTTCCAGAGGACGGGAATACAAATGGCGGCCTCCTGGTCTCCGGCCCGGAGGAGCCGAGAGCCCAGGGCCCCACTCCTCAGTGCGCCCTCAGAGAACAGCGCCCAGTTACTCCCGTCTGCCTGACCTCCGGCCGCGCTCCGAGCTCACCGAGCCTGCGACCGGTTCAAGGTAACACGGAGCTGCGAGCTTACTGTCGGCTCTGTCTCTGTAGCCGGCTTTCCCGTTCCAATACCCGCAAGCTCTGCGACACTCAGACACCCCCGATCCTTCTGTGACCCTGCGGGACCTGAGGCCACGCTGACCCCGCGTGGGCTTCGCCCCGGTTTAGCCTCTGGAGCGATGTCCCTCCGCGGAACAGACTTTTAAAAGTCCTGATTTTGTGCACGGTTGCTCCGCCGCTTGCCGGGAGCCGGCCCCTCCCCCCGGGGTCTATCTTCCCGTCGCTTTGGATTCACTTCTCCGCCGGTCCTACCTTTCAGAAAGTGGTTGTTTTTCTGTTTCCAGAATTGCTGTTCTTCTTCTCTTCGATCTGCCGATGGATTTTCAGGTGTTTGCAATCTTTAGATAAGCTATCTAGCTGATCTCCGGCTAGCTGAAGCAGTCTCAGCTTGCTACTTCTCCGCCATCTTGACTCCTCCCCTCTGAATTTATTTTTCTTAAGTGAGCAAAATGTCTGTAATTTCATGAGATTGTTAAGTGTAGATGACATAGAAAAAGTCTGGCTTCGTTGATCTGGAATGAAGATTTAATAGATGGAAAGGAACTTATAAAATTAGGATCCAGTGATAAGGAAACAAGTAAATTGCAGTAAATCCTGTAATGGAATAATGTGCACCTAATAAAAAAAAAAAGTTTATAAAGAATCAAAAGAAGGAAAAATGTAAATAATAAAATATTAAGTAATAGTTGTAGTTACGAACAAATTCCCCAGGAATATTATGAGTTATATAAGAATCCCATTCAGTACGAGAGACTTTTGAAAGACATTTTTCAAGGATTGTCTCTAAAATGTTTTTTGATTTGACTCTTCAGTGAAGAATTAGAGAGGTGTAGCCACACCTGCTGAGCGTCTGTTCTTACCAAATGTCATTCTGCTTAGGTGCATATATTTCCTTCCCTCAGACTTTGAAGGTGACTTACATAATTAATGTTCATTATGGGGGAATTTTTTTTTTTTTTTTAAGATTTTATTTATGTTTGTGAAAGAGAGAGTGGAGGGGTGAGCATGAATGGGGGGAGGGTCAGAGGATGAAGCAGACTCCCCCCTGAGCAGGGAGCCCCATGCAGGACTCTATCTCAGAATCCTGGGATCATGACCTGAGCCAAAGGCAGATGCTTAACTGAATGAGCCACCCAGGCACCCATTATGAGTGAGTCTCTACAGTGAAAGTGTCTCTGTTATGGTGAGCTATAGCTAGAGATGTTCAACAGCGGGTAGGTGTACTTTGTTTCTGGCCCACTGATTTTCGAAGTGTTGGGGTGTTTTTGGTTTTGGTTTTGGTTTTTTGGTGTTTTGTTTGTTTTTTTTTTTTTTTTTCAGTTTTATTAATGACTGAAATATGCCCCTTCCCTATTACTCAATTTTTCATACTTGGAACTATCTTTATATTTCCGATTATGGAATTAAAACAGGTTTGTTGCAAAAAGTTCAGCAATCCAAGAAACATATAGAGATGGAAGTTAAAATTACATCCTCTAAAGTTAATCAGTTCTTAATATTTTGGTGTGTTTCTGTTTAGAATTTTTTTCCCTGTGAAATTATGTGTCTGGTTTTGTTTCTGCAGAATAAGATAACAGTAATGGGTGGTAGAGTTGAGTTGAAGATTCTTTAATTCTTATTTTGAAGAAGAAATCCAGCCCAGATGTGGGTTTTATTTTAATCTCAAATATGTAGAAAGAAGAAGGAAATGTCAGTGATTTCTTACTTAAAAACCTGTCAGGTCATGATCCTGGAGTCCTAGGATCGAGTCCCACATCGGGCTCCCTACTTGGCGGGGAGTCTGCTTCTCCCTCTGACCCTCATCCTTCTCATGCTCTCTCTCTCTCAAATAAATAAATAAAATCTTTAAAAACCTATAGTATTCACAACTTTTAGAAATATAGAAACATCTTTTTAAAAATTAGAAGGGCCACAAAGACAGACTTTCATAATTAGATTATTTTAAAGGTTACTTCCGTAAAAAATAGTGATAATTTCTAATGTATATGTTCTATCTTATCAAAATCTATTTTATAGGGGAACCTGGGTGGCTCAGTCAGTTAAGGGTCTGCCTTCAGCTCAGGTCATGATCCCAGGATTCTGAGATCAAGTCCTGCACAGGGCTCTCTGCTCAGCAGGAAGTCTGCTTCTCCCTCTCCCTCTACTACTCTTTCTCTCTCTATCAAATAAATAAAAATCTTTTAAAAATGTTTAAAAAATCTAATTTATAAATAATATTTTCAATGATGGATAATAATACCAGAAGGTAGAATAAGAAGGTTATAGTTACCAAATTCAAATAAACCACCAATTTGCACAGAAAAAGATCGAGTCTCTGGTTCATGTTCTTTTTGTCACCTAACTGGGTTGTATTTTCTGAGCCATTTTTATGATGCTGAGTCCTGTTTCTGTCTGCAGCTTCTGGCAGGAGGAGCTATCTCCTATATATCTTTCTGAGAACCTGTTTCGCTTATGTTGTTATTAAGAAAGAATTGGAGGCTCAAGGCTGGGCTGTGAAGCTTTAGTTAATTTTGTAAGAACATAGGCCTGAGAAGAGCAGATTTTATTATGAAAAAATGGAAAGGTGCATTAACTGTCCTTATTATAATAGAATAAAGGACAGTAATCTTCTCCGTCTTTAATAATGGCAAAAACTTATATTAAGTAATTATTGTACACCTGTTGTTGTTGTTGTTTAGAGTAATCTCTGTACCCATTGTGGGGCTCGAACTCATAACCCTGAGATCAAGAGCCATGTGCTCCTCTGAAGGAGCCAGCCAGGCACTACAATTGTACATCAGTTTTTTGGTTTTTTTTTTTAAAGATTTTATTTATTTATTTGACAGCGAGAGAACACAAGTAGGCAGAGAGGCAGGCAGAGAGAGAGGAGGAAGCAGGCTTCCTGCTGAGCAGAGAGCCCGATGCGGGACTCGATCCCAGGGCCCTGAGATCATGACCTGAGCCGAAGGCAGCGGCTTAACCCACTGAGTCACCCAGGCGCCCCTGTACATCAGTTTTTTATGTGGATTTTCTTACATAATCTTCATTGCAGTCATCTGTGGCAGACAATGTTCCTATCGTTCTTTTATTGACAAGGAAATAGAAGTGTTGAGAAATTGGTCATTGTCAAGCCCATATCCTGAAAGTCCAGCACCAGAGTTTTTTATCTTAATTTCAGATACACTTCCCATATTGTGTATACTTTACAAACCTGCCTGTCTTCCTATGGAGTTGATTATGTGTGTTTTCTTCATCAGTTAATCAGTTAATGACATAGCAGGCCACAGTCAAGCAAACCCATTTGCTTACTGTTAGGTAGTTTCTGATTCTTGATTATCATAAATGATTTTTTGTTGAATATTCCTTTTTTTAGATTTATTTATTTTAGAGAGAGAGTGAGTGAGCACATGAGCAGGAGGGCCAGAGGGAGTGGGAGAGAGAATCTGAAGCAGACTCTGCTGAGTGTGGAGTCTGAGGTGGGGTTCAACCCCATGACCATGAGATCACAACCTGAACTGAAACCAAGAGTTGGCCAATTAACTGACTTTGCCACCCCAGTGACCCTGGGTGAATATTCGTGTGTATACATCTGTACTTCTCTAGCTATTTAAGGATACATTTCCATAAGGGAATTTTGGATAAAAATTTGCCCCAATTTTAAGAGCCTGAGATTGTACTTGGGAGGTAATACAATAACTGAAAGACATTGTTGTTACCCTTAAGACAAGGAATACTAAATATACATGGGAATAACTAAAGCTGACAGTAACAAAGGCCAATAAACAATGCAGGCAACCTGTCTTAGGAACTCACAGGAAGGTAATTATAGGCAATACTGTTGGGTCGTGACCAGCTTTGTGGAGGCAAATGGAATTCATCCCAAGTTTTATACTTAAAGGTTTTTTTTTTTTTTTTAAGATTTTATTTATTTATTTGACAGAGAGAAAGATCACAAGTAGGCAGAGAGGCAGGCAGAGAGAGAGGGGGTAGCAGGCTCCCTGCTGAGCAGAGAGCCCGATGCGGGGCTCAATCCCAGGACCCTGAGATCATGACCTGAGCCGAAGGCAGAGGCTTAACCCACTGAGCCACCCAGATGCCCCATACTTAAAGGTTTTATCCTATTAATGTTCACTGCTAAGTCAGACTAACGGAATCAGGTGATTTAGCACTTACTGGGAGAGTATCATGTCTGAAAAGATAGGTCAGCTATAAATTAAACCCGTGTGTCAGAAGACGTGAAAAGAAACAGGCTTGCGATCTCATCAAAGTATTCATGACTTTTCTTGGGGAATTTTAGCCATTTTTTTCTAGGCAGGACGTGAGTGTATATAGAAATTATGTAGTTAATATAATGCATGGCTGTGGTTACAGCAACTCTGCAGAATATTTAAAAAGGACATTAGGGGGACGCCTGGGTGGCTCAGTTGATTGAGCAGCTGCCTTTGGCTCAGGTCAGGATCCCAGCCTCCTGGGATTGAGTCCCACATGGGGCTCCTTGCTCAGCAGGGAGCCTGCTTCTCCCTCTGCCTCTGCCTGTGCTCATTCTCTCTGACAAATAAATAAATAAAATCTTTAAAAAAAAAAAAAAAAAGGACATTAGGACCACAATAAAAACTTTATTGTATTTGGGTGTGTAACTTCCTAAACATTTTATTCATCTATTGACATCTGATTGTCAGTCTTTTCTCTATCGATATACATGCATAATTTATAAATAGAATCATACTATACATCCCGTAAGCTATATTTTGTATTGGCAACATATCTTGATGATTTCTCCCAACTTAGCATAGTTTTATAGCATTCCATTGCATGGATGTTCTGAATGCATTAAGAGGTCAGCTTTTGGGGCTCAGGCAATTGTATGTCCCATCTACTCCTGTGTCTTGACCAACTTTATTCAGCCCCAAGCCCATGAAGGATGTTGCGGCTTGGACCATGTGCCTCTTTCGCAGCTCTGAGAGGTGAGAGTAACAGGAGGAGGATCCAGTCTGGGCAGCACTCAGTAGACCAACCTCTGGCCCATATTAGCATCCCCAGAATGAGGCACTGCCAGAAACCTTCCTACTGAAGGACGTTCAGGTTTTAGGTGAGAGTTTAGATTCCACAGATGGTTGTGGGAGGTGTGAAGCAGAAGCAGGAATGGAAGAGATAAAAGCTTATATTCCTTCAGTCCGGATGGGATCACTTAAGCACACCTGGTCTAAAGCTTTTTTTTTCCTTCCCCAGCTCTGGCTTTTCTGGATTCTGTGCTTCACCAATAGAGGAACCCCATGGATTATTAATTAGTTCTTGCAGTTCTAGAACCATGACTGATGTAAGTTGGTATTTCTCTGTCCTTGAAATATTGTGACTTTTAGGTCATATGAACCTTTTCCTTAATTGTCCTAAAGCCTTCTACATAATAGAACCCCAGTCTTGAACCCAGTCTCAGTTCCTGTCCCAGTAAAAGATTGTGCCAAATAACCCAGTGTCCTCCCTGTGTGCCTTCCAATAAGTATCATCATGTCATTGAACACATCCAACAACTGTGTGCTCAGTCTTCTGTTAAAAGCAGTGGAGGAGGGGCGCCTGGGTGGCTCAGTGGGTTAAGCTGCTGCCTTCGGCTCAGGTCATGATCTCAGAGTCCTGGGATCGAGTCCCGCATCGGGCTCTCTGCTCAGCGGAGAGCCTGCTTCCCTCTCTCTCTGCCTGCCTCTCCATCTATTTGTGATTTCTTTCTGTCAAATAAATAAATAAAATCTTAAAAAAAAAAAAAAAAGCAGTGGAGGGATAGGAGTCTTTTGAAGGAAATACTTGAGCTCCTGTCAAAGAATAACTCAAAGAAATATAGTTAACAATTAGCACATTTTTACTTGTATACAAGGAAAACCAAGAGTATATTGATTTCATCTACCAAGGCACAAACAGGATTTTTATAAGGGAAGGAGAAAAGAGAGAATGAAAGACTGTAGACATTTTCAAAACAACAGTTACTCCTTCTTCTAAGGTCCTGATTGGCAGGCATCTAGGAAAGAAGCCAGTCAGGATACTATGTCCTTAGACAGCTGGATGGTCACCCAAGAGAACGTTTTCGGTTGCTTGTGCCTTCTCTGGAGAGTTTTGGGGTTTACTTAGGACGTACTTAGGACAGTAGGCTGTCTTGGGCAGCGACCGTTGTTATCACCTTTGTTCCACTAGGGCTGCACCAATTCCCCTTGCCAGAATTTTTTTATTCCTGTGTCAGGTCTGTGGGGTGATGACTCAATGATGAGGGTCTCATTTGACCACACAGGCAAACTTGGAACTTCTTCACGGACCTGAGTTTCCCAGAGAGAGATGGAATTTGGGTTTTCTTGGCCTTAGCCTCAGTTTCTTTGAGGCTTTGCAAGGCTTTTAGGATGAGAGGGACGGTGAGTCGGTCTTCCTAGGGAAAGTGGTGCTGTAATTGTTGAATACCAGTGTCAAAGTTCATTTGGTTATTGACCAGGATGCGCAGATCTTGGGTGACCTCTGTGTCGTATATGTTGTGCCCTTTCAGTGTCCTCCAACTCAGGAATGAGGAAATTGTTAGATGAGGGGTGGTTGATGGTAACAGGTAAGAAGGTGATCGGGATTTCTAAATACTGGATGATAATAGATTCCTAGAATGAAGAAAATAGAATTTTCGTTCAACCTAAATGTATAAATATAGTAGAGATCTTAATCTATCTATATGATGAACTGAGTTGCAGCTAATAAAACATCTTACGTATTTACCATTGTAAGAGAAAAGACTTATAATGTACTCTAACAGAGTGATTTACTTGAGGCTTAATGATAATCCTTAATTTAATGGAAATCATTTTTCTAAAATTGAGATTTTATAGTGCATTTGGGAAAAAAGATTTGTTTTTTATATTCCTTAAAGGGAAAAGTTGGTGTAGCAGTTCACATTAATAAAGAATTTATGAGGCAGGCACATAATAGTTTGTGTGTATGTATACATAGTCCTGTATCTAGGGCTTCTCCCCACCCCACTATTTTTTTTTTTTTTTAAGATTTTTTATTTAATTATTTGACAGAGAGATCACAAGTAGGCAGAGAGGCAGGCAGAGAAAGAGGGGGAAGCAGGCTCCCTGCTGAGCAGAGAGCCCAATGTGGGGCTCCATCCCAGGACCCTGAGAACATGACCAGAGCCAAAGGCAGAGGCTTAACCTACTGAGCCACCCAGGTGCCCCACTATTTTTATTTAATAGAAGAGAAACTGGGATGATTTTATAGATTATCAGACAGGTCTAGTTATTTCATAATATCCAAGAAGTTTTTGTTTTTTGCTTTTTTTTTTTTTTTTTGCTGTAACAGGATTCTTCTAGAACATGAAGACACTGCCTTAGTCATACAAATTTCTTTACTTTTCCCTACCAGTACGTACTGCAGGCTTCTAGCCTACTTGACTGTTACATTTTCCTCTTCTTGCAGTTTATCCTTCATGATCCTTTTATTCCCCCCTCTTGGAAATATTTTCTTAAATCCTTAAATTTCTGTAATTTCACAAGTAATATATGGGTTTTTGGTTTTAGGGTTTGGTGACTTTCAGGGATGTGGCCATCGACTTCTCTCAGGAGGAGTGGGAGTGCCTGGACCCTGCTCAGAGGGACTTGTACGTGGATGTGATGTTGGAGAACTATAGTAACTTGGTGTCATTGGGTAAGGTCATCTGCCTGAAATACTTCACAGTCTTTCTCTGCTTTTGCTATGGGAATTACAGGGCTGTCTTTGAAGAAACCAGTTGAATTTCTTCTCCCCGTGGTCAAAGGGATGTTTTGGTATTTGTTGGATTTTTAATGGGTTCATTAGGCTCCTTCCTCTTCCCATACCTTCACACCTTCCTCTGGCTTTTTCTGCAATTGCCTCTCTTCTTTAATTACTAAGGAGCTGGATTTGCATTATGGGGATTTAATTCATAACCATTGTCAGAGAAACCAGGTTTCATATTGTGTTGAACTTTAGCATATCTAGAGATGTTCTGTGTCCTTGCTACTCAAGGTGTGGTAGTTTAGTTTGAGGAACTATAGGGAGGCCAGAGCAGAGTTAGTGTAAGAGAGGATGCCAAGAAGGCAGTGAAGGAGATAGGCTAGGCCCAGGGGAGAGGCAGTTTTGTTGGTTTGGGGGAGGGATGTGGATTGTTTTCTCAGTGATTTCATTTGGTTTATGTGGGGTTTTAGCTTTTTTTTTATTGTTAAGTTTTTCATACCTAACATCAGCTTCTTCTGGGGCTTGTGAGGTCCTCCCTAGTCTTTCAGAACAGAGGCTGCGTTTATACAAGATCCCCAGGTGATTTTTTTTTACAGTTTAAAGAAGCACTGCTCTTCGTAAATTTTTGACTCACATGCAGGGAGTACAGCTAGAAACAGGGTCCTGATATACTGTGACTTCGAAAGAGCCTCTTCATTTTATATAGAGGAGGGTTGGATAAACAGAAGTCATTTTATGCTAAGTGAACATATTCATTTGCTTTCGGCATATTTGAGGTTAAAAGTTGCAGTTTGTGGGGCGCCTGGGTGGCTCAGTGGGTTAAGGCCTCTGCCTTCGGCTCGGGTCGTGGTCCTGGGGTCCTGGGATCAAGCCCCGCTTCGGGCTTTCTGCTAGGCGGGGAGCCTGCTTCCTCCTCTCTCTCTGCCTGTTTCTCTGCCTACTTGTGATCTCCATCTGTCAAATAAATAAATAAAATCTTAAAAAAAAAAAAATAGAAAGTTGCAGTTTGTGAACTTTGCATTTTATGAAGTTAAATGCGACCTTGAGGGACGCCTGGGTGGCTCAGTTGGTTAAGCAGCTGCCTTCGGCTCAGGTCATGATCCCAGCGTCCTGGGATCGAGTCCCACATCGGGCTCCTTGCTCGGCAGGGAGCCTGCTTCTCCCTCTGCCTCTGCCTGCCATTCTGTCTGCCTGTGCTTGCTCTCTCCCCCTCTCTCTCTCTGATAAATAAAAATAAAAAATCTTTAAAAAAAAAAATGCGACCTTGAATTAAATCCTAAAAATGTCTCATGAACCTTCTTTTTCTGTTACCAAAATAACAACAGTAATAATAAGAATATTAATATTTAACACTGTGCTTACTATAAACCAGGCTGTGTTGTAAGCAGAGCAAATACTTCGGCTTACTTAACTTTCACAGCATCCCCATGAGGCAGGTAATGTTTTTATCAAACTCCTTTTTAGATGAGAATACAGAGGCTCAGGGTAAGTGACTTCCCACGGTCACACAGCTAGTGGGAGAAGTAGTAGCAATTGAGCCTCTAAGGAGGTCTGGCTCATAAGTCTGTGTTCTCAACCACTATTCTCTGTTTGCTCCAAAGAGGAGTCTGAATGAATCTAAAACAAGATCATTCTCCTACTGATGTGATCTCATGTTTTTCATTCCCATCATACTTCATTTCTGTGAAGTCTTTATCAATATTATTTTTACTTTTTATTGCATATTTGGCCAAATGTTTTGAGCTCATCATTTTTTAAAAAAAGGTCTTTACCATTTAGTAGTTCTTTTCTTGCAAGGAGACACTCCTTTTCTCAGTCAGGTGTGACCTTATGGGAGCAAGGACAGGAGTCCTGGAAAGTTGTGTGGGGAGGGCCAAGAAGCTGGAACCCAGGAAGGCAAAGGCAGGAGGGGACCATCATTGCCGGGAACCAACCTCACAGGTCACTCAGGAGGAGGAGAAACAGGTGGGATGGTGCTTAGAAAACTCCCTCCCTGTGGAGGGAGGAAATTGAGATCTCATTTTGGGTTACCAAACGAACTTCCATCTGATCTCATTTCTTACTCTCTTTGTTTTTCTTCTCATATTTCCCTCCCATTTCGCCAAGCAAGGCTTCTCTTTTGTTTCTGGTGCAGCCATTCTACTGTGTCGGATTCAGCGGCTTTCCAGCTCTTTTGCATTTCTGCATGTGTCTGAATGAGTAAATGCATTCATTCATAAGTTTTGCAAATATTTTGACTACTTGTTCCTAGCCAGGCATTGTACTGGGCACTATCAATACAGTCATGAACGACATCGATAACTTGCCCATTCTCAAATGCAGTTTTATGTAGTCAGGAAGAAACTGAAAGTAAGTAAATAAATAAATAGATAAATAATGTCATATAATGAAACATGTTGGTCAAGGAAGATAAAGAGCATGAGAATAGAAAACGCTAGAAATCGACAGGGCTCATTTAGGTAAGGTGGTCAGGGAAAGCTTTCTTGAATAGAAGCATGAAGAGCGGGATCAAATTCTATGAGTATCTGGGGGAGGAGTGTATCAGTCACCGTGAACAGTAAACACAAAGGCTCTGTGATTGCCAAGAAACTGCTGGAATGGTAAGAAGGCCAGGACATAGTTAGTAAAAGAGTGTAAAGAAATTAGGTTGATGAGATAGGTGAGGGACCGACAATACGGTTTTTCACTTACTATTTTAGGAATTTGAGTTCTGTGGCCTTTCAGTCTGGAAGAGTTCATCCATCTTTCCTTGATTTGCATTCCCAGCTGTTTTTGAAGATTACAGGCCAGTTATTTTGTAGAGCGTCCTTCGTTTGGGTTGGTGTGCACTTTTCTTCATGATTAGACTTAGATTTATGCCTCTTTGGCAGCAGTATCACAGAACTGATGCTGTGTTCTTGCATTCTGTCAGGTAAAGCACACATTTGTCGTTACTGCTGACACTTTGAGCACTTGATTAGGTTATTGTCTGCTGGCTTTCTCCTTGTAAAATTAATCATTTTTTCTTTAATGAGTCTCTTGTGAGGAGAATCTCGGAAACTATTAAATATATCCCTCTCCACCGATTTTTCAGTTTGTTCATTTGTTGGATCTTCGTTGGTGGGTTGTAATCTCTTCTTATTTATTTTGAAGTTCAAAATATTTGAGCTTATCCCAGGTTTGACCTGTGGGAACCCGCTCATGAGGCTTCTGTGTCTTCAGGCACATCTCTGTCACTCATTGAGCATCTCCTTATTTTCTGACACAACAGCATGTTTTATCAGGCTCATCTTGTACTTTTCCTGCTCCAGTCATAAAGTCAACCATTTCTTCAAGGTGCCCTGGTCCCTTTTAGTTGAGAATAGTAGTTAGAAGGCAAAATTTGCATACTGGGGTTGCTCATTGCTGCTGGAAGATGGCTGCTCCAGGTCTCTGGGTGGTTAGAGCTGGGGAATGTATTTGTATACATACATACATACATGTGTACATCTGTATTGAAAACCACGAGACGACACCCACCTCCCCCTCAGCAACTCTCAGTTTGTTTCCTATAATTGTCTTTTATGGTTGGCTTCCCTCTCTGTTATCTTACTTTATTTTTCCTTCCCTACCCGTATATTTATCTGTTTCGTTTCTTAAGTGCCATATATGAGTGAAATCTATGGTATTTGTCTTTCTCTGAATATTTCACTTAGCATAATATCCTCTAGTTCTGTCTATGTTGTTGCAAATGGCACGATTTCATTCTTTTTGTAGGCTGAGTAATATTACACTGTATGTATGTATGTATGTATGTATGTATGTATGTATATATACCACATCTTTATCCTTTCATCTGTCAGGGGACATCTGGGTTCTTCCCATATATTGGCTATTGTGGACATTGCTGCTTTAAACATTGGGGTGCATGTGCCCCTTCAAATCACTGTGTTTATATCCTTTAGATAAATACCTAGTAGTGCAGTTGCTGGGTCAGAGGATAGTTCTATTTTTAACTTTTTGAGGAACCTACATACTGTTTTCCAGAGTGGTTGTACTGGTTTGCATTCCCACCAACTTACTCTCCATATTTCTAACTCCCTTCTCTGACAGGGAAGAATTTGGCTTCCATTTCCTTAATATATTATTTTCTCAAACTCGCTGAATGTAGCTAATCTTTCATTACCAGTACCATCACTTTGACCATATGATTGCCCTTCTCACCCTACTTGGGCTGTGACAACCCATGCCAGGTCTCTTATATGCAGACACTTGTCTTTAACAGGCATGCAGTTGGGACAGTTCTTTCATACTGAAACCCTCCCCACAGAGGGTATCAGTATTGGTTGACTTTGAGTATCCTGCTCTGGGCTTTATTTTATTAAGTCTTAATCCTTGAGTATGCATTTTAAAATATTCATTGTGTGGGGCACCTGGGTGGCTCAGTCCATTAAGCATCTCCCTTGGCTCAGGTCATGATCAGGTCATGATCCTGGACTCCCAGGATTGAGCCCGGCATCAGGCTCCATGCTCCGCGGGGAGTCTGTTTCTCCCTCTCCTCCTCCCCTGTGTGTGCTCTTTCTCTCTCTCGCTCACTCAAATAAATAAATAAATCTTAAAAAAATAAATTAAAAAAAATTCATTGTGGTGAAATGGGAAGTATTCATTAAGTTCTTCTGCCCTTTTTTTTTTTTTTTTAAGATTATTTATTTATTTATTTGTTTGACAGGCAGAGATCACAAGTAGGCAGAGAGGCAGGCAGAGAGAGAGGAGGAAGCAGGCTCCCTGCTGAGCAGAGAGCCTGATGCAGGGCTCGATCCCAGGACCCTGAGATCATGACCTGAGCTGAAGGCAGAGGCTTTAACCCACTGAGCCACCCAGGCGCCCCTAAGCTCTTCTGTTTTATACCAAAGTGTGATGTGGTTGCCTTGAGAAAAACCAGTTGTGTGGTTGTTTGGATTGTGAGTCAGACTAGCTGTTCTTTCCACAGGACACCACTTTGTTCTTAAAAGAATGCCTGACAGACAAACTATTATTATTCAGACTTAGGTAGTTGGAAAAATTTCCTTAAAAGCATGCCTGTCACTTTAAAGATAAATAACAGTATTTGCTGCCAATGATAAATTCAGACTTTCAAGTAAAAATTAGAATTGTGTGAAACAGCTTCCATTTTGAGCTTTACCATTTCTCAACACGTAAACATTTTTCTGATGAGATAGATGGTGACATTAACCTAGTGATTTTAATGTATTATGTAATGAAATATGTCAGCATTTCAAAGATCTGCATAACTCAGTGAACCACTATTTTTCAAATGACCAGTGCATGATATTACAGAATTATGTCTGGATAAAAGATCATCCAAAGTACAGTGGATTTTAAGGTAATTTAGTATGAAAAGTTCATAGTTTTAGTTGCATATTTCACATTGCAACTAACTTTTAAGAAACTGTCCCTTCTCAAGTTTTATTATAGTATCAGAGAGTACCATATTTATAATTTCAAAAAATAACAGTTACATATATGTGGGAGGCTAGATTTTTTTCATATGCTTCAGTCAAAATAGCATATTGCCACAGAGTGAATACAGAAGCAGATTCGAGAATCCAGTTGTCTTCTATTAAGCCATATATCTCAGAGATTCACAAAAAATTAAAATAATATTTTTTGTTGTTTTGGAAAACAAGATCATTTTTGGAAATGATTTTGGAAAATATAATTTTCACACATTTGTTATTTCTGTTAATAGGCAATGATTTATTAATTTCAAGGGAATTAAATATCTTTAATTTCTCAGTTTTAATTTCTAATATGGTAAATATCAAAATACAACTCACACAAACAAATCCCTTTTGAGTCCTCAATAATTTTTTAACATTTTTTAATTTTAATTTTATTTATTTATTTATTTGACAGAGAGAGAGCACAACAGAGGGAGCAGCAGGCAGAGGAAGACAGAGAAGCAGGCTCCCCACTGAGCATGGAGCCCTATGCAGGACTCGATCCCAGGACCCTGGGATCATGATCTGAGCTGAAGGCAGCCGCTCAACTAACTGAGCCACTCAGGTCTCCCAGTTTTTTAACTAAAAAGAAGTTAGGGACGCTTGGGTGGCTCAGTCAGTTAAGTGTCTGCCTTCAGCTCAGGTCATGATTCCGGGATCCTGGGATGGAGTCCCATATTGGGACTGCTGACAGGGAGCCTGCTTCTCCCTCTGCCTACCACTCCCCCTTCTTATGCTCTCTCTCTCTCTCACACCAATAAATAAATAAAAGCTTTTAAAAAGCTTGTAAATATAAAAAGTTAAGGGTGCCTGAGTGGCTCAGTGGGTTAAGCCTCTGCCTTCGGCTCAGGTCATGATCCCAGTGTCCTGGGATCAAGCCCCGAATCAGGCTCTCTGCTCAGCAGGGAGCCTGCTTCCTCTTCTCTCTCTCTGCCTACCTCTCAGCCTACTTATGATCTCTATCTGTCAAATAAATAAGTAAAATCTTAAAAAAAAAAAAGAATATAAGGGATTCTGAGACCAGCAAGTTTGAGAACTACTGTTCCAGATGATGGGTCTTTCAAAATATGGGCTTTGTGAGGCCTCAGATGAATGTTTCTACTGAGGCTGTGTTGGTACTCCATTAATACTTGGTTACAGATCCAATGGGGTAATCCCTGCATAGATTTCTGGGACTCTGTTGCAAGGCTCCTTTATTCTCTTCACCTTGAACTATAAATTCCAGCCATCTTAGCAGCCCTGGACTCAGATACTACCAGTATCCTTTGCCCAGTGAGACCACCGCTGTCTATTTGGAGAGCATTTTCCAGGATGTTTTGGAGGATGCAGGCAGGCATAAAGGGTGAATATGAAGTTCTCCTGATATAAAGTTTCTCAGCCCTGCATCTAGTATCCTATTTTATAGCTTTTGGTTGTTTGTGGTGTAAGACTTAAGTCTAATACCAGGTTTTTCTTCATGGCCAGGGCTGGAAATGTCTCACCTTCATTTTGAAGAAATCTTTCGCTTTATGTAAAACTCGAGGTTTTCTAGCTTTCTTTCTTCATCCATTAAAGATATCATTCCATTGGTAGCTTCTGTTAAGGATGTGAATTCTGCCGTAATGTTTGGTTGTTCCTCTGACTCTAATGTTCTCCCTCCCCTGCCTCCTTTTACTCTTTTTCCTTCATCTTCAGTTTTCAGCTCTGTCATTATGTTCTCAGTTGTTACTTTTCTTTGCATTTTTCCTGCTTGCAGTTTGCTAAAAGTAGGTTGATTATCATATATTTCATACATTTTTTTTTTCTATTTCTTTCTTTCTTTTTTTTTTTTAATTTTTTTATTTTTTATAAACATATATTTTTATCCCCAGGGGTACAGGTCTGTGAATCACCAGGTTTACACACTTCACAGCACTCACCAAATCACATGCCCTCCCCAATGTCCATAATCCCAACCCCTTCTCCCAAACCCCCTCCCCCCGGCAACCCTCAGTTTGTTTTGTGAGATTAAGAGTCACTTATGGTTTGTCTCCCTCCCAATCCCATCTTGTTTCATTTATTCTTCTTCATACATTTTTGAGAACATTTTAATCTTTTCGAGTACTTACTTGGTTTTGTCCTCTTTCTAGAATGCTGTTGCCTGAAGTCGGATTGTTTGATTTTGTTGCACAGATCTGATACTCTTCTTTCTTTCCCCCTTCTTTTTTCTCTTTGGACTTTTTAGTTGTAGAATTTCCATTTTACAATTTTAAAGTTTCTTTTTCTTTGCTGAAACTTCCCATCTGCTCACTGTCCATCTTTTCTTCCTGAATCTATAGAATAAAATTGAATGACCTTGCCTACTGATGTATTTCTAATACATCTGTTCTTTGTCTCTTTTGTGGGTTTGGGGGGGGCAGTTATATGTTACACATTCAGTCTTCCTTAGCTACCTCATAATTTTTTATTCTGTGCCAGACATTTTGAAGAACAATAACAAATGGATGGTTCCCTGCCCATGAAAGTATATGCTTCTTTCTCAGTTTTTCAGGGTGAGGGAGTGATAACGCTGATACCACCAAGCATGGAGCTGAGATGAGGCTGAGTCATAGTTTTTATTAGTTTCAGTTTATATCAAGTTTCAAATTAGATGTAAAAATCATTCTTTGCTATAAACTTCCCACATGACCATGCACTTATCTCTTTGATTATAGCAGGATTTGAGCTAAGTGGAGGTTGTATTATAATTTTAATTGGTTTTGTTTCACATGTTTCATCTTCAGTAGAGCCTTGGAACTTTGTAACTGCTTGGCTTGCAGAATCTTGTCTGCTTTCTAGCCCAACACCAATCACTCAGAAAAATTCCTGTGAAAAAGTATTATGTAGCTTAATGTTTTGTTTTGCCCTTTTTTTTTTTTAAGTATAGTTGACCTACAATATTAGTTTCAGGTGTGCTTGATTTTGCTTTTGAGTTTGGGGATTTTCTAGGTTCCAGTTCATCATGCCAGCCTACACAGTCATTAAAAGTTCAGCTGAACCACACTTGGGCACATAGGGGCTTGGTTGATGGAAGGACCCATTGGGTTTAAGGGGTCAGCCACATGGGAAGATAAGGAACTTGTTTAAGTGATCTTTGTGGAATGCTCCAGAAGGCTGTTCAATCAGAACATTAAGATCATAAAAGCTGAAAAGTCAAAGCTGAGATTGTTGTTCAATAGGGAAGAGATATGATGCTTAGCAGTGAGCTTAATTTCCTGATTCACTGTGGGTATTATTTCCAGTTTGTCTTGTATTTCTCTGTTGAGTATTTTTTGTTTGTTTGTTTGTTTTCTAGTAAATTTTTCTGGTAAAGAAGGTAAAATATATGGTTTTCTTGTTTTCTTTCAGATTTGGAGTCAACATATGAGACCAAAAATACAATTTCAGAAAAAGACATTTTTGAAATAAATTTTTTCCAATGGGAGATGAAGGAAAGAAATAAAACTCTTGGCCTTGAGGCATCCATTTTACCACAGGGACATCAAGAGGGATACTTTAGTCAAATGATAATTAGCTATGGAAAAATGCACACTAATAGAAAAAGTAAATCTTTTAGTGCACATCAAAGAATTCATAATAGAGAGAAACGCTATGTTTGTAAAGAATGTGGGAAGGCTTGTAGTCATGGCTCAAAACTTGTTCAACATGAGCGAACTCATACAGTTGAAAAACACTTTGAATGTAAAGAATGTGGGAAGGACTTTTTTAGTGCCTATCAACTCACTGTGCATCAGAGATTTCATACCGGTGAGAAACCCTACAGATGTAAGAAATGTGGGAAGACTTTTAGTTGGGGGTCTAGTCTTGTTAAACATGAGCGAATCCATACTGGTGAGAAACCCTATGAATGTAAAGAATGTGGGAAGGCCTTCAGTCGTGGCTATCACCTCACTCAGCATCAGAAAATCCATATTGGTGTTAAATCTTATGAATGTAAGGAATGTGGGAAGGCCTTTTTTTGGGGCTCAAGCCTTGCTAAACATGAGATAATTCATACAGGTGAGAAACCTTATAAATGTAAAGAATGTGGGAAGGCCTTCAGTCGTGGCTATCAACTTACTCAACATCAAAAAATCCATACTGGAAAGAAGCCTTATGAATGTAAAGTATGTGGGAAGGCCTTTTGTTGGGGCTATCAGCTTACTCGACATCAGATATTTCATACTGGCGAGAAGCCCTATGAATGTAAAGAATGTGGGAAGACCTTTAATTGTGGCTCAAGTCTTGTTCAACATGAGCGAATCCATACTGGTGAGAAACCCTATGAATGTAAAGAATGTGGGAAGGCCTTCAGTCGTGGCTATCACCTCACTCAGCATCAGAAAATCCATACCGGTGAGAAACCTTTTAAGTGTAAGCAGTGTGGGAAGGCCTTTAGTTGGGGTTCAAGCCTTGTTAAACATGAGCGAATCCATACTGGTGGGAAATCCTATGAATGTAAAGAATGTGGGAAGGCCTTTGGTAGTGGCTATCAACTTAGTGTTCATCAGAGTTTTCATACTGGGGAGAACCCTTATCAGTGTATGGAATTTGGGAAGAACTTTATTCATGGCTCAAACCTTGTTCAACATGAGAGAACTCCTAGTAATGATAAGCCTTATGAATATAAAGGATGTGGGGAAGCCTTTATATGGACAGCTTATTCAAATGAGACCATAAATACTGGTGAAATTTTATGATTGAAGAGGTGAAAGAAAAATTTTTATGTGTATAAACAACATGAGGAATCTTAATCTTGAGAACACTTATGAATGTATGGAATGTGCAAAAAGCCTTACATCTGTGTGGACAACTTGATATCAAAAATTCATACTAGTGAGAAATACTTTGAATATAAGGAATATGAAAAGGCCTTAGAATTTTATACAGTCTTACTGAATGTCAGTTTGTACTAATGTGAAATCATTTAAATGTAAGGAATGTGTGAAGATCTTTATTCATGGCACAAAAGTCTGGTAAACATTGGGGAGTTTGTACTCATTAGAAACACTTCAAGGAATGTAGGAAGAACCTAGTTCAGTTTTTGCTGTTCACATTAGAGAACTCATACTGCTGTGAAATTTTATGAATGTAAGGAATTTGGGAAGGCTTACAGATAAGATAAATATCTTACAGTACATCATCGAATCCATCCAAATGAGTCTACAGCCATACCACCCTGAACGCGCCCGATCTCATCTGATCTCGGAAGCTAAGCAGGGTCGGGCCTGGTTAGTACTTGGATGGGAGAATCCATCCAAATGACAAACCCTTTAAATTGGGATGTAGGAAGGCCTCTAGACAAGTACTATTAAAACTGTTGTCTAGAGACTAGTGCCAGCTCATGGAATTGTTACCTGTCCCATCATGAAATGAATGTGGAAAATAAGAGTGTTTGGAAACTTAGAGCAATTTCATATTGCCTTAACATTATCATTGTATTTTATAAAAGTATCAATCAGCTCATGAATGATTACAAGTTAGAAAGTTTGCCCTTTCCAGAAAGAATTTGAGACAACATTCAGTTTTTAAAACATGAGACAAGTCAGGGCGCCTGGGTGGCTCAGTGGGTTAAGCCGCTGCCTTCGGCTCGGGTCACGATCTCGGGGTCCTGGGATCGAGTCCCGCATCAGGGTCTCTCTGCTCAGCAGGGAGCCTGCTTCCTCCTCTTTTTCTCTCTGCCTGCCTCTCTGCCTACTTGTGATCTCTCTCTCTCTCTCTCTCTCTCTGTCAAATAAATAAATAAATAAATCTTTAAAAACAAAACAAAACAAAAACAAAAACATGAGACAAGTCACAATATAATTTGAGTAAGAGATGCTTTACTTGTCACCTGTGATTGAATAGCAGAATATTCACACTATAGGATTTGGCTAATGTATGAGTCACAACTTCCTTAAGCCTATAAAGGCATAATTTATAACAAATAATTTTCATTTAATGAAGATATAGAAGCCTTCCAGCACTATTCGACCTTTGTTAAACTTTGGAGAATTCATCCTAGAAAATAACCTTATCAAATGTAACATATGCAGGAGATCTCTCACACATGCCACAAACCATACTTACAGTCCTCACCATTCCATCTCCTTACTACCTGTGGGATATTGGAGAAAATGCTTATCTCTTCTGGGCATCATCTTGAAAATGTTGGTGATGGTAACTAACAGTCCTGTTTCAGAGACTGCATGGATTTAGTATGCATCAGATCCTTTGAAGAGTATCTCGAATGTAGCCTACGCTCAATACGTGTTTGCTGTTTTCTTATCTTCATCATTAGTATTACTCCTGGTGAATTCTTAGGAAAAGAATGGACCTTGGTGTGATGCATTTTGAAAAGCTTCCATAACCACTCATCCATTTGAATTTCAGATAGTTCATTATGGATAAAATCTAGAAAAGCACAAAGAAACTTGAGAGGATTTTTATTAAGAGTTTATCCCTTAAGCTGCATAAAAAATGAAGGCTGAAAAGAAATGAGGATTAAGTAAATGTTAAGATGTTAAGTAGACAGGAATATACCCGTTGAAGAATGAGGGAGAGGTGAAGCAATTTGCCTTTAATGAATTCAAACAGAAGTAGCCAGTGATTTAAATTCTCTGCTCACATTTTGAGATAAATTACAAATTTAAAAGACACAAAATATTGTCCATTTGGGAATTCTTTCCCCAAATTTTATTATGACAAATTTCAGACACTCAGAAAAATTTAAAGAGCAGTATAATAAACATCCATATACTCTATTTAGAATCAGTACTTATTAACATTTGATCAGAAATTTAGGTATGAATATGTACACTCACTCACCATTATCTTATGATCCCCGCATCTTTTAAGAATAAGAACATCCTTTAATACCATGGTCATAGAAAAAATTATCAATAATTCTGTAATACTCTTCTATATTCACTTCATATGTCCCAGTACTCCCAAGGTATCCTATTGCTATTTTCTAACCAGCATCTTTTCTATATTCAGGCATTGCATTTTGTTATCTTGTGTCTAGATTTTAATCTTTAAAAGACTTCTTGAAATGTTAAGGAAAACTGTTTTGTAGAATGCCATGCATTCTTGATTTATTTCTCCCGTCATGGTGAGATTTAATTTGTGCTTCTATCCTTTGTATCTCTCATAAAGTCAAGTTAGAGCCAGAGACCTAAACATTTTTCACAAAAATACACCATATTTGGTGATAACTACTTCACATTGCTATATACCAGAAACAAATAATACCCATTTTTCTCACTATTGCTAATGCTAAGTTTGGTCATGTGATTAAGACAGAGACTGCGGGGCGCCTGGGTGGCTCAGTGGGTTAAGCCGCTGCCTTCGGCTCAGGTCATGATCTCAGGGTCCTGGGATCGAGTCCCGCATCGGGCTCTCTGCTCAGCAGGGAGCCTGCTTCCCTTCCTCTCTCTCTGCCTCTCTGCTTACTTGTGATCTCTCTCTGTCAAATAAATAAATAAAATCTAAAAAAAAAAAAAAAAAAGACAGAGACTGCTAGAGCTCTCCATTAAAAAGGTCCATTATATGCTAGTAAGATTGGTGAACCTTTCAACTACTTTTGAAAATGTAGTCCTACCATATGTATATATAAATTCTGAATTAAAGAGAAAATTGAAGCAATTACAGATTGTTGAAAAAAGAATGATAGTTAAATTGTATATCAGAAGTTGTAGAATGTGCCTGAAGCTTTTTTCAGTGGAAAATACCTTTTACTGTGTCTTGGAGAAATCTAAGCTGCATCTGGCCAGATGGAAGGCCAGAACTATGACTTTTTTCCCCCCAGTATCTACATGGTCCCTGTCACCCTGGACTATGAAGCTAGAAAAGTAAACCCTAAACCAATATACGGAAGCAACTTACACAGCTAAAATTGTCTCAGAACTTCTGAAGTTATGTCTCAAAAATTACCAGTACTGAGTAGTACATGAGAAACTGGGATTTTCTGGTTAATGAGGCCTATGAAATAGAACCTACTAAATCCCTTCTTAAGGAAAAATCAGAAGCACCTTGTCAACTTAAGAAACTAAAAAGAGTATTCTAGTGAATGAAATTTGCTTGACTTAATTTAAACTGGTGGTCTCAAACTTTACCATGGGAATACTGGTTCCCATTACCTATTTCTATCTTAGGGATCTGAAACTGCGTTGAGGAATGCTGCCATAACTGGAAGGCCCTAACGTTGGATATTTCAGTCACTAAGTTTGATTGTTATAATGGAATGGTAGTTAGGATCATGCTCTCAAGGGATGACCTTTTTTTTTTTTATAATTTATAATCTTTTTTTTTCCTTTAAAGATCTTAGCTATTTATTTGACAGACAGAGATCACAAGCAGGCAGAGAGGCAGACAGAGAGAGAGGGGGAAGCAGGCTCTCCACTGAGCAGAGAGCCCTATGTGGGGCTTGATCCCAAGACCCTGAGATCACGACCCGAGCCGAAAGCAGAGGCCCCAACCCACTGAGCCACCCAGGTGCCCCAAGGGATGACCTTCTAATGCTTGCTTTTATTCCCGAGTAAAAATCCTTGTATCTAAGTTGAAAGGGCTCCTGAGTTATCAGATGTCATTTCTTCATCTCTTCCTGCAATTGTATAGTATTTAATTTGTTAATGTGATAATTTATATTGACAGATTGATTTTCTCTCATTGCTGGATATACCCAGGTTACTTATTGGTGTAGGTATGTATTCTGTGCACTGCTGGGTTTCATTTGCTACTGTTTTATTTAGAATTTTTACATCTCATGAGTGTGATTATATAAAAATTTTATTTTTGAGATATTTTTGTTTGTTTTTGTATTGCAATTACCTGTTCCTTAAAACTGTATGACTGTTTTGGGTTCTTTTGTTTTGAATTGGAAGTCTTTAATCACTTTTCTAGTTTTATCTGTTGATTCTCTAGTCTTTGAAATTCTGTTTTGGACACAACAAATTCAGAGTTCCTGGCACAATTCTTTTAAGAAGTCTTTGCAGCCATGTATTACCAGCCACCACCCACATAAAAGGACCAATCTAGCACTGAAAATTCTTCATTATGTGTTCTTGGAAATACTTTGTTGGGAGATCAGAGCTCCTTATCAGACTGTTGTGGTCATACCTGTGCATGTTTTTCTCCATATACTGAAAGTGGAGTTCCGTGGGTTAGGTCACGAGTATGCCTATGCTCAACTTTAGTAAGTTTAATTTTTCTTTTTTTTTTTTTTTAAGATTTTATTTATTTATTTAACAGAGATCACAAGTAGGCAGAGAGAGAGGAGGAAGCAGGCTCCCCACAGAGCAGAGAGCCCAATGCGGGGCTCGATCCCAGGACACTGGGATCATGATCCGAGCCAAAGGCAGAGGCTTAACCCACTGAGCCACCCAGGTGCCCCATAAGTTTAATTTTTCTAAATAGGTTTCCAAAAATACCAACTGGCACTCCCACCAACAGTGTATGAATATTCTTCTTTCTCCATATCCTTGACAATATTTGGCATCAGTTTTTTTTTTTTTTTAAATGCTTGCTACTCTGGTAGGTATCATGGTTTACATTTCCATTTTTTTCCTGAGTATTTATTAGCTGTTTGAATATTCTCACAATATCTGTCCACTTCTTCCTCCTGACACTGAGTGTATTAGGTGTGGCTGTATACCAGTGACATTTGACATGGCATTTGAATCTCATAATTTTCAACTACCATAAAGGACTGTCCTTTGGTTTCTTCCAACATTAAGAAATATAGGGGCGCCTGGGTGGTTCAGCGGGTTAAAGCCTTTGCCTTCAGCTCAGGTCATGATCCCAGGGTCCTGCGGTCGACCCTGCATCTGGGTCTCTGTTCAGTAGGGAGCCTGCTTCCTCCTCTCTCTCTGCCTACATGTGATCACTGTCTGTCAGATAAATAAATAAAATCTTTTAAAAAATGTAAAAGCCCAACTCCTTCAAAAACTGTAAAAACTATTTTTTTTCTCATTTGTGCGTATTTTTTAAAATTATGTTCAGTAAAAACCATTCTTATTCTTTGCGGATTGGCCAGAGCCACATGTAAAAAGACAGTGGGCCAGATTTGGCCCATAGGCCATAGTTTTCTTACTCCTGTAGATGCATAACTAAAGGGTCAACAGTCATGCTGTAATGGACATTTTACTTGACCCATGGAGATGGACATAGGAAAATCCAACTATAAATAAACATAAAATTTACACAGTATGATGAATGATAATGAAGAAAAAGAATATTCTTTCGGGAACCAGTGATGGATGATCTTGACTTAAATATGGGTATAAATATGGATATAAAGAAGGCCTGTAAGAGAAGAAATAAGCAGCAGTTTGAAAGATGAGAGTGAATGCTTATGGCAAAGACAAGGAGAATTACTGGTATTGCCAAAGGCCCCAAGAGAAGAAAGTGCTTGAGACTTTGAGAGGAACTAGAAGAGGTTCAGAGGTGTAGGAACATCACTGTTATGTGTTTACTTCATCTCCCCTTCCTGAAAGCTTGGTTCTGATTTAAATGTTTAAATGTCATTTGGCTGGATCCCCTTTCTTAAGAGTTCTTTTAGACAGCTTATGTGTGTCACATAGTGGAATAGTATTCCACACCATATATACATATATGATTATATATATCTACATAGATACATTTATCACATTTATTTTATCCATTCATCTATTGTGGACATTGGTTTTTTACTACCTTTGGCTATTGTGATATAATGTAAACATTGGAGTACAAATATCTGTTCAAATCCCCACTTTCAATTTCTTTGGGTATACATGGAATTGGATTAAATGATAATTCTATATTTAAAATTTAAATTCTGTATTTAAAATTCTGAGGAATCATCATATTGTTTAACACAGCAACTGTCCCATTTTACATTTCTACCAGCTGCACAACTTTATTGCTTTGGTAGGACTCCATTTCACTTCAACCATTGTACTGCATAGATCTTATTTTTGTATTATAGTATATGTGTCATGTATATGTTGTTTCTAGGGTCACACATAAAACACATCATTGACCTAGCTGATGTCAAGAACAGATGTGTTTATTTGGATATTTTATGAAGACAACATGAGTTACAGTGATGTGAAGGAAATAATAATTGGTAATTAAATATACTTATTACTTTAATTATAATTAAATTATTATTCTAGGTTAAATAAGTGTGTAGCAATTTTTAAACTTACAATGAAAGCTTACTAATGATTCATTGTCAAGTAGCAGCCAGTACTATGGCCAGAATAGTAAAAAATGTGAGACTAGAAGAAGTACAAATGCTAACTCCAATTTGCTGTAAATAGAACAAAATTAAAAAGCTGTTAGATAATGTAAAAAATCAAGTTAACAAAGTAGAGAATATCGTGAGAATTTTGCAGCAAATCTATAACACATTTGATGAGAATTTTCCTTTTGATAACCAAAAAGGATAAAATTAGTTGCCTGAAATCATAATTAAATGGGCAACCAAATTTTAACTGACTTTGAAACAATCTGAGCTTATAACTTTGTGTAGCTATAAAATGGCTTTGTGTCTTGTACACACACAAAAATCAAATTTTATGTGGAAATATAGAAAGATAAATTATTACTGTAGTTAGGGGAGTTTTGTTATGATATTATGAAAAAATGCTAAAAATTATATCTTATAAAAAGTAAAAAAATTTAAGCCACTAGTCAACTGCCTGTAAAAGATCTTTCTAATAATATCAAAGATTAATTCAAAATTAGTAAAGCTACATATATTCTCTAGCTTTAGACAAGTTGTACGATAAAATATTTTCCACTTTACTCTGGGTACCTTCCAAATCAAATAGAAATATTGTCAATCTGCAGCCTACAAAATCATATTCATAGCACAGATATCTTAAAATCTTTTATATATGTCAAAAAAGAATTTCAACTAGATATAAAAAAAAAAATTCTATTAAAATTAACAGCCGGGGCACCTGGGTGGCTCAGTGGGTTAAAGCCTCTGCCTTCAGCTCAGGTCATGATCCCAGAGTCCTGAGATAGAGCCCCACATTGGGCTCTCTGCTCTGCAGGGAGGCTGCCTCCTCCTCTCTCTCTGCCTGCCTCTCTGCCTACTTGTGATCTCTTTCTCTCTCTCTCTCAAATAAATAAATAAAATCTTAAAAAATAAATTAACCAGCCACGCTAAGTTAAAAATGTGAATGCTGTGAATTTTAAAGAGCTTGATGTCTCCCTAACTGATTTGCTCCACAGTATGAAAAGTATGATGGTTTAGTATAAACGCGCAAATATTATGAATTACTGTTGCTTTATGGAACTGTTGAAAGAAACAGAGAACAAATGAATTTATTTATGTTTTTTGCCAATGCTCATTGGTTGAATGGTTGAAGAGTTTACAAATTTTTTACAAAAATTTACTGTATTTTGAATGTGAAGGCTTTCTTTAAGAAAATACTTGGCGAATATTTCATAATCAAGACCGCCAAAATGACAGCATGATTTGTTTTCTCACCAGTATCACACTACATGTAAACAAACAAAATCTGGAATGCCAAGGAAAGGAAAAGCTGTTTTTATGACTAAGCTAAGAGGGTAGGAATATTTCTTGAAACTGATACTTTTCATAAGATAAAATAATTTTACTTATTCTTCTATCATTAATCAATATATGAAAGATTTTCACTGGAATCAAAAGCATTGTCAAAATACACATTGAAGAAACAGGAAACCTTAGTAAAGAAATAGAAACTATTAAAAAAGCACAAAATGAAGATAGAACTGAAAAGTACTATTAAACTTTTGATAGATAAACTTAATAGCATAATTGAGATGACAAGAAAAAGAATCAGTAAACTTGAAGATAGAGCAATAGAAATTACCCAATCTGAAAAAGAGAAAAATAAAGGGCGCCTGGGTGGCTCAGTGGGTTGAAGCCTCTGCTTTTGGCTCAGGTCGTGATCTCAGGGTCCCAGGATTGAGGTCCGAGTCGGGCCCTCTGCTCGGCAGGGAACCTGCCCCCCCCCCACCTACTTGTGATATCTCTGTCAAATAAATAAAGTCTTTAAAAAAAGAGAGAGAGAGAGAAAGGTGAGAGATAACAGAGCCAGTGACTTGTGGGACAATATCAAAGATTTAACACAAGTATTTAGAATCCCAGAAGGAGAAGCATGGACAGGAAATAAATATCTGAATATGGACAAAAGTTTCTGAAATTTGGGGAAATGCATCAGTGTATAGATTTCAGAGGCTCAGAGAACCCAAAACAGGAGTAACATAAAACCACATTTAAACCAGCATACTCAAATTGATGAAAACCACAGGTAATGAAAAATCTTGAAAGCATGCAGAGAGAAATGACACATACAGAGGGAAAGTAATTCAAATGACTTCTCATCATAACCTATGGAGGACAGAAGTCATTGTCTATCTTTTAAAAAATACACAGAAACCCCAGAATTCTATAGCAAGAAAAACAATCTTTCAAGAATAAAGGGTAAAAGAAACTGAAAATTCACCTCCAGCAGATGTACACTCCAAGAAATGCTATATTAAGTTCTTCAAGCTAAAAGAAAATGATACCAGATGGAAATTCAGAAAATTAGGGATTGGGAAATCAGGAAGAGCACGGGAAAGGGCAAATATATGGGTAAATATAAAATAATATAAAATATTGGTAGTCAATACGTGAATCAAGAGATCAAACATAGTTTCGCTTGTATGCCACCTGATATTTTATATTAAATATACCATATCTATGAAGTAGTCATAAAAATATTTAATCTGAAAATCAAGCCTCTAGACATAAACTTCAGTTCACAATAGACACAAAGGATAGAGGAAGAAGTCAAGCCCATCTTGAGAAAAAGCAGGACAAATATGGAATTACAATATTATATAGGTTGCTTCTGAGGCTTCAAAAAATGTAAGGAGGTAGAGGATAAATTGTTGACCAATTTTTATTAGACCCAATAAACCATAGTCATGTAAAACAAATTTGCTTAGTTTGGTTTTTGGACTTTAAAAAAGCTAGTACTTTTAGAAGATATTCTTTAACCAATTCGAGAAATTTGTAAATAGGCTGAATATTATAGAACAATATAGGGTTGTTATTAGTGTTTTTTTAGGTAACTGTAGTTTAATGGTCATCTAGAAGATTATCCTTAATTCTAAGAGTCGTATGTTGACTTTTTAGAGGTGAAGTGATATCTAAAACAGTCACTGAAAAATACAGCAAAATGATATATGGAAAATATATTCAACATTAATAAGAATTATATATATATACATACACATACATCTGTATATATACATATTCATATTTACGAGAGAGAAATACCAGATATACTGAATCTAGGTGGAGGACAAACAAACTTCATTGTAACACTGTTGTACTTTTTATGTAAATTTGAAAACTTTCAAAAACTCACTCAAAAAACTCAACCTAGTCTTGAGCTACCAGATTGTTAGTTTTTAATTTATTTCAATTGTAGGGCATGTGGAATGTATATTATCTGTATTGCAGAATTTATTGTAAGAAAGTTTCTTCAAACTACTCCAATTTTTCAACAGATGAACTCTCAATATTCTAAAGGCACAGGGTTTCTTATTATTATTCATCCTCAGGGGCTTGATCTTTGAATAAAAATGGGATTTTTGTCCAGAATTAATTATCTGAAGAAAATATGAATGAGCTCTGATACATTTTAAAAATATGCTTATAGGGTTTTTCTTCCACATGAATTTATGTATAGTAATAATAGTGATTATCATTTAAAAAGCCACAATACTTAGTAAGCAAATACCATGTGCCAGATGACCCCTAAGCATTTAAATTTTATGTTAAGTAATTTAATCTTTGCCATAACATCACTAGGTGGTAGAATAGTGGTAACAGTAAAGGTGCCAAAGTTAAATGCTTTCTGACTCTCATTACCTCAGGAGTTTCTCACCACTATGAAATCTTTGATGTTGAGTAAGTTGATAGCAACGAGTAAAGGTCTTTCCACATTCCTTACATTTGTGTGGTTTCACACCAGTATGAATTCTCTGATGTTGAGTAAGTCGATCGCTGCGATTAAAGGCCTTACCACATTCTTTACATTCATAGGGTTTTTCACCGGTATGAATTCTCTTATGTTGAGAAAGACCTGAGATAGAACGAAAAGCCTTCTTACATTCCTTACATATATAAGGTTTCAAACCTGTATGAATTGTCTGATGATAAATCAGTTGAGAATTAAGTCTAAAGGTTTTTCCACATTCCTTACATTCAAAGGGTTTCTCCCCTGCATGAATTGACTGATGTGTTTTAAGGTCTCCAATACGGCTGAAGGCTTTCCCACATTGTTTACATTCATATGGTTTTAAATCAGTATGAATGATCTGATGTTGAATAAGGTATGAATGAAGCTTAAATGTCTTCCCACATTCTTTGCATTCATGTGGCTTCTCACCAGTATGAATTCTTTGATGTTGCGTAAGTTGAGAGCCTCTACAGAAGGCCTTCCCACAGTCCTTACAGTCATAGAGTTTCTCACTGCTATGAATTCTCTTATGTTTAAGAAGGCTTGAGCCCCTACTAAAGGCCTTCCCACACTCCTTACATTCATGAGGCTTCTCACCAGTATGACTTCTCTGATGTTCAGTAAGTAGATAGCTGCGAACAAAGGCCTTTCCACATTGTTTACATTTATATGGTTTCTCACCAGAATGGATTTTCTTATGTTGATAAAGACTTGAACGATGACCAAAGGCCTTCCCACATTCCTTGCATATATAGGGTTTCACACCATGATGAATTTTCTGATGTAGGCACATATGTCGGTACAATCTAAAAGTTTCTCCACATTCCTTACATTCATAGGGTTTCAAACCAATATGTATTTTCTGATGTTCAGTAAGGTGAGAATAACGTCTGAAAGACTTCCCACATTGCTTACATTCATAGGGTTTTACACCAGTATGAATGATCTGATGTTGAATAAGCTGTGAATAAAACCTAAAGGCTTTCTCACATCCATTACATTCATAAGGTTTCAAATCAGTGTGAATTTTTTTATGTCTAACAAAATGCTGGAGAACTATAAAGGCTTTTCCACATTCCTTACATTCATAGGGTCTCACACCATTATGGTCTCTGAAATGTTCAGTAAGGTGTGAATATTTTCTAAAGTCCCTCCTACATTCCTTACATTCATAGGATTTCTCTTTAGTGTGAATTCTCTGGTGTAGAGGAAGAGATATATGTTTTATAAATGTCATTTGACTAAAACCTTCCATGTTAGGCCCCTGTTCTCTCCCAAATTCAATTCTGCACTGTGGGTCATTTCTCAAAGTAAACCTCATAAGGTTGAAGGTTTTATTTCTTTTCATTGTCTCCCGATGATATGAATTTACTTGATAACTGCTTTTTTCTGAAGATAACTTGTTGGTCTCAGTTGTAAAATCAAAGTCTGAAAGAAAACAAAATAGACAAATGCTATTTTACTGTACTGGGGATGAGGAGGAGCCTCTTAGAGTAAAAATAGTGACAAATTGAGAAGTATATTCACTAGAAGTAAAAGGGTCATAAAATCCTAAAATACTATCAGGAATTTTTTTTATTCTTTAATTTTTAAAAAAGATTTTATTTATTTATTTGGCACAGAGATCACAAGTTGGCAGAGAGGCAGGCACAGAGAGAGAGAGGAGGAAGCAGACTCCCTGCAGAGCAGAAAGCCTGATGTGGGGCTCAATCCCAGGACCCTGGGATCATGACCTGAGCCAAAGGGAGAGGCTTTAACCCACTGAGCCACCCAGGCGCCCCTCCTGTCATGAAATTTTTTTTTAAGATTTTATTTATTTATTTGACAGACAGAGATCACAAGTAGGCAGAGAGGCAGAGAGAGAGAGGTGGAGAAGTAGGCTCCCTGCTGAGCAGAGAGCCCCATGCAGGACTCAATCCCAGGACCCGGGATCATGACCTGAGCCGAACGAAGGGAGAGGCTTTAATCCACTGAGCCACCCAGGCACCCCTGTCATGAAATTTTTAAAAGGCAAGAAGGACTCAGAAAATTATGAAAGTTCATATTGAGAACTATGAAGTTTGTGAACAGGCAAAGAGAAAAAGTCAGTAGTACTCATATTTAATGTGGACCAAAACTATAGAAGGAGTTTCTTATATACACTACCTTCTAGATAGCTGCTGAGACTAAGTGAATCAGAATCTAGAGGAGTAGGTTCTGGTCATCTATATTTCTAACATTATCTATCAGATGGCTCTATGTAGTTTTTTCAATGGTTTGTCTTTATGTTAGAATAGAACCCTAAACACGTAATCATGAACAAAAAGGATCTATCTTTTTACACAAACTCATCTTGATCCCTTGGCATCTTTTGTTCCTTATATACTATCCCAATGAATCTCTTTAGCTACTAATACATACCATAACCTTTCCCATTTCCTGGGGCTTCTCACAGGTGCTCCACCTTTCAGGAAGCCTTTTACCTAGTGCCTTTAAATTACTATCTTTGGGTGCTGCAGATTAGAAATCACTTCTTCAGAAAGGCTGCGTCTGCTAACTCTAAGTAAATTCATATCCTTTATTCTATATTCCAACAGTTAATTTTTGCCTTCAAAATACTTTTCTCTATTACATATTTATTTTCTCATTTATTTTACTATGTATTTTCTTCTTCTACTACTGCAAAACAAGTCCTTACCACAAGGTAAATATTAATTATAAGATAAAATGTTGAATTTAAAAAATTAACTTGGATGAAAGTAAAGGTAAATAAAAACAAAAATTAAGGCTACTGGGGAAGGCAGCTGAATAAAATATCCATTTAGTTTCTGAAAATTATGTGACAGTTATCAATAATCTCTCCCTAACTAATCTCTCATACCATATTATAGTAAAAAATGTTTTCTTCTATCATTTACCTTAAAGTTGAGAAATACGGACTTCCAAACCAGCTCAATCAAAAATATAAATGGAAATAGGTGACACGTGATCATTCTCCAATCGCTTATCACCTTATATTGATATGCACGGCTCTACCACCATTGTTCCATCTTCCCTGTGCTCAGTCATGATTGTTTTTCTGCTTTATCTCAATCAAGATGATCAGATGGTATATTACCTTCATCAGCAGAGTTTTAATATTATTCATCCATCCTACTGATGCTCACTGTTTTGTTTCTCTAATGACTTTCCCAAATTCTCCATTCCATTCCTTTATAGCCAAGGCCAATTATTCTTGAATTTCACAGAAACTTATTTCAGGAATTTCAATAATTAATATAATTTTAGAAGGCTTATGAAAAGCTATTAAATTAAACTGGAGGATGTTGGGAAAAAATAAAGTAAGTGCTATGGGAACAGCCTTTGGGGAAACCAAATACCTGGGATGCTGCAACAAAAGAAATGTTGAATAGAGGATAAAATTTGGCTATCTGGATAGTGAAGCAGTCTGAAGAACTCTAATGTGCTAACTGGGTCAAATATGAGTTGAAGGCAAGTGGGATTCTTCTATGAATGAAGTACAATATGTTCAAATAGTTGAAGTAAAGCAAACAATATTCTCTGAAATAATGAGAAATGGGAAGCAATACCCAAAAGCCAAACACTTTCTATTGATAAATAAAACTCAAAAACTACTATTAGTGAATGATAAATACAAACTGAAACCACAGAACTTCTTGAAAACAATGATAATAAAAAAATAATACATCAGAAACTGTGGCCTTTAACTGTACTACTGAAAACTCATAGACTAAAAGGCTTATATCTAATGAAAAATTAAAGAATAAAAATGAATGAATATTAAATCCAAAATTAAGAAAAGAAAAAACTTAGAAAATGAATGATAAAGTCTGCTGAAGGAAAACAGAAAACGGAAAGTAATATAATAAGAATTATATTTTTATAAAATATAAATTTTATATTTTATATAAAATTATATTTTAAATAAAATTGTACAATTAACATGTGCAAACAAACCGGTAGACTACCTATTCAAGGAACAAAAGATAGGAGGAAAGTCTAAACACAATGACAGTAGGGAAACAGTTATCAATAAGGAAACAGAGAATGTTTAAGAAACCCATTCAAGACAACTATGCAAATAAATTTGAGATGTACATGAAAGATGAATTTTTTGGGGCGCCTGGGTGGCTCAGTGGGTTAAGCCGCTGCCTTCGGCTCAGGTCATGATCTCAGGGTCCTGGGATCGAGCCTCGCATCGGGCTCTCTGCTCAGCAGGGAGCCTGCTTCCTCCTCTCTCTCTCTGCCTGCCTCTATGCCTACTTGTGATCTCTCTCTGTCAAATAAATAAATAAAATCTTTAAAAAAAAAAAAAGATGAATTTTTTGAAAATATAGTTTCTAAAAACCAAACCCAGTTAAATTTACAAACTTGTTTCTAATAAATAAAATATTAAAAGAAAAAAATAACTTCTCAATGAAGAAAACCAGCAGATACCACTTTACACAAGTTTTTAAGGTTAGCACCCCCTTGATGAATCACATTGATATCATGTGCCCCTGATCTACAATGAGAAGGGTACTTCTCTGGTATTCTTCCCCCAAATCCATGATCTGAGTTTAATAATAAGAAAGCGCCAAACACACCAAAATTTGGAGGCACTCTACTAAATACCTGACCAAACAGTATCTTCAAAAGTATCAAGGTCAAAAAAGAGAAGGAAAAACAGAGACTGTCACATTTGGAGGAAACAAAGGACACAGGATGACTAAAAGTAATATGGTATCCTGGATTGGATCCTGAAACAGAAAAAAAGACATTAGTGCAAACACTGGTGAAATCTAAATAAAATATTCAGTTTATAGTATTATAAAATGTTAATTTGATAGTTTTCACAGATGTACCACAGTTATGTAAGATGTTATCATTATGGGAATGATACACTGGAACTCTTTGTACCACTTTTGTAACTCTTTTGTGAATCTAAAATTCTTTCCTTTTTTTTTTTAAAGATATTTTTTATTTATTTGAGAGAGAGAGAGAGGTCACAAGTAGGCAGAGAGGCAGGCAGAGAGAGAGGGGGAAGCAGCCTCCCTGCCAAGCAGAGAGCCCGACGTGGGGCTCGATCCCAGGACCCTGGGATCATGATCTGAGCTGAAGGCAGAGGCTTTAACCCACTGAGCCGCCCAGGTGCCCCTCTAAAATTATTTCAAGAACAGAAACAGATTCCAGAAGAGATGGGAAATCTAAATATACCAATTTCCACAGAATAATTTAAAAAATTGTATATTTATCCCACAAGAAGTGGTTTACAATCAGCTTTCCAGTTGTCCATGTTTCTCCAAACCATTTCCCACTGATGTTAATGAGGGTGCTTTGGAGAAATAGCTAATTCCTAGTCCAGGGCAGGGAAGATACAAGGTGATTCTAAGACCTCTTGTACTAAAGTGCAAAGAAGCTTTCAAAGACAGAGTTAATAATTTGTGCTTTTGGTCATGCAACATTAAGAGGGATCAAATTTGCCCTCCTACCTTAAATAACTAGAAAATTTAAAAAATGTATGAAACATCTTTCAAATATTGGAAAATAGATAGTGCAGGATAGAAATTTCCCAAGGGAAGGGAAACAAATGAAGTGTGCCCTGCAAGTACCACAGTTGACTGTCTAAAGAGAATTTCCAGAACAAAGCACATGGAGGGGAAACTAAAATACTGCAGCTGTATCCCTGAGTTGAGAAGACAGAGTAGAGAATTAAGGGAAAGAACGAAGTGCAGAATTTGCAAGGCAGAGTACTAGAAAGGAGGGAGCTGCACAGAGAGATCTCTAGAGATCTGTAGAGGAAACCCCTTGATACTTGGCTGAATGTGAATCTAGACATCTGTGTGAGGAAACTAATGAAAACGAAGAATGTACTACTTGATAGGAGTAGGCAGAACATCCCCTGGAAGTCACAAAGGGCAGGGGATAATTCTTGTTTCCACCAACCAGAGTGGAAAGATCCCATAAGGCACAAGGCATCAAACATAGTCCCTAGAAGGATATTGCCTCAGTGGTGGGGTCAAGTTAGCACTAGACTGAAACGTATTCTGGACCCACCCTAACAAAGCTTTAAGGCAACTCATGGAAGTATTGACAGATTCCAAATTAAATAGCTACATCCAAGAACAAAGCCCTAGGATATTAAAAGAATTTTAGGAATCCAGCATCCCAACCCAGTAAACTTCACAATGTCTGGCATCTAATAAAAAATTATCAGGCAGGGACGCCTGGGTGGCTCAGTTGGTTAAGCGGCTGCCTTCGGCTCAGGTCATAATCCCAGCGTCCTGGGATCGAGTCCCGCATCGGGCTCCTTGCTCAGCAAGGAGCCTGCTTCTCTCTCTGCCTCTAGCCTGCCACTCTGTCTGCCTGTGCTTGCGCTCTGTATCTCTCTCTCTCTCTAACAAATAAATAAATAAAAATATTTAAAAAAATTATCAGGCATGCAAAATAGCTAGAAAGTATGACCTTTACTAGGAGAAAATTAATCAAAAGAAACACACCAAGGAATGATACAGATAATATAATTAGTAGATAAGGATACTGAAAGAGCTATTATAAGTATATTTCATGTTTTTATTTTTAAAATATTTATTTGAGACAGAGTGAGAGAGAGCATGAGTGGTGGGAGAATTAATTGGAGAGGGAGAGGCTGACTTCCCCACTGAGCAGGAAGCCTGAGGTGGGGCTCAATCCCAGGACCCTGGGATTATGACCTGCGCTGAAAGCAGACAGATGCTTAACCAACTGAGTCACGCAGGTGTGCTGTTTTGTTTTGTTTTGTTTTAGTGGAGTTTTTGTAGATTAAAATTTTTTAATAATTTATTTCATTTGATTTCTCAAAGTTTTTGGCAAAACGTTTCTCAAAATATCATATTTTCAAGGCTTCATGGTTTTTGAAATATGGTGAATTTTTTCCTTACATAATTTTTTTTTCTTGATTCATGTTGACAGAATTGCATCACTTGTATTCTTTCTTTGAGATAATGAAATTTATAGTTGTGACTTTCTCTTTTGTATGTTTGGCTTTTTATTTCATTAATTTCTGTTCTTGCCTTTATTATTTCCTTTCTTCTACTTTCTTTAAATCTGTTGTGCTCTTCTTTTCCTGGTATATCAAATAGATGATCTGCTTATTAATTTTCAACATTTCTTCTGGAATCCAAAGACCTACTGGGAGAGGAAGCTTGAAATCAAAAGAGATAAATAATAAGAGCCATGACAAAGTGGTGAATTGGCTCTGATGATTTACAAATTTTCCCCTGCAGAAACTTACTGATTCTGAGTGCAGCTAGCAGTAAAGGCAAAATTCCATATATATATGGAATTATAAAAAAATATATATATATATACATATATGTATATGTATAGTAGCTGAGAATGACCAAAACTCAATGACCAGCTCAATCCCTAATTATATTATAGTGATCAGCCTGCCTCTCTACTGATTAATAGAGGAAAATGTAAATACTCTGGTGGAAGATACCATCATCTGGAAACCATTCAGTTCTTTTTTTTTTTTTTAAGATTTTATTTATTTATTTATTTGAGAGATAGAGAGAGAGCGAGAAGGAGAAAAAGCAGGAAAAAGAATGGGGGGGGTGGGCAAGGAGACTAAGTGGGGCTTGATCCCATGACCTGAGCTGAAACCAAGAGTTGGAGGCCCAACTGACTGGGCCACCCAAGTGTCTTCATTCAGTTCTATTGTACACAATAGCCAGCATAAAATTACAATTACTAGGGACGCCTGGGTGGCTCAGTTGGTTAAGCAGCTGCCTTCGGCTCAGGTCATGATCCCAGCGTCCTGGGATCGAGTCCCACATCGGGCTCCTTGCTCGGCAGGGAGCCTGCTTCTCCCTCTGCCTCTGTCTGCCATTCTGTCTGCCTGTGCTCGCTTGCTCTCCCTCTCTCTCTCTGACAAATAAATAAAAAAATCTTAAAAAAAAAAAAAAGAATTACAATTACTAGTAACTTGAAGAGGAATTACCATATGATGAATAACCAGAGAAAAGAAGAAATATAAGCATACCCACAGGTGAATAAACAGTAATGAAAAGAAAGTAAATAAACAATGAAGAATTGTAAAAGATAATTAGATGCTTTAAGACAAACTGAATTTCTAGAACTGAAAAAGACAACATATGATATGAAAAACCTGTCTTTAAGAGCAGACTCATCATAGCAGAATACAGGATAAGTGAGCTGACATAGAGGTCAACAGAAGAGAGATAAAAGGAGATATACACATGATAGAAGTGTAAGATACACTTGAAAGATCTAACATAGGTATAAATGGGAGTCCAGAAGAGATGAAAGAATAGTCAAGTATTTTCCAAAAACTGAAGGAAGATGTTCACTTCTTGGTAGAAACCCAAAAATCACTGCAAGCCAACATTTCCACTGCTATAAGTATAAAAATAATATTTAAAAGAGAATGTTCTTTGGGCGCCTGGGTGGCTCAGTGGGTTAAGCCGCTGCCTTCATCTCAGGTCATGATCTCAGGGTCCTGGGATCGAGTCCCGCATCGGGCTCTCTGCTCAGCGGGGAGCCTGCTTCCCTCTCTCTCTCTCTGCCTGCCTCTCCATCTACTTGTGATTTCTGTCAAATAAATAAAATCTTAAAAAAAAAAAAAAGAGAATGTTCTTGATTCATTCTACACTGTAAAATTTACCAAGGTTCGTTTGTAGCAAAGAGAAAACCAGGACCCTGTGTTACCTGTTTTCATGTAGGTGGACCAGCAATTAAAATGGATATTTGTACATATTCTGAACATACACATAATATAAAATCTCTTTTCTTTGCTGTTGGTTATGCAGAAAAAGTCCTAGAATTTAAATCTTTATTTTAGAAAAAGAAGGAATTGCAGAATGGGGTAGAGGGAAGAAGGAAGGTAAATGAAAGAAAAGATTCAGGTGCTGAATGGAGATGCCCATTTCCATCTAACAAAGGTCCAACTAGGCCTTTGGGAATATGGAGAATATGAATATGGAGAAATTTATCTGGTT
The DNA here is from genome assembly GCF_030435805.1 of Mustela lutreola. NCBI lineage: Eukaryota > Metazoa > Chordata > Mammalia > Carnivora > Mustelidae > Mustela > Mustela lutreola. The sequence continues at coordinate 59,512,972 of NC_081305.1, read as the reverse complement.
TCTCGGCAAAGAGCATAAAATACACAGTGGAGAAAGGAGCTATTCCAGATAGCAGAGTCTATATGATTTCAAGCAGATGTCCTTACCCAGTGAGACCAAGTTAGTATAATTCTCCAACATCACATCTCTGTACAAATCCCTCTGATCAGAATTTAGGCATTCCCACTCCTCCTGAGAGAAGTCTATGGCAATATCACTGAATGTCAATGGCACCTGAAAAGACAAACCATGTATTATTGTTGTTCGTAACACTAAAGAAAAAAATGTTCGAGATGGAATGACTAAATTGCAGTAAGGGGACAATGTAGAAAAACAAGCTGAAGTTACAAGATCATGACATGATTAGATGAGAATAAATACATTAGCTTCTAAAATAGAGTGCCAACTCAGTCTTGAAGGATCCTGTTGGAGTGCACAAAAATTTCTTTAAAAATAAAGGAAAACTGAAATATCTAAATGTATGAAAATGAATAAAGTAAAGAGATTTCTCCAATTAAATGAAACAGTATATATAAGAACATTACCTTCCATGTACATGAATCACATATTACTAGTAAATACAAGTTCTTATGTTTTTCCTCTTCAAGGAATATATAAAAAGAATTGTTCATTTTTCTCCAAAATGAATTATAAAATCTCTTAGAGTTAAGATGGAGTAACATGGATCAGATTTAACCTCCCATGTGAAATAACAAAGAACATGGACAAATTGTAGAAAACAATGGTTTTTGAGCCAGAAAATATTGGGCAGTGATCCCCTGAGAGACAAATAACAAATGAAGTGAGCCCTATGATTTCCATGGCTTACTGCTAGGAGACAGTATTACTACACAATTATTAGAATGGCTAAAATTTAATAGGCTGACCATTTTAAGCACTGCTAGAGATGTGGGAAAAAATGGAACTCTCACACATTGATGGGGGAAATGTAAAGCAGTAAATCACTTTGAAAAATAGTTTATTGATTTCTTATTCCCCAGCCACTCCACTCCTAGTGTTTACCGAAGAGAAATGAAGGCATATGTCCACACAAAGATTTGTGCATGAAGCAATTTTACTTGTAATATCAAAAAGTGGAAAGAACTCAAACATCCATGAACAGAGGAGTGGATATACAAATTTTTGTATATACTGAGAATACTAATATTAGAATAATAAATTTAATATTAAAATTAGAATAACAAATAGAATACTGATAAGCACTTAAATGGAATGCACTACTACTATATGCAGCAATATGTATGAATCTCAAAATAAATATGCTGAATGAAATAAGATTAAAAAAACACATGAAGTGTGATTCCATTTATATAAAATTTTAGAACATGCAAATCAACCTATAGTGGCAGAAAGCAGAAGAGCAGTTGCCTAGGCATGAAGGACAAGTTTGGGGGCAGGTAGGAAGGGGCAATTACAAAGGGGCATGAGAAAAATTTTGGAATGATGGAGATGTTCATTATCTTGGCTATGGTAATAGTTTCACGGATATATATAAGTCAAAATTTATTAAATTCTACACTTTAAATATAAGCAATTTATTGTCAATTATATTTCAACAAATCTGCTTTAAAAAGACACAAAACAAACTGAGGGTTGCTGGGGGGAGGGGGTTTGGGAGAAGGGGGTGGGATTATGGACCTTGGGGAGGGTATGTGCTTTGGTGAGTGCTGTGAAGTGTGTAAACCTGGTGATTCACAGACCTGTACCCCTGGGGATAAAAATATATGTTTATAAAAAATAAAAAATTAAAAGTTAAAAAAAAAAAAAGACAAGATACAGCAGCAGCAGCAAAGGCCACGGTCACCGAACTGTGGAAAGAACCAAGATGCCCTTCAACAGACGAATGGATAAGGAAGATGTGGTCCATATACACTATGGAGTATGATGCCTCCATCAGAAAGGACGAATACCCAACTTTTGTAGCAACATGGACAGGACTGGAAGAGATTATGCTGAGTGAAATAAGTCAAGCAGAGAGAGTCAATTATCATATGGTTTCACTTATTTGTGGAGCATAACAAATAACATGGAGGACATGGGGAGATAGAGAGGAGAAGGGAGTTGGGGGAAATCGGAAGGGGAGGTGAACCATGAGAGACTATGGACTCTGAAAAACAACCTGAGGGTCTTGAAGGGGCCGGGGGTGGAAGGTTGGGGGAACAAAGTGGTGGGTATTAGGGAGGGCACGTATTGCATGGAGCACTGGGTGTGGTGCAAAAACAATGAATACTGTTACACTGAAAAGAAATAAAAAAAAAATACGGTGTACATCAAAATAACCATGTGTATTGAAAGAATTGAGCTACAAAAAAAAGACAAGATACATACACTTAATTATATGTCAATTACACTTCAAAAAGTTGATAAAGTTTCTAAGGAAATGGAGTTTGTGTAAAATTAAGAAATTTTATCAAGATAATATAGGTCAGATAATACCTCATAAGCACTTCCTTTATTCTCACAAGTTAATGTTCTCATTTATTCCTTCTTACAGACATTAGATTTAATCTTCCTTAAAGTATTAAGATAATTAATAATATTAAAATAATACTAAATTTTTAAGTATTATACTATTATGATATTTAGGTTGGACACAAATACTAACCTCTTCCTCACTGTTCAGTATCATCTACCACTTGTAGTTCTAGATGATCTTCCTTTCTGCAATCCCTTACTGAACTCCTGTTCCTAGTTAGAACACACTAATGTAGGATGATCAGAACAACACTGATTTACTCAAGACCAGCAATTTCTCTTTCAATACAAAATTCTCAGTGATTTCCGTAGCTGGGGCCCTGATGTCTGTCTGTCTGTCTGTGTCAGCGGCACCAATACCATTTCTACCCAAACCTAAAAGCTTTTCTTTCTTTTTTTTTTTTTTAAGATTTTATTTATTTGACAGAGAGAGATCACAAGTAGGCAGAGAGGCAGGAGAGAGGAAGGGAAGCAGGCTCCCTGCCAAGCAGAGAGCCCGACGCAGGACTCGATCCCAGGACTCCGAGATCATGACCTGAGCCGAAGGCAGCGGCCCAACCCACTGAGCCACCCAGGTGCCCCTCTAAAAGCTTTTCAAAGCTGAGTTCTCATCTCACACCCGAGTCTGAGACCATTCATAACCCAATTATCCCTTATCTTCCTGGAAAACTGAGAAAGTTTTCTCTCCTGTGGTCAAATAGGGCCTTATTTTATTTTATTTTTCATGGGGGAAGCAGAAGTAGAGGGAGAGAGAGAGAATCCATGCTGGGTGTGGAGCTCAACATGGGGCTTGATGTCATGATCTTGAGATCATGACCTGAGCTGAAATCAAGAGTTGGATGCTTAACCAACTGAGCCACACAGGTGCCCCAGGACCATTATTTCTGTATCATAAAACCACAAACCTGACAAGGGAAGCTCAAATATTTCCTTCAAGGTACTTCACTCTTGGACTGCTCCAACAGTGCTCTTGAGAAAAGACTGAACATATAGAAGATGAATAATTGAAAATCAGAAAAAAGGGAGCAGAGGAGGACACCATCCTCTCTAAGGGGAGAAACCATGAAATAGAGTCAGAGATACAGCCTTCCTAGGTAGGAGGTATGGGGATAAAGAATGAAAGTTTTACATGAGTTAAACATCGTAGTATTTCAGGAGGGAGACAGGCATCCACTTACCTGTGCCATGGTTTTCAAACTGCTGATCTTCCTCAGGTTTCCTCTATTAGAGAATCTAATTGCAGAGAAGCTAGAGCTGGGAGAGGAAAAAGAGGCCTTGAGATCTGTTTTATCTTAGAACTCCAAAAATTATTTAAGGTAATATAGCCTTTCTTTTTTTCCTCTTTTTTTTTTTTTTTAATATTTTATTTATTTATTTGAGAGAGAGCTCACAAGTACACAGAGAAGCAGGGAGACAGAGGGGGGGGGGGAACAGGCTCTCTGCTGAGCAGAGAGCCCAACTCAGGGCTCGATCCCAGGACTCTGAGATCATGACCTGATCCAAAGACAGAGGCTTAACCCACTGAGCCACCCAGGTGCCCCTCTTCTTTCCTCTTTTTTCCTGCTTTCCACGGTCCTTGCCCACTCTCCACCCTCCCAAACACATGAACACATGTCAGGGGATATGAGAAGTTCAGACAAAGTCAAGCCCTTCCCTGTACCTACAGATACAAAGCACACAAGAGTGGATAAAGAACAAAGACATTCTTGCACCAAAGCTAGATCCAGACACCCACACTGCCTAATTTCTCATACTTATCAGGCCAACTGAACCCAGCCTAGGTTGTTCAGGAATACCAAGTAGCTTCTCATCCAGGCCTATCTTCTACAGTAAAGAGCATGCCACACAACACAAACTTCAACAACCTTCATGTCTTTGGGATGGACCTGGACATGAAATCTTTTGCACCAGGTAAAAGAAAGCAGTAGAGATGAACGTGGAAATCTTGAGCACTATAAAAATGCCTTCCCATCTGAAGCCTTTCCCTTAAGCCAGAACTATGACTCTCGAGATCCTCTGTGATAACCAACCTGGATTTCCCTATCAGGATCTACTTTGCTGGCATGAGTCATTGCCTGTGTCCCCAGCAACCAACCCACCAGTACCCACTAGAGAGAAGTGAACTCATGCTTAACACATAGATTTTTGCAACCTTCTATGTGATGGGTAGTCTATACATATTGACATTTAATTCCATAATGTAGTTATTATCTCAATTCAACAGATGAAAAAATGAAAGTTCAAAGAATTAAAGAAATTTCCTTGTATCACAAACAATAAGTAGAAGTGATGTGTTTTGAATCACATTCCTCTAGTTATAAGGCCAACTTATTTTTCCAACTATTGCCTTTTAAACCTAGATTTTTTGTTCTCTTGTGTGAAACCTTAGAACAGATAATTAAGATATTACCTAACAAAAGATTTACTGAAGAGATGTTTTTAAGCAACAAGGTACTATCACTTATAGGTATTCAATTTTCAGACTTTAAAGGCTGATCATGCACCACACAGAGTAAGGTTATAGGGAAAGGAGCATTGTTACGGTGTCCTGTAGACTTGTGAAAACTTAGAGCAGTTGTGACATGTAAGCATAATTCTTTTTTTTAAAGATTTTATTTATTTATTTGACAGAGAGAGATCACAAGGAGGCAGAGAGGCAGACGGTGGGGGGGTGGGGAACCAGGCTCCCTGCCAAGCAGAGAGCCCGATGCGGGGCTCGATCCCAGGACCCTGGGATCATGATCTGAGCTGAAGGCAGAGGCTTTAACCCACTGAGCCACCCAGGCACCCCTGTAAGCATAATTCTGCTTAAGAATTTAACCATGAAAGGTCATATCTGAATCTACATCCAAAGGAAATACCCAGAAAATGCACCTAGAGATATAGAAAGAAATATGATAGCTACTAGTTAATTTAAAAAAAAAAACAGAGAGAAATCTAAAGGTACTAAGACTTAAAGCACTGAGATGAGTGGCTGATTAAATAAACTATAGTGTACTCATACAATGGAAAATGAAGTAGACTCTGAAGATGATTGTACAGACCATTGGTTCTCAATAGGGGAACATTCAGCAGTGTCTGAAGACATATTTGGTTGTCATAATGTGCATAGAGGTGACATTGTTTCTATTAGATAGAGAACCAGCGATGCTGCTAAACATCTCATAATACACAGGAAAGCCCCCTACAACAAAGAATCATCTGGCCCAAAATATCAACGACACGAAGTTTGAAAAACCCTGAAGTAAACTCATTAAAGAAAGATAACATTATCCAGAATCTGTATATTATCCACAATGCCACCATACAATAACAATTACTAAACATGCAAAGAAACAGGAAAGAGTTTACTGATAATCAAGAGAAAACATCTCAGTAGAAACAGACCCAGGGATGACCTACATAGTGGAACTAGTAGACAAGGACTTGAAAACATTATGATTATGATGCTTAAAAAAAAATAGAGGAAAACATGGGCAAAATGGGTTCAGTTTTTTTTTTAAAAGATTTTATTTATTTATTTGACAGATTACAAGTAGGCAGACAGGCAGGTACAGAGAGAAGGGGAAGCAGGCTCTTCACTGAGCAAAGAGCCCGATGTGGGGCTCAATCCCAGGATGCTGGGACCATGACCTGAGCTGAAGGCACAGGCTTTAACCCACTAAGCCACCCAGGCACCCCAAAATAGGTTGAGTTGATAGAGCATGCAACTACTGAGCTCAGGGTTGTTAGTTAAGCCTCATGTTGGGTACAGAGATTACTTAGAAAAGGTGGGGGGCACCTGGCTGGCTCAGTCAGAATGCAAAATGAAGCATATCAATAGATATTTAGGATCTTAAAGATTCATATGAACACTTTATAATTATAAAAATATAATACCAAAAGTTAAGAATGCATTGCGTAGGGGTGCCTGGGTGGCTTAGTGGGTTAAAGTCTCTGACTTTGGCTCAGGTCATGATCCCAGGGTCCTAGGATTGAAGCCCTGCATTGGGCTTTCTTCTCAGCAGGAAGCCTACCTCCCCCTCTCTCTCTGCCTGCCTCTCTGCCTACTAGTGATCTCTCTCTATCAAATAAATAAATAAAATCTTAAAAAAAAAGAATGCACTGGGTGGTCAATGTAAAGTCAAATTAACGATAATCTTACAAAGAGAGAAAAAAAGGAAAGAACAAAAGAAATATAGGAGACAGTCAAACGATGAAATTGAACACCTAAAAAATAGGACAGAAAATTTATTTGAAGAAATAATGGACAAAAACATCACAAATCTCATGAAATGTTTTGATACATAAAATTAAAAACTTATCAAACCTAACCAGATAAAAGAAGGAAATCCATACCTAGGCACAGCATCACCAAACTGTTGAAAAACAAAGTTTACAAATACATCATAATAGTATGTAGTTTTAAAAAAAGGATATCAGTTATAAGAAAACAACAATAAGAAAAAGAGTTTGGGCTCCTGGGTGGCTCAGTTGGTTCAGCAACTACCTTTGGCTTGGGTTGTGATCCCAGAGTCCCGGAGTCTAGTCCCGCATGGAGCTCCCTGCTTCACAGGGAGTCTGCTTCTCCCTCTGACCCTCTCCCCTCTCATGCTCTCTCTCACCATCTCTCAAATAAATAATATTTTTTTAAAAAAAGAAAAAGAGTTCATTTCTCAATAGAAATTAGTGGCTTGAAGAATGGAATTATATCTTCAAAGTACTGAGAGAAAAAAATGACAACTGTGAATTTTATACCTGGAGAAAATATCTTTCATAAATGAAAGTGAATGAAAGATATTTTCTAACAAAAGCTTAGAGAATTTCTTACTAACAGATCTACAATACAAGAAATATTAAAGGACAGCAGTCAGGCTAAAGGCAAATAATTGCAGGTGAAAGCATGGACATGCAGAAAGCTATGATATAGAAAATATATGACTAACATGACTAAACAAATGCTGTTTAAAGCAACAAAAACAACAATGCTTGTGTGGCTTGTAATACAGGAAGAAGAAATGACAATACCAGCATAAATGGAGTTAAACTATTAAGAAGTTTTACATTATTTTTTTTTAAAGATTTTATTTATTTATTTGTCATAGAGAGAGAAGCGAGAGAAAGCACAGGCAGACAGAGTGGCAGGCAGAGGCAGAGGGAGAAGCAGGCTCCCCACCAAGCAAGGAGCCCGATGTGGGACTCGATCCCAGGACGCTGGGATCATGACCTGAGCTGAAGGCAGCCGCTTAACCAACTGAGCCACCCAGGCGTCCCAAGAAGTTTTACATTATTTGATATGTAGTAAAAGACTTAATTTAAGGGAGACTGTCTTAAAATGCATTCTATAATAGCTCAGTTAACTACTAAAAGAATTACACAAAAAATGTACAACAGAAAAACCTAATAGAAGAGATAAAATGAAATAATAAAACACCGGATTAATACTAAAGGATACAGGAAAAGAGAAATAAAATAAAGAAAGGACAAACAGAATATATTGCAAGATGACAGATTTAAACCAACTATATCAGTAATTGTAGTAAAATGTAGATATACTAAACATTGCAGTTAAAATCTAAGATTGTCAGATTAAATTCAAAAGAAAACCAGAATCAATTATGCTGCTTATAAGAAACATACTTTAAACACAAAGACAAATATATTAGACAGTAACAAGAAAAATACTAGTATGAGTATATTAATAACAGATACAATAGGCTTTAATGCAAGATGTATTAAAAGTAATAGAGACATGTCATACAATTCAAGAAGAATATAACGGTCATCCTACACTTCTTATGTATCTAATAACATAGCTTTAAAATATAGAAAGCAAAAGTCAACAGAATTAAAGGACAGACAAAGTTATAACTGGATTTTGAGAGTTTAATACCCTCCATTTGGTAACCAATAACAGGAAGAGAAAAAAAAATCACCAGAAGTTTAATAGGATTAATCAAACTGACCTAATTGAACATTATACTCCTAAATTGACCATTATACTCCTCAATTGACCTAACTGAAAATCACCAGAAGTTTAATAGGATTAATCAAACTGACCTAATTGAACATTATACTCCCAAACTACAGATTATACACTGTTTTCAAATGCTCACAATATATTTATCAGAATGTTCTGGGCTGTAAAACAAGCATCTATAAATTTTAGATGATTAATATAAAAAATGCATATATTCTGAAGCCCTCAGAATTAACTTAGAACTTAAAAACAGGTGTTTCTGAAATGTTTCCAAATATAAAAAGTTCACTTCTACACAAGTATAGGTCAAAAACCAAATCATAAGATGGAAACCAGAAAATATTGTGAGTTGAATGATCATGAAAGTATGACACAATAAATCTTCTGCGATGCAATCAAACTGATGCTTACAAAGACATTTTTAGCTTTAAATATTTTTTTTCTTTTTGTAAGTGCTGCAGATAAATGCCATTCATTGTTCAATCTCCATCATAGTTGTTAGGTGTTATACTGACATAGCAAATAAACTAGTAGTGAAATTATGATAGGAATCCTTTGTCAAATTATGTCAATACCCATCACCCAGTCACTGAACAATACAAGAAAAACTTATGATGTATTATCTTTTGGCTAACTTAACATAATGAAAAAAAAATAAATAAAAATAAGTAAATTAGTTAAAAATTATGTCAATGCTAAATAAATTTGGAATTTATTTTCTCCCAGTAGATAGCATGAGTGTAGTAATCGTCTTCTTATTTTCTTCTTTCTTTTAAATATTCTTTGACCTACTTCATCCAAACATAAATGTATGTATTATTAAAGTAGTAAGGTTAAAAATCAGTGATCTACCTTTGGATGCTAGAAAAAGAAAAGCAAATTTAGTCTATGGAAAGTAGAGCATACTAAAAGAAACCAGTGACATAAAACCCCCAGATATACAAAAAGAAAAATCAATAAAGCCAAAAACTATTTCATTGAAGAGATAAAATTGATATATCTCTAGCTATACTAGTCAAGAAAATAAATGCCAATATCAAGAATATGAAAGGAGATATCACTACATATATTATAGACATTAAATTGTAACAGAATCTCACAACTTTATGAAAATAAGCTTGAAAAACATACATGATAGTTTTAAATTCCTTGAAAACACAATTCTACTAAACTGATATGAGAAATGGAAAATCTGAATATTGTTATATTTACAAAAGAAATGAAATCTTTATTAAGAAACTCCCCATAAAGTATCACGCCTAAAGGCTTCAGTGGCAAATTCTTCCAAACATTTAAAGAATTAAAAATACAAGTTAAACTCAGTATCTTCTAGAAAACAGAAAAAAAGTGGACCATGTCATGAAGCATACCATGGTATCAAAACCTGACAGGGACATTAATTACAGGAAAAGAAAAATACAGTGCATCTCTCATGAACACAGATGTAAGCATATTAAACCAAATATTAGCAAGGATATTAAACCAAATATTGCAGATGTTATAGAAAGTAAGAGAAATTTAGTCTAGAAATATAAAGGTCATTTAATTTTCAAAAAATCAATCAACATAAATGTCCAACCATAACTGTCCAACCTTAAATTAAAAAAGAGAAAGCCATTCATAGATTTCATTAGATGCAGAAACTCTGATAATATTCAACCACAGTTCATGACAAAAATTCTCAGCAAACTAGGAAAAGAGAGAAGCTTCCTTAATTTGATAAAGGGGATCTACAGAATAAAACTACATCTATAATTATATGAGAGGTGAAATGTGGATCATTTCCTTCTGAGTTCAGGAACAAGGCAAGGTTGTCCATTCTTACCTCTTCTACTAAATTTTATACTGTAAGACCTATCCACTACCATAAAGAAAAAAATGAAATGAAAGGTATGAAGGTTGTAAAAAAGGAAGTAAAACCAACTTTATTTGCAGATTACATGATTTTGTACATTGAAAAAAATTTCAGTTCTACAAACTATTAGAATAAATGAATTTATTAGCAAGATTGTTGAATAAAAGGTCAAAGTATCAAACAAATATCTGTATCAAAGCAAAGTTACTGGAAAATGAAATTTTAAAATCCTAACAGTTTTTTAAAAAATCTAAAAAAGTATAACACTTTGGAATAAATCTAACAAAAGAGGCACAAGACTTTTAGACTAAAAACATCAAAACATTAAGTGACTAAAGAAGAATTAAATAAATGGAAACATAGTCTATGTTCATGAATTGGAAGACTGTTTTAACTATCAATTTCTCTCTAAACTGATCTATTGATTTGATGCATCTCTAACATTATCAGTGGGGAGTTTTGGGGGTATTTTTTTTTTAGAAAATTAGAATTAACTTGTTCTATAATTATATGGAAATGCAAAGAACCTAGAAGAGTCAGGGCAATTCTGAAGAACAAAGTTGTCAAAAATCACATTAGATATCAAGACATGATATAAAGCTACTGTACTTAAAACAGTGATACTGACACATGACTGACAAATAGACCAATAGAATAGAGAGCATAGAAAGAGACTTGCAGAGATGCCTGGGTGTCTCAGTTGGTTAAGCAGCTGCCTTCAGCTCAGGTCATGATCCCAGCGTCCTGGGATGGAGTCCCACATCCGGCTCCTCACTCGGCAGGGAGCCTGCTTCTCCCTCTGCCTCTGCCTGCCACTCTGCCTGCCTGTGCTCGCTCGCTCTCCCTCTCTCTCTCTGACAAATAAATAAAATCTTAAAAAAAAAAAAAAAGAAAGAGACTTGCACATATATAGCCACAGTTTTCACACACACACACAAAATCTGACTGCAATTTATAGCAGAAAGTATAGTCAGTCATTTTCAACAAAAGGTATCTGAGCAATTGGGTTTCTGTGTGCAAAAACCGATTTTGACTCTGATCCCACTACATACACAGATAAAAATCCAAGATGGATCACATACCTAAATTTGAAAACTGAAACAATAAACTTGGAAGAAGAAACAGAAAAATATCTTCATGATCATGGATGTGCACAATTTTCCTTTTTGGGGTTTAATTTTTAAAAATATTTTATTTATTTATTTGATAGAGAGAGATCACAAGTAGGCAGAGAGGCAGGCAGAGAGAGAGGGAAGAAGCAGGCTCCCTGCCGAGCAGAGAGCCCTATGCGGGGCTCGATCCCAGGACCCTGAGATCATGACCTGAACCAAAGGCAGAGGCTTTAACCCACTGAGCCACCCAGGCGCCCCATTGGGTTTAATTTTATTTTCACTTATTTTAGACTTAGAGAAAAGTTGCAAGAAGAGTGCAGAGAGTTCTTTTTACCCCTCGCCGTAATGTTAGCTCTTACATAGGACAAAGATCAAAACCAGGAAATTAACATTCGTACAATACTATGGATGGCAGATCTTATTCAAATATCACCAGTTTTTCACACTAATATCCTATTCTTTTCCAGGATTCTATACATGATCCCACACTTCATTTAGCTGTTATTTCTCCTTAGTCTCTTCCAAACTCCACAGTCTTCTTACGGTATTATTTTCAACTGCTGCCCTAACGAACTACCACAAATTTAGCTTAAAACAACACATATTTATCATCTCACAATTTCTGTGGACCCAGAGTCTGCACACAGTTTAGCTGGCTGCTCTCCTTAGTCTGATCTCATAAACTGTAAACAAGGTGTAGGCTGGGCTGTGTTTTCATTCAGAGGTTCAGCTGAGGAAGAATCCACTTCAGAGTTCATTCAGAATTCATTTCTTTGCAGGAATGGTACCAGGGCCCCTTTTTGGTGGCTGTCCACTGGTGGACACCCTCAGGTCCTGGATGCCACCTGCAGTTTCTGGCAACATGGGCTTCTCCAGCATTGCCACTTACTTCATCAAGCCCACAAAGATAGTCTCTAGCTCTAGTCTGCTATAATGGGGTCTTACATGACAAAGCAGAACCACAACAGTGACATACCATTTCTTTTACTATACAAAATAGCCTTATCACAGAAGTGACATCCCCCTCATCTTCGCCATTTTCTATTGCTTAAAAGCAAGTAACAGGTTCTCCTTACACTCCAGAGTTGGGGGTTATACAGTGGCACAGACACCAGCAGGCAGCAATCAGATGGTCACTATAAAGTCTGTCCTCCAGACCCATCTTCATGCCTTTTTATTTTGGAGGAGTACCATCATTTATTTTGTCAACTATCCTCCCACTTGGATTTTCTAATATTTTTGTAACTGGGATTTGGTTGCACATTTTTGGCAGTACCACAGTGGTGGTGTGTCCTTGCCTTTGCATCAATGACAGCAATGTCTTACTACTGGTGATGTTAACCTTGATGGGTTGATTCAACTTCTTTCTGCAGGGTTTCTCTACTGTAAACTTACTACCTTTCCCTTTGTAGTTAATAAGTGTCTTGGATAGTGGGAAATATTATAACACTATGCAAATCCTTTTTCTCATCAGATTTTCACCCACTAATTTTAGCATCTATCAGTCAATTGCATCTGAAAGAACTATTACTGTGGTGTTTGGCTAAATGGTCACTTTCTGCGTTCCTTTGTCCTTCTACCTTTAATAACTGGAATTCTACCAGAAGGAAGAGCTATCCCTCCTTCCCCAGGAAAAGATGTTTTAAACAGAATATGCAATACTACAAAAGAAAAAGGTTGGTAAATAGCTTCATTAAAATTAAGAACTTCTCTTCGTTATATCATTAAGAAAGTAAGAAGCAATTGGCTAATGAAAGATATTCTTTGTCTCCTTCTCTCTTTACACACACAGACTCAGACACACACATACACAGAGGCATACAAATATATTTATAAACACTCACAAAGGACTTGTATTCAAAATATACATAAAATTCCTACAAATCAATATGAAAATGACAAAAAAAGACTAAAAATGGATAAAAGATTTGAATAGACACTTCATAAGGGTATATCAAATGGGCAGTCTCATATGAAACGATGCTTATATCACTACTTATCAGAAAAATATAAATTAGAATCACAATGAAATACTACTACACACACATCAGAATGACTAAAATTAAAATGATTAACAATAGCAAGGGATGGCCAGGTTGAGAAGTAACTATATCTTGGGGTGGAGCACAAATTAAGTCAACCACTTCCACCCCTAAGTATATGTCCAGGGAAAACATGAACATACATGCCCACCAAAAAACGTGTACACGAGTGTTCATAGAAGGTTTATTCATAATAGACAAACACAGGGAACAACCCATCATCATGAGAATGAATAAACAAAGTGTGATATGGTCATCCAAGGAAGTTTTCACAATGTCATCATATTCTGGCAGGGTTGCTAGACACAGAGTGATGTCTCTTCCTATGAACTCCCAAAGCAGGTCACCTGGATTTCTCTAGTGACATCTCACATCTTCTATCTTACTTATTCCTATTCTGATTTCACTTCCTTCAGGGATAACAAGTCATCTGAGGAGAGCAACTATGTCTTTTTGTCACTGTATGCCAGTGAGGTCAAGCATATTGATATATTGTAAATATCTGGTATCTGTTTTAAATTTCAAAACTAGAAATTTATCCTTAGGGAATGACTGCAAAAGGACATAAAGATCTATGCATAATGATGTTCGTTATAGAATAATTTAGTTGGTAGTTAAAAATTAAGAAACATAATAGCTAACAGTAGGCAACAGGTTAAATAAATTAAGGAGAAAAGAGCTTGGGGGCCCTGAGAAGGATGATCCATCCGCATGGTCTCTCACACAATTCACAAATACGTCACTATTAGGCAGGACATTTTAGCAGAAGGAAAAGAAAGGGTCCCATATCTTCAAGTGTATTTAATGAATAACGAGGAAACACAAACTCACCTGAACTTTATCTTTTAGATGTGTAACAAAAATTCTTTTTTCTCTCTGTATTCATTATTATTATTATTTTTTTTTAAGACACAGGCAGCACTGGGAAAAGAGAAGGCAATCATGAAACATCAGGATTTTCTTGGATAGCACAGTAACTTAGAAAACATCCTCCATGACCACCCTCTCAACCAGAAGAGGAGTAGAGAGGATACTGGAATAGTGTTGTCCTTCCCAGTATGTGGAGGCCAGGGTCACTGATGTCCAGGGAGAAATCGGTCCCTAATTCACAGTAGGTTCTTGGGGCTAAAGTTCTGGAAATTCTGTGGTTATGAAACATGCAGCTGACCTTTAGAAGCTTCCAAGGAGGAACCTTCCAGGAGGAAATCCTACTCCTGGGACCTCATCAGGTCTTCCCAGAAGCCTGCCTTGGGGCCGAATGCAGCTTCAACATATCTCAAGATCAAGTCTGTGTCATCTTGCTCTGCTTCTCCGTTCTTCCATTCTAAGGCTCAGCATCTGACTTCCCTCTTTTATCCGCGACAGGCCCCAAGGGGCTGTGAGGGGACGGGGTGGAGGATCCGCGGAGCCTAGAGCCAGGAGTTACAATGACAACCCACACGGCGACACAGCCGCTCACCCATAAGCCACGAAGTTAAATAAGCACAATCAAGTATCTGACCTACAAGCGCAGACGCCGCCATGGAGACACACTGTCCCAGTGTCACACACATACACAGACTCATACACGTTTCTCATAGGCACACAAATCTCTACTGCTCACGCAGACACAAGCCTGAGACTTGGGGCTCCACACGCCCTGTCAGTTCCCAGACTGTCCTCGCCTGGAGAGCCTCTCACCCCCTCCAAGGATCCCCGTCCGGCTCTGGTCAGAAACTGTGGATGCCTCCGCTGGTTTTTTAACTATGGATAGGTCCTACTCACCACGTAGGGACCACAGCTGCTCGGACACCGGAAAAGGACCCAGGGCTGGAGGGGGAATGAGATCCCGGTGGCTTCTGGGAAATGCAGTCCTTCTGCCTGGGAGCCCGAGCTTCGGGCGCCGGTGCTCCGAGTGCGCAGGGGCTGGTGCGTGTGGCGGCGCGCCGCGGCGAGGAGCAGAGCTGTGGAGGACCGTAGTTTTCGGTGTTACAGCACGGGTGAGGGCGGCGAGTGGAATGTGAGTCCAGGCTGTAGAAAACGGAGCAAGGGCAGAGGACTCCAGAGCTTCGACCCTGCATACGGGACGTGGAGGTAGCTGGCTCCTGAGTACGGAGCTTCAGTGGGAGAGAGCTCTGTGAGGGGACCAGAACTTTCTGTCTTCGCTCCCGGGGTAGCACCAGCGCCTGAAGTGGAGCCGGGAGCACAGCCCATGTCAGGTATGCATTTGCTTTGCTTTTTTTTTTTTTTTTTAATATTTTATTTATTTGAGAGTAAGAGCGCGAGCACGAGCGAGAGGAGAGGCGGAGGGCGAGAGAGAAGCCGACTCCAGGCTAAGCAGGAGCCCCAAGCGGGGCTGAATCCCACGAGACCTGAGCTGAAGGCAGGCGCTTAACCCACTAAGCCACCCGGGCGCCCCTGTGCATTTGTTTTAAAGAAACAGTGAATGACTCGGCAGGGGCAGGTGTGTTTGGGTTTTCATTCTCTGTGACACTGAGGAACCCCTCGTGTGTCTGTGTCTGTGTTTGTGTGTGTGTGTGTGAGTGGTTGTGTTTCTGGTTGTAATTTGTTTCAGAGTTTGTTCTGTGGGTGTGATAGTGGCTTGTATTTCAGATTTTGAGGTTATAGGAAATTTATTAAGCCCTGTTCCTCCTAACACCTATATCCCCACCCCGAAATTATTCATGCCCAGTAAGTTCTTTCCATTAAGGTTGAGTCTGGGTGACTTTTGTCCAAGACAGATCCTAGGAGGGCTGGCTCGATTATGAGACACAGTGGCAAAATGCCCACTTTTTGGAGGCACACAAAAAGGCACATACTTATTTATTTAAGTCTTTAAAGTCAAAATTAAAAAATGAACTTGTAGGTCAAAGCAAATGTTTGTCAAAGAAACATAACATTAATTTATTATTATTACTATATCTAAACAATCATAAAATACAATTTTTATTCTTTTTCTTTTCTTTTTTTTTTTTTTTAATGGAAGAGAGGGCTCATGAAAGTATAATGCAGCCTAGCATCTTAGCCAAACCAAACCAGATTTCTGTCCGTCCCAATACCTCTTCCGGCTTCCCACTGGGACCTGGGAATATAGCACCAGACTCTCCGGCTTTAGGTGCAACTGCCTATGAACTCTGAGCTTCTCTTATGAGGGCCCCTCCATGGCCCCAGTATGGAGTGCAACTTTTCCTTCCACAGTTGTGTATCTTGAAAGTGAAGTTTGAACATGTGTTTCAGTCTCCTCTAAATTTTTTTCTTTCCCAGACTCTTTGAGAATAGGCAATAAAAAGTTTGGGTGTTTCTGTGACTGTGTATCGAATTATATAATAGGATGCATTTTTGGAGGCTTATGGGATTGTATGTTTTTATCTGTATGACTTAAAATTTATGTGATAGTTTTGAAAGATATGCTTTTCTTTTTTAAAGATTTTATTAATTTATTTGACAGAGAAAGAGATCGCAAGTAGGCAGAGAGGCAGGCAGAGAGAGAGAGAGAGATGGGGAAAGCAGGCTCCCTGCTGAGCAGAAAGCCTGATGCGGGGCTCCATCCCAGGACCCTGAGATTGTGACCTGAGCCGAAGGCAGAGGCTTAACCCACTGAGCCATCCAGGTGCCCCAAGATATGCTTTTCTTATGTGTGCTTTCTGTAGATACTGTGAATGTGAATCCCTGTGTGAACAGACTTGTGTGAGAAGCTGCATGACTGAGCTGCACATGTGTGATTTTGATTATATGAGTATAAAACCCTGAGTTATTAAGACTCTGTGTATTTGTGAGTGACCGTAAACCTTCTTACTCTTTTCAACAACGAAATAAAGAGAGGAATGTTACACTTTTTTAGAGCAATAACTTCAAAATTTGGGTAAAAGAGGATTTGTAACTTGCCTGTCCAATCATTTGGATATTTTATGTTCAGATATATATTTTCAAGGGAAAGAATACAAATCAGCCTATCTTTCACAAATGTAGGAATTCATAGTCTCATGCTCTGTATGCAGAGGGTTGCAGTTTTTTTGTCTCTCTTCTGTCCCAGAGGTAAGCTTCCATTCTCCTGACTGTGAAGGAATTTTTATAGATAAGTTTGAAAAGCCCTGGACTAAAGACATAATTTACACATAAAGAGGCAGTTTGGCTTAGAGCAGATAACTAGGAGTAAGACTAGGAAGTCATGCCCTGAATTCTGTGTCAAGCATCATTGTTATTTCTATTTTTTGAAGAGAAAACTGATTCAGAGAAGACGACCTGTGTAAGACTATTCAATTTGTTAACAGAGAACTACTTGCCATACTTCAAATTATAGGTAATTAATACATTGTTACCAGTAATCCGGTGAAATGCAAAATTAGAGTTTTAGTTCCTGTGTAAGGCCTTATCAGAATGAAAGTATGGTAACTTTGAATGGCAAAGTAGTCATTGTCAGTGATAATAATTTTATTTTGGTGTTCTCATTTTTACATTGATTTTTAAAGTTATATTTTCTTCCATTTTTAATAAAATACTAAATACTTCCGTATGCATTTCCTGTAGACTGTAGTTCCCGTAACGCCTGTAACTGTCCATTGTGATTTGCTTCTCTCAGACCCAGTAAGTCGTAACCACCCATTGGAGATGAAAGTGGTACATCTGGAATCAAGCATTATCAGGACCAGAGTGCATAAGAAGTTCACATGAATATGTAACCCAGGCTCCATTTCATTTACCAGGGTTGCATCAGTACCTCTCCCTTAGCTCATACATGGATATATGGTCTCACGGAGGATCATTTATGACCAGCTGATAGAGGACGAAAAGTCCTGAGTTTGATTTACATATGCATCCATTCAGTCTACAAGCCAGAAATAGCCCCATTCAGGAGTGGCCCTGAAAATTCTCCCAGTGGAGTAAGAATTTTATCAGCATATCTGGTACTCTACTTTGTGTGAAAGGAAAAATGACCTAAAGTTAGAACTGATATGGCCTCATGTGCAGTGGTGTATGGATTGATACACAAGATATGGGTTGATATATAAGATATCTGAGAAGAACAAGACTGGAAGATCAGGGAAAAGGAAAAGGAGGTCTGGGGCGGAGGAATGTGGAGAGACATGGTAGTAGGCATGAAGTGTATCTAAGCAGCTTTGTATTTTACATTAATACCCACAGAGAACATGTACTGTGAATAAAAAAGTACATCAGATAGACAAAATAAGGTGTTCAGTTAATATCATTCAGTCTTTGTCATTATTTTCCTAATTGTGGCACAGTGGTGGCAGTGATAAAAGTTACCTGTGGGCCAAACAGCATGGGCTTTCATTTACCAAAGATGATGTAGCTATTAGTGACACAAAATATTCAGCTTGTTAGCAAAAGAGACAAATTCAGAGTCCCAGTTATGGCACAGTCTCTTGTCAAGGAGACAAACCAACCATTTGATGGCAGGGCCAAACTACTTCCACCCTGGACAGGAATTAACAATATTTTGATTATGGATTTACCTTTCCTGCCCAGAGGGCTTCAGCTAGTACTAGCATACAACGGCTTACAGAGCTTTTGACCATTGTCAGGGATCCCAGTAACATTCCATCCAACCAGGAATCTACTTTGCTGCAAAGGAGATGGCAGGAGTTAGCCCAGGACCATGGTTCCATTGTATTATATATTGTACTAACAAAAAGCTGCCAACTTGATAAAGCACCAGAAGGCCTTTTGAGGACACAGCTAAAATGCCAGGTTGGAAGATACACTTTACAAGACTGGAGTGCCATCTTCCAGGATACAGTACATCCTTGGAATAAAAATTCAGTGAAAAATACAAATTTATAGATTCAAGAAGTTCAGTGAATTCTAAGAAGGATAAATAACAGAGCAAACTACAGGGAGACGCAACATAATAAAACTGCCTTAAAGCAAATATAAAGAGAATTGTGAAAGAAGCTATATAAATAGGACACATTTATGTAAATAAGGGGGAAATGATACAAATGATTGCTGACTTGTCATTAAAAAATTGAAAAAATGGGGTGCCTGGGTGGCTCAGTGGGTTAAAGCCTCTGCTTTTGGCCCAGGTCATGATCCCAGGGTCCTGGGATCGAGACCCACATCAGGCTCTTTGTTCAGCAGGGAGCCTGCTTCCTCCTCTCTCTCTGCCTACTTGTGATTTCTGCCTGACAAATAAATTGTAAGGGCCTATTCAGCCAGAGCAGCCCCACCCTGGTTGAACTGCCATTTTGTAGTAAAGCTTAAATTGACCTTGCCCCCCCACCGAGGGGAATTTATTTAAAAGCAAGTCCGGGAAACCAGTCCCAGGTAACAAAGTCCAAGTACAAGGGTGGGTCAGGCCAGGTGGAGGTATTCAATCAGTGGGGGCGCATACTGTCTCCTAGCTACCAAGGGGCATGGGCCCCTGCCCTTTGGGAACCTTTTGGTGCTAGTCCTAACCAAGGTGTGATAGGCTGGTTCAAATGCCTACTAGGGTAAATTGTAATTCAGTTGGTCACCTCATATCATTGTGGAATTTCCTCTGTGTGTTACAATCTCATTGGCTACCTGTGTGTGGCCAAGCCCAACCACATGGCCTTTGCTCTATAAAAGTTAGTTTGGAAAGCAGGGAGGGGTCGTCCTCTCTGTAGGGGCGGCCCGGACCGGTCTGTTTGACGGTCGGTCTGATTCCTGATGCTTGGCGCGAAATAAAACTTTGCTTGACCTTTGCTTTGTATCATTCTCGCTCCTTTAATCACGGACCCATTATTGGGGTACCCAATTTTGAGGGGACCCAACATAAATAAATAAAAAATTTTTTAAAAATTGAAAGACTGAAGACAATGGTAACATAATTAAAGGGCCAAAAGTAAAATAAGAAAGAATACCCCCAAATTATTCATCCAGTAAAAATATCCTTCAACAATGAAAGCAAAATGAAGATACTTCTAGATTAAAAAAAAAGTTAAGAGAATTTATCATCAGAAGACCTTAACTATAGGGAATGCTAAAGGAATTTCTGCAGTCTGGAAGGAAGATATCAAGTGAAAACATGATGTCGTGATGAGCACTGGGTGTTATATGCAACTAATGAATCACTGAGCACTATGTCGGAAACTAACTGAACATAAAAGAAACAGATTGTTAGGAATAAAAGTGTGCACAAAATAGTAAATATGTGAGCTACCTTTTCCTTTTTCAGTGTCTTTAAAACACTTGACTGTTCAAACAAAACTGTAATGTTTTGCTGTGTGATTTAAAGCATATGTAGGGGCACCTGGGTGGCTCAGTCATTAAGTGTCTGCATTTGGCTCAGGCCAGGACCCTGGGATCAAGCCCCACATTGGGCTCCCTGCTCATTGGGAACCCTGCTTCTCCCTTTCCCACTCCCCCTGCTTGTGTTCCCTCTCTTGCTGTGTCTTTCACTGTCAAATAAATGAATAAATTATTTTTAAAAAAGTGTATATAGGGGCGTCTGGGTGGCTCAATGGGTTAAGCCTCTGCCTTCGGCTCAGGTAGTGATATCGGGGTCCTGGGAATGAGCCCCGCATCAGGCTCTGTGCTCAGCAGGAGCCTGCTTCCCCCCTCCTCTCTGCCTGCCTTTCTGCCTACTTGTGATCTATCTCTCTCTGTCAAATAAATAAATAAATAATAAAATCTTTTTTAAAAAGTTTAAAAAAATTAAAAATGTATATAAATGTAACATGTAATAAGTTCAAGATAAAGAATTAAAATAAATGGAACATTACAGGCACAGCTGAGATGGACTAAACACACTACAGCCAATCTCCCCCTTGGATTACAACCAAAAACTCTGGATAAAATACAAAGAGCAACTACATGAGGACTTTGAAAAGCAAATAATAGCAGGCAGATTAAGGTGAGAAATAAAAACATGAAGATCAATTTGTATGGCATGGTGAATTTCCTTTTATTTACTTATTTATTTTACCCCTTTTATCTCCTGGCTTTGAACTGACGGTTGACGAAACCTGGAAAACAGCCTGGGAACAGAGAGGCAAAAATCCTGAGAGAAACTTATCTTCTGACCAGCCCCTGTGACCCTGAGAATATTGGGGGGACCCGCCTTTCCTCCTGTCCCCTCTGCCCCCATTCCTGGTGCCTGCCCAAGGCCAGCACCAGTGATGGAATTGTACTGATGTCAGTGCATATGAAATCCTTAGTTAAAACACATTTCTCTAGATACAGGAACTGAGAAAAGAGCTTTTGTTATGTAGAGTGTGGGGAGGAATGGTCATTATATATCTAACTTTATTTTGCCATTGTAACCCAAGAGTGGCCCAGTAGTACAGAAATATGTGATAGGGTGGGAGGTTGAAACTCTTAGAAAATCTCATCTTTAGGGTCAAAGAAACTTGGAAAGAAGGACCTTAGGATATATAAATGTAAGAGGCAACTCAGAAGAGGACATTGCTAAAGAAGGAGATACTAAAATAAAATAAAATAAATTTTAAAAAAAGAAGGAAATACTCTGATTCTATGGATGAACTGATATAATTTTCAGACTCACACCTATGCTGCACATTCACAGCATACCCAAAGAAGTGTAGAAAAGACATTGCTCAGAACTCAAATGATTTCTGGGGTGCCTGGGTGGCTTAGTTAAGTGTCTGATTTTGGGTCAGGTCATAATCTCAGGGTCCTGGGATGGAGCACAGCTTCAGGCTCCACATTCAGCAGGGCATCTATTTATCCTCTGCCAGTCACTTGGCCCCTCTCCCTGCTCATGCTCTCTCATATAAATAAAAAATATTTTTTAAGAGAACTCATTAATTTCTGGATGGCTCAATGAATGACAGACCCAAACAATATATCCAAGGTTTTGGAACCAACACATGCAGAAAGTGAGGCATAATTTGTGAACCTAACCCAGTTGATTGCCTGCTAAAACAAACAAAAAATCAATATACTCCAGAGATTTTAATAGGAACCACAGTCATAATGTTATATTAAAAGTATCCAGGATACAGTCCAGAATTACTTGATACACAGAACCCAGAAAATGTCTGACCAACTTCAAGGGAACAGACAACCAAGAGATGTCAACCCCTAAATATTTCAGATGTTTGAAATAATAATGCAAAGGTTATTTTGTTAATAAAGCAGGTATTATAACCATTCTCTGCAAAGTATAAGTAAACACTCTTAAAATGAATGGAAATATAAAAGTTCTTGGGAGAGAAATAGAAACTATAAAAACAACCAAATTGAAATTTTAGAGCTTTAAAATAAAATAACTAAAATTTAAGAATTCAACCAAATGGCACAAAAGCAGAGTAGATATGACAAATTTAGCTCAGTAAACTTTAAAGTGATCAGTACAAAGTATCCAGTCTGAAGCAGGGAAAGAAAAATTAGAAAAAAACTCCACTGAGCCTCAATGACTTTTGGGCCAATATCAAAAGGCCTAATATTTGTGTCATATCATTGGAATTCCAGAAGGAGAGAAGAAAGAGGAATAAGAGAAATTTTGGAGAAATAATAGTTGAAAACTCCAATTTGTTAAAAGACATTTTTTAGATTCAGAAATCTCAATAAAACCCAAACATGTTAAAATCAAAATTACCCTACTTGTCATAGTTAAAGCATAAAAGGCCAAAGGTGAATTTTTAAAATGCTTAAAAGCATGTAGAAAAAATTATACTTTGCAGGTAGGAGAACAATGTTTCACATCACTGCATATTTCAGATTAGAAAACAGGTATTTGAGAAGACAGTGGAGCAACATCTTAAATGCATTGAAAGAAATGAATTGTTAATCTCAGAAAAAAACTCAAAAGTGAAGACATAATAGACATTTTCAGATGAAGGAAAACTAAGAGAATTCATCACCAGCAGACCTACTCTAAATATAGAAAGAGTTCAGATGTCCACCAACAGATAAATGTATAAAGAAGATATGATTTACATATACAATGGAATATTCCTCAGCGATCAAAAAGAACGAAATCTTGCTATTTGCCATTATGTGAATGGAATTAGAGGGTATTATGCTAAGTAAAATGAGTCAGAAAGAAAAATACCATATGATTTTGATCCTATGTGGAATTTAAGAAACGAAACAGGTGAACATAAAGGAAGGAAAGGAAAAGAATAAGATAAAAACAGAGAGGAAAACTATAAGAGACTCTTAACTATAGGAAACAAACTGAGGGTTGCTGGAGGGGAGGTTGATGGGGGGATGGGGTAAGTGGATGATGGACATCAAGGAGGGCACTTGACGTAAAGAGCACTGGGTGTTATATGCAACTGATGAATCACTAAATTCTGCCCTTGAAACTAATACACTATATGTTACCTAAGTTGAATTTAAATAAACAATTTTTTAAAAAATGAAATATTCACAAAACATTATGTAGCTACTCTACCTGCAAGGGGGTGAGCATAACTCTGTACTTTCTCAGTTTGGGGTACACAGTGAGCTCTCTTCCAAAGAGGACAATATGGGAAGGGCAAAAGAAGAGAACTTTATAATAGAGAAACTGAAAAATCCTACCTTGCATGGATACTCAAGGTCAACATTAATAGTCATTAATCCTGTTGATGGTGCATCCTTGCTATGATGTGAAAAAGAGGCATTTTACTTCTGTAATAGGCTGAAAGAAAAAAAAAACCTGCCAACCAAGAATACTTTATCTGACAAGAATATCCTTCAGAAATGAAAGAGAAATAAAGACTTTCCAATGGGGCGCCTGGGTGGCTCAGTGGATTAAGCCGCTGCCTTCGGCTCAGGTCATGATCTCAGGGTCTTGGGATCGAGTCCCGCATCGGGCTCTCTGCTCGGCAGGGAGCCTGCTTCCCTCTCTCTCTCTCTCTGGCTGCCTCTCTGTCTACTTGTGATTTCTCTCTGTCAAATAAATAAATCTTAAAAAAAAAAAAAAAAAAGACTTTCCAAGACAAAGACTGACCTGCCTTACAAAATGCTAAAAAAAAGTTCTTCAAGCTCAAAGTGATGCTACCTAGTAACATATGAAAATATACAACACATTGGCAATGGTAAATGTATAGTCAAATTCAGAATATTTTAATATCTTTGCATGGTGGTGTGTTAACCCCTTAACTATGGCATAAAGGTTAAAGAACAAGAGCATAAAAATAACTGTATAATTTGTTAATGAATACAAAATATAAGAGGTAAATTGTGACATTAAAACATAAAAGTAGGGGCAGGAAGGGATGAGTATTTGGATGTGATCAAAGTTAAGTTGTTATTAGCAGAAGATAGACTGTTTGAAGATGTTTTATGGAAGCCTAATAGTAACCACAAATAAAAGTCTATAGTTGATTTGTAAAAGAAAAAGAGAAAGGAATCTGAACATACCACTACAGAAAATCACCAATTCTTGACAGAAGGTAGCAAGAGAGGAAGAAAGGAATAGCCCACTACAAAATAGCCAGAGAAATAAAATGGCATTAGTAAGTCCTTATCCTATCAGTAATTACTCTAAATGCAAATGGATTTAATTATCTAATCAGAAGGCCAGAGAGTCCAGATGGATTTTTTTTTTTTAAATGACCAAACAACATGCTGTGTAGGAGACTCACTTCAGCTTTAAGGACATACATAGGATTAAAATGAATGGCTGGAGAAAGATATTCCATGCAAGTGGAAATCAAAAGATCAGGGGTAGCTATACTTATATCAGACAAAATAGACTTTAAGCCAAAATGGGAACAAAAGATAAATAAGGTCATTACATAATGAAAAAAGGGTCAATTCTTCAAGAAAATATCACAATTATAGGGGCACCT
The DNA here is from genome assembly GCF_030435805.1 of Mustela lutreola. Lineage (NCBI taxonomy): Eukaryota > Metazoa > Chordata > Mammalia > Carnivora > Mustelidae > Mustela > Mustela lutreola. The sequence continues at coordinate 59,487,821 of NC_081305.1, read as the reverse complement.
GGGTGGCTCAGTGGGTTAAAGCCTCTGCCTTCGGCTTGGGTCATGATCCCTGAGTCCTTGGATGGAGCCCCGCATCGGGCTCTCTGCTCAGTGGGGGACCTTCTTCCCCCTTCCCCTCTGCCTGCCTCTCTGCCTACGTGTCATCTCTGTCTGTCAAATAAATAAATAAAATCTTTTTTTTTTTTTTTTTTTTTTTTTTAAAGATTTTTTATTTATTTATTTGACAGACAGAGATTACAAGTAGGCAGAGAGGCAGGCAGAGAGAGAGGAGGAAGCAGGCTCTCCGCCGAGCAGAGAGCCCGATGTGGGGCTCGATCCCAGGACCCTGGGATCATGACCTGAGCCGAAGGCAGAGGCTTTAACCCACTGAGCCACCCAGGCGCCCCAATAAATAAAATCTTTTTAAAAAATTTAATTTCTTTTCAGTGTAACAGAATTCATTGCTTATGCACCGCATTCAATGCTCCCTGCAATAAAATCTTAAAAAAAAAGATATCACAATCATAAATATACAAACATTGGAGCACCTAATTATATTAGGCAAATATAGATCTGGAGAGAGAAATAGGTAACAATGCAATAATCATAGGGGATGTCAATACTCCACTTTCAACAATGGATAGATGATCATGACAGAGTATCAACAAGAAAATGCTGGATTTGAATCATATTTTAGACCATATGGACTTAGCAGATATAAATAGAACATTCCATCCAATTGTAGCAGAATACATATTCTTCTCAGGCACTCACAGAACATTCTCCAAAGTAGTTCATATGATACACCACAAAATAAATCTTAGTAAGTTTAATAAAGTGAAATCATATCAAGTATCTCTTCTGACCACAATAATATGAAACTAGAAATCAGTAAGAGGTGGAAAGCTGGAAGATCTACAAATACGTATAAATTAAACTACATATTCTTGAGCAATCAATGGGTCAAAGAAGAAATCTAAAGGGAAATCAAAATATATCTTGAAACAAGTGAAAATAGAAACACACTTACCAAAACCTATGGGATGCTACAAAAGCAGTTTAAAGAGGGAAGCTTATACCAACGAACCTCTAGATTAAGAAAGTAAAAAGATCTCACACAACCTAACTTCACACCTGAAGGAACTAGAAAAAGAACAAACAGTGCGAAGTTAAAAAAAGGAGGAAAAAACAAAGAGCATAAATAAGTGAAATAGAGGCCAGAAAGACAATAGAAAATATCAGTGAAACTAAGAGACTTTTTTTTGAAAGATAAAATTGACAAATCTTAAGATTTAGAAAAAATACTCACATAAAGTCTAAAAGGAAAGAGGAGATGTTACAACTGAAAGCACAGAAATTCATAGAATCTTAAGTAACTAGTATGACCTATCATATGCAAACAAATTAGGTAACCCAAGAAGAAAAGGATAAATTTCTAGAAATATACAGGCTACCAAGACTGAATCAGAAAGAAATAGAAAATCTGAACAAACCAATAACAAGTAAGGGAGGGAAGAAAGGAAACTCCCCCCCCCCCCCCAATCCAACACCGCTCAGGACCAGATGGTTTTGCTAGTGAAGTCTAACAAACATTTAATAAAGAAGTAACACTAATCCTTATCAAGCTTCCAAAAACTGAAGAGAGAGGATCACTTCCAAACTCATTTTATAGGGAAGACCAGCACTACCCTGGTACCAAAGCCAGATAGGGACAATACAATCACAGATATCTACACACAAATGTTATTGATGAATATGGATGCAAAAATTATCAATAAAATATCAACAAACCAAATTCAATAGCACTTCATAAAGATCATACACCATGACAAAGTGGGATTTATCCCTGGGATGCATGGATGGTTCAACACATGCCAATTAATAAATGTGATACACGGGGTGCCTGGGTGGCTCAGTGGGTTAAGCCGCTGCCTTCGGCTCAGGTCATGATCTCGGTCCTGGGATCAAGTCTCGAATCGGGCTCTCTGCTCAGCAGGGAGCCTGCTTCCCTCTCTCTGCCTGCCTCTCCATCTACTTGTGATTTATTTCTGTCAAATAAATAAAATCTTTTAAAAAAATAAATGTGATACACCACTTTAATTGAATGAAAGGTAAAAATTACATGGTCATCTGAAAAAAGGATAAAAAAACATTAGAAAAAATATGACATCCTTTCATGATAAAAGCTCTCAACAAATCACATATAGATGGAATATAACTCAACCTAATAGAGGCCATATACACCAAACCCACAGCTACCATACTCAATGAAAGATTGAAAGCTTATCCTCTAAAATTAGAAATAAAACAATGTACCCACTCTCACTCACTCACTATTCCTATTCAGCATAATGCTGGGACATTCAATCAAGATGAAATAAAAGACACCGAATAGGAGAGGAAGAAGTTAATTTGCCTTTGTTTGCAAATGATATGATCTTACATACAGGAAATCCTGAAGACCTCACCAAAAATATGGTTAGAGCTAATCAGTGAATTCAATAAGGTTGTATCGTAAAGAACCATCATACAGAAATCAGCTGGGTTTCTATACACTAAAAATGGGATATCTGAGAAAGAAAATAGTTTCATTCACAATAGCATCAAAAATAAAAATCCTTTGGAATAAATTTAAACGAGGTAAAAGACTTGTATACTGAAAGTTATGACTTTGATGAGAGAAATTGTAGACAGAGATAGATGGAAAGATATCTTGTATATGAGAAGTAGAAGTAATATTGTGGCTCGTTTTTGTGTACAGTTACTCTTCTGTGTACTTAAGAAATGGTCAGTAGCACTGCAGTTCAGGAAATGTTCGCCACCACACCCCCATTTCCTTAAAAGTGCTCTCTTTTGGGAGCCTGGGTGGCTCAGTGGGTTAAGCCTCTGCCTTTAGCTCAGGTCATGATCCCAAGGTCCTCGGATTGAGCCCGGCATCAGGCTTTCTGCTCAGCGGGGAGCCTGTTCTCCCCTCCCCCCCACCTGCCTCTCTGCCTACTTGTGATCTCTGTCTGTCAAATAAATAAATAAAATTTTTAAAAAAATAAAGGGGGGGGGATCATGACCTGAGGGGAAGGCAGAGGCTTTAACCCACTGAGCTACCCAAGCGCCCCAAGAAACAAACTCTTAACTGTAGAGCAAACTGATGGTTACTGGGTTGGGGGAGGGGGGGCCGGGGAGTGGGGGGGGGGGGGCGGGAGGGATGGGTTAAATAGGTGGTGGTTATTAAGGAGGGCAATTGTGATGAGCACCAGGTGTTGTATGTAAGTGATGAATCACTAAATTCTATACTTGAAACTAATAGAGTGAGTTACCTGGAATTTAAATAAAAATGTGGAAAATAATTTTTTAAAAACCTCTGCACAGCAAAATAAATATGTTTTTTTAATGAATACACAACTTATGGAATGGGAGAAAATATTTGGAAACCATGTATCAGATAAAGAGTCAGGACTCATATAAAGAATGCCTACACCTCAGTAACAGCAACAGCAACAAAACCCCAATGAATTCAATTTTTAAAAATGGGCAGAGGAACAAACAGACATTTTTCTGAAAAAGATATCCAAATGGCCAACAGGTACATAAAAAGATGCACAATATCGCTAATTATCAGGGAAATCCAATCCAAAACCAATTTCCTGCCAGTGCAACAACAAAAAAAATTCCTGAAGTGAAGGAAAAGCAGAGAACTTTTCTCTTTCTGTTTTATATCCTGCTGGATAGTTGCATCTCTTTTTTAAAAAAATATTTTAAAAATATTATTAGAGTGCGTGAGTGGGTGTAGGGGGAGAGGGAGAGGAAGAGAATCTCAAGCAGGTCTTGATCCCAAGACCCTGAGACCATAACCTGAGTCCTAAGCAAGAATCAGGTGCTCAACCGACTGAGCCACCCAGGAGTCTCTGGTTGCATCTCCTTTTAAATGGATTCTTGGTCACAGGTGAATCCAGGCTCGGGTAATAAAGAAGGCTTGTTCAGCGCAGCTCAGCTCGCCCCTTTTATGATCTCTACTTTTACCCAGCACATAGCAGCCTTTCTAATAATTTTCCTTTTGTTTTTCCCATTTCCAACTACTTCAGGTGTGAAAGGGAGCAGTGAGAAAGAAAGGCAAGCCCAGTTCCACAACACCGGAGGGTTTATTTAGACTCCACCTGATCATTCAAAAGAGAAATTTAAGGTAGGCGGGAAGCTCAGTCCTCCAGAGGATTCTGGGATTTGTAGTCCAGACGCTTTCTGGGATTGGAGCACTTCCGCTCCGGGAAAGCGCAAAACTATTTGCTCCGCTGGAGAAATGGGAGAGCGTAATACAGTGCTCTGTGTGTTCGGAAGCATTCGGCTACCAGAGGGCAAGAATGCGAAGCCCTCTCCTTTCGTGGACTCCGGATTGGATTCCGGCCGTAGGTGTGGGAACCGGCTTGTCCGCCTCACGCGGGGGCGGAACAGCGGCCCGGGTGCCTCTCGGGAATGCTGGGGAATGTAGTCCAGGAGCTCCGCAGAGTCGGAGGTATTTCCGCTGCGGGAGGTTAACATCGCGGCCTTCGTTTCTCTCTGGGAGGTGAGTGATCCCCGGGACTCCGCGACCTTTTCTAAGTTTTTGACCTGGCATGAGATCAGCGGCTCCGGGCCCTAGGTCACAAGGAGGAAAAGCCTCGGCCCGTGGCAGAGATCGAGGTTGAGGGGCGGGGGCGGCTGCCTGCCTTCCCCTCGCCGGAGCCTCTACGTTTGGGGCGCTTCGCGGGTCTCAGGCTTGGAGGCGGACCCGTCTCCCCGCCGCCCAGCTCGCTTTCCCCTCCCCTTCCACACGGCTCTGTCACTTCCTAGAACTTGACCTTTCCGTGCCTCAGTTTCCTTTCCTGGAAGCGGGGATATTACCTGCCTTACACATTTGTCTTGTAAATCCATGGCATAGAGTGTAAGTGAACTGTTTGGAGCAGTTCGGACGTGTGGCAGGGTGTCAGTTGTGAATATAAACACTACAGTAGTAGTCAGAAAAGTTACCTCTCTGCAAACTCTTCCAGGTGGCACTGGCTCTTCTCATCCATGCGGGACAGGAGGCTTTGCCCGGACTACTTCTGACTCGTGTTTTAGAAAGAGAGCGTCCCCCACAAATACCTTCTGCGGTTTTTGCAGGGCCACAGACCAGACTGCAGCATCTCAGGCTCCTTTCTTTTCCGCCTCCTGACTTCTGAAAGAGGACCCCTTGGCAGCAGAGCCCCGCTGCGACCGTACTGCGCTTTCGTCTTCCTCTTCTACGGTGATAGAAGGTATTTCATTCATGAGCAACTGTTAAATAATTGAGAAAATATGGAGAACATGCACAGGACGTGAGTGATGGTCTTCATGGTTACACCTGGAGTGCTAAGCATCGTCCGGAGGGTTTTATAAAAATTAACGCAGTCTTCACAAAGCCCTCTCAAGTGAATAGTTACTGCCTCTATTGTACAGACGAGAGAATGGAGGCAGAGGAGCCCAAGTTACTTATCCTGTGTCACACCGCTAGTGGGTGAAGTGGATTTGAATCCAGGGTGTGTGTGCCTTATGTGTGGATATCCTTGGCCCCAAAGTTTGAAGTCCTCAAATTGGAATTAGGAAACAAAACAGAAAAATAAGCTATATAAATATTTAACCATAGGAAACTGGCTGCAGAGGAGTCAAGTCATTTGGGATCAAGTTACAGAGGTAGGTTGGAATTTTAATGTAAAGTATTTTGAAAGCAGGATTCATGAGTCTGGTCTTTTTATAAAATTTTAGAAGCATTCTCATTTCCTTTTATTTCAGACAATATTTATAGTTCATGTTCTCATTATGGAAGATATGCACACTCATCATAGAGAAGTTACAAAATATAAAAATGTATACAGAAAAGCAATAAGAATAACTCCTAATCTAGAATATAGACAGTTTTTAAAAACATTTTAGTGCATTCTGTTTAGCAGTTTTTAAATGTGTGTTTATTTATTTTATGATATTATTACCCCAGTATTTATAGTTAGTTCCTTAACTCTACTGTGGAAGTTTCCAAGCATACCCAAAGTATGATATAATGAACTCCTATGTAACAATCACCCTGAGTCAATCCTTGCTAGTTTTTTTTTTTTTTTTGCTTCTCTGCTCTCCACACACATATTTTTTTCTCTTTGATTATTTTAATCATTTTTTAATTAACATATAATGTATTATTTGCCCCCTGGGGTACAGGTCTGTGAATCATCAGGCTTATACATTTCATAGCTCTCCTTGAGTATTTTAAAAGATTCTATTCATTTATTTTAGAGAGAGAGAGAGCGTGCACAGGAGGAGGGGCAGAGGGAGAGAAAATCTTCAGAAGACACTGGCTACACTTCACTGACTGAGTCACCCAGGTGCCTTTCTCCTTGAGTATTTTAAAGCAAACCCAGATGTTGAGTTGGTGGGACTGAAAAGCTATCACAAATTGTTTATATATGAAAACCAGTGGAAGGGAGATTTTATTAATACATCAGGATTGGTATAACGAACTTAAGCAACAGAAATTTATTTTGTTACATCTGGAGCTAGAGGTCAAAGATCAGGGTGTTGGCAGGTTTGGTTTCTTCCAAGGCCTCTCCCTTTGGCTGCCTTCACGCTGTGTCCTCTCACATGGCCTTTCCTCTACGTGCCTGCTTCTTTTGTCCCTTTGTGTGTCTAGATTTCCTCTTACTAGGACATAAACCAGATTGGTTTAGGAACTGCCCTAAAAAACTCATTTTAAGCTAATCACCTCTTTAAATGGCCTATCTCCAAATATAATATATTCTGCTAATTTGCTGACTTTTGAACCCAGAATATCATCACATTCTGAGGAACTGGGGTTTAGAACTTCAACATAAGAGTTTTAGGGGGTCATATTCAGTCCATCACAGATATCGACAGCAACTCTAAGGTTTTCAGTCTTGGCAATGAGAATATTACTCATAGGAGAAGGTTAGAAAGAATTGCAGTTAGGGAAGATGAGGGATTGTCTTTGCTCCTTTGAGGTTGCTTTTGCCACTGGCATATAACTTTGATTTCTTTTCTCTCTTGTTGGCTTCAGGGACGGCTGTTTTCCAGGACCTTGTCATATTCTTTCCAGAGTGCCTAGCAGCAACCTAGAAGTTAGCAGAGAAGAGTTATTCAGTGAGTAGCCATCGAAGGGGGAGTCCCAGCCTGGGATTAGGAAAGAAAATAGGAAGATAATCTATATTCACATTCCTTATCTTTGATCTCACTTGTGGTGGGCTGCGGAATACCACCCACTTTTTCAAGAGTATTCAGAAGCTGATGTACCATTATGCCCAATATGTCATGGTCTAAAACAAATTTTCTTAGAAACAAGTTGATGCTAATGTTTCTTTCTTTCTTTCTTTTTTTTTTTTTTTTTTTTAAGATTTTATTGGGGCACCTGAGTGGGTCAGTCGTTAATCGTCTGTCTTCTCAGGTCACGTTCCCAGGATCCTGGGATCGAACCCCTGCATTGGGCTCCTTGCTCAGCGGGAAGCCTGCTTCTTCCTCTCCCACTCCCCATGCTTGTGTTCCGTTCCTTGTTGTGTCTCTCTCTGTCAAATACATAAATAAAATCTTTTTAAAAATTTAATTTATTTGACAGAAAGAGCGAGAAAACAAGCAGTGGGGCAGGAGAGGGGGCAGTCAGTAGCGGGCAAAACAGGATCAAACTTGAGCAGCTTGGTTTAAGACCTAGCTCTGGCACTCTGACTGGATAACCTTGGGCAAAGTATTTAGCTTCTCTGTGCCTCTGTTTTCTTACCTGTCCAAATAGGACTCTCAGTACCCACCTCCTAAAGTTTTTGTGAATATTAAAAGAGAAATGCTATGTAAAGTGCTTGACATAGCTTAGGATGTTGTAAATCCTCGACATATTACAGACTAACATTTTTTTTTTTCTATTATAGGTGGCTATGTGACATGAAAAATGCAACAAGTTATCGAAAGGGCAAAGGGGATTTTAAGGTATTCTTTTTTTCACCTGCCTACCATTTTCCCTACTTTAGTTCCGTCATTCAGTTGAACAAAAATGAATAGTTTCTGTAATAGCCATTGGTTAAACTTATAACTAACACTAATTTGCTGTCTTGAACCCAGAAAGTCCCTGGGGGATGGTTATTTGGTCTCAGTTGCTTTAAAAAGTTTCAAGTTATGTGATAATTGAGCACCTGAAATATGGCTAGTGCTAGTTGGGATGTTCTGTAAGTGTAAGACACACAATGTATTTCAAAGACTAGTATGAAAAAAAGGAGTGTAATGTCTCAGTAATTTTTATGTTGATTGCAGGTTGAATTTTTATGTTGATCGTAGGCTGAATATATTTTGGATATATTGAGTTAAATAAAATATATTGTTAAGATTGAGCTCAGTTGCTTCTTCTAACTTTTTTTAATGTGGCTACTAGAAACGTTTAAATTATACTATGGAACTTGCATTGTATTTGTCAGATCGCACTGGTCTTCATGGAAGCTCTCTTTTCACTCCGGGGATTTGCCTTCAGGGGCATTCATGAGCTACTCTTGCTCCTTAGGCCTCCGAGAGCATCATACAATGGAGAGAAGCAGAGAGTTTGGACTTAGGAGGCCTCAGTGCCAGGTCTAACCCTGCCCTTGATTTTCTGGATGTCCTTCAGCAGTTCAGACAACTCCTGGAGAGGCAGGATAGACTGACATGGTGGTTCTCAAACTATGGTCATATCAAAATCACTTTAGGGAACTGGGTCAAAAATAGAGAGACTACAAAGATCTAGGAGTTTTACTGTATCAGTGAGCCTTGGTTTTTGTGTTTATTAGCTTTCTGGGTGATTTTGAGGCTGTTCTGATCACCTCCTATTCAGCCTGTGTAGGAAGGCGAATCCTTGTTCTAAGTAGTATGAGATGGCTGAAGGTGTAACACCCGACACTGGGCAGGTGTCATTGGCAGCAGCTTACCCACAGCCCTTGGGCGGAGGACACTACATGCCGTGTAGGGCCGTGTGGGGCTTGCGCCCAAAATAGAGTAAACCAGCAGGGACTGTAGTAGGGGGTTTTTGTAGTGACAGGAATGTAAAGTGACCCTTCGCTCCTGAAGGAAGATTTGATTAGCTTGTCTGAATAATTTGACAGCTGGCAGGGAGGTAAAGGCTGTTAGGTTGAGGACTGAGTGGGGTGCATCTGGTCCAGTTGGTAGAGTGAATTTTTTCGGGTCTTAAAGTTATACAGGCTATTGTGTGGCAACATGGAGAGGTTCACTCCATTGAGAAAGAAGGTTTTTAACACTATGGTTCCCCCAGAACCAAGAGGCATAGCCTGCTACATAGGACCATATGAAGCCTGTTACATGCAGGGTTGGGAAGCAGAGAGAGGAAGGGGGTTTTGCTTTTATGACTAGAGAGGCAGCAAATAACCAGGTGGAGACATCTGTATTGGGTACTAGTGAAAAGAGGCAGGTTGGGGTCAGTGGTCAGGAGAATGAGGGCTCTTGTGTGCTCTCTGGGTTTTTGACAGACTGGCTTTGTGATTTAGCAGGCTCTTGGTGAGGTTGGAATAAAAGATGTCAGATAGTATTGAATCTAGACCCTGGTTCATATATAGAGGAAGTAGCTGGGTGGGAGCCTTTCCCCCAGCATCAGGGGCCAGGACCATATCTGGAGAGAACAGAGTAACTCATGGCTAGGCCTTTGGGCCCTGTGAGGGGCAGCACATGGAATCTCGGGCCTTACGATGCGATGTACACAAGAGTTGACAACCGCTGCTTGTAAGACAAGGGCTTGGGCGCCATATTGCCTAGGTTCCTTAGTGCCTGGTGCAGTGTCCTAACCAGACAATGAGAATGTGGCCTGGGGCAGTAGGAGGGGTGTAGGAGTGCACACCTCAGTCGCCCCCCTCCACAGACTTGATTTGATTAGTTGTAGTAAGGCCTGAACCCTTTTTTTTTTTTTTTAAGTTCCTTTTGAGTCTAATGTGCTGTCCAAGTAGTTAAGGCTCTGGGTGAAAATCTTGACTTTTCTATTGGTCACTGGTTGATCATGAACAGAGCTATTTCTCTGTGCTCTATCTTCTTTACTTGTAAAATGGGGATGATTTGTCTCAATCTCTAGACTTGTGAAGATCAAATAAGATAGCACATGTACAACATTCGTGGAAATGGTGCCATGGTAGGTACTAAGTCAGTTGCTATTAAATGTCAGCAAAAATTGAGAGTATTTTATGAATGGCTTGAGTTTCCTTGTGGGTAAAATTAGGTGCTTAGAGTGCCCTTGGTATTCTTTCCGATCCTAACAAACCTTGATTCTAATCCCATTTTTAGAACCAGAGAGAAAGAGAAGATTGCAGTGTATTTACTTTCTCTTAACTTTTTTGCTCTGTTGTGGTTAGAAGAAGAGTTGAAGGGGAAAACCTCAAGTCTTTAGTCTGTCCGAGGATATCTGGAGGGTTGTTTTGACTGTTGCTACTCTCGTAGTGACCCAGAAACCAACAGCATCAACATCCTCTGGAATATTGTTAAAAATGTAGATTTTTAGGCTCCATCCTTGATCTTCTGATTTAGAATTTCTAGGTGTGAGACAGAGGTTTCTGTACCTTCCAGGGTCTCCATTTGATTCATGGAACATTAAAATTTGAGAAGCACTGGTAGAGAGAACAGACTCATGCTTTTTTTTTTTTTTTTTTTTTTTTTAAAGATTTTATTTATTTGACAGAGAGAGAGAGATCACAAGTAGGCAGAGAGGCAGGCAGAGAGAGAGAAGGGAGGAAGCAGGCTCCCTGCAGAGCAGAGAGCTCAACACGGGGCTTGGTCCAGAACCCTGGGATCATGACCTGAGCCAAAGGCAGACGCTTTAACCCATTGAACCACCCAGGCACCCCAGACTCATGCTTCTTAACAAAAAATATTTTCTGTTTTCTCTCTGGCTGAATTCCACATCCTTCCAGTACCAGATTTCTGCATGATGGGCTCTCCCTTGCTTGGTTCAGGTTTCATGGTCAAATGTACGAGAAGCATCCATGACAAAAAGTTATTCTGCAACAGCCCTTCCTGCTATCTCTTCACCTCTTTTTACCATGCCTTTTTTTTTTTTTTTTTTTTTTTTGAGAGAGCACTTGTGCAGGAGTGGAGGGAAAGGGAAAGAGAAAATACCAGGCAAGCTCTCCGCCCAGTACTAAGCCCAACATGGGGCTTGATCTTATGACCCTGAGATCATGAGCTGAAATCAAGAGTCGGATGCTTAACTGACTATAGCATAGAGTAGGAGATAAATAATAAGGCCCTGATCAACACGACATATCTGTCAGCTGTTCATTGCAGCAGTCATTCTGCAAGTCTTTGTTGAGTTCCTTTCCTACTGAGTGCTCGCAGAAACTACTTTTGTCTTGATGCTTTCAAAATTTGTTTCTCTACATTTTTTGCCATTTTAATTACAATATGTCTTGGTGTGGATCTGCTTTTTTTTATTTTGTTGGGGGTTCTCTGTGTTTCCTAGATCTGGTTATCTGTTTCCTTCCCAGATTAGGGAAGTTTTCAGCATTATTTCTTCAAATAACTTTTCTGCCCCCTTTTCTCTCTCTTCTGGGATCTCTATAATCTGAATGTTACTATGTTTGATGGAGTCACTGAGTTCCCTAAGTCTATTCTTGTTTTGCAGAATTCTTTATTCTGTCTTTTGTTCAGCTTGGTTACTTTCCATTACTCTGTCTTCCAAGTCATTAATTGGTTCCCTGCCTCGTCCAGCCTGCTGTTCATTCCGTTGAGTGTGTTTCTCATTTCATTTATTCAGCCCCTTATCTCTGTTATTCTTGTAGCTCTGTGTTAATGGCCTACCAGTGCCCTCCACTCTTTTCTCAGGTCCACTGAGTATCTCTGTGGCCATTACTTTAAATTCTCTATCAGGCATGTTCGTTAGATCTCTTTCACTAAGATGTCTGGCTGTGGCCTTGCCCTGTTCTTTTATTTGGGACAGATTCCACTGTCTTCTCATTTTGTCTAAGTCTGTGCCTGCTTCTCTGTGTTCAGAAAGTCAGTGACATCTCCCTTACTGGAGGGTAATGGCTTTGTGAAGAAGAAGTCCTGTAGTGTCCTGCCATGTAGTGTTCTCTGTTCCCCAGTGCCTGGTGCTTCGGGGAGTGTCTCCTATGAGTGTGGCGTGTGCTCTGCTTGGTGTAAGGAAGTTACAGAGGGAGTGTCAGTGCTGTGCTTGTTCCTGCAAGTGGCTCTGTGTTTATGCTGATGGGTGAGGGAGGGCCAGTGGCTCCTGCCAGTTCTTTGTTCCAGGAGGGTCTCTCCAGGAATGCAGCCTCTCTGGAACACACTCTCAGGATGAGCAGACAACCTACCCACTATGTGCCCCAGGCGCACTTCTGCACTTCCCATCGCTGCCTCCATGCTGTATGTCCGCAGGTGTTGTGTCCTGCCTTCTTTCCAAGAAGGATGTCTCCAGCTCTGCCTGAGCCAGGCCCACTGACCTTTCAGACTACATACAGGCTTTCAGCCCTGCTGGTTGCAAGAACTCCTGAAATGCGGCCCCTCTTGCTTTCTGAGACCATGGCTATAGGAGATTCATTTTCGGGTCTCTCACACTTCTCCACAACCATAGCTCCCTCTTCCCCACTGAAGCCACGATCTGTTTCTCTCCCAAACCAAGGCTCCACACTTCTTGGCTTCTACCTTTACTTGTGAGTTTATTATGTCAGTGTTTAGGTTGATGACTGGGGTATGTAGGAATTTCCAGGTTATCCAGTTGTATTCATGGGAGGATGTGAGCTTAGGGTCCTCCTGCTTTTGCCACCATCTTCCCTTCTCTCCAAGAAGTAAATGATTCTTGACTTCATCCTCCAAACAGTCCTCTCTGATCCCAGCCACTTCCCCTTCCAATCTCTCTGTTGAGAGAATAATCTGATTACAAGACAAAGGGATCTTTTACCCTCCCTTCCTCAAGGCTTTCCTGCTGCCTTGCAGATAAAACTGGGACTCACATCAAGGGAGGTTGAATCCCACCCACCTGCTTATCTGTTGCTGCCTCTGATTTGTATTCATTCCCAACATAGCAATTTGTTCTCCTGAGGTTTTCCAGTGATTCTACTTCTCTTGGTCTAGTAGAACTCGGTCATCCCCCACAGCTCAGCAAAAGCTATGTTTATGTAGAACCTGCTCCATGGGCCTCAGGGGACCCAGAGGACCCCATACCCTACTCTGCCAGGTAGCAACGTATAATCACCAAACTAGCAAGTTGTATCTCTCTCTCTTCTTTTTTAAATTTTATTTATTTGAGAGAGAGAGAGCACTAGAGACTCTAGCATGAACAGGATGAAGGGCAGAGGGACTTCTCACTGAGCAAGGAGCCTGATGTGGGGCTCAGTCCCAGGACTCCTGAGATCATGACCTGAGCCAAAGACAGGTGCTTAACCTACTGAGCCACCTAGGCGCCCCAGTTATATTTCTTTTAGTGAGGTTTCCATAAGTGTTCAGTGAATTGATAAACTCATTTAATGAAGAATTTATAAATTAACCTGTCTATTGCTAATTATGTAGGCAGTGAGCTAGTTGCTCTGAATATTTTGATGGACACACTGTGTGGATTTCGTACCAGGTCCATGTAGGTACTGACTTCGAAAAGCAGAAATCACCTTTCTGAGATGGTAGTTTTAGTTCATTTAATTTTTAAAAGATTCTATGTATTTATTTGAGAGAGAGAATGAGAGAAAGAGAGAGAGAATGAGAAGAGGAAGGGTCAGAGGGAGAAGCAGACACCCTGCCAAGCAGGGAGCCTGATATGGGACTCACTCCTGGGACTATAGGATCATGACCTGAGCCAAAGGCAGTCGCTTAACCAACTGACCCACCCAGGGGCCCTGAGATGGGAGTTTTAAAAATCCAGATGCTCTTCTCTCTCTCCCCCTTTCCCTGTACCCCCCAATTCATGCATGTGTACGTGCCAGCGTGCATGCATGCGCACAGACTCTCTCTCTCTTTCTCTCAAATAAATAAAATCTTAAAAAAAAAAAAAAAAAAAGAAAAGAAAAGGGGTCACCTGGGTGCCTCAGTTGCTTAAATGTCCAGCTCTTGATTTGGGCTCAAGTTATAATCTCGGGGTCCTGGGATTGAGCCCCACTTTGGGCTTGATGTAGAGTCTGCTTGGGATTCCCTCTCTCTTTCTCCCTCTGTGCCACCTCCTACCTGTGCTCGCCATCTTTCTCTAAAATAAAGAAACAAAATCTTAGGAAAAAAATCCAGAGGCTCTTTTCCTTCCAAAGTTGACCTTGGTCTTGCAAATATTGTGAAAGACTTGGAGGAAAATCTTGGAAATAAAACACCTGCTCTCCAAATCCTCCCACCTGGGATCAGCCTCAAAATTTTACAACTCAGGGGTGCCTGCTGGCTCAGTTGGTTAAGTGTCCAACTCTTGGTTTTGGCTCAGGTTGTGATCTCAGGGTTGTGAGGCAGAGCCCCATGTCAGGCTCCATGGTGGGTGTGGAGTCTGCTTAAGATTCCCTTCCCCTCCCTCTGCCTCTCCACCCCGCTCTCTTCCTCCCTCTCTAAAAAGAAAAATTTTTTTTTAATAACTCAAAGAAATCTTCATTCATTAAGAACCTGACACGGACTGCTGAGTGTCTCCTGAGCAGTTCCTGTTCCAAGCACTGTTTCAAGTGCTTGAGCTACAAAGCTGAGTCAGTATTAATTACAAGATTGATTTACCAGTTATCCCCCTTTTCCCAGAGGTGATGGAAAGCGCTCCCTGCAGAACACTTCTTACTGAGCAAAAGTTTTTGGGCAAATAGAGTCAGAACAAAGTGAAGCACAGATCCCAGAAGCCTGTTTCTGCCAAGATTGGGAAGTTTTCCATTGCCCTTTTCCATACTAGGGTTCCTGTATCTAAAGATGGAGGAGTAAGTAATAGTAATTAACTAATAAGTAACAAATTAACCAACAATTGGCCAATAATAATCTCTTAACCTGATTATTGTATGTTCAGTTTCCACCCTCCTCAGAATCAGTCCTACCCTGAGAGTGAAAAGGAGAACTTATATCCAGGCCACCTGTGTGGTTGGGTGGTGGTTCACTACCCAGAGGTGCTCAGCTAGAAAAGGCTTGATCTCGGGAATCTAACCCACTCTCTGCCTGTCTCTACCCCGAGGAAGGGGTTCCTTGGGTGTTCCATGTCGAGCAGCCATACGAGTCACTTGTGTTGCATGTTTAAGCCACCAGATGCTGTTCCAAGTGTCTGACATATAGTTACTTAGACCTACTTCCCTTCCCCTGAGGTTGGTAATGTTATTGTTGCCATTATTATTATCTCCAGTTTTAGCTTGCGCTTTGAGACACAAAGTATTAGCAAGTTGGGGATGCAGTATTCACACACTGGTGGTCTGATTCCAGAGCCTACACCCTTCACAGCACTGTTCTCTTCTCCCTCAAGCAGATCCTTTGGCTTCAGAGTTGTCTCCCCGTTTCCGTGTCTGTCAACCCTACTCTCAGCTCTCGTTTCTCTTCCTGTGAGACCTCTTGGAGTCCCATCAGTGTATTTTTGTCCTCAGAAGCAGCAGAGAAGCATCTAGAATACCGGTTCTGGTGTGAGAGCTGGATTCCACTTCCGCCTGTGTGTCTTGACCTCATCAAGCTTCAGTTTCTTCATCTGTTAAACGGAAGCCACAGTCCTCCTCATCAAGTGGGAACTTCCAAAATGCCGGTACCATGCCAGAGGCATCGCACAGATTAGCTCATTTATTCCAGCACAGTAACCCTCTGGCTGAAATTCTGTTTTGATCTCTTTGTTGTATCTGAGGATGGACACAGAGGTGTAGGCAGTTGGACCGAAGTCACACGACTTGTGCAACAGTAACTTCATCATAGGTATGTGGGCAGTACCTTCACCAAACGGTGTGCCAGGTGCTTCATAAGGTCCCTGGCACGTACTTGGTGCTCAGTTAAAGCCACCCACTGCTGTTTTTGTTGTTTTTAATTATTTACTAGGATTATTATACCTTGTTAGTTTGAATGACATAATGACAATGATCACCTCACTTATGGGTAGATAAGTCTTGCAGAGTCACAGGTTTTTGTTTTTTTTAAAGATTTTATTTTTATTTATTTGACAGACAGAGATCACAAGTAGGCAGAGAGGCAGGCAGAGAGAGAGGAGGAAACAAGCTCCCCGCTGAGCAGAGAGCCCGATACGAAGCTCAATCCCAGGATCCTGGGATCATGACCTGAGCCGAAGGCAGAGGATTTAACCTACTGAGCCACCCAGGCACCCCTGAGTCACAGGTTTTTATTACTTCTTCTTAAGCTTTTGAGAGTCTTTTTCAAGGTCCTGCTTTTAACAGTAAATTTGACAAGGTCTCATATCTTTCAAAAAACAGTCCTTTGTTAACAAAAACAGAAAAGCCCACGGGTGTCCATATAGTAAAATTCAGAGAGAGAGTAGAGTAGTGGTTACTAGGGTCTGAGGGGCGGACTGATGGGGAGCTGTTGTTTTATGGGTACAGAGTTGTAGTTGAGGATAGCAAAAAAGTTCTGGAGATGGGTGGTGGAATGCGGTTAATGAACTTAATAGTGAATAATAATAATAATAATAACAAATTTAATAATGGTTAAAAGGGTAAATTTTAGGTTCTGTTTATTTTATGCAGGAAAACAAGTCATCCACGTAATCTTAAATCTTATTGCAAAGGCATCCCGTTAAGTAAGCTGACCAAGAAAGTATAGTATATTTCGGAGGTTAAAGGTGATTTTTGCAGGACAGAGCGACAGCCTCCAAAGGCTCCATTGATAGAAACCATTTATGAGGACAGCTTTTATGTTAGTGAATATTATCTGCTTTTCTACAGCTACTAAGAAATAAGATACCCTAAGAGTGTTCTGTGTGTCCTGTACCTGCTGATTTAATTCTTAAAACAATCCTATGAAATAAGCATTGTTAATCCCTCCATTTTTACAGATGAAAGAATTGAGGCACGGAGACATTAATAACTTGTCGAAGATTTCACAGCTAGTAAGTGAACCTAAAACATTTGACCCCGGTGATTACTTTCTCAACCTGGGTATTTAATTCTCCACATCCACGCTCCCTAGAATCAGATTCATACCCTAAAAGTGACAAGGAGAATTTGTGTGTGCTTGGGCAGGTTGTTCATTGTGCAGGGGCTCTCAGCCAAAGGGATCAGTGGTCTCAGGAATCCAGACCATCCTCTGCCCATCAAGCCCCCTGAGGAAAGGGCACCATGGCTCTTTGATGTGAAGCATGAAATATGGGTAGTGATAATATGTTAGTCGAATGGGTTAAGGACAGTCTTGGCCAGACGCTGATGGCTTTTTTTTTTTCTCCTTCCCCTTTTGTACCTTCTCTGGACTCAGCCCTTCCTTAGAAGGACGAGGGCAAAATGACCAAGTTCAAGGTGAGTTGGGCTTCCTTTCTAAATTTTAAACCATTGTCTCATTTCTCTGCGATTAGATGCATTCTTGAAAATGGTTAAACAGAATAGCAGGCATTTCAGAATCTCTTCTGTGCCAGAGGATTGCTGCTTTTTATTTTAGTGTAGATTAATTTTTGTTATTTTATTTCATAATTTCACAAGTAAAATAGAGGAGAAAGGTCACTAGCAGTGGAAAAAATCCTCCCACTTTACTATATTTTCCTTATAAAAACTGTTTTCATTTTCCCATGTTCTTTTCCTTACATGCATTCGTAACCATATAGTTATAATAGTTATATAGTTAAAATTTTCAAATTATGCTTTTCTAATTAATTAATATTATAGTTCCTAGTTTTTTTTATTCCTCACATTTTTTTTAAGATTTTTTATTTATTTATTTGACAGACAGAGATCACAAGTAGGCAGAGACAGGCAGAGAGGGGAGGAAGCAGGCTCCCTGCTGAGCAGAGAGCCCGACGCGGGGCTTGATCCCAGATCATGATCCCTGGGATCATGACCTGAGCCAAAGGCAGAGGTTTTAACCCACTGAGCCACCCATGTGCCCCTATTCCCTACATTTTTAATGGCTATATCATATTCCCTTGAATTGATGGACTCTGTGTGTGTGTGTCTGTGCGTGTGTGTGTGTCTCATAATTTCTGCCCCATTTTTGGACATTTAGGTCGTTTAGAATTTTTTTTTAAGATTTTATTTATTTATTTGAGAGAAAGAGAACAAGCAGGGAGAGGGGCAGGCAGAGGGAGAAGCAGTTTCCCCACTGAGCAGGGAGCCTGATATGGGGCTTGATCCCAGGACCCTGGAATCATGACCTGAGCTGAAGGCAGATGCCTAACCAACTGAGCCACCCAGGCGCCCTGGTCATTTAGAATTTTTACTGTGTTAAAGAACACTGTTATGATGAGCACCGGGTGTTGTAGGGAAATGTTGAATCACTCTATAGTACACCTGAAATTAATAGTACACTGTATGCTAACTGACTGGAATTTATTTATTTATTTACTTTATTTTATTTTTTTTTTAAAGATATTTTTTAAAAAATTTATTTATTTGACAGAGATCACAAGTAGGCAGAGAGACAGGCAGAGAGAGAAGGGGGGAAGCAGGCTCCCTGCTGTGCAAAGAGCCCGATGTGGGGCTCAATCCCAGGATCCTGAGATCATGACCTGAGCTGAAGGCAGAGGCTTAACCCACTGAGCCACTCAGGTGCCCCACTAACTGGAATTTAAATAAAAGCTTAAAAAAGCAAAACCAGGAAAGTGACATTATAATAAATTCTGATTTTGACATACTGGAAAGAATATTGTACTAATATGTTCCTAACATAACCATTTTCCTCAAAAAGGAATTTTGAGGTTGAGGCATTTGCTATTCTTTGTTCTTAATGCTTTAGGAATCTAAATTGAGAAAGGACACTTGCTAGGGGTACCTTGGGGATTTTGCACATAGAACACTCTGATTTGGCTTAGTGTAGCCAGGCATAACTGGTGTGTCACATGGAGAAGATATTCTTCTGTATTTTCCCATAAGAAAACTAGAGTCCTTTAAAAAAAAAAAAAAAGAACTTATTTATTTGTTTTAGAGAGGAAATGAGCAGGAGGGGCAGAGGGAGAGAAAGAGCAAGAATCTTTTTTTTTTTTTTTTTTTTTGAGAGAGCAAGTATCTTAAGCAGACTCTACGCCCAGTGGGGAGCCCAATGTGGGGCTCGATCCCAGGACCCTGGGATCATGCCTTAACCTGAAGGCAGACACTTAACCAACGAAGCCACCCAGGTGCCCCTGATTTATATTTTTTATTTACCTATTGATTTATTTTTTATCAAAGTAATAGTGTTCTTAATTTTAAAAAGTACTAGTATAGGAAGACATACTGATGCTTTTCTTACTGCCTTTAGTTTCCGACCAGCCTCAAGAGGCAGTCCGTGGTCGCCCCTGCATGTTAATTCCAAAGAAACAGGATTGTAGAATTTTAGAAAACTCCTTAGGCTCACACAGGAAACCAAAGATCCAACGGATCCCAAAAGACTCTGGATAAAGAGGGAGGCAAGGGAAAATAATTCTTCTTGAGGACTTAGGCCTTTCTGTGTGTGCTTAGTTGCTGTTGTGTACAGAAGACACCACAGCTAATGAGACTGCCTCTTAATGGTCACTCTTCAGTGGCTCCTTTAGGATCTCTGTTGCTCATTCACGGCTCCTGGACATGCAGGGCTCCTATGATGAACACAAAGTTTCCATGTAAAATAGTTAAGACTCTACTGCACACCAGCTGGTCTTACTCATGGGTGATTTTTGCCCCCAGGCAGTGTCTGGCAGCATTTCTGGTGTCGCCAACTTGAGGGAGGCTTCGGCCTCTACTGCACAGAAGCCAGGGCTGCTGCCAAAAAGGCAGGGGACAGCCCCCACAATAAGCAGTTATCTGGCCCCAAATGTGAGTACTGTCAAGGTTGAGAAACCATGCTGTACACAGAGCTATCCAGGAAAAATAGCAAAACATGAGTTTTTTATGTATGTTTTTAAAAATATGTTTTATATATGTTTTTTTAAAAAAAGCTTAAAGTCTCTAGTAGAAATTTTACAGTCATAAAATAAAACCCTGATTGGAATATGAGCAAAGGACTTTGACTGGCAAGGTAGTAAAGAAGAAGAAATAAAAATGACCAGTAAATATATGAAAATGTGATCATTTATTAAGTGGCAAATAAGCGCAAAATGAAAAATAAGTTGTTTTTTTACTAATCAGATTACATAGGACTTAAAAACGTTGGTTATATTCAGTGTTATGTATGGTGTGGAGAATTAGGGCTACTTAAATTTTCTGAGGGGAAGAATAAAATACAGAAAAAGTTGAAAAGGAGGAAACCTGTCATCGTACATAATAATTTTGAAGTGGCATATTCTTGGATTTTGCAGTTTTTTTCTTCTTAAAACTTATTCTAAGAAAATAATTAAGACAGGAGGCTAATATTTATTTGAAAGTTCTTTTTAGTATTTATTTTGGAAAGAAAAAAATCTAATGTGATACAGTATGTATTACCTGAAATGTTTACCTATATTGTAGTAAAATTGACTTTCGTCTCTTAGAATCTGAAACTACTTCCTACACATCCCTTCCAGTTTTCTCAGTGCTCCTCCCAGCAGCCGTTGGGTGCAAGATTGAATTTGCGTGTGCTTGGTGTTGTAGGAGGCGGTGACATTCAAGGATGTGGCGGTGGTCTTCACGGAGGAGGAGTTGGGGCTGCTGGACTCCGCCCAGAGGAAGCTGTACGGAGACGTGATGCTGGAGAACTTCAGGAACCTGCTCTCTGTGGGTGAGGACAGGTGCCCTGTGGACTTCAGTCCCTTGCAGTGTTTATTGTATCCTTGGATGCATATATCCTTTGGAGCTCTTGAACTGGATGACATTTCTCTGGTCTTCTATCATCAAAGTGTGTTTTATAAATGAGCTGTAAATTGATTCAATGACTGCTGTGGTCATCTCTCATGACACATATGTAGCGTATTGTACTAGCTTTTTTTTTTTTTTTTTTTTTCAGAGAGTGAGAGTGTATGTATGCATGTGCAAATGGGCAAAAGGGCAGAGGGAGAGGGAGTGAGAGAATCCCATGCACGCTCCACACCTAGTATGGAGCCCAATGCAGGGCTCAGTCACAGGACCCTGACTTTGTGACCTGAGCCAAAATCAAGAGTCTGATGCTTAACTGATTGAGCCACCCAGGCTCTCCTTGGACCAGCATTTTTAATGAAATAGGGTAGAAAATAGTCGAGTCCTTGGCAATAACTGCACGTTGCTGAAAATCATGTGAGAAATGGTGGAAAGAGTCTGAAGAAAACAGACTTTTTTTCCCAGTAATTTACAGGTAAGGCCCGCATATCCTGGATTTTTGCATCAAACATCGTCTTCTGATGGGTTGTAATTAACAGTTTGGAAATCACTGATTTTAATGTCCTAAAAATGATATGGTTAGAACCACATTTTTAGTAGTTTAGTAATTTTTAAACTTTAAATGTTTGTCCTTACCTTTTGACAGGGCATCAGCCCTTCATCCCACATGTAATACTCCAGTGCGAGAGGGGAGAAAAGCTTCAGATGAGAAAGACAGCAACCCAGGGCCGCGGCATCGCAGGTGAGAGCCGCGTGGCCGTGCTTCCTGCGCCTCCACAGCAGGGCCGGGCCTGTGAACTCTGCAGCAGTCTCTCGTGCTTTTCCTCCCCTCCTTGGCTCTTTTATAATCATTCTCCACTCGAAGTGATTCTTCTGTATGTTTGTCAGATCCTGTCCTCTGCTTGAATCTCTGGTAGCTTCTTAACTCATTCAGAGTAAAAGCTGAGTACTTCAAGTGGCTTATGATGTCCCACTTCCTGCTCCTTGCTTTGCCCCCATCACTCCGCACACGTGACCTGTCACCTGCCCCCATGTCAGTCTGTTCCATCCAGTTTTGGCGCTCCACTCTTCCCATCACGGCCCTGCTTCATCAGCCTCTCTCTCTACTTGTTCTTCCTTCTGTAAGAAGTGCCCTTTCTCTCTGTCATCCTCTCAGCCTCTCCCTTCCTTCATGTAGGTCTCTTCTCAAATCAGAACATCATAAGAGGGCGCCTGGGTGGCTCAGTGGGTTAAGGCCTCTGCCTTCAGCTCAGGTCATGATCTCAAGGTCCTGGGATAGAGCCGCGCATCAGGCTCTCTGCTCAGCAGGGAGCCAGTTTTCTCCTCTCTCTCTGCCTGCCTCTCTGCCTACTTGTGATCTCTGTCTGCCAAATAAATAAATAAAATCTTAAAAAAAAGAAACTTAGTTCAAACTCCATAAAGAAGGCAAACTGGGACTTACATATTCTTTCAGCATGTCTTTGTTGGATACTGACAGGGTTCTGGGAGCAGTGACAATGCTTGTCCTTGTGGCTGCTGTGTTCAGGTGGGAGAAGACCTAAAACAAAAAGATAACGGACATACATATATAGTACGTCAGATGTAATATGTGCTGTTTAAAAACAAAACGGGGTTGGGGCACCTGGGTGGCTCAGTGGGTTAAAGACTCTGCCTTCAGCTCAGGTCATGATCCCAGGATCCTGGGATCAAGCCCCACATCGGGCTCTCTGCTCAGCAGGGGGCCTGCTTCTCTTTCTCTCTCTCTGCCTGCCTCTCTGCCTACTTGTGATCTCTCTGTCAAATTAATAAATAAAATATTAAAAAAAAAACAAAAAACAAAAAAATAAAAACAAAACGGGGTAAAGCAGATGCCAGGCAGATGGCCAGGAGTATTGAGGGATAGGGAGAATTTACTGCTGGAAATTGGATGGGAAAAGAGGCCTTGTGGATAAGGTATGATTTGATGAGTGATCTGAAAAGAAGCAGGTAGCTAGGTGTGTGTCTATTGGTAGAACAGAGTTCCAAGGAGAACATAACTCTTCCTGACCAGTATTGACTTTGAGAATCTGTACCATACCCTGTTCATTTCCTCCTCACAAGTTCTTGCTCTGGTGTAAAAGATTAAACTTCTGATTTGTCACTTTTTTCCCCCCTGGAGGTGATAGGAACTTTATTGCTGTGAGGTTTTGGAATGACATATGGTACTGTAAACCTCTTCCCCCATTACTGTCCTGAAGAATATTTCCCAGTAGGAGGTGAAAGGCCATTCTCTGCTTATACTCTGAATTTTAGGCACTTAATGTGATAAGATAGCTTCTCCCAAACACGTGTCTTTACAACCAACCCAGTGCTTTAAGGCTTCTAACATAGAATAGACTTGCAGTGAAATAATTTTCAAGCAAAGATTTTCAGCATTGCCTGGGGACATTTTCTGATAATCTGTCAGTTTTACTAAACATTTTGAACGTTTGGTCATATGTGCGTACAACAGGAAGAATTATGTGGAAGCTATTTATCAGACATATGCCGAAGCAAAGACAAGGCTTTTAGTAAAGTGCAGCTTCATCTTTATAGAGACTCCCTAGGAATCTTGATCTGCAGCCACTAAATTTCTAACCTGTTTCTTCCATGTTAAACTTAGTATGATTCTCAATGGACCTAAGTTTATAGCCCTGACATCTCTGAACCAAGTGTCTATATGCCTCATCTCTAAATTCTTATTATTCTTTTAGGAGACAAGAATCTAAATGACCTGGAGACTCTTCAAGAAATTGGATCAAAGTTCCTGCCACATGAAGAGCTGTTCTGCTCGCAGATCTGGCAACAGGTTACAAAGGAATTAGCCCAGTGCCAAGATTCCATGGTCAGTATTCAAGGAACTGGCTCTCAGTTGGAAAAACGAGCTGATGTACTCTATAAAGATGAGGGGTTTGGTAAAGGCTTTAATCAGAATTCACATCTTCAGGTTCCCCACAGAGACGATCCGGGAGGAAAAACCTACCAGGCAGAGGAGCATGAGAAAGGTTTCATTCAGCGCTGTCATCTTCAAACTAACCCGACAGCCCATGTAGGAGAGAAGCCCTATAAATGTGAAAAATGTGAAAACACCTTCCGTCGGCTTTCAAGCCTTCAAGCCCATCAGAGGGTCCATAGTGGAGAGAAATCGTTGAATTATGACACATCGTTTAAGGGTTTACGACAGAGGTCATCTCTTCACCATCACCAGAGAGTCTCCACTGGAGAGAATTCACACAAATATGAGGAATGTGGGAGGAACGTCGGGAAAAGCTCACATTGTCAAGCTCCTCTGATAGTCCACACATTAGAAAAACCTTATAAATGTGAGGACTGTGGGCTGAGCTTCAGTCAGAGCTCATATCTTCAAGTCCACCAGAGAGCCCACATGGGAAAGAAACCTTATAGATGTGAAGAGTGTGGAAAGGGCTTCAGCTGGCGTTCGCGACTACAGGCTCATCAGCGAATCCACACTGGAGAGAAGCCGTACAAATGTGAGGCATGTGGCAAGGGCTTCAGTTACAGCTCACACCTTAATATTCATTGTCGAATCCACACAGGCGAGAAACCCTATAAATGTGAAGAGTGTGGGAAAGGCTTCAGTGTAGGTTCACACCTTCAGGCCCATCAGGTGAGTCACACTGGAGAGAAACCTTACAAATGTGAGGAGTGTGGGAAGGGCTTCTGCCGGGCCTCAAATCTTCTGGACCATCAGAGAGGCCACACTGGTGAGAAACCATATCAATGTGATGCATGTGGAAAGGGCTTCAGTCGTAGCTCAGATTTTAACATTCATTTCAGAGTCCATACAGGAGAGAAACCCTATAAATGTGAGGAATGTGGGAAAGGCTTCAGTCAGGCCTCAAATCTTCTAGCACATCAAAGAGGCCACACTGGAGAAAAACCATACAAATGTGGGACGTGTGGCAAGGGCTTCAGCCGGAGTTCAGATCTTAACGTTCATTGTAGAATCCACACCGGAGAGAAACCCTACAAATGCGAGAAGTGTGGTAAGGCCTTCAGTCAGTTCTCAAGTCTTCAAGTGCATCAGAGAGTCCACACGGGAGAGAAACCCTATCAGTGTGCAGAGTGTGGGAAGGGCTTCAGTGTGGGTTCGCAGCTTCAAGCCCACCAGAGGTGCCATACGGGGGAGAAACCGTATCAGTGTGAGGAGTGTGGGAAAGGATTCTGTCGGGCCTCAAATTTTCTGGCTCATCGTGGAGTCCACACAGGAGAGAAGCCATACCGGTGTGATGTGTGTGGTAAGCGCTTCAGACAGAGATCCTATCTTCAAGCCCACCAGAGGGTCCACACCGGAGAGAAACCGTACAAATGTGAGGAGTGTGGTAAGGTCTTCAGTTGGAGCTCATACCTTCAAGCCCATCAGAGAGTTCACACTGGAGAAAAACCATATAAATGTGAGGAATGTGGGAAGGGCTTCAGTTGGAGCTCAAGTCTTATAATTCATCAGCGAGTACATGCTGATGATGAGGGTGATAATGACTTGCCTTCTCCAGACAATTTGCACAGGAAAGAAGCTCCATAAAATATGTTTTAATACCTCAAATGGGTGCTGAAATAGTCTAATTATCAGAACTGTCCTAGAAGACAAAGCATTTTATAAAAGAGTCAGTATTTAGCCAGGGCTTGACATGTCACAGTGGTTGGGTGACCACACAGCAGAAAAGCCTCATGAGAGCAGTGACATAAGGACTTCATTCAGAACGCTGACATTTAGCAGATAATAGATGGAAGTGAGGCTTAGGAAGGACGCATCTGATCTGAAGTTGACTGAAGGGCTGAGAGGGAAGTGCCAGAATTTTATATTCCATGAGAGTATCAGCTCGCAAGAGCATAGGGATTTGTTGACTGCCAAATCTATTCCGTGTTTTCAGTGCCTAATACATGGTAGGTATTTAGTAATGTTAAATGAGTGAAAGGGAGAATGGTCATATGTGAAATTTTTATTCAGTTCTTCTTTAAAAATTTCTGTGAAATGTGCTTAGAAGAGGAATTCTGCAAGGCTTGGGGGACATTTAAGTTGTACCCATGGGCTTATTTTCCCAACCCTACAGGTCCTGTGAACTAGTGTTTATCAACCTGCCAGTAGGTCCCCAATCACTTCAGTGGGTTGTGACCAGCACTTTTATATGCTAACATTTTATTGAGGTATAATTTGCATGCAGTAACATGCATAAATCTCAATTTTACAACTTCATGAATTTTGACAAATGTATACACTTATGTAATCACCAAAATCAATGTATACAATATTTCTATTAAACCAGAATGTTTCCTTGTGTACATTTCTAGTCATTCCCACCTCCAGTGGCATCAAGTTTGATTGCTATACCTCACATTAGTTGTCTGTTCTTTGGTTCAATGTGTGTCCTCTTATGTCTGGATTCTCTTGATCAAATATATGATCATTTTAGTAGATTGAGGAAAGTAAGATTGACAAAATCAGTGTCCATTATAAAAATTCCTCAGTGAGATAAAAGACATCTATGAAAATTCTACAAGCTAACATTTTTTGTAAAATTATTATTAGGGAATAGTTGGTATAGTAAAATCGACTCTTAGGTATATCATTCTGTGTCATGGCAAATGCTTACTATTGTATTACTACCAACTCAATCAAGATGTTTTAACACTTCCAAGACCGACCCCCTACCCTGAAATTCCTTTGTACTCTTGTAGTCAACCCCTCTCCCTGTCTCCTCTCCCTGCCTTTGGCAGCCATCTGCCTGTTTCCTGTCTGCATAGTTTACTTTTTTTGGAATGTCCTAAAATGGAATCATACAGTATGTAATCTTTCAAGTCTGGCTTCTTTCACTTTATGCTTCTGAGAGTCATGAATCTTGATGTGTGGCTCTGCTGAATGGTAGTCTAGTGTATGGATGGATCGTGTTTGGTTTATCCATTTATGAATTCAAGGATATTTGAGTTTCCAGTTGTTAGCGATTATGAAGAAAACAGTGATAAATATTTTCAAAGAGATATGTGTGTCAACACAGGTTTTCTTTGTCTTAGTAAAAATTTAAATAGTGGAATTGTGTAGTATGTCTAACTGTATGGAAAGCTAACAACTCTAAAATGGGTATACCAGTTTGCATTCCTACCATCAATGCATATTAGGGTTTTGCTTTTACCATTTGAAAAGGTTTATTGTGACATCTTTGGTTTTAATTTGCATTTTCCTAATGACTGTGTTGGGCATCTTTTATATCTGAATGTGTCCTGTATGTGTATCTATTTTCTCTGGGAACTGTTTTCTTGTTCTTGATTTTTGAGAGTTTATGTGTTCCAGGCATATGTCCTTTGTCAGTTACATGTGCAAATATTTTATCTCTGTGCGTTTTGTGTTTTTATTCCATTATCAGTGTTTTTCACAGAGTAGAAATTTTGTTTTTGATGAAGTTCTGTTTTCATCTTCCATGGATTGTGCTTTTGGTTTTAGATCTAAGAACTCTGCCCAATCCAAGGTCACTAAGACTTTTCTCCTTTTTTTATCTAAAAATTTTATGGTTTCATGTTTTTGCATTTAGGTCTCTGATCCATGTGAGTTCATCTTATAAAGTGTGAGGTCAAGGACCGTGGTTTTTGGTCCGTGAACATCCACTTACTAAGTATCCTTTTAACATCAAATTTCTGTTAGCCCTTGTGGAAAATCTATTGATCATACGTGTGGGTCTTCTTTTGGCCTCTGCTTGGTTCCATCAATCTATGCGTCTATCATTTTGCTAATATGTAGCCTTATTTAAGTCTTGAAATGAGATGGTGTGAGTTTTCCAACTCCATTCTTCTTTTTCAAAATGTTTTGGCCTTTTTAATTTGTTAACTTTTGTATAATTTTTAAAATAAGTTTTGTGATTTTTAAAAATAAACTAATTGATGGAAATTTTGTTGGGATTGCACTGAGTATATATAGATAACTTTAGGGAGACTTAGCATCTTAGCAATATTGAATATTCTAAGCCACAGACATGGAGTATCTGCCTATTTGTTTAGGACACTTCCATTTCCTTTTGTCAATAATTTGTAGTTCTCAGCACATAGATTCTGCACATATTTTATTAGATTAGATTTATACCTAATACTCTGTGTTTTTTGGTGCTAAATTAAATGGTACAATTTTTCAAATTTCAATTTCCAATTGTTTATTGCTGGTATATAAAAATGCAGTTGATTGTTTTATGTATTTTATGATCTTGCCAAACTTGGGTATTAGTTAAAGTTGCCATGCTGTATAGATTCCTTGGAGCTTTCTATGTAGATAATCATGTCCTCTGCAAGAAGCTTTATTTTTCTATGCAATTGATATATATGTTACAGCAATTTCATTGTGATGTAAGGAAGTACCCTCACCATCGTTAAATTGGGGTAACACAACTCATGATGGTAGTGCTTTGGGATGATCTAAGGTAGAGGGGATAGCTGTCTAAGAGAAGGTCCGGAACAGAAAGAATGGTCAGTGTTCAGGTACTTTATACAGTGGAAGTCCTCCCTGAACAAGTTTTAAAAATGGTGGAAGATTGCACTTTGGGAGTGGTAGGTGAACCTTATCAGAATTATGAAGGAGGCAGTGAACATGGGCAGGAGATGAAGCTTATAATTGGCAGACACTAAATCATATGTCCAAGTTTCTTTCCTATTTCGAAGTTTCTTCATAATTCGCTTCTGATGTTTGGGCTAGCATGGCAACCTCCCAGGTATCTCCGTAAATAAACTGGTATTCGAGAGGGCACATTTGCAAAGTTGACCAAAATAATCTGGTTAATAGTTGTGTGTTTTTTTTTTTTTAAGATTTATTTTTTTATTTATTTATTTGGCAGAGAGAGAGAGAGATCACAAGCAGGCAGAGAGAGAGAGAGGAGGAAGCAGGCTCCCCGCTGAGCAGAGAGTCCAATGCGGGGCTCGATCCCAGGACCTGAGATCATGACCTGAGCAGAAGGCAGAGAGGCTTTAACTCACTGAGCCACCCAGGCGCCTGGTTGATAGTTTTATGAAAGAAAATGTGGCGCCAGATAAAAGACCTGGTAGAGGAAGGATCTGAGAGAAGATCTGAGTGGGGATTCAAGAAATCTCTTGGAGTATGATTGTAACTTGGCAATATCATTGACTATTTTGATTTGTTGCTTCATCTATTGAACTATTTTAGAGACTTTTCCTATATTACTGACCTACATACAGCCAGAGGTTCCCTACAAGGATTTACCTTGAGATGCCAAGGCAATGTTATTGGCTCCTACAGCAGCTACAGAACTTTGTCTTATTAAAGCCTTCTAAATCTTGGGCTTTTTGATATATGTGGTCTGCCAGGAGTTGTGACATTGTTTGGTTGGCCTCTAGGTGCTAAGACTGTGGCACAGAACTGAAAGGACCTAGACTTGTGCCTATTATACCAAAAATTGTGGTGTTTATATAAAATGTGGTGTATAAAAAATGAGGCCTAATTTATAATAGACTTAAAAGCTAGCCTGTGTGTACCCTGTTGTGGGTACATTAGCGTATACATAAGGGGGCATATACTTTTAATAGCTATGTGTATAACAACAGTTGTTGGTAGAGGCTAGGAAGGGCATGAGGTTTGTGAAGCAAAAGATAATGAGGAAGAGCCTGTGAGGCTGAGGAAGTGCTGGGGGAAGTAAAGGAACTGGAAGGTGACCAAAGAGGATAGTGGTTAATATGGATAGCAAAGACCTCCAAGGGCGTGGGAATTAGTTGTGTAAGTGGTTTACCCAAGCTGAGGTGCCTGGTCCAGCATTGTTGGAGTTTTATTTTTTGGGTAGCATGTTAACTGTTTTATAGATATTATCCAGCAAGTGGAGGAAAGTAGGAAGTGGTGTAGTGATGTGGGGGTAGTGGAGAGTGTAGCATGGATTGTTGAACAAAAGGATTGGAGCTGATGTGGTTGTGGCAGGCATAGTGGAGAGTGGTGTGGGGGCAGTTACCGTGTCCAGATCCCAGCTCTTAAGCATGGAAGGAGGTGGAGTTTTAAACTTGTGTAGTGCTAATTTCACCGAAAGGTGAAATTAAGTGGTGAGGCACCAGTGTATATAAATTGGCTAATTTGCAGGGTGCTAGCTCACAACAAAAGGGCAACACAGGAAGAAGGAAAAGAGTGGTTCAAGCACAAATTTAGATAATTTACTTTGTGTTCCTTGATGCATTGGAGTAGGTAATAGGCAATAGTAGGTCCCCGTGTTCTTCATTAGGACCTGGGTATGTTTCGGTAAGTAAGGGCCTGGCAGTAAGCTTTAGTTTCTTACAGTGTGCCTACGTTGTATAAGGGAGGAGAATAGGGAGGTTGCCAAGATATACATAAGCAGAGAAATTGGGAATTTCAGTTAAGTTGCCTACGATAGATACTGTTGGCATTGGCTAAGTCAGGAACAAAGTGTAATAAGCAAGGCTACATAGATTGAAACTTTGGGGATAAGGCAGAAGGTGAGTGATTTTTTAAAGGGGGCATTTGGGAGGTTACAGTGGCCACTAAAGGGGGTACAGGTTTGCTGGGAAAACTGTATGTTGGACTTGGAGCAGACGGGGGTTTTAGAATTGTTCTTTGATGGGCTGTGGCATGAAACTGTGATAGAATATCTTGAGTTGGCATCAAGGTTGGAACTATGGTTGTGCTGAAGTTATCATTCGGGATGCTTTGATCTCTTTGGGCTGAGACCCTCATCCCTGAGCTGATGGTTGTTGTTTGTGCTGTCATCTGTGATTGAGTGGTAGGTAGTACCTTTAAGGAACCATGTAGTAGATGATGGAAACTCATGGTATGAATCCTGGGCGAACACCCAAGACCTCAAGGCAAAGTTCTACATTTGAGAAATTATTGCAAGACTGACTGAAGACCAAGGGATGCTCTGGGGCACGTTGGCTCTACCAGGTGACCTCATATGCATCAGATGTAGAATATAAGTAGTCTTAGGAGCTCTACCTATACAGATACACATTGTGTCTTCTGTCACTTTTACCTCCATTTGTTATCAAGTAAAGCTGTGAAGTAACTGAATGCCCAAACAGCATTGAGCTGGAGTGGGAGAATCCCAGGCCCAGATCATGAGCCAAATGAGATAAGGTCAGGCCAAGTAGAGCTATAATGTCCCACAATGACATATTTTTGCCTTTGATGTGTGGTCCTCAGCATGCTGGGGGTGCCTGCTTATTACGATGGGAATCATGGGCATTGTCATCCCAGATCCTGTAATGGCTCCCCCATTCCCATTAAGTATTTACATAATGGGCTGAAGCCAGAGCTGGTGTCCTATTTAAGAATGTTGGTGCTGGGTAGGGCACTTGGGTGGCTCAGTAGGTTAAGTGTCTGATTCTTGATTTTGGCTCAGGTCATGATCTCAGGGTCATGAGATCAAGCCCCATGTTGGGCTCCCTGCTAAGTGTGGAACTTGCCCAGGATTCTCTCCCTCTCCCTCTCCCTCTGCCTCCACTCTCTCACATGCACATGTGTGCTCACATGCATTCCCTCTCTCAAAAAAAAAAAAAAAAAAATGGTGCTGGGAACTAATTTAAGATCTTCCCCTTGTTTAAAGATCTACACAATTACAGGTATGGGACTGGGTACAAGACATACTTCCTATAAAGGGAGACCTCCCATTAGCCAACCTTTATACTGTTGGGGAAGGGTAGCAAGTTTGGCAGAGACCTTTCTTGTGGCCTATAGAATAATCTTTTCAGCAGTCATGGGCCCTCAGTTCCCAGTGGATCCCATTCTATTATCTGCCCTAGAACTGGTTGCCAGTCCAGCATACATTGTGCCAGAACTGAAGAGGCAGGATTTGGGGGGAGGGTGCCTTTGGGTGAAAAAGGGAGTTCTATCTGGGTATTATAGAGCCTGGAAAGAAAAAGAATGGTCCCCTGGTGGCATTTTGGCAGTCTTGGGACCTAAAAATTGAAAGTTTAAGGTGACTAAAGAAATGTGCAGAAGAGAGAGCCATTTGGAAGCCATTATCCATTTTGTGATTTTAGTATATGTGCTGCCAAATCGAGCACCCATTTTGTGATTTTAATAGGGCATCCTTCAGAGGACCATTTTTTCTCTATCTGTATATGATAGGATAAACGCATGTTCCAAATGATGTTTTTTTTTTGGTAAGGTGTGTGCCTGAACTGAATGAGCACTAATGTGTATCCTGATCAGAGTCAGTGATATCTGGGGGCCCAGAGGAGATGTAATCAAGTTTTATTTTTTTTTTAATTTTTTTTTAAAGATTTTATTTATTTATTTGACAGAGAGAAATTACATGTAGGCAGAGAGGCAGGCAGAGAGAAAGAGGAGGAAGCAGGCTCCCTGCTGAGCAGAGAGCCCGATGCGGGGCTTGATCCCAGGACCCTGGGATCATGACCTGAGCTGAAGGCAGAGGCTTAACCCACTGAGCCACCCAGGCGCCCCTGTAATCAAGTTTTAATGAAGTCTATTATGGTGATGTTGGCGAGGCACACCAGGAAGAATAATTCAGGAAATCAGTTTACATAATATTACAGGATATTATAAAGGATACAAGTCAGCTTTCTTCCCCTTTCTTTCTTCGGGGACTCCCATAATATGTATATTTTCCTATAGTATAACCCATAATTCACATGGGCTTTCTTCACTCTTTTTCTTCTCTAAAAATTTCTTCTTTTTAAAAATTTCTTTAAAATTTAAAAAAGATTTTATTTAATCATTTGACAGAGAGAGTGGAGAGGGAACACAACCAGGGAAAGTGGAAGAGGGAGAAGCAGGCTTCCCACCAAGCAGGGAGCCCGATTCGAGGCTCGATCCCAGAACCCTGGGATCATGACCTGAGCCGAAGGCAGACGCACAACAACTGAGCCACCCAGATGCCCCAGACTGAAAATTTCTAATGACTCATCTTTGAACCAACAGATTTTTTATTCTGCTTGACCACGTCTGATGTTTATACTCTCTATTGCACTTTTCATTTCATTCATTGTATTTGGGGGCTCCAGAATTTCAGTTTGGTTCTTTTTTTCTAACTTCTATCTCTCCACTGAACTTCCTGTTTTGTTGACATATTCCTTTCCTAATTTTGTTGGGTTGTCTGTCAGTGTTCTCACTAAGCTTGCTTAGAAGTTAATTTTGAATTCTTTGTCAGGCAACTTTTCACTCTCCGTTTCTTTGAGGTTACTTACTGAAAAATTGTGTTCTTTGGTGGTGTCATGTTTCCTTGATTTCTCATATTCCTTGAAGTCTTGTGTTGCTGTCTTTTCGTTTGAAGAAGGAGTAACCTCCTCCAGTCTCTACTGAGTGGCTTCAGTAGAGAAATACTGTCACTAGTCAGCTGGCTAGGGATTCTGAGTCTTTCTCAGAACTTTGTGTGGATGCATCCAGTCCACACTTTGTCTTCCCTCTGATGGAAGACATTTATAAGAATGTATGCTTTTTCTCTACCCCACAAAGCCAGGCTTGGTGTTGAGAGCCTCCCTTATTTTCCCTTACGGTTTTTCCCTGAAGTGCTTATGTCTGTGTTCCTTTTCCAAATCCTACAGAATTAAGTTGGCTTTCTATGTGTGTTTGCTAGAGGTCTGTAAAGGCTCATGCTTAGCATCTGCTGAGATGGGTGCAGGGAGATAGTCACAAGGTAGAGGAAATGAGGCATGTGGAGGGTTGGGGCTGCCAATGGGCAGTTTGCAGAGACTGCAGGAGAGGCATCCCCAGCAGCAGCTTTTGGGCAGGCTTCCTGACAGTCTGTGAAGCATTTAATAGAATCTGCATATCTTGGATGAGTTCCCAGCCCTGGTTGCTGTGCTTCCAGCCTCTCCCAGCCATTCAGCCTTGCGGATCACCTCAGTATTCTGGGTAGAGCAGGAAAGAAGTGAGCCTCTTGAGAAGCATCACACACCACTGGGGAGGCCGAGTATTCTTTCATATGATCATACTTTCCCACATGGGGGAAATTGCAGACCAATGGAATGTCTCTTGGCAGTGAATTCTGCTGTCTTGGAAGAGAGGTGACACAGATAAAGTGAACTGTTCTTATCTTCTTCAATACATCTGTTCTCAGATTTGTTGCTCCAACAGTGCTGGAACTTTTCTATTGAATACAGAATACCTACAAATGTACCCTTGTCCCTGAGAGATTGCTCTCAAACCCCTGAATTTTGCAAAGTCATCCTTGCCACCAGAAGCAGCCATTCCACTACTGCCTGAGGAAATTGACCCTTTTATGCCTGAAGAACATGCAGTGGTTTCCTCTGAGATAGATACATTGAATGACACTGCTGATTCTCCTCAGGACCAAATCCTGCTACACTTCTTTGGCTTCACACTTACACTTAGATTCAATTCATACCTCATACCAAAGATTAGTTATAAATATAACACTGAGGTGATAGTCCACACCTCAAAAGAATTTCATGATTTTTCAATTTATATGGACAAATCTGGGAACATGTTTGGGAATGGGTCTTGGGGATATGGGGTGATGGTACAAGGAGTATAAAATTTGATGACATGAATATACTGAAATAGGCTCACTAAGCATAGATTCTGGATCTAAAATTTTAGCTCCTTAAGTTGGAGAGTCTGTTTTGTTTTGCTTTGTTTTTTTGGTTGGTAGGTTGAAAAATGGAAGGAAATGTAGCTACAGTAAGTTAGGTTGAAATTCCAGAATTTCTTTGGTACAATGTAGAGGAAAGTGATCGAAGTCTTATGGAGATTTAAATGTTAGAGCAGATTTATCATGTTAGACATGGTCACCAACCCTGGAAGGATAGAGAAATCATAGTTCACCATGAGAAATAATTTGTAAGAGGAATCTCAGTATCTTTGAAGAGCTCAAGGTTGGTTCTTCTCTGTAGATGAGGTATTACAGTGGGAACTCCACTGAACTGGGATCCCTAAATGAATTTAATGATAGGATCCCAGTGTGGTGGCAGCCAAGTGATTAGTGGCATTTAGTCCCAAGACCAGCTGGTTAGGAATACTCTAATGGACAACAGAACCAACATAGTATTCAGAATAGCCTGATATGTGACATTGGCTATTGACTTTAATGTTCCTAAAAGAAATAGATGTGAAGAGTACTAAATTCTTATTTGATATGTATAAATAGAATAGTTCCAAGTCATGTGAACAGAAGTCCAACTGCATCCATCAAAAATAGATACTGACTACCTCTTAAGCAGCACCCAGACACAAGCCAGTTTTAACACCCAGAATTTATTGAATTCAGGAAAGGCTGCATCTTCCTGAGTAAGTATCCCATTACCCTGCCAAGCATTGCAGTTTTATTCTTTTTCCCAGCTTCCCCCAAAGGGACCATTTACCTGGGATTGCCGGATCCTGGCTCTGACATTGATTGATGCTGATTGGCCCTGGTGAGCAGGAAGTCACTGTTACCCTAGGCACATTGGTAAGACTACATGCCAGAGGGTGGGAAATAAATTCCCTAAAAATCTAGGTGCCTTCCACTTCAGTAAAATTTCTAGGGGATCATTAATGTTGGCATGTTGAAATGCCACTAAAGTAAAGGACATGTTGCATCTGGCCCCTCCTACAACCAAAAGAGAGTCACCATGCCTACTGTGCTCCTTCAGATCTCTGAACAAGTGTATTCCTCATTGGGGGGTGCTACACTGTTCTTTTTTGTGTGACCTCAAAACTGACTGGGGCCCGGAGGAGAAAAAGGTTCTCAACTAGTCCAGGCTGCCATGTATAAGCTGTTCTGCCACTTAGGTCATATGATCCAGGAGATTCAAGGGTTCTTAAAATGTCAGTGGCAGACAGGAATGGTGTTTTTAACGTTTGGCCAGCCCCTATAGAAGATCCATAATACAGACACTTAGAATTCTGGCACGAACCCCTGCATCCTCGAGACACACCTACCTTCTTTTTAAGAAACAGCTTTTGTTTTACTATTGCACTTTAGCAGTGGCTGAAGAGTTAACCATGGGCTACCAAGTTACCATATACCCTGACCTTGCCTTCATGGACTAGGTGTCATCTTACCAATGTAGGGTTAGATGTGGGCATGTACAGAAGCACTCCATTATCAAATGAAAGAGAGAGATATATAATAAGTAAATGGAAGTATATATGAAGTATTAAAAGCATCAGTAAATGGCCCAAATGTCCATGGTCCATACTTATGCTACATTACTTTGTCCCAGTGCTCCTCTATGGATTTACAGAAAGTTCCTTGTGCCTAGTTGAGTGAGGAGGGGAAAACAACTCCTGACTGATTTGCAGATGGTTCTGTGTGATAGGCAGGCACTGACCTGAAATTGTCCAGCTGACACACAACACTTTCTGGGACATCCCTGAAGGACAGTTGTGAAGGGAAATCCTCTCAGTGGGCAGAACTTTGAGCAGTGCACCTTGGTTGCTCATTTGGCATGAGGAGCAAATGGCTAGAATTAAGAGTCTCTACAGTTTCATGGGTTATGGCCAAGGGCTTGGCTGGATTTTCAGGTTCTTCAAACAGGATTGGAAAATAGGTTGCACAGGATCCTGAGAGATGTATTTTGGATAGACCACTGAGTGGGGAAAGAATGTGAAGAAAAGTGTGCTCCATGTAAATGACCACTATAGGGTACTTTCAGTAGAAGAGGGTTTTAATAAGTATGTAGTTTGACCCAGTGTTTTGCTACATTTTAGCTTTTGTCAACAGCCACTTCTGTTGCTGCCCAGTGAACTCATGAGTCAAGTGGCCGTAATGGCAGGAATGGAGGTTATCCACCGTTTCAGCAACTTAAACTTCCATGTACCAAGGCCATCCTGGCTGTAGCCATTGCTGAGTGCACAGTTGCCAGCCTTAGAGACCAACACTATTTCCTTTACATAGCCCCTTTCCCCAGGATGATTTTGCAGCTACCTGCAGGAGTTTGGTTCTATTTAACCATTTCCATCATGGAAAGGGCAGTGCCTTGTTTTGAATTGAATAGACACGTTGGATATGGATACACCTTCCATGCCCATAGTGCTTTTGCCAAAACCACCAACTGTGTGCTTTAACAGTTCTTTTCTTTTTCTTTTTTTTTTTTTTAATTTTTATTTATTTACTTGACAGAGCGAGATCACAAGTAGGTAGAGAGGCAGGAAGAGCGAGAGGAAGAAGCAGGCTCCCTGCCAAGCAGAGAGCCCGATGCGGGACTCGATCCCAGGACCCTGAGATCATGACCTGAGCCGAAGGCAGAGGCTTAACCCACTGAGCCACCCAGGCACCCTAACAGTTCTTTTCTACCATTGTAGTATTCCACATGACATTGACTCTCTTTCTTAAAATTTATTTTTATTTCAATTCCAGTGTAGTTAATATACAGAGTTCTATTAGTTTCAGATGTACAATATAGCGATTCAGCAATTCTATATATTACTCAGTGCTTATCAAGGTAAATGTAGTCTTAATCCTACCTATTTCAACCATCACTTGTTTTCTATAGTTAAGAGTGTATTTTGTTTTGTCTCTTTTTTTTTTTCTTCTTTGCTCAGTTGTTTCTTAAATTCCACATATGAGTGAAATCGTATGGTATTTGTCTTTTTCTTTGGCTTATTTTGCTTAACATTATACTCTCTAGATCCACGTTGTGGCAAATGGCAAGATTTCATTTTTAAATTTTTTTTTAAAGATTTTATTTATTTGCTTGTCAGAGAGAGAGAGAGCCCACAAGCAGAGAGAGCTGCAAGCAGAGCAGGCAGAGGGAGAAGACGTCTTCCTGCTGAGCAAGGAGCCCCAAGCAGGATCAATCCCAGGACTCTGGGATCATGACCTGAGCAGATGCTTAACGGACTGAGCCACCCAGGCATCCCAAGAGTTCATTTTTTAAATAGCTGAATAATGTTCCACTGTGTGTGTGTGTGTGTGTGTGTGTGTGTACACACATGCATACACACTCTACATCTTTATTCATTCATCTATTGATGGACACTTGAGTGCTTCCATAATTTGGCTATTGAAAATAATGCAATAAACATAGGGATGCATATATATCTTTGAATTAGTGTTTTCATATTCTTTGGATAAATACCCAGTAGTGCAATTACTAGATCATATGGTAGTTCTATTTTTAATTTTTTTGAAACCTGCACACAACATTGCTTCTGATAAGGAATTCACTTCATAGCAAATGAAGTGGTGGCAGTGAGCCCATCCTCATGGAATACATTGTTTCTATAATGTTCCCCATTACCTTTGAAGTAGTTGAATTGATAGAAAATGAACTGGCCTTTTGAAAATTTAGTTACATTACCAGGTAAGTGGCAGTATCTTGTTGGGCTGGAACAATGTCTTCATAGATGCTGTATATGATTTAAATTAGTGCCCAGAATATGCTGCTCTTATAACTGTAAATAAGTTTCACAAAATCAGGAATCCAGGGGTAAAAATTTTTGTGGCTCCATTCAGTATTACTTGAAGTGATCCAATAGCAAATATTTTGCTTCCT